>NC_139680.1:107118695-107823626 GCF_964106915.1 Podarcis gaigeae | reverse complement strand
GACAGCATCTTAAAAAGTAGAGACATCACCTTGCCAACAAAGGTCTGTATAGTTAAAGCTATGGTTTTCCCAGTAGTGATGTATGGAAGTGAGAGCTGGACCATAAAGAAGGCTGATCGCCGAAGAATTGATGCTTTTGAATTATGGTGCTGGAGGAGACTCTTGAGAGTCCCATGGACTGCAAGAAGATCAAACCTATCCATTCTGAAGGAAATCAGCCCTGAGTGCTCACTGGAAGGATAGATTGTGAAGCTGAGGCTCCAACACTTTGGCCACCTCTTGAGAAGAGAAGACTCCCTGGAAAAGACCCTGATGTTGGGAAAGATGGAGGGCACAAGGAGAAGGGGACGACAGAGGACGAGATGGTTGGATAGTGTTCTCGAAGCTACCAGGGTGAGTTTGACCAAACTGCGGGAGGCAGTGGAAGACAGGAGTGCCTGACGTGCTCTGGTCCATGGGGTCACGAAGAGTCGGAAACAACTAAAGAAGAACAACAACAACAACACGAAGAGTTGGACACAACCAAACGACTAAACAACAAATGAAGCTGAATGTTGGAAGATCCAGGGCAGGCGAAAGGAAGTACTTGTTCACACAATGCATAGTTCAGCTGTGGAACTCACTCCAGCAGGAGGCTGTGATGGCTGCAAACTGTCAGAGGCACCATACCTCTCCATGCCAGCTGCTGATCAAGTTCTGGTTGGCCACTGTGAGAACAGAACTCTGGGCTAGATGTGCCATTGCCCTGATTCCACAAGGCCCTTCTTATGTTCTTAGTAGAACAAACAGCAGCTATAGTGAAATAAATGACATATCTGGAAGGGCCTCGACTGTCTGAGGCTCTTTGGGGTTTGAGATTTCAAAAATTCCCTGCAGGCAGAAAATTGGAAGTCAGAGAGAAGGGTTATAGCACAGTCTTCTGCAACAGACCCTAGAGGAAATTGGTTGGCCTGTGCTCAACTAGCCTGAAGCAAGGGAAAATGTAGCCATATTCATTCTAACAAGGCCTAAGGGAAGTTAGCTAAAAGAGCTCTCTCTGTGGTGTTTTCATTCTTGCTGGAAGCTGTGGAGATAACCTTGGGACCTGGTTTTCTATGCTGCTTCCCCAAGAAGTGCAGGTAAAGGAGGCCCCTCCAATAAAGTGTTTTTGGGGGATAAGTTGGCACAGAATGCCTGCTTGCTATGATAAGAAGGAATGAGTTTGGAGAGCCACTCTAAACATCCATTTTATGGTGCATTTATGATTATTTGAACCTGAATAGGTGTTGGGGTGAGCATGCAGTTTGCTCCCGATCCATGCATATCCCATAACTTCCTAATATAATTCTGTAACTTTTCATGCCAAATATCTTCCAGGGTAGTTGCTGTTGTTGTCATCCCACTTTTACTGTGCTGCAGAGTAGGAATGCCTCTCCAGACAGCCATCACACACTAACAAGCATCACTAAACAACTAGACGGCCCAGTACAAATCCAGAACTATTATGTCTATGACATGTTGCAGAATACCTTCGCAAAAGACACCAGTTGGGAGGGGGGCCAAGACTCTGCAATTCTGAGAGAGAGGGAAGGGAGTTTTGTAATAGCTGGCTATTGATCCATTATTCATCCTGGCTTTTTTATGTATCCTGGTTTTTTTATTTATGTAATAACAAAAAGTGTAAAACTTGAAAGACCACCAACTTTGTTTTGTCCAGGCAACACATGCCCATCAACTTAGGAGTGCAGCCCTCTCAAATATTTTATTGGGCAGCGGTGACATTGGCCCAAGGAGTTGGCTCCTGTGCTACAGAGCCTCCTTCATCAGTGACTGTAGCATTTAGGGCCTGGTAGGCAAGGCTTGTGGCGCTGTGGGTTAAACCACAGAGCCTAGGACTTGCCGATCAGAAGGTTGGAAGTTCAAATCCCCGCGACGGGGTGTGCTCCCGTTGCTCGGTCCCAGCTCCTGCCAACCTAGCAGTTTGAAGCACGTCAAATCCGTGCACTGCTCTGGTTCGCCAGAAGCGGCTTAGTCATGCTGGCCACATGACTCGGAAGCTGCACGCCGGCTCCCTCGGCCAGTAAAGCGAGATGAGCGCCACAACCCCAGAGTCAGCCACGACTGGACCTAATGGTCAGGGGTCCCTTTACCTTTACTAGGCAAGGCTGGCAGCAAAAATGGGTAGGGCAATGATTGTACATTTTGCCATCTTACAAGTAGGGCAGTTTCTATATGCACTCATACACCCCTCTCTATTCTCCATCTAAGCAAACAAGAGGCATTAGCAGAGCCACACAAAAAAGAGCTTTTGCCAAATATTTTTTGGCATATGCTTGTGGTGGGCCCCAATCCCCCTCCCCATAATGTCCCGGAATGACACTATGGTCACGGTCACATAATAAATCTAAACCACTAAGATGCCAATTTAAACAGCCATGGCTTCCCCCAAAGCATTCTGGGAGCTGCAGTTGATTAAAGGTTCTGAATTTTTAAGAGATTTCCCCCATAACCCTCACCGAACATTCAGCGTTCTCTGATGGTTAAAACCACTCTGGAGATCCTAGCTTTGGGAGGATTCCCTATCAACTCTCTGCACGCTTGACAAATTACACTTGCCCAGAATTCTTTGGGGGGAAGTCATGACTCTTTAAAGTGGATTAATATGGCTTTAAAAGTATAGTGTGAATGAGACCTATGTCAGGGTGAAGGACCTTCTTTCCTTCCTCTTATTGGGTCCTCGGAGCACAGAGTTACACAAGGGGCAAACGACCTTGCAGGGTTCAACAGGTTTTATTTGAATTGCATATGCAAGACAAAGGTGCAGCGCAATAAGCTCGCAGTCTGCACGCACGGTCCTAGGTGCACCAGCCTTTTATACACTTGATCCAACAATGCTACCTGATTTCTTGTAAAACACCTGATTTCCCAGTAAGTTTCCCAGTAAGTTCCCAGTAAGTTTCTTGTTATGTTGTGGGTGAACATATCAGACGACACAGCGATTCTTCAAACAGGTTTTGTTTATTCAGAGGCCAGAACAGAACTGAACTGAAGGGTTCAGTCAGCCTGCTTATATAGAGCTCCAGTACAATGTTACTGTAACAATTTTCTAAATCTATCCAATCACTGAACGTCACTTTCAATCCCTTATTTGCATAACTATCTACAGTATCCCCCTGCTGGCCTAGGGTGAGAACTTCAGTACATAACATTTCTGTTTCCTTATATGAGCATATCCTGATTATACTCAAGCATGTATTGCCCCTTACCATAGCAACAGAGGGCTCTGACCTTCCTTTGGGTGTTTTCTTATCTTTACCATGCATACTTGGCCTCTCCCTTTCTTGGAGAGGCCTCCCAATCCCTGTTATCCTTCTAGACCTTCCCTTGCTCGAAAAAGCCGTTGGGGTGGGGTATCCTTAAGGCCCTTCAAGGGAGATTGTGGGGAATACAAAATGGCAGCCAAGCTGCCAACCTATGAGCCAGAGCTATTGCCACTACTGTTTGAAATGACTTGCATTGGCAACTAGAAGGAAAATAATCTTGCAGGGTTCAGAATGAAGCCATACCCTTGCTGCTGGTGTTGAGCCTCCCCTTTCAAGAAATCATCTGAAAATTTTACTTATGCTGGAAAATATTTGAGGAGTTCCTCCCTGTTAAGTATAGGAATTTCATTCACAGAATTTGTAAATGCTTGTGTTTAAATTTGATTGGTTGGTAACTGAATTCTAGGGCATTGTCTAGTATTTCTCCTGCGTGATTGGCTACCATTGGTCACATGAGAGGTATCTAGTGAAGGAGTGACTCCATCTTACGTGACACAAGATGACTCTGTTTTAGGATCCACTGTGAACACTGCTAAGTTGAATAGAGTGTTGGAGTACTTCTTCTCTGCTTGAAGAAAGAGATCTAAGCTGCAGGAGAAGATAAAAGTGGAGATCTCTCATAGGAGCTGCAAGGCATGTCTTGAGATACAAAGGTTGAGTGCTGAGCTCTGGAAAGAGTGGGAAATGCAATTGTTTGGAGGTTAGAAGAGACTGTGAGCCCATGCTTGGAGAAGATGTGACTGTAAATACAGTGGTACCTCTGGATACGAAAGGGATCCATTCCAGAGCCCCGTTCATATCCAGAAGCAAACATAACTAGCGATGGCACGTCTGTGCACGCACACGCCGCTTTTCGCTGCTTCTGCACATGCGCATGATGTCATTTTGAGCATCTGCGCATGTGTGAGCGGCGAAACCCGGAAGTAATGCACTCCGTTACTTCCAGGTTGCTGCGGAGCGTAACTCGAATGCACTCAACATGAAGCATATTCAACCCAAGGTATGACTGTATTAAGTTTTAATTCATGTATAAGTTTTTGCAAGTAAAGTTTTTGAATGTTAAAGTCTGGTCATGGATTTAATTTCAAAAGAAGAGTGTCAGTAGGTCCCATATATGATTTAAGCTTCTTAACTGTGTTTTCACTACCCTTGCTTCAACACTTCCCCCTCAATTTCACTGCTAAAAGTAGGGCAGAGAATTCTGAGAGGTCATTTCCACTCAGCCCAGGAAGTAGAAATTACTTGGTGCAATAAAAAATGCTTTGGGGCGGGGCTTCTTTTGGTTGCATAATAGAGAATTCAACTCTATCGCTAAGAATTTACCCAGTGCTGCCAGCTCACAAAACCCTTCTGGGTGTAACTCGCTGATGCTTATATGCTGAAAGTCATAACGCAATCAGTACCAAACCAACACATCTGAATGGTCTTGGTTTTGCAGCAAAGGCAATAAACCGTCTTGGGAAGCTGCTCAAGTAAAAAAAAATAACCCAGATTGTTTATAAAAACAAAGCACAGATGCCGAGCCCTGCCCGCCCAGATCCTTTTCCCTCAGCAATTAGTGGCCAATTATTCTGGCCGTTTTAGGGAAAGCAATAGTGCTTCCTTGGTTTATCAGCTTTTGGCTTTTCTAAGTGGCAGTAACTAGGTTGTTTGGTTTCTTTTTCGCAGGGAACATGTAGATCTCTATTTGTAATGTGAAATCTTATTCTCCGAATGAGCTTCAGGCAACATTTGTTTGTTAGTTTTTTTTAAATGAAAAATGCTTTTCAGCCTGGCTTGCTAATTAGCATTTTTACTGATATGTAGTCAAACCATTAAAGCCCCATTACACTCACTCTGTGTACATGAATCTGCATGTTGGAACGACTTGCCTGCCCAGCTGAGCATCTGCTCATCCTATCAGCCTCAATGTGGTATGACCTCTGTGCTCCTTTGCTGAAGGTATAGTAGAGTGGCTGGGCCAAGAAGCTTTCTAATATTGAAGAAGGTATTCCAGATCTCTGAATCTCTGGGCCGGTTCAGTCACATTAGGGATATATCTCAAAATGTTGCCTTGTTACTGCAATGAAAGGACCTGTGGGATGGAGAAGATTTTTCTAATTTGCACCCCACTGGAGCAGTATATGGAGTGGATCTTAATTGTTCTTTGAATTTGAGATTTTACAGCAGTTCTTGGCTGGCACAAGAACCAAAATGCAACCCCAAAAACGATTTTTAGAATAAAATACATTCAGAAATGTGTATATTAAGGTAAAATATAAATTTAATATGTGTTCAAATTGGCATGTATTAACATACACATTTTTGAATGGATTTTTTAAAAAAAAAACAAAAGGTTGATGCAAAAAGAGGACGAAACAGATTTATGGATGCACACATGCAAAATTAGTACGGGCCACTGATATGGAGCAATCTCTCCCTAATCCTCATCACTGGTGCCATTGAAGGAGGCCCAGCTGCTGGCATGTCCCAAATCCCAAATCCCTAAGTGAATTGGGCCAATGCAGGTGGAATCAGATTTCAGGCACGTCAGGCTGAGATGCCCTTGGATCAGCCTGGGTTAAGTTGGAACTACCAGAAACTGGGACGATTAAACAGCAGTCGGAAGAAAGAGAGGCAGGCAGCTCTACTCTGCTGTGTTACCCACTCATTCATCACCAGTTGCAACACTTTGTGGACTTGGCCACATTTAGAGAAACCGGATTCGTATCTCTAGGGATGATGAGCTGCCGCCTGGAGAAACAAAGTTATTTACAAAGTGCGTTGTTCTCTTCAATCGCAGAGATCAACAACAATTCATGGGATGGCTTGGGGCTTGGGGCTTACAAACCGAGTCACAATTCTGAGTATTTGGTTCTCTTCCAATTCTATGATTCTATGAAATCTCCCACCAGAAAGTGAAAACATGGAAGCATCTCTAGCATATATGGAAAAAGGTGCTGCCTTTTCTGTGATGTCGCCCAAACTATTGAACTCTCTTCTCTGCCATGTCTGCCTTGTGCCACCATGGCTTTCATTTAGATGCCAGCAAAGACCTAGGCAAGAAGAAGAAGAAGAAGAAGAAGAAGAAGAAGAAGAAGAAGAAGAGTTTGAAGTTGATATCCCGCTTTAGAGAAGTGTGACTAGCCCAAGGTCACCCAGCAGCTGCATGTAGAGGAGCGGGGAAGCGAACCTGGTTCACCAGATTATGAGTCTACCACTCTTAACCACTACACCACAGATGGCTGGCATGGGCTGCACCGTCTATTGACACCTTATCTGCACAAACAGTTGACTGCACACTGATGACATTAGCAGGGTGCTGCAGACATGAGCATGGAGGGAGAACACAGAGAACATACACTCTGTGGAAATGGAACAAGATGATGCTTAAGACCTAGATAATGGTTGCCATTAAACAACAGATGGCTCAGTTTTGGTGAACCTGCTGCTTTGTATGCATGCATTCTTCTGTTGAGCTTACCAAAATTGCTTTGCCAGTGTCACTGTGATGATTTGGATGGCCACAGAATCACAGAATAGCATAGCGAGTGACTTGCATTTCTGAATACTGGCTTTGCTGAAAATAGTATAAAAGGAACAGAGAGCAGAAGGATATTTCTAGGGGAGAACAATCTAAAAGAATTCAGCTCCAGCTGGGTTCGATTTAAGACCACTTAGGCTTGCAACAAAGGGCTTCCTGGTCAGTTGATTCCAAGATCATCTGCTTGTTCCATCGCTAATGCTGTTAACTAGCTAGAAAAGGTCTACATCCCACTTCTGAGAACTGGAGGGATGACAGATTCATCTTCACTCCACCCCAAGCTCTCACCACAGATGTCAGGAGGGTGCAGTAAGCTATCATTGCTCAGTAATTATCTGCTGTTGTTTCTGGAGCTTTGTGGGCAGATTTATTGCAGCTGGGACCTTGTGGGTGATTTAATCAAACTGAGTTGTATCTTTTTTGGTCTGGATTCCTGCTCCTGATTACATAGTCTGGTTAACCTGTCAATGTTGATGCAAAATCAGTCCTCTGCTCTTATACCATCAGTGGCACTTGAGACCCTTTAAAATGGCCTATTCGTTGTTTTTAATCTGCTGATGGTCTGCCTTTTTTATTGCTGTAGTTTTACTGTTGTTTCGACACACATTAAAAAAATTGATTTGGATCATCTAATTATTCCAACAGGCCACCTTGAGACTGGTCAGGGTGAAAGGTAGGAGACGAGGCCCATAAAAATGAATGAATATGTACATAAACAAACAAATAAATACAGGTATCCCTGGCAAAAAACAAAAACAAACAAGACACTTTGCAACACCAATTACTAGCAGCCTCATACCTGTCATTGCTCAGAAAATCTAAGAAACCTCCAAAATCATTGTGGCTTTGAAATCAGCAGTTAAAATCATTGCTGTTTCAAAAGGCTCATTTCACCAGTTTGGTTCAAATTGGTTCCTAGCTATATCCAATCATGGACAAAAGCCTGCTCCTCAGGAACCCTAACACCACATTTTGTTGCGTTATATTAAGAGAGATCCAGAAGCATAGCAGGCAGATAGCCAAACAAAATATATAGCATAACTATAATTATTTTCATTGGGTTGACTTCAATGCTAGCCCTATTCAGAGCAAATACATTTAATAAGGTAAAGGTAAAGGGACCCCTGACCATTAGGTCCAGTCATGACCAACTCTGGGGTTGCTCTCGCTTTATTGGCTGAGGGAGCCAGCGTACAGCTTCCAGGTCATGTGGCCAGCTTGACTAAGCCGCTTCTGGTGAACTAGAGCAGCGCACGGAAATGCCGTTTACCTTCCCACCAGAGCAGTACCTATTTATTTACTTGCACTTTGATGTGCTTTCGAACTGCTATAGTCATGGCTAACTCTGATATTTTTATTCAGTGGGTCTACTCTGGAATAAAACTTAGTAGGAGACAATCTATGATAATCCTGCTGCTGGAATGTGTGAAATGGTCTTCGGAGATGTTAGAAAAGCTTCTGTTCCCGGTCATTTTTTCCAGCCATGTCTGTGCATGTGTTTTTTAAGAATGTGAGACTCCTAGCTCTGGCAACTTCCTAGGCTTGGTAACTCTGAAAATCCGAAGAGCCTATTCACCCTTCAGCCACTCTGGCATCAACCTGTCCATTCAAAGCAAGAGCTGCTTTCAGCCCAGCTTTGTAGTTCTGACACAAACATGCCAGCCAAGCTGATAAAAAGCTTCTCCGCTGAACACAAAGCCAGCTCACTGACCCAGAGGAAAGCAACCTTCAAATCCAATCCAGGCTGCAGAGAAACTTGAACATAGGCATTGTTTTACAGACAGGGAATCAAAGGAGTGACCAGGTCAGGTCGGCTGCAGTGGATTCCAAGGCCTTCAAGCTCGAAGGAAGAATGCTCAGTGACTGGGATGCTCCTCTGTGTTAAATAAAGGGAGCAAGGCAACAGTGCAGAGGAAAGGGGCCAAGCAGTGCCAAGGGAGAAAGCGAATGGGAGGGAAACTTTTACTGAATGAAAGAAAGAGAAGGGCCATTGCTCAGTGGCGGAGTTTCTGCTCTACATGCCCCTGTCATCTCCAGGTAAGACAAGGAGAGACCCCATTCTGAAATCCTGGGCATGTACTGCTAGTCAGTATAGACTAGGGGTGGGGGGCCTCTGGTCCATGAGTCTTAATTTGACCCACAAGACAAGTTCCTCAAACTATGTGGGACACTATTACAGTCAAACCACAAATACATACTTTGCCAGAGGGGCACATGAAAGGGGCTGAGGCTCACAGAGCTTTCCTGTAAAATTTGCTAGAGAGGACTCTGTGAGGTCACTTCCTTTGCCTTGAAAAGAAGCTGCAACACTGCATACTTCCTGCCTGCTTGGACATCTCGCTTTTTCTTCATTCATGCTTCCAAGCTGACCACGCATGCATGCCTGAGCTCTGCAGCTCAGACACCATTTTTGTACTTACATTTTGTACTTTTGTAACTTAGATAGTCGTTATAAACCTGCCTTCATTTTGCTGCTGTAATTGCTGCTTTGAGACCTAGATTATGTAAGTACATACTAATTTTATTTCTTCACAAAACCATGTGTGTTTGATTGTTATTTTTAAGGGAGAGAAGAAGCGTAATACCAGACCCTCCAAGTCTCCCTATTTTCCAGGTACAGTCCCAGATTTACAAAAGCCATCCCAGTTACTGATTTGATCCAGAACGTCCCACTTTTCCTCAGGACATCCCTATTTTCATCTGAGAAATGTTGGAGGGTATGGTTGGACGTCCCTATTTTCACTGAAGGGTATGGAATTATACAACCCCCAAGCCAAGGAGATAAGTAACTATACAACCTTTAGTAGACATCTGAAGGCAGTCCCATATAGGGAAGTTTTTTTAAATGTTTAACGTTTTATTATGTTTTTTTATATGTTGGAAGCCACCTTAGAGTGACTGAGGCAAACCCAGTCAGATGGGTGGGGTATAAATAATAAAATTGTTGTTGTTGTTGTTGAATAGGACATCCCTATCTTCACTAGAGAAATGTTGGAGGGTATGTAATACCAGAGAAAATCCAGTCTACTTAAAGCATCCTGGATTATTTTTCCTAGAAGGTCAAACCAACCTTGTTCTAGCTTCCATGTTTAACCTGCAAAGGATGGCACTCTGCTGATCTCACTACCATGAGCAAGGAAGGGTAACAACAAAACAAAATATCTTTTCCTAGTGCCTAAATCCAATCCTACACACAACATCCACCTGCCGTGCCCCTGGTGACAAATGTGATGTCAGGTGCTGTCTGTGGTACACAATAACACTGGCAGTAAGTTACCTGAGGGAGTGTTTCCACCCCCATCGTTCTGCCTGGACACTGAAGTCCAGCACCAAGAGCCTTCTAGCAGTTCCCTCACTGCGAGAAGCAGAGCTACAGGGAACCAGGCAGAGGGCCTTCTCAGTAGTGGCACCTGCCCTGCGGAACGCCCTCCCATCAGATGTCAAAGAGAACAACAACTACCTGACATTTAGAAGACATCTGAAGGCAACCCTGTTTAGGGAAGTTTTTAATGTGTGACATTTTTATGTATTTTTAATCTTTGTTGGAAGCCGCCCAGAGTGGATGGGGAAACCCAGCCAGATGGGCGGGGTACAAATAAATTATTATTATTATTGCCTCCACCAGTGTGTGGCGATAGACAGAAAGGTGATCTGTTCTTCCCTTTCTGTTTCTTTCTTGGGTAGGCACTTGTAGATTTGTTTTTCTCTGAGACTTTACTTCCCACCTGCTTCTTTTTGAGTTGCACTGTTGGACCTTCCTTTGGTTTAACCCAGTGCATAGCTGTCAACTTTTCCCTTTTCTTGTGAGGAATCCTATTCGGAATAAGGGAATTTCCCTTTTAAAAAAGGAAAACGTTGACAGCTATGATCTAGTGGTATTCAACCAGGGTGCCATGGCACCCTGGGGTGCCTTGAATGATGGTCAGGGGTGCCGTGTGCAACACTGGCCTCTGTCCTTCCTTCCTTCCCTCCCTCCTCTGATGCCCTCTTGCGTCTCTGCCTCCCCAAAGCTTGTGCGGTTGTTTGTTGCAGCAGCCCTGGCTACAAGCTCCACAGGTGAATGGGACCTCTGGGGCTGGTCAGGGGGTTCTGGTAGCCAGGGTCTGAGATGACCTTGGAGTACGCAAGCAAGCGGGCGAGGGAGTCCAGCCAGCCAGTCCACCAGCTCTTGCTGTTGGGAATGGATAGACAAGTCCCAGGCCTCTGTGGGGCAGTGTGAGGAGGCGCCTCTCTTTGGATCAGGAAAGCAGCTCAGAGACCAGGGGCAGCAGTACCAGCAGCTACCCTGAGGTCTTCCAATGAGAGAGGAGAGGAGGCTGAGGGAACACTCCACAAGGGTGAGTGGCTGCCAGCTCTGCAGGCAAGGGATGACATAACGGGGTTCCTGAGCCCCACAGGGGTGCCCCCCAATGCATGTAGTTGGTCAAGGGAGCTGTGGACTCAAAAGGTGGTTTAACCCAGTGATTCCATGACGGCCACAGAATGGCTTTGCTTGCCAAAGGAATATACCTTAAGTGTCTTTATTCTTTCAACCTTATCAGATTACAGTCATACCTTAGTTCTCGAATGTCTTGGCACTCGGACGTTTTCGCTCCCAAACGCCGCAAACCTGGAAGTCAGTGTTCCAGTTTGTGAACGTTTTTCAGAAGCCGAACATCCGACGTGGTGTCCGCAGCTTCCGACTGAGAGCAGGAAGCTTCTGCAGCCAATCGGAAGCCATGTCTTGGTTTTTGAACCGTTTCAAGAGTTGAACGGACTCCCGGAACAGATTAAGTTTGGCAACCAAGGTACGACTGTATGTATTTCCATGCTGTGCAGTTAAATATGCCCAACTCCAACAGATGGGAGGCAGGTAAAAGCACGATTTAGGTAGACAATGCTGAGCTCAATGGACCAGTGGTCTGACATTCTTTCTGTGTTAACAATTGGCTGTCACTCAGGATCTCCGAACAAATGCATTTCCCCAAAGAGCAAAGAATATTTGGGTGTTTTTCACAAGTGTTTGCCCAATTCTTTTTTCTTTTCTTTTCTTTTTAAAATTTATCATAAGAAATGCGAGAATTCCCGTGCCAGTTCCCTTGTATTTGATGCTGATTCCACAAATCCCAACAGAAAGCTAAATATATCTCTTTAATTTGCACTTGAGAAGCATACTGCTGCATGTATAAATAGTAAAAAAAAAAAGTTCTTATTAGTCTGACTATTTTAAACTTCTGTAGATAAATTTGTATTAATTCTGGAGTTTTCTTCTTTAGAGACTCTGTAAAAGGCAATGCGGGACGCGGGTGGCACTGTGGGTTAAAGCACAGAGCCTAGGGTTTGCTGATCAGAAGGTCGGTGGTTCGAATCCCCGTGACGGGGTGAGTTCCCGTTGCTCTGTCCCTGCTCCTGCCAACCTAGCAGTTCGAAATCATGTCAAAGTGCAAGTAGATAAATAGGTATCGCTCTGGTGGAAAGGTAAACGACGCTTCCTGAAAAGATACCAAGTGGCGCTTCCTGAAAAGATACCAAGAGAAGATAAAAGACTGTTTATGTATGCAACAGCCAGAGCTAGGGCCTTTTTGGCTTTGGCCCCAGCCTGGTGGAACACTCTATCGCAGGAGACTAGGACCCTGCAGGACTTGATATCCTTCCGCAGGGCCTGCAAGATGGAGTTGTTCTTCTTGGCCTTCGGTCTGGGCCCAGTTTGACCCCTATGGGTCTATGGGACCCTGTAAGTTCTATCTTTGGCCCTTTTATCAGCTCATGTGGAACCAACATGGATAGCTGGCCCTGATGAATACTTGAGGTTCCCGACCCCTATGGTTGTAATTTCGTGGGCAGTCATTTAATTTTATCCTGATTCTAATTTTTAAGCTGTATTTTAATCAATTGTTTGATTGTGTTTTAATGTATTTGACATTTGATGTTAGCCGCCCTGAGACCGGTCTTGGCCGGGGAGGGCAGGGTATAAATAAAAATTTACTTACTTACTTACTGTTTCACCTCAAGCGTTGAAATGGGTTTTGATACAATAGGATCTAGGTTCGAGATAGAACTATTGGATGATAAGAGGAAAATGTTATCGAAAATGTATAAATTGTTACTGGAATGGCATACTAAGGATGAAGAAGTCAAAGGGGTGATGATACAATGGGCTAAAGATTTTGGATCTGATATTCAGTTAGAATCCTGGGAAAGGTTGTGGAACGAAGAAGAAGAGGAGGAGGAGGAGTTTGGATTTGATATCCCGCTTTATCACTACCCTAGGGAGTCTCAAAGTGGCTAACATTCTCCTTTCCCTTCCTCCCCCACAACAAACACTCTGTGAGGTGAGTGGGGCTGAGAGACTTCATAGAAATGTGACTAGCCCAAGGTCACCCAGCAGCTGCATGTGGAGGAGCAGAGATGCGAACCCAGTTCACCAGATTATGAGTCTGCCGCTCTTAATCACTACACCACTGGTATTAACTTCACTGCATGCAGTGGACTTAAAGAAAATGTGATGGCTGAAATATCTAATTGAACTAGAATACAAAAAAGGGAGGTGTGAGGAGGTCAAGGAAACAAGCAAATGAAAAATAAGTTATGGGAAAGTTTGATTTGTTTTGTTTTTTTCTTTCTTAAGTGTTTGTATTTTTCTGTATTTTTTTTCTTTTTTGTTTGTTTGAACCAATTGTGATGTATTGTCTTGTTTTTTCTTGCTTAATTTAGTGTTTTCTTTTTGTAACCTTTAAAACTGGAATAAATATTATTATTTTTAAAAAAGAAAATGTGATGAAAATGATGTACAGGTGGTATTTAACACCAGCTAAAGTCTCCAGAAGTGGCTTAGTCATGCTGGCCACATGACCCAGAAGCTGTACGCCGGCTCCCTCGGCCAATAAAGCAAGATGAGCGCCGCCACCCCAGAGTCGGTATGACTGGACCTAATGGTCAGGGGTCCTTCTACCTTTACTAAATTGACTAAAATGTACAAGACAAGAACTAATGAGTGTTAGGGATGTAAGGAAAGGGAAGGTATCTTCTACCACATGCTTTGGGCTTGTAAAGAGGTAAAGGCTTTCTGGCAAATGGTATATAATGAGATAAAGAAAAAAAAATGTTTAAAAATACTTTTGTCAAAAAACCAGAAGCCTTTTTACTGGGTATAGAGGGTGAAGAGATACTGTAGCACCCTGCTTGTGGTTAACGCTTAGCTGGAATGAAATATTCAACGCAGCAATAGAGAAATTAAAATAATAATTTATTTGTCAGACAAATAAATGAGAGGCTCAGTGGTATATGGTTACCAAGCTCTGGCCTGGCCTCTTGCCATCCTGGCCAGCACTTATATTCCCTTAATTCAGCCCCCTTTGCTCCTCCTGTGGCTGCCTCTGTCCAATCAGCCTGGTTGAAATTCCTATTGGCTGTTTGGTAGAACCAATCACAAAAGATACACCCACAAAAGATACACCCACTTCCTTGCCCTTATAAGGGAGACAAAGAGCTATATATGTGACAAATAAGTAATAATATATCTTACATGGAATCTTAATTACCAGCTCACCTCTTGCCCTCCTTGCCCTATTGCCTTCTAAAACAAATGTTTAATCTTACATTTTTATGTTCAACAGATGTCAAGGATCTTGAGTTTCACATCAATATTGAAAGATTTCCTTCATTTGAAAGTTTCTAAACAAATGCCTGACAACCATATATCAAGAGTGCTTGGATGGTGTCTTCTGTCTGGCAGGGGGGCTAGACTGGTGGCTGATTTAATTTCAGGATAAATACAACTCTTACAACCATATGAAATAAGAATCTAGCATTCCTTAAATCCTTTGCATAATTACATTTAAGCCAATATATTTAAGCTAATATATTTCATTCATTTATCATAGGTAGCCTTTTAAAAAAATAAAGCTTCTCAAAGTAAAAAGGAAGGAACTCAGTAAAAACAGCTTTTAAAAAGAAGCCTCTTCAGTGTACACCTCCCCCCTTTCCCCCTCCTTTCCAGCCTCAAAATAAAATAGAAAGAAGCTTCTTCTCCAGCCAAGCCAGTTGCCTTTTTTTCACTGCTCTTGGCCTTAGAAAATACAGCTCAAGGTTTAACGAGAGGCCCATGGTATCATTTTACTATTTGCCCATTCCTAATTGTGTTTTGCAATCTGCAAGGTCAGTTGTCTGTAATTCCCCCTTTTTATGACTTTGAGAATTGTTTTTCTACTATAAATCAATGGGGCCCCCTTGTCTTAGGAGAAAAACCTCTTGCCAAGGTTCTTTCTGCCTGGCATGAAACATTTGAAAATCCTTTTTTTTTTAAGCTCATTTTTAAATACAAGCCTTGATTGCAATATATAAGCTTTGATAAAAATGCAGGCTTATGATTAGGTGCCTCAATACCAAGAGAAGATAAAAGACTGTTTATGTATGCAACAACTGCAGCAAGAATTCTTTGAGCCCCAAAATGTAAACAACAAGAAGAACCAACGAAAGAAGAGTGGCAGATGAAGATGATGGACTTTGCAGAACTGGCGAAGCTGAGAGGAAAAATCCGAAACCAGCATGATCAAGTATTCCAAAAGGATTGGAGTAAATTTATGCAATATGTGAAAGATTATTGTAAGCCATTAACATCACTAGCAGGGTGGTCTGAGGACTTGTAATGAGAAATTTTCCACCTTTCTATATTTACTTAAATTTTGAGATATTCTGTAATGAGCGTAATTGGAAAGCGTATAAATTGCAATTATATAAAGGTTACTTTTGAAAGCCATGAGGCGGGAAGGAGGGAGGGAAGTCCATAGGCTTTAGAGCCAGGGTAGTATTGTGGATAATGATTATGTGAATGTATAATATTAAATGGAAAAAAGTAAAAAAAAAAATTGAGAGCGAGAGAAATGGGATGCACCACATCTGCTCATGAGCAGAGAATACTGACTGACTGGAGGGAAGAAACTGGGGAGAGGAAGGAGAATGAAATGCAGTATCCTGGGAAATGTCTCGGGGGCCACATGCTGGGGTGGCTGGGGCCAGAGGCAATGGAGAAATGGGCATGGCCCTCACCTTTGTACCATAAGAAGAAGAAGAGTTTGGATTTGATATCCCGCCTTTCACTCCCCTTCAGGAGTCTCAAAGCGGCTAACAATCTCCTTTCCCTTCCTCCCCCACAACAAACACTCTGTGAGGTGAGTCGGGCTGAGAAACTTCAAAGAAGTGTGACTGGCCCAAGGTCACCCAGCAGCTGCATGTGGAGGAGCGGAGACACGAACCCGGTTCACCAGATTACGTGACTACCGCTACATTCCAGCCACACAAAAGGGTTGCTATATTTTGAAGAGCAAAAAGAAGGACACATTTGCAAGCACAGGACTGGATGGTACGTTAAGGTATTTTTATGCCCTGTTCAAATTCATGTCACTCTATGGATTTTGCATTTGTGCCAGAATCTGACCAGAAGAATATCATGATTTGCAAAATGTAATTCCTCTTCCTGTTCCACCAACCTTTACACAAGCCTTAACGCAGTGTGTTGATATTTCTAGCTTAACAAGACTCCCTTTGCACTTGTGGATAGAGGGCACAATATTACTTACACAACAAGCACAGAGGCTGCAGTCCTGCCCCACTAAAACCAGTGGGAGTTTTGCTCTCGACTTCAAAAGGCACCAGGATTGCAGTGAGAAAATATGGGTGAGATTCCAAAGCTCTTTGGAAACTGATTAACCTGTGATGGTTAATACGCTAACAAAGAGGCGATCTGTGATTCCCTTTTGTCGAAGTGTCTTGCAGTTATTAATTTCAGGCATATCCGTGGCCTGAGTGACTGGGAAAATGCAGGTAGGAAGGGAAAGAAGTAGGTCACTCACGACTCCGCTGCAAACGGCGGCTTTCCAAGCTGCAGAATTAAAGCAATTTGTGGCAGAGAAAAACACCGACTGTGTTGTGTGCCCAAAGGTGACATCAACGGGAATGATTGTAGTGCCAAAATGGCCTCCTGAGAATGTGGGGTACAAGCCAGTCAGCATTAAGCTCTTTTAACACCCATTAATTTCATCGTGTGTTTGTAGTGGTGGACTGTAAGATTTTTCCGGAAAGCAGCAATGGACAACTGCTGGTCTAGGGGCAACACAAGGCCCTCAAGGCATCTTTGTGTGGCCATCAGATAACTGGAGTTCATGTCGGGCCATGTCCCCTCTGCCGAGGTCTTACACCACCCTGACCCCTGCTGGAACATTGCCCTTGAATTGGTATTAGGCCTCTTGTTTGCCTGGACGGAGGCTTTTTGATGGAGGGAATATAACCTAATGAGCACAGGAGAGAGTGGCTTCTGTTGTTCCTCCCATATGGCCACTGAGACCATATAATATCGGTCCTGAAAATTCTACATTGGCTCCCAGTACGTTTCCGAGCACAATTCAAAGTGTTGGTGCTGACCTTTAAAGCTCTAAATGGCCTCAGCCCAGTATACCTGAAAGAGCATCTCCAACCGCATGGTTCAGCCCCAGACACTGAGGTCCAGCGCCAAGGGCCTTCTGGCAGTTCCCTCCCTGTGAGAAGTGAGGTTACAGGGAACCAGGCAGAGGGCCTTCTGGGTGGTAGCACCCGCCCTGTGGAACACCCTCCCATCAGATGTCAAGGAAATAAACAACTATCTGAGGTTTAGAAGACAACTGAAGGCAGCCCTGTTTGGGGAAGTTTTTAATGTTTGATGTTTTATCGTGTGTTTTTTTGTAGCCTGAATATATTCACGTATCTATATCAGGGGTTAGATTCTGGATCAGTAGGCCACATACTGAAATTCCCAACGCTCTGCAGGGCAATTTGACAGACAGGAACAGTTGTCCACCTGTCAGCCACATGATATCCTTATGATGTCCAGGCAATAACTTCAAAGCTTTTCAAGGAACAACTAGAAGTGCAGTTTTATGCTGTGAGGTGTGGGGCATGTGGGTGTGGTTTGGGGGGGGGAACCTCATGGGCCACTTTAGGATGCTTGCAGGATCTAATTAGGGCCGTGGGCCAGAAGTCTATATTGTAAGTAATGCTGTAAAACAAATTTCCTCTGGTTGCTGAGTTTCAATTTAAGACCTGTCATTTTGCAAGCATGGGCTTGCTTGCAAAAATCCAATCTACTACTCCAGTCTGCGTTTATGAATTTATAAGCCAGCGCTGTGGCTTCGCTTAGCCAGGCTGATCCTGAACCACAGCTAGTGGCTCAGGACAAACAGTGATTCCATGACATCCCCAATAACTGATTTACATATGCATGCTCATAGCAATGCCTGTGTTGTCTAGTGGCAACTTTCATGTGTGAAAAAGGCTTTCCGAATCAAGCTAAGCAAGCCAAAATTTCACCAAACGCAGTCATTGCAAAGGGTAGCATTTCACACTTTGTCAGGAAACATATGAAGACCCCTGCTGGATTAGACCAATGCCTTAGCTGGTCCAGTGTCCTGTTTCCCATGACAGCCCAGCATCTCCAATAAGGGGTTGGTTGTTGTTGTTGTTTAGTCATTTAGTCGTGTCCATCTCTTCGTGACCCCATGGACCCGAGCACGCCAGGCACTCCTGTCTTCCACTGCCTCCTGCAGTTCGCTCAAACTCATGCTGGCAGCCTCGAGAACACTGTCCAACCATCTCGTCCTCTGTCGTCCTCTTTTCCTTGTGCCTTCCATCTTTCCCAACATCAGGGTCTTTTCCAGGGATTCTTCTCTTCTCATGAGGTAGCCAAAGTATTGGAGCCTCAGCTTCAGGATCTGTCCTTCCAGTGAGCACTCAGGGCTGATTTCCTTAAGAGTGGATCTTCTTGCAAGATCTCCTCCAGCACCATAATTCAAAAGCATCAATTCTTTAGCGATCAGCCTTCTTTATGGTCCAGCTCTCACTTTCATACATCACTACTGGGAAAACCATAGCTTTAACTATACGGTTGTTGTACTGGTCCCAAATTCCCATAAATATGCTAGGCTTCACCTTCACTATTTGCCTCTGGGAAGCATCCAGCCAGGTGTCCAAATATTCTCTCTCTGGTCGTCTTTTCTGCAATAAACTCTGCACATGCTCTGAAACTCAACGCTCTGCCCGAGTAAATTAAAGCAGAACTAGCTACATGAGATTGACTTTTGTTTTTAACATCTCCCTAAAACGTTGACATTTTGCCACACAGATGTTATCATAGAGCCACAGGGCTGGCACAGTGCCAGAGTTTGGGCTCCGGCGCCCCCTGCAGCTCAGCACCCAGTGCAACTGTACTGGTCATGCTACCCTAAAACTGCCTCTGGTTGGAAGGAGCCCAAGAGCCATTTGCTCAATCCACCTTGAGACTCTTTGACTGTGTACAAACCACACTATACATGTAGCTTCCTGCAAAGAATTCTGGGAACTGTAGTTTGTTACGGCTGCTGGAAAATGTAGTTCTGTGAGGGATTAGCTACAGTTCCTTGGATTCTTGGGAGGAAGCCAAGGGCCTCAAAGGTATGTGCTTTAAATGCATAATGTTTATGCACCCCTTGTTGGCCAAACCCAGCTCCTGTTGGCTGCTGTTCCACACAATCTTCTCTTGACACCGCCACTGAGGAGAGTTCTAGTATATTGCTTGTTATAGTTTTTTGTCCTCTCTTTTTCTTAAGGAGCTCGGAAGCTTGCGAACTATAAATTATCATTCATTCTAATTACTACACAACCCCCTGAGGAAATTAAAGCACAAAACCTAGAGCCAAATCGCAGCTGCAGACCTGGTTTCAGGAAACGGAGAAATCCAAGCCGATAAAAAACACAGGGACAATGTAATCTTTTGCCTCCCCTGGCAACTGTTTATGCCTCCCCAGAGAGGCCTGCCTCTCTCTTGGAGAATTATTGGGTCAGGGCTGGATTAATCATTCAGCTAAGTACAACACAGAGCAGAGCCCCAGCAAAGTCGGTTTCTTTCCTCCTCCTATTCGAATATTTCCAAAGTATTTCCAAACCAGAGAACTGGTTACACACACTTCTTATCTAGACGGATGGAGTCTCTTTGCAAATATAATCACAAGGTGTTACCGTTAGTACATTTATATATTTTATCTCATGAATCTAAAATACTGAGGCGTTTTAAAAAAGCAAAAGCACCTTGTTTTTTTCAGGAGGAAAAATCGCAGTGCATTAAAACATCCAAGAAGTTAAAATACTAAAACAGATTAACAGGTTCACACCAGCATTTCTAAGCATCTGGGAGGGCTTGGCTATGCAATAATTTTCAGCAGGCACAGAAAAGATCACAGTGAAGGCACCTGCTTGATATCAATTGGCAGGGAGTTCCAAAGTGTAAGTACTGCCATACTAAAGGGCCGAGTTCTTACAAAAGCGAACAGGTATTACCTGTAGTAGTGCCAATCCTGCTGATCAAAGCCATTGCATGGGCACATGTGGTTTGAGTGGGTACATGTGGGGCAAAGTGATCTCGTAGGTAAATAGGTCCCAAGTTATTAAGGGCTTTGTATACTAATATCCTGGGACGCAGGTGGTGCTGTGGGTTAAAGCCTCAGTGCCTAGGGCTTGCTGATTGACAGGTCGGCGGTTCGAATCCCTGCGGCAGGGTGCGCTCCCGCTGCTCGGTCCCAGCGCCTGCCAACCTAGCAGTTCAAAAGCACCTCCGGGTGCAAGTAGATAAATAGGGACCGCTTACCAGCGGGAAGGTAAACGGCGTTTCCGTGTGCGGCTCTGGCTCGCCAGAGCAGCGATGTCACGCTGGCCACGTGACCCGGAAGTGTCTCCGGACAACGCTGGCCCCTGGCCTCTTGAGTGAGATGGGCGCACAACCCCAGAGTCTGTCAAGACTGGCCCGTACGGGCAGGGGTACCTTTACCTTTACCTTTATACTAATATCCAGGACTGGCAGCAGATGGGCAGCCAGGGCAGATCTCTAAGCTCAGGTGTGACAGGCTGACAAGGCCTCATTCCTGTGCCGCAGCATTCTGCACTGCCTGCAGCCTCCAGATCAAGTGCAAGGGAAGCCCCACAAAAAGCGCATT
Source organism: Podarcis gaigeae (assembly GCF_964106915.1). NCBI lineage: Eukaryota > Metazoa > Chordata > Lepidosauria > Squamata > Lacertidae > Podarcis > Podarcis gaigeae. Next base: position 107,802,828 of record NC_139680.1, on the reverse strand, counting down.
GCAGTAATCAAGTCTTGAAATCTAGAAACTAAGCCTTATGAGGAGTGCTTGAAGGAGCTGGGTATGTTTCGCCTGGAAAAGAGGAGACTGAGAGGAGATATGATAGCCATCTTCAAATATCTCAAGAGCTGAGACATGGAAGAGAGAACATGCTTGTTTTCTCTTGCTCCGGAGGGTAAGACTCGAACCCGTGGTTTCAACTTACAAAAAAGGAGATTCCGACTAAACATCAGGAAGAACATTCTGGCATTAAAAGCTGTTCGGCAGTGGAACAGACCCCCACGTCACGTGGTGGGCTCTCCTTCCTTGGAGGTTTTTAAGCAGAGGTTGGGTGGCCATCTGCCATGGATGCTTTAGCTGAGATTCCTGCATTTCAGGGGGTTGGACTAGATGACCCTCGGGTCCCTTCCAGCTCTAAGATTCTATGAAGTCGCCAACACATGAACTACTGTAGCAAAGCTTTCCCAGTCCAGGGACTGTGGAACCAGTTGCAGTTGGGAAAAGGTACTTCTAGCCGCTGAGCCTACCTGAGCCTCCAGAGGCAGAAGTAGATCCAGAAGCATCTTCAGACCAGGTGTACCAGCTTGCATAAAATACTGGGAAGGCAAGGTATGCCCCACCCTGCATAATCAATCACATGACATGTTGCACATTCACCAGTTGAATAGTGATGCCCATCAGCTTTGTGGGGGTGGCCTCCTCAAACCTCAAATATTTTATTGGGCTTACCTGGTCCCTAGGAGTTGGCTCCTATGCCAAAGACTGTGAACGAGATCCTTTGAGGGGAGGGCAATCCCATTAAGGGCAGGCAGTTGACCAATTTCTCAGACACAGGAACTATGTGTATGAAACCCTTAACTTGGGACCATTTTACGTGAGAGATACTTATATGCCCACTCAATCACTTCGACTTACAGATCTGGTACTCTTACAGGTGCAACACAATACCCATTCCATAGTTGTAAGAAATCAGTTTTTTTAAAAGTAAGTTATTGGTTTATCATTATCATCATCATGTATTTTGTGTTCCCATTTTGTATTTTGTATGATGTGAACCAACCTGTGATCTTTGGATGAAGGGCGGCATACAAATTCAATTAATAATAATCATAAGTTGCAAAACTGTGTATATTGGGCAAAATTGCACAGCGGGGGTGTGACGGGATGTGTCTATTAGGAGAAAATAACCAATGGATTTTCTTGAGGGCTTCCTTTTTAAAGAATTGCAAGCTGACATGGAACTGTGGAGAACTGAATTTAAGACTGGAAAATGAGAAACTGAGAGAAACTGAAATTGACAGATTGGCTCATCCCTGCCCATCAGCCTGCCATCTCTAACTGCTGGGCTGGAAATCAGGGCCTCAGAGGCTGATCTCAAAGTCCAGGCATGGTTATAAGAATGCAAGCAGTCCTTTGTTTTGGAATGCATGAAAAACTGAACTGAACAAGGCCCTTTGGGTTAGATTTTAATGCGTTCCAAAATGAATACAAAGTACAAATCGGAATGAATGGGATTCCAGTTTGGAGCCATAGTTCGAACTGTTATGAATAGGGGAAGTTTTGGAAGCTGCAGTATTACCTACGCACTCACACAAAAGTCCTGAATGATGCATCGTTTTGAGGCATTGTGGGTAAAAATTGGCAGCCACTGCCAAAAAGAAAAGTCTATGGTGATGGGGGAGGGAGTGTTCAACAAACACATTGAACCTGGGAATATTGCAAGTAACGAAATGTATGTGCCCTTAAGGAACAAGCTGAATGCAGTTTTAACAAATGAGCCAATGAACAAATGAAGCCTTTAATTATGAAAAATTAATGTCATTACAAAACGAACAAAATTTCCTCACACGCTCCCCTACAGACCATGGAAATGGCATCTTTAAAAGAAAAACAGACTCCCCGCCCCCCTCAGTGATTGTCCTCACCATTAAGGAAGAAAATAGAGATTTGCAAGCCATTCAGTTTGTTTCACACTAGTTGGCCTCCAAGTGGAGACCCTGAAGAAAAGGGAGCATGTGAGGATGTCTCTCCCACTTGTTGCCTCAATATGTCTTTTGTTTCCCATAAAGACATCCATTTGCTCCTGAGAAGCTGCATTGTTGCGGCGCTGCGGCATGTGACACAATTAAATGTCGGGCGAAAGAATAGTCTGCTCTAAGCAAATGGCTGAAAGAGGAAGAAGCCTGCCAAGCACAGCAGCCATTGTGAAGAGCAAGAAAGACTGCAGATGGCACAGGAGGCATTTAAGGAGGCTGTCCAGGTTATCTCCTGGCCCAGTGACAGGTTTGGACTGGGAGCGATCAAGCCCATGAGCAGCACAGCAAACCTGAATCTGGAAGGTCATGAGGAATCTTTGGACAAAGAGAGAGAGAGAGAGAGAGAGAGAGAGAGAGAGAGAGAGTGAGTGCAATTGGTTGGTACCAAGCTTGTACAGTGGTACCTCGGGTTACATACGCTTCAGGTTACAGACTCCGCTAGCCCAGAAATATTACCTCGGATTAAGAACTTTGCTTCAGGATAAGAACAGAAATGTTTCAGATTAAGAACGGACCTCCAGAACGAATGAAGTACTTAACCTGAGGTACCACTGTAATACCTTTCCTACAAACCTGTGGCAAGACCCCACTTTCCCAACACATAGGCTGTTAGAATTCCTGATCTATGGTTGCAGTCATGGGATTTTTGTCTTTCACATGACGGTATATGTTTTGACTCCACAGAGTGGGAAGTGACGAAGACAGGATGTTTGTGTTACTGTGTTCCGTGAAGTGGGACTATTGTCCTTTGTTCTTTGCTAGAGAGAGAGGGAGCCATGTTGCAGTGCTCCGTGTGTGTTTATATGTAAATAAAGTGGATTAGCTAAAATGCTGAGTTGCTGGGGTTCTGTCACGCACACTCTGTGGATCCTTAAGTGTGCTGGTGTCAGCTGGCATCGGTCACTGTGTAAACAGAGTCCTATGACTCCAAGAGCACTGCACAGTGGCAACACACAGAAACCAACAGGCATGGAGGGGCTGTGACGACCCAGACGTTGCTATACTACAACTTCCGTCTTCCTTGCAGCAGATCAGATTCGGAGTATTAACACCTGCAGCCCCTCGTTCCCTAATCAAAGTCACAAGCCCTAGTCATGCCTTTGGGATAAATGCACGTGGGCTGAAAGTGCAGAGGGAGCATAGGGAACACACCAGCTCTGCCAGCCCAGGGCACAACAGCTCCACTCCACTCCTTCACCCATCCAGTGTGAAGGGGTAAAAAAAGGGATTCTGACTATGGTGGAATGCTCAGCATGCAAAGTTCAGAAGTCATTGTTAGTTGATGTTCTTCTCACTGTTTAGCTGCAGCAAGTCACAGGACTGAGTCCAGAGTCCAGATACTCTTGGAGTCTCACAGGAAAGGGAGACGGGATGTGACGTTACTGGTTTCCTGTTTCCTTTGTTCAGTTGCTCTCTGCTTCTCATAGTGAGGAGATGTATATTTCTTTGCTCTCTGCATAGCTTAGTAATAAAGCATTAAAATGTAGCTCATACTATCTCATACTATCTCATTCAACATCTTTATCAACAACTTGGATGATGGACTCAAGGGCATCCTGATCAAATTTGCAGATGACACCAAACTGGGAGGGGTGGCTAACACCCCAGAGGACAGGATCACACTTCAAAACGACCTTGACAGATTAGAGAACTGGGCCAAAACAAACAAGATGAATTTTAACAGGGAGAAATGTAAAGTATTGCACTTGGGCAAAAAAAATGAGAGGCACAAATACAAGATGGGTGACACCTGGCTTGAGAGCAGTACATGTGAAAAGGATCTAGGAGTCTTGGTTGACCACAAACTTGACATGAGCCAACAGTGTGACGCGGCAGCTAAAAAGCCAATGCAATTCTGGGCTGCATCAATAGGAGTATAGCATCTAGATCAAGGGAAGTAATAGTGCCACTGTATTCTGCTCTGGTCAGACCTCAACTGTGTCCAGTTCTGGGCACCACAGTTCAAGAAGGACACTGACAAACTGGAACGTGTCCAGAGGAGGGCAACCAAAATGGTCAAAGGCCTGGAAATGATGCCTTATGAGGAACGGCTAAGGGAGCTGGGCATGTTTAGCCTGGAGAAGAGGAGGTTAAGGGGTGATATGATAGCCATGTTCAAATATATAAAAGGATGTCACATAGAGGAGGGAGAAAGGTTGTTTTCTGCTGCTCCAGAGAAGCGGACACGGAGCAATGGATCCAAACTACAAGAAAGAAGATTCCACCTAAACATTAGGAAGAACTTCCTGACAGTAAGAGGTGTTCGACAGTGGAATTTGCTGCCAAGGAGTGTGGTGGAGTCTCCTTCTTTGGAGGTCTTTAAGCAGAGGCCTGACAACCATATGACAGGAGTGCTCTGATGGTGTTTCCTGCTTGGCAGGGGTTGGACTCGATGGCCCTTGTGGTCTCTTCCAACTCTATGATTCTATGATTCTATGATTCTATGATCCTTCCGCTGTGGTGTTGTTTTAATGCTCTGCTGGGAGGGTCAAAAGGAAGATGAGCCTTATCAGCTCAGACGAACGGAGCTGAAACCCCAATAGTCATTGCATGATTTTATTTTATTTAAAAAAAAATATTCACAGAAATATAACACAAATAAAAAACACAATCAGAAAAGACAAACAATACGAACAAATTCTTCTCATATCTTTATTTTTCTAAACATTGTTAACTGGGCTTCCCCAAGTCCCACCTATCTGATTTTCATTTTACTTCATCTTTAGCAGTTTACATATATCATCATTTCTAACCATCTTTTTTTTTAAATCACACTTAAAATAACTTCACATTTTATCACTTACAAATAATACTATTTTAAAAATACCCTATCTTCTACTTCTAACCCTACAGCCTATATCCACTTCCAAAGCTATCCTAAGGTTTAAATATTAACATATTTTTCAAGTATTCCTTAAATTTCTTCCAGTCTTCTTCCACCGTCTCTTCTCTCTGGTCTCGGAGTCTCCTGGTCATTTCGGCAAGTTCCATATCATCTTCATCTGCCATTCTTCAATAGTTGGTAAATCTTGTTTCTTCCAATTCTTCGCTAACAATATTCTCGCAGTTGTTGTAGCATACTGTACTCCGGCCATGATTTTAAGGTATTTGTGTTTCTTCATTCCTGTTGTAAATTGGCCATGGGGATCTGGGGAATGGGAAGCGATTCCTAAATGGAATTAACCTAACCTAACACCGGCTTGGTGGGTGCTCATTCCACAAAAGAGAAGCAAAAGGCAAGTACAAAGGAAATTTCATTTCAAAAGGACGGGAATGCCCACTGCTTAAACCACAGAGGCTTCCTTCAGTACAAAGCAGAAAAGGTGAAAGGCCGAGAAACCTTTAGTGTATTTTGGATCAATCTTTTACAAAAACAGAACATCAAGAGGAAGATGCCTGTGAACAACAAGAGGAGGGCTGAATGCCCAAAAGACAAATAGCCGTGACATCTAGCAGGTTATAATTAACTCCACAGAGCTACCCGATCATCCATATCAACAACTTTTTGGAAGAGCTGTGCAATCTTCAGGAGCAAATCTTTCTCAGACACTGAGATCTGAGTGTTCGAACTGTAACTATAGTTATAATTCAAATGGTTTGTATCTGTAGGGGAGCCCTGATTGTTCTGTATAGTTAGAAGGGAGTTCAAAGAATATGATATTGTAAGTATGAAATGATACCGTTACATATGCATATATTATATTGATAAGGTTTTGTAGGTATTATCCAAGTGGAGAAAAGGGCTGAAACCTTATATTCTATTGGGGTGGGAGAAGTCTTCACTAGGGTAGTGTTTCTGAGTGTTCGTAATGGCATGTAGAACAGACGCCATGGCTCCCTCAAAACAAATATCTGGACACAGATATTAGGGCTTGCTCAAGCCCTGGGGGAGGAAATTAATGGGGATAACATTCCCCCCCCCCCTCAGTTTTATGCTTGTCTCTGAGAGTCTGGAAGGTCATGGTACATGCAACTGATTTTATCTGTTTATTTCTAGGGAAGTGTGTGTATCATGCAATGCTTGTATTGCAAAATTGTAATGGGAGTTGTTGAGGTTTAGAGGAGTATGGTGACAGTGGAAAGGAGTACTGCTTTAATATCACTGACACTACCTCTATGGATAATGTTACATCCCTGGATCCCCTACTTTTGCTTTTGAATTTCCATACGAAGTGAAATTTGGAGGTCAATGTGCAGGCTCCTGTTCAGGCAGAACTTCGAAGAGATTTGGGGGGAAGCCAGGAGAGAAATTTCTCGGGATGGCTTCATGCATCCATCGCTCACACTTCTTCTGGGATATCTCTTCCTGAAGTTCTTTTCTGCTGTTTTCAAGGGGATATTCTTTTGTCATGAATATTCTTGAAGCTGTTATAACAGCATAAAGAATATTCGTGACAATTGAATCCCCTTTTTAGATGCGTGGTCTAGCCTGAGGATGGGGAATGCAGGAGCTGGGTTTGTTCACCTGTTGCTTTCAGTCCATGACATAGAATGAGCTGGATGAGGTATCAGCAGTGCTTTTTTCCTTAAAAAAAAAAAAGGTTTAGGGGTACTCTCATTTTCACTCAAGAAAATCACCATTTTAGAGTTCAAATCAGGGAAAATACCATACATCCACATTCCACACTGCTTCACACATTAAACATCCGCTTCCGTCTGAGACTCGGGAAAAGAAATGAAGCCGCCCTTGGAGGTGGTAACAACGAAACCAACCAATCACACTTACTTCTGTCTGAGACTCAGGAAACACCACGACAGGAAATGAGGCCGCCATCGGGGGTAGCAACAGAACTGATGATTCACCATGCTAGAGAAGAAACAAATTTTAAAAATAATTTTTAGTTTCTTCTCCCGTTAGATTCACAAAATTTTTAGGGGGATGCGTACCCCTGCGTACCCCCAGGGGGAAAAAGCACTGGGTAGCAGAATCATAGAATCGTGGAGTTGGAAAATGTGACTACTTTGTGATTTCAAAGACGGGGGAGTGGCCTTGACTGAAGGATTGTTCCCTTGCCCAGACCTAGCTTTCAGTTTAGCACTTCTGTACGATAGGACCCGGGACATGGGTGGCACTGTGGGTTAAACCACAGAGCCTAGGGCTTGCCAATCAGAAGGTCAGCGGTTCGAATCCCTGCGACAGGGTGAGCTCTCATTGCTCGGTCCCTGCTCCTGCCAACCTAGCACTTCGAAAGCACATCAAAGTGCAAGTAGATAAAGAGGTATTGCTCTGGTGGGAAGGTAAATGCCGTTTCCGTGCACTGCTCTGGTTCGCCAGAAGCGGCTTAGTCATGCTGGCCACATGACCCGGAAGCTATAGGCCGGCTCCCTCGGCCAATAAAGCGAGATGAGTGCTGCAACCCCAGAGTCGGTCATGACTGGACCCAATGGTCAGGGGTCCCTTTACCTTTACCTTTACCTTTACCATAGGACCCAGAAGCTTAGAAAGGAATGTTATACAAATCTACTTGTTGGTCCATCTAACTCTGTATTCTCTATAACTGGTAGCAGCTCTCTGGGGTGTCAGGCAAGAGCTTTGACCATCTGGAGACACCAAAGATTGAACACGGGTCTTCTGCATGCAAGGCAGATGCTCTAAACACTGAGCTAAGGCCCTTACCTTTAACCTGTTCACCATTTAGCCCATGCCCATCTCCTTGGATGCCTAAGGTTCCTACTGCCACTGTCTGATACTACAGCTTGCAGCTGTAGGGTTTTTATAGTTCTTGAAAACTGGCTTTTTGAGACAGTGCTATTATCTCCCCAGGTAGCTCCTCGCCTGCTTCTTCCACCCAAAGCACAAATCTAGAGCACCAGTCACAGAGGCGGCCTCTTAAATGGCTAATAAATGAGAGAAGGTTTAAGAGGTACCTGCATGGTTGACCTTGCAAGACCCCAAACCAGACCAATTGTCTTCAGTGCTGCTGCCCCTTTCTTAGCCAAGATGGATGTCTGTTTAAATGTACATTGTGGCGGTTATACAGATTTTTATTTTTCAACTATCTGGCTTATATGCACACACATACACAAAACCACGTTGATTTGTGCAAAAGCTAGTGGGAAAATGTATTTACCAGTGAAATTATGTCAAGCAAATAGGAATTTAACCCTGGCATTCTGGCTAAATTCCAGAGGCGGTAATTACATTCCAGCTACCTGTATTTCCCCTTGGAGTTTCTATCAAATATGTTAGGGCTTGGTTGCTATTTTAGGCAGGTATATGATTTGTCAGGCTTCAGGAGAGTCACTTCCAGCAAAAATGCAGAGATTCCCTGGGAATTAAGGATGGAGACAGTGTGCATGGATGGCATGAGAAGCAAAGTGGAAAGGAGCAGTAGCCAAGGGTAGCCATTTTATGAAAGAATGTGTGTGTGCATTTAAGATTCTTGGCAACTGCTAAAGGCACACCCTCGAATCTTTGCAAGGTAAATTAAAATATATTGTGCTGTTTTTTTATTATATACTCACAATGACATAGCCCTGGATCCCAGTCAAACAGGGCTCAAGGAGAACCACATTCTACAGCTGGCTACCTTGTATGGCATGAGAATGCAGCCTGGATCCAGTCCCTTTGCACTTTGGTAATTGTATGTATCAATTCGAATGTGTGTGTTTTTCATTCCACCTTTTGACCGGAGCGAGAACCCGCTAGGCAGTTTAGAAGCAAAGAAAATGCAAACTCTGTTTAAAGAGGAACGACGTGGAAAACAAAATATAAGAAGCCAAGGAGAGCAAAGAACTTCAGAGTTGACTGAGAAACCATTGAAAGCCAAGTGGAATTAAATGTGTTTGCCGCTTATTTGTATAGAAAGGAATTACATGGGATTGGGGGAGAGGCCTTCCAAGAGGGGCCAGCCCTTCCATTAGGCAAAGGGGAAAGGCTGCCTCAGGTGCCAGGAGTTGGGGCACAACGGCAACAGTCATCCCAGCTATGTGTCATGTGCTTCCCAGCCTTTCTCATCTGTTGAAGGCCAGGATTTATTGTGGATATTAATATTGTGCAGCTTAAAGCGGTAGAATGCATAAAAAACTGATTCCTCTTGGAATAAAAATTGTCCAGGCTGCCCACCTGTCAATCACCTGACATCACAACCAGCTGATTGCCAGGTCTTGCACAGAGATCCTTTGCTTTGCAGGGCTTTGCAGGCACCGCTGGTCAGCTAACCGGCAGGGCCTGCAAATCCCTTTTGGCTGAGCCAGAAGAGCTTAAGGAGACCTAGAGGGCCAGACCCTTTGTGCATGCTCAGAGGGAACCCATTGGAGTCTGCCCCTTCCTTCATTGTCCAAAGAACTCTTCAAGGCCTTAATACATTAGTGGAGGATAAGCAGGGGAAAGTGGTGAGATCATAAGATGGCTCCCACCAATGAAATGGGGCGTAATCTTTCTTTCTTATGTTTTTATTTATCAGTATTAATTATTTAAATAGTGCCATCTGCCACACGTTGCCCTTAATGGGCAGAAAAGCTTGAATCAATGTACGACACTAATTGGTTAATTAAAAGACTGCAGCCCTGGATATTTGGAGTCTTTCAAATGTGACTTTAGGACCTGTCAGAGTTCTTTCAAGGGTTTGGTCTCCATTTAGCATTTCAGGTTTTTGTTTTCATTTTAAAGAGAGGGGATGGTGTCATGAATTCCCAAGATCTCCCTATTGAAATTTGTGTGTCTCACATTGTTTAGAAAGATTTCACCCTCACCCTCCCTTTCGATTAACTTGATCATCAAAGCTAAAGGAACGCTTTCTAACAGGGCAAACTGGGAACAAAACTATCCATATTATGCCCTTCTTAACAGATGACATTTGTTTTTAATGCAATTATTTCAAACATTGCTCTTTGAACTTGGGTGATATTTCACTCCGAGAGACCTCATTTGAATGTGCATGATAGATAGACTTGCCCCAAAGAGTCCAATTTCTCTCTCCCTGCTCTAACCCTTGATCTTAATTAACTCCTCTGTGCCTGTTTCCATAGAAACCAGCAATACAATCAATACGAAAAATGCACTAAAATTGATGAGGGTTTTTTTTTTTATCCCTCTCAGTTGTTTGTGTCAAGAAGGTGACATATCCTCAGAACCTCAATGAGTCACAGAGGTTGTTGAGACCCCTGCTTAGGGGAGAAAAAAGACAGGCACCCAGAGACAGGTAAATGTGGGTGAATTTTCTTCAGAGGGCTTTGTTTACAAACGCTGTCCTATGTTTCATACTACAGCACAGATCAGCCCATTTGCGTAGTCTAGGATTCAGGGGCAGTGAGAAGTAGAGTCCAAAATATCTGGAGAACATCAGCTTTAGGGAAGTTAATCCTGGATAGTAAAGATGACAGAAACCAGGGGTTGCCTACCTTTGGGGACCAGTTGCCACATTTGGAATTCTGAGATGGTGTCATGGCTGCCAGTTACAAAATGGCTGCTGTGGTGCTGTGGCATAACACAAAATGGCTGGCTTGTACTTAAGTAGACAATACATGCTTAAATCACTCTTCGTCAAAAGTGGGCACCTGTGTTTTTGTCGAAACTTCCATCCTTGGAGGAAATTTTGGGATGGGGGTGGCACATTTGTGGGGGAGGGAGCAAAGCCAGAGGGGGGTAAAACCAGAACCAAAAGTGTGACCCTTTTCCCCCCGGGACCCCTTTACATTTTTCCTGATGCCTCCCCTTTCACTCTCTTTCTGAAACCCCCTTCTCCCAACACATCCTTTTCCTCCCCACCCAGCAGGCTGCCAAGTGAGGGGCAGATGGATCTTGCTAGAGGACCAGACTGAGGACCACATGAAATCAGTCCAAGGCCCTTACAGGTTACACACAGCTGTATTTGACACAGCTGTATTTGTTTTCCTTGTCCGACTGGTCAAATGACCACCCTAAAATTGCTTGGTTTGTGCTGCACACCAGCAACTCTTATCATCCTTGACTATCATCTATGCTGGCTGGGACTGTTGGGAGTTGAAGTTCAACAACATCTGGAGGGTCACAGATGCCCCATCCCTGCTGTGAGTTACCTGTAAGTGCTCCTCGTGAATTTCCGCAGTGCATTAATCTTTCCTGTGTGAGATATTCTCCCGCCCTTAACCCCATGTCCCCACACAGATTTGTTTCTGCTACAAATTTAAATACAGTTGGAGCCTACCTGAAGGCATGGAAATTGCCAGTTTTTGGAGTAAAGGATTTCTCCCCGTGCCCCTTTAACAAATTGCTGCATGTTTATAAATAAACACGGAGTTAAAACAAAATGGCTCCTCTTGGCACCCTCTCTCGCTCCTGCAGGCGCCGGCACGATTTAACATTCTGATCCCTGGCTGTGTGCGCTAGGATTCTTGAAATCGTGGCACAGAGTATGTACCACGCACTCTAATTAAAGCCCACAGCCATTTATCTCTCTAATTGCAACAATGCCCTCCAGGATAATTCGCTTCCCCAATGAGCCATTCTTCTTTTTCGCCTGAGCAAGTGACTTTAAAACCACTTGGAGCCAGGCCAAGTCCTGAAGTGACAAATTTACCGACTGTGAGATCACACCAGAAACAACACTGGAGGATGAAAAATCGGCGGGGTCGGGGAGAGTGAGATTTCTCTATCGGGCTCTGGGAGACATTGGGTTTCATGCAGCAACATTAGCTGGAGCCCTTATCTAACTCTCCCCCTACAAATTAGTGGGTGTCATTGGTTAATAAGTAAAGATTGTTCTCCCCCCCCTTCCAAAAAAAAAAAAAAAAAAGAAGCTCACTAACCTCCTTAGCTGGAAAGCAAGCAAACAGCAATGGCTCGGGGAAACTGCACACAGTAGGAAGATCCACAAGCATCAAGAGCTAATCAAAAAGACTTGTCTTCCGATGCAGCGCTGAGGCCAACCAGCCTGCAAGGCAAATGAAACGTTTGTCCTGGGCGCAGGACCTCTCGAAGCGTGAGGCATCCCACTGCTAGGGGGTAAATCTGACAATCGATTCTTTCTGCTCTAGATAATGTCATTGGCTTCCACCAGTTCCTAGAGGCCTCTAGGCAGGCTGCAGCTTGCGCTGTGCACGGGAACTATGGTTCCCAGGATATGGTAGAATTCTGGGTGTGCTGAACATAGAATCGTACAATCGTGAAGTTGGAAGGGATCTGCTGAAGGTCATCCTAGCCCAGCCCCCTGCAATGCATGGATCACACCTAAAGAATCTCAAGTGAAGCAGAGTTCATCACCTACCAACATAGTCCGGTGTAATGTAAAGCACTTCTTACCATGAAAAAAGTTCCTCCTAATGTTCATTCCTAATATTACGCAGACGCTGCTTCAGTGGTAGAGCTTTGCATGCAGAGGGTCCCAGGTTTAATCCCCAACATCTCCAGGTAGGGCTGGGAGCGTCCTCTGGCTGTAGAAATCCCAGATATCTCCTGCCAGTCAGGGCTAACAATAGAGAGCTGGATGGACCAGTAGTCTGACTCGGATGATGATGATGATGATGATGATTACATCCTACTCTGCCTCCCAATGGAGCCCAGATGTATATGTTCCTCTGGAATGCCAGGTCTGGTATCTGCATAATACCACTCACAGAAGTTTCATGGCTGAGTGGGATTTGAACCCTGGTCTCCCAGGTCCTAGTGCCTGGATAACTGGGCCTAAACTAACAGAACAAATTTCAGTAGGGGGGAAATGTAGGGTTCTATAGCTAGGCAGGAAGAACCAGCTGCACAAATAGAAGATGAGGGACGCTTAACTTGCCAGTAGTGCATGTGAAAAGGATCTAGGGGTCTTCGTAGACCACAAGCTTAGCATAAGTCAACAATATGATGCAGCAGCAAAAAAGCTAATGGTATTCTAGGCTGTATCAAATAGTGTCCAGATCCAGGGAAGTATTAGTACCAATCTATTCTGTCTTGGTTAGACCACACCTGGAATGCTGTGTCCAATTCTGGGCACCACAGTTTAAGAAGGATGTTGACAAGCTAGAACGGGTGCAGAGGAGGACAACCAGGATTATCAAGGACCTGAAAACCAAGGTTTATGAGTTACAGCTGAGGGAGTTGGATATGTTTAGCCTGGAGAAGAGGAGACTGAGAGGAGACATGATAGCCATCTTCAAATATCTCAAGGGTTGTCCCATGGAAGATGGAGCAAGCTTGTTTTCTCCTGCTCCGGAGGCCAGGACCCGAACCAATGGCTTTATATTAGAAGAAAGGAGATTCCGACTGAATGTCAGGAACAACTTTCTGAGAGTAAGAGGTATTTGACAATGAAACAGACTCCCAGTTTCAACAATAAGGGAGCCTTTCCCCCATCCAGTTCTGGTAATTATGTTGTGTTGCAATTCTAGCATCTGGATGGTGCCAAGAAGCTGTTGGTATTTTAACTTGTTAACTGAGCAGCAGCTGTTGCTGATGATAGGGCAAGAGATTTATACCTCCATCACTATCTGCCTGTCTTTCAGATGAGGGACTCCAAGGGCAAGGGTTTCCATGCTTCCGATGCGTCTGTAACTTACCAAATGGTTCTGTATGGAGTATCTCTATCAGCGATGTGTAGTCTGTCTCCCAACCTGGGCAAGTGCCTTTTCTGTGCACTTAAGTTCAAAGCAAACACTTTAATCTTAATGTTTTTGACCCAGATTCAAGGACCCACATGTGAAACGCATGAGCTATTTAGGAGCACAGATAGGTGTTCTGAACTTGAACTGAATTTTCCAGTGCAATTTTCTAGCTCAGTAGTGTAGGTGACCTGTGCCTAAAGGTTGCATATATCTGTGAAAATAACACAAAAAAGTGCATTATTATGGGGAACATCACCTTATACAATGTTTATATTAGGCTATTATATTAGGCACTGATATATCATATTGGGCAAAGCTGTATACAAAAATGTGCACCTTTTTGAGAAATTTGCTCCAAAATGCTGATGAATTTTCATGAGCGTGTTTTTAAATATCACAAATCGATGTGGAAATGTGGAACAATGGACTTAAGATTGGAAAAATTAGAAACGGAGAGAAACCAAATTGGCAGATCTGCCCATCCTTAGCCTCAGCCCTAGGTGTTGTTTTTAATTAGGGCTGCAGTGTTTAATTAAGTAACCAGTTTGATTAATTGATTTTAAAATGTTTGGACTGATCCATCCATCATTACCTAGGACTGTGGGTCGTATCCATCTAAGTTATACTCAAAGTACACCGATTTAAATTAATGGGCCTAAGTTAGCCAGGCCTGTTAATCTAAATGGGTCTCCTCTGAGTTTGACTACTTTGGAATACAATCCAGAGTATCGGTTTGTTTAAAAGATGCCACCATTCCATTTCATAATGGTAGTTCAGTTTACAATATACAGTAAAAACAATAACGATATGATTGTTATAATGACATACATATCAGTAGCATCACACTTTAAAAAGATCAACAGTATAAAGCTGATATCTAAAGGCTGACACATGGAAGATGGAGCAAATTTTGATTCTGTTTAGAGAAAGACCTAGCTGCAGATGGTAGTTAGAAACAGTCCAAGGCTAAATGCCTAAAGCATGACTAATCCTCCGTCCCTTTCTTTAAGGACTCTGTTCATTCAGGGGAGGGTATAAAGCCAACGTTGGATTCAGTAGCACTGGCACGAGTGAAATATTGGCTCAATGCAAAGTATCAGCTGTGAAGCTGGAGGTTATACACTGTATGGTTCAGTATAGCATGGTGAGCTAGCAGGGTAAACTGCTAGTGGATCTCTCTGCATACTTGTATCTTTACAATGTTCACTTCTAAGACCAGAAGAACTGCACTGTAGTAGGTAAGTTCATGATGTAGCAGCATCTCTTAAAATTAATGTAGCTTGTTGTTTATGCTTTTCTTGTGCCACGTGACAATAAACCCTTTATACTTTGAACTGAACTGCGTGAGAAAGGAGTTTTCTTAACTGGGAGCTCTGCAAAAGACTGACTACTGGAAAGCAAAGGAAGACTCTGATGTTCTGCAGGAAGACTCTGCTGGAGCTGTGCATGTTCTGCTGATCACACTGGTTGAAGTATGGTGTAGTATCAACAGAAGATGGTGGGCCCAGGTCTAACAGGTTATGGGCCTACTGACTTCTACATGCCTAACAGAATGGCCATCTGTATGTACCTTATTTAGCTGTTATTGCTGCATTGCAGATGGTTCATCTAGATGACACTTGGGATCCCTTTAAACGTATTTGATTGAAGTCTGAAGACATATTAAAAGGCCTGGGCAAATAAAAAGGAGTTTGTTTGGCACTAGAGCAGATCTGGGGAAACTTTGGCCATCCAGATGTTGGAAGACTACAACTCGCCATCATCTCTGACTATTGACCCTGCTGGTTGGGGCTGATGGGAATTGTCATCCAACTACAGTTGGAAGACTAAAGTTTCCCCAGCCCTGCCCTAGAGATACAAGATTTGGTGTCAGGCAAACCCCTGTGCATTTCATGAAAGGATTTCAGGACCCGCTAGACAATGAAGTTATCAGCTCACTTAAATGAAAGCAAAGCATCAACAGGAAATGCCTAATGCAATGAAGACCAGTGCCACCTAGTGACTAAATCATATAATGGCACTATCCACACACAGTGGAGAGAATTCTACCGAAGGAGATGCTACCACCAAGAAGGCCCTTTCCCCTGGTTGCCTCCTGCTTTGCCTTTGAAGATGGGCATACCCTGGGAAGGATCTCTGAGGATGACCTCTACATACAGTCAGATTCCTGTGCATGTAGGTCAAATGAATATTTACCAGCCCATGGCACTCTTCCTAGCCCATCCCATCCTGCTGCCCAAGGCAACACCCCCCCCCACACACCTGTCCTGATCCATGCCCTCTTTTAGTATTTTTGCCTGACTAGAGTGTGGCCTTGAAGAATGAGGGTGCCTCATGCATGACTGAATGGAGAGGGTTTGTGTGTGTAGAAATCTTTAGGGTTGGGGTTTTGGTTATTTGTTTTGCATGACTGGAATGAAGACTACTATACAAAAGTAAAATCCATCACTCCACTAGAATATAGGCTACTGTTCAATGGTAAGATCTATTGCCTTTGGCTCCACCCACCAATAGTATGTCCCCCTCCCCAAGGTCCTAAAAGAAGGAATGTGGTCCTCAGGTGGATAATATTTCCCCACCCCTGCTATAGAACTTGGTTGTGCTTTGTTTTGTTATGTTTTAAAAAATCCGGACCAACAATAACTTTCTTGTGTGTGCTTCAAAGTTATATTGAAATGAGAAGGGGATATGTTCATTAAGAATGAAAATTTTCGATACGGAATCTGTCTCCGGCAGTTCTCTTACTGGCCTTTTAGCGTCTAGGGAGAAAACTCATTCTGGAAATAGAAACGTGGTATCCATGGTGATGCATGTAGTTCAAATTAGAAAGAAAAACCTTTGCAGCTTAATAATAATATAAAAAAATGTGTTTGTTTATTCATCCATCAACTTTAAACACACCAGCAGTTATGAGAGACCTGGGAGGGCGAGGGTTTGGGCACTTGTGTGGAGAAGCAAAATAACCTGGACCTGCCCCACTGAGGGGACTTATAGCTTAATTACAACTTCCTGTCCATCCAGGGACAAAGCAGCAGTCAGGAGCAGCTGTGAACCCAGACAGAACATTTCAAAAAGACATCCTGCGCCTTTCCTGCTCTGCGTTAACAGCTTCTTAACTAACTAATGCAGCCCCGTGATGCAGCAGGAACATAATGAACCCCACGACTGGTTTTCCACTGTGACGTTGTCTCCACCACTCCACAGCCATAAAGGCATATGCATAATTTGTCAGAGGTATTAAGACCACAACCGCTCGGCATAAAAATATCCAGAATATCACGCAATGTCACCATGCCTTGTGCACTGTGTTCAAGAAATAGGCACAGCTCTTGGAACGAGCTAATTCGGTTTAACAAAGTTCACTGAAATGGGTCAAAGAACCTTTGAACTACACCCAAAAGGAGTTCCCATAATTGCCAAGAGAAATGAAAGTGAATTAAGTTCATATGGGGGCAGAATTTCAAAGGGTTTCTAGTTCCTCTTCAAGTTCATTCTCTTACATGTGTTTTTTATGCTTTAGAGTTTTCAGGCCTTGAAGTGCAAAGTTCATAATTGTTGGGGGAAATAAATTGAACAATTCGCATTCTACTCTGTGTGTGTTTCAGGTTTTTTAAAGTATTCCTAGTTATATATATATATATATATATATATATATATATATATATATATATTTACCTCAGCACAGCAACTTGTAATGTCCTGAATGCTGAACATTTTTTTGCTTATTTATTTTCGCAGAGGGTCATTTGGATGAACTTGAACTGTGAACTGAACAGTAAAGGAACATATATGAACTGGAATTTGTTACTCTTGAGAAAAGTTGAAGTAGAACATCTAGTCGCTTTTAAAACTGAACTTTGCAAGATCTGAGTTGGCATGTGCCAATCCATCAAATTCAATGCCACTTTAAAAAAACAACAACCAGTCTTTAGTTCAGTTCACCGTATTTCCAGATCAGATTTGGGATTCTGTCATCATGTGAGTTGATCAGCATTTTAATTCCAGTTTCTCCAAATAGGCACAGTTTTGTCAGTGCTTCCTCCCCATTTACAAAGCAATGTTCGCTAATATAATCCATTTTTTGGTGGAATATTCACAATGTGTGCATTTTTGTGCAAATTACTTGACTGATGAAGTTCATTCCAAAGAAATGTGAATTTTGAAGGTTGGCTGTGTTTCATTCCGTGTATTATTTCAGGAAGTTTGAATTAGGTAGGTTCACTTTTAAATATTGATACTTTAATTTTCTTTTCCCCCCTTCAAACCATAGAAACACTGTTAAAAAAAGTAGTGGTGTGTAAATGTTCTTAAATATAGGTACATAAACGTGAACCAGATCACATTTCTCCTCCATCCCTAGCTAAAAGGACAAATAAAGGGCTATTTGGAGTCTGACATTTTCTTCCTGCCAAGAGAAAGAGAGAGATATGTGTTCAAAAGGAATGTGTTCAAAAATGTACACAACAGGGCATATTCGACATTTGTACACACAGGCATACCCCAGTGGAGTTCTATGATTAACCTTTCCTCCTCTTTTTTAAAAAAAATCAATATATATATTTATCTATATATTTAAAAAGAACAGCAAGTTGCTGTGAATGAAAGTGTGTCTTTAATGAAAGGCTCTCATCACAGCTCAGTATCCATAACCCAGTGCCTAGGAGCCTTGAAAGTGGATTGAATTGTCCAGGTAAATAGTTTCCTATAAATATTTTCCATTGCAGCAAACCATATTAAGGTTCCCTGCCGTGAGGTCCTTTTCTCTCTCCGGCTATGTGAATACGTCCCCCGCTATACCCCTATTTCGCAGAGTTTCCTGCCCAGCTGCATATCAGAACATATAAGTGTGTCATCCCATTTTCCCCCTCGGTAGTTTGCCACGAATTCCCCACGGACATGCTTTCGTTGCATGCTGTTTTCAAAAGGCTATCTGAAAATATTGCACGGCTCTCTTTTGTGAGGGCTTACAACCCGAAAAGGGGCTGGAGGAGGGGGGCTGGATTCTGGTTCATGCAACACTGGAGCTGCGAACAGCAGTGAAAGCAAAGCGTGAGGATAAATGAGAAGCGGAAGTCTCCGACAGTCGGCGTTGCATGAGTGATCTCTCTGTATGTGTTCAGCTGAAAAGGATGTCACTTTGCCCACGGTGAACATGACAGAACTTTGACGAGCAATTAAAACACGGGTAACCACACAGATGTGTCTATTATTGTAGTGGCCACGCTAGTTAAGAGTCTCCTAGAGCATTCAGGATAATCTCTCGGGGCTTTCAAGCCTTTATATTTCTACTGCTACAAAAAAAGTAGAAATTGCCTGCAGCTAAAATGTGGTCTACAAGATCAGGCTTAGGAAGAAATTGATATATATATATATATGAGAGAAACTGGTATTTTAGGAACTGGAGCACTTAAAAAAAAGGATCTTGTCTCAGCTATAAGATCTCTTCAAGAGTTCCCAACGATAGGTGTTTTGAAAAAGACGCTGGTTGAGGGAAATGGAGTAATGTGGCAATGGTATCTTTATGAGTTAAGAAGACTTATTAAGCCTAAGGGCCACACTGATTCATGGCTAGCTCTCTGGGGGCCACTGTCAGACTGCTGTCAGTGGCTCCCAGCTGATTGCCCAGGAAAGTATAAAGACGAGGGACAGTTTCTTACCGTCCTTTTTTATTTCAATATTACAGAGAGAGGCTATGGAACCAAGACTCTTGGATAATGGCATTGACTGAGTCAATCTCCACCCCTGTCTCTCCCACTTCTTCATTCATCATTCTCAGCATCTCATCTACGGGTGCTGCTATGTGCCCGCTGTATTTGAGCTCTTTGCTCTCCTACTTTAAAGGCTCGCCGGGTTCTGGGAGATGGAGGGTCTGGAATGCTTTCTAAATACAATGTCAGTCAGCTGCCATTCCGGTCCTGCCTCGTCCTCCCACCGTTATTTCCCAACTTTCCCCCTCATCTGCCTCTGAGCTGTGACCTCCCTCAAACCCCTGTTGTAAATCTATACTGTCTTCCACTGGAGGGGTCAGGATGGGGAGGCATCTCCACCATTCCTCCTCTGCCCAGTGCAGCTGGGTGCAGCATATGAGAGCCAGGGTGGTGCAGTACTGGGCTAGGACCCTGGAGTTGTTGTTTAGTCGTTTAGTCGTGTCCGACTCTTCGTGACCCCATGGACCAGAGCACGCCAGGCACTCCTGTCTTCCACTGCCTCCTGCAGTGTGGTCAAACTCATGTTAGTAGCTTCGAGAACACTGTCCAACCATCTTGTCCTCTGTCGTCCTCTTCTCCTTGTGCCCTCCATCTTTCCCAACATCAGGGTCTTTTCCAGGGAGTCTTCTCTTCTCATGAGGTGGCCAAAGTATTGGAGCCTCAGCTTCAGGATCTATCCTTCCAGTGAGCACTCAGGGCTGATTTCCTTCAGAATGGAGAGGTTTGATTTTCTTGCAGTCCATGGGACTCTCAAGAGTCTCCTCCAGCACCAGAATTCAAACTCATCAATTCTTTGGTGATCAGCCTTCTTTATGGTCCAGCTTTCACTTCCATACATCACTACTGGGAAAACCATAGCTTTTACTTTGTTGGCAAGGCCAGGGTTCAAATCCTTGTTCTGGCATGAAACTCACTGGGTGACCTTGGCTCACTCGCGGCTTCTCAGCCTGGCCCACCTTACAGGGTTGTTGTGAGGCTCAAATGGGGAGGAACCATCTAGGACACCACTAAGAGGTCTTGGGAAGGAAGGTTGGATATAAACGTAATAATATAAGCACCATGGCTTACTAGCTGCCTTCTTGTGAAACTGGGGTCCTGTCTGTTAGGAGGCAGCAGCAAACATAGCATGGAAATTGAGCAGGAATTTGTAAGTTAGCGGTTTGACAGAGGTACGGAAAGGAAGTGAAAGTAAGACACCATGAGGTGGGGAGAAGAAATGCTTTGGCGGAGAAAGGGTGTGTATGAAATGGAGACTCTTAGAATAACTCGATTGTAGTGTTGGAAGCAACTGTGAGGCTCCATCTAGTCCACTGCAAAACAGGAATTTTATTGCCCAATGTGGGTCTCGAACCCACGACCTTGAGCTTAAGAGTCTCATGCTCTACCGACTGAGCTATCTGTGTGGAAAATGAGTGGTGGGGAAGAGAGGGAAAGCATTATTGGCTTCCTCTGCTGCTTTTAAATACAGTGGTACCTCGGGTTAAGAACTTAATCCATTCTGGAGGTCTGTTCATAACCTGAAACTGTTCTTAACCTGAGGTACCACTTTAGCTAATGGAGCCTCCCGCTGCCACCACGCCACCACCGCACAATTTCTGTTCTCATCCTGAAGCAAATTTCTTAAATCGAGGTATTATTTCTGGGTTAGCAGAGTCTGTAACCTGAAGCGTCTGTAACCCAAGCTACCACTGTACTTAAATTAAAAAGAGAAGTATACATGTCGGATTCTTAGTCATATTGCTCACTTTAATAATGCAACTTATTGAAAGTGAGCCGTTGCTACTGCTGGCCTTGTCACAGTAAATGTTCTCTAGAGAAATGACCTCAAGGTGCTTTCTTTTCTTCTAGGTGACATAGTTCACCGTGTTCATTGTATTCAGCGTGCCCTCTTGACCTCAAGATGATCTGGGGTTGAGAGAGGGAAAGAAAACCCACAATGAATATCAGAATAACACTGTTACAAATTTGGGTCGCCGTTATTACCAAGAATGAATGTCTCTCAACTATGATTTTGCGAGGGTCACCAGATGAGCAGTAACCAGGAACTGAACAAAGGTTGTTAATTTTTCTTAATGACAGTAGATGCTCTCCTGAATGGGTCATTTATA
Organism: Podarcis gaigeae; assembly: GCF_964106915.1. Classification (NCBI taxonomy): domain Eukaryota; kingdom Metazoa; phylum Chordata; class Lepidosauria; order Squamata; family Lacertidae; genus Podarcis; species Podarcis gaigeae. Next base: position 107,781,465 of record NC_139680.1, on the reverse strand, counting down.
TCCCTACCAACCCAACCTGGAAAAGAGCAGGGGCCAAACTACAAATGACATTAATCACTCGTGGCCTTGAGCGTGTGAGTTCCTTTCTGAAACAGCCTGTTTAGTTCTGAAATATGGGAGGAGGCAGATCTTGACAGATTAGAGAACTGGGCCAAAACAAATAAGATGAATTTTAACAGGGAGAAATGTAAAGTATTGCACTTGGGCAAAAAAAATGAGAGGCACAAATACAAGATGGGTGACACCTGGCTTGAGAGCAGTACATGTGAAAAGGATCTAGGAGTCTTGGTTGACCACAAACTTGACACGAGCCAACAGTGTGACGCGGCAGCTAAAAAAGCCAATGCAATTCTGGGCTGCATCAATAGGAGTATAGCATCTAGATCAAGGGAAGTAATAGTGCCACTGTATTCTGCTCTGGTCAGACCTCACCTGGAGTACTATGTCCAGTTCTGGGCACCACAATTCAAGAAGGACACTGACAAACTGGAACGTGTCCAGAGGAGGGCAACCAAAATGGTCAAAGGCCTGGAAACGATGCCTTATGAGGAATGGCTAAGGGAGCTGGGCATGTTTAGCCTGGAGAAGAGGAGGCTAAGGGGTGATATGATAGCCATGTTCAAATATATAAAAGGATGTCACATAGAGGAGGGAGAAAGGTTGTTTTCTGCTGCTCCAGAGAAGCGGACACGGAGCAATGGATCCAAACTACAAGAAAGAAGATTCCACCTAAACATTAGGAAGAACTTCCTGACAGTAAGAGCTGTTTGACAGTGGAATTTGCTGCCAAGGAGTGTGGTGGAGGCTTGACAACCATATGTCAGGAGTGCTCTGATGGTGTTTCCTGCTTGGCAGGGGGTTGGACTCGATGGCCCTTGTGGTCTCTTTCAACTCTATGATTCTATTCTATTCTATTCTAGATTGGGACCCTGGCATGGAGAAGGATTAGCTAGGAGCCTTTAGCCCTTAATCTTTCACTTTGTTCCCATTCCACACTGAGGGATTGCACTTGCAATATACATGGGAGAGGGGAAAGCTCCAATGGAAGCCTCCTCACCCACCCACATGGCACATGGCACATGTGAGGATCCTGATCCAGATTAGGACTGAAGCAGGGGCAAAGCGGAAAAGTCTCCCTAAATCAGCACCCTGATCCAGATACAGTGGTACCTTGGTTGTCAAACTTAATCCATTCCAGGAGTCCATTTGACTCCCAGAACTGTTCGAAAACCAAGACATGGCTTCTGATTGGCTGCAGGAGCTTCCTGCACTCAAGTGAAAGCTGTGGAAGCTGCAGAAGCCACGTCAGACGTTCGGCTTCCCAAAAACATTTGCAAACCAGAACACTTACTTCTGGGTTTGCAGCATTCAAGAGCAAATTTGTTTGGGAGCCAAGCCGTTCGACAACCAATGTACCACTGTACTGCACAGTGGATGTGGCAGTATGGTGCACCAAGAGGATTTTGATGGACATGAGATCTAAGGTTAAACACTCAGGTGAAAGCTAGCAGAGAGCATCAGTAGTTAATTACCAACCTGTAAGTTGTCAGAGAGAGCTTCAGTATACAACAATGGGATTTCCCAATGTTAAATAAACCCTTCAGCAATATACATACAAGCATTCTCCATTTCAGTGTGCAATTAAACACTTGGCAAACAGGAGCTGCTGGTGGTCCCCTCTCATCCCTAGAGAGGAACTGGCATGGGCTGCCCTCTAGGGTCTCCTGGGCTCTGCACCCGCCCATCCTAATTCAGACTGGGCCTTCCCCCCCACCCCCACAACAGCCTTTGATTCTCACTTCAGTTGTCAGGTAAGGTTAACTTGATTCCTCCTATTCCCGACATAGAGCTCTGCTCCACTCTTTTTCAAGATGTATATCATGGACCGGCTGAATTTCAGAGGAGTGGTGAGAGGCATCAGTTGGGGAATCCCGAAGGGAACCTCCAGGGGAAGAAGGCTCAGAGGCAGGGGATTGGTGGTGGGGTGACGATGAGTGGTTAGAGCAGCGGTTCTCAACCTGTGGGTCCCCAGATGTTGTTGGACTACAACTCCCATCATCCCTGAGCTCTGGCCTTGCTAGCTAGGGGTGATGGGAGTTGTAGTTCAACAACATCTGGGGACCCACAGGTTGAGAAAGGGAAAGGAGAGAGCAGACTGGGAGGAGGAAGTGTTGGAAGATGAAGAGGTAACAGGGTTTAGTGAGCAGGAAGAGTCTGTGGCAGAGAGTGGTCCAGAAACAGAGGGAGCAGAGGCTGGAGAAGAGGGTTGACAAGAGGCAGAGATGGGGCAGGCTGGTGAAGAAGCACAGGGGTCTCCCCCTCTTCCTGTGGCCAGCTCCCACCCCTTGTTCCCCCAGAACCCACAGAGGTGTGAAGAGGGTGGAGTAGAGACCAACAAGGCAAAGAAGTCTCAGGTTGCTTAGGAAAGACAATTGTGGGAAGGCGGGAACCTTTAGTCCCCACAACTGCCTCACAGGGGTAAGATCTACTGGGACAAGTTGCTGTGCTCACCAGGCCTGGCCTCCTGAGCCAACTTTGTTTCCTTGAATAAAGAGTTAAATTCGTTCGCATGGTCTGCTTTTTTGCTGACCTGCTCCTGACAACCATAGGCGTCAACTATGCAGGACAGTGGGGGGCCCGGCACCCAGAAATTTTCAATAAAGGGGCTGGGCCTCCCCTCAGGTTCTACTTGGTGGCGCACACACATGCACACATGCCGTGGTGATGTCAGCACGCCACAGGCACCCACTGTTGTGGGGGCAAGGCAGCACGCCCGCTGACAACTGCTCCTGACATGGAGATATTTACTCACCCCTTCTTCCCTGGTTGGGAGGACACCATTTTGTGGTTCACCTCAAGTGCCAAAATGTCTTGGGCCGACTCTAAGCAAAGGGCTCCCTTCTCTCCCCCCTCACCCATTCTTCTATAGGATGCTTGGCCTGAAACAGTCCCTCAAAAGCTTTGTTTTCTCCATAATTATACTGAAAGCCACTATGTCATGCGTCGAAGTGTCCTTGTTTTCCTTGCACTGCAGAATAAAACCTATTCTTTCCATATAGGCCTCCCCCGCCCCCCTTCTGGAAGTGCAGCCCAGAGATTTGTATGCATTTGTGAGGCATCTGGCTGAAAGCCAAGATTGGTGGGGCAGGGGGGGGAACCCATTTTGAAAAATGTCTTGGGGGTGCGTCTTTGCATCTAGCAGTACACCGTCGAGGGACACGAGGGAAAGGAGCCTGAAAAACCGAAATGCTATTATGCTCGTAACGCAAATAAATAGCAAACACTCACAGATTTTTGTTTTCCTCATTGCTCAAAAGACGTCCTGGAACATAAAAATAATTCAGCGGCAGCAGAAAAGGATGTTAAGTTGCCGGAGAATGGAGACAGAAAAGGGGATTGTAATGCTATTGTGCAAATCTCTGGTTTCAGTTGAACAGAAGCAGATGTGCGTGCAGAATCGGTTAGCCCTTTTTCTTTCTTAAAAAAGAGTAGGAGATTGCTGAATTGGGCAGAGTTCAAAGCGAGACAATAGGGATGATAAAATGCACAAAGTGGATCCAGCATGAAGGAAAACTGAAAAGATGGGAAATTCCTTTTCAAGAAAGAGCAATGGTGACGATAATAATAATAATAATAATAATGTACAATGGTGAGTGACAAAAGAAAAATCAGCTGAGAGCTATTGTTCATTCTCTGTGGCTTATATTGGGAAGAGAAAGTCAATAAAACCCAAAGGATAAAAGGCTAAACCAAGTATGACAGTGGCATTTCTGTGTGTTTAAAGTGGCAGAGGGGGAGCGCAGAGCAGAACAATTCTGGGAGTTTCCCCCTACAACTGGAGCGATGATGTCATCTGCAGGAATGACAGGCTAACGGACAGGCTTTAGCAGGTGAAGGAGGTGGTAATGAGGCTCTCAGGTTGGTTTGTGACAGATTGGCATAGGGGAACTGAAGGAATGGTGGAAATAATCAAACAGAGGTTGAATACAGTCATACCTCTTGTTACGTTCGGTTCAAGTTACTTTCTTTCAGGATAGGTCTTGCGGCAACCCGGAAGTAACAAAACGGGTTACTTCCGGGTTTCGCCACTTGCGCATGCGCAGTGGCTCAAAACGACGTCACGCGCATGCGCAGAAGTGGCAAATCATGACCCGTGCACGCACAGACGCAAAGATGTGGGTTGTGTTCTGCTCATGTTGCGAATGGGGATCTGGAACGGATCCTGTTCTCAACCAGAGGTACCACTGTACTTCTTTTCTTTGATATGGTTCCTCCTTCCTGCTATCAGCTTTGAAGGGTAACCATCTTCAAATATCTAGAGGGCTGCCACATGGAAGAAGGACCAAGCTTGTTTCCTCCAGTTTGCGTAACAGACCTCAGCAACTCAGCATTTTGGCTAATCTACTTTATTTACATATAAACACACACGGAGCACTGCAACATGGCTCCCTCTCTCTCTAGCAGCAGACAGCAAAGAGAAAGAACAAAGGACAATAGTCCCACTTTGTTCTTTCGGAACACAGTAACACAAACATCCTGTCTCCGTCACTTCCCACTCTGTGGAGTCAAAACATATACCATCATGTGAAAAACAGCAATCCCATGACTGCAATCACGGAGCAGGAATCTTAACACAGGGTAGGTTACACCAATAAAAGACACGTCTGCATTTTAGTTAGTTAGTTAGTTAGTTAGTTAGTTAGTTAGTTTTTGTTTGTTTTAAAATCAAACTCAAAAGTTTCCATCTGTAGCTGGCTGGCGTTCTTTTGTTAAGGCCTGGTGCATTTTCAAATTGAGCCTTTGCAGTCAGAAGTATCCCCGAGTCCAGTGGAACTCAGAATCATAGAATTATAGGGTTGGAAGGTACCCTGAGGATCATCTAGCCCAGTGGTTCTCAACATGTAGGTCCCCAGATGTTGTTGGACTACAACTCCCATCATCCCTGATCACTTGTCATGCTGGCTAGGAATGATGGGAGTTGTAGTCCAACAACATCTGGGGACCCACAGGTTGAGAACCATTGATCTAGCCCAACTCCCTGAAATGCAGAGATATGCAGCTGTTTGAGGACACATTCCAGTCAGGCAAAAGCACACACCAAGTGGGGCTAGTATGGCTTGTGGCCTGGGGAGACTACTGAGGGCCAGATAGAGAGGTCTGAAGGCAAAATTCAGACCCCTGCTGCTTCATCCATCACGGGAAGCAGACATCCAACTGCAGGCTGAAGTTAACCTTATTACACCTCGACTTCACCCCATTCCCAGGCAGGTGCCATCAGCTTTCCCTCCCCTTGTGGACAGTTGCTACAGATGACTGGCTCCCCAATATGGATGACGTATCTGCACTGCAAGCTGACAGTTAATTACTTGTCGTGCTGATTGCCCGCAATTGTCCTCTGCACCCAAACAAAGATCCCAGAGAATCTGAACCGCCGAGCCATTTTTGCTTGGTATTTATCGCATTTGCAAAGCCCTCGTTTTCCTCTTTAGAAATTCCCCTTCTGGAAAGGCTTGCGGTCTTCTTTTCTATGGATGTAAGAGTTTTGTACCTGATCTGGAAAGCTGCAAGGGGCATGTCGCTATTAGGGCTGCAATCCAGTGGGGCGCACCCATGCCCCTCCCACAGGAAACAGTGATGGCCGCCAACTAGAATGGCGTTAAAAGAGGATTGGACACATTCCTGGAGGAGAGGACTAATTTATATCCCACCCTCCCCAGCCGAAGTCTGGCTCAGGGCGGCTAACAACAGTAAAATAATACAACATTCTAAAATCATTTCATTAAAATTAATTCAACTCAAATTGATGGCAACCATTAGGCTAAAGTTCTGTGAATATTGCCAAAGGAGGGAGTCAGGCTGTGCCCTGACCAAAGGCCAGGTGGAACAGCTCTGTCTTGCAGGCCCTGCGGAAAGATGTCAAGTCCCGCAGGGTTCTAGTCTCTTGTGATGGAGCGTTCCACCAGATTGGAGCCACAGCCGAAAAAGCCCTGGCTCTGGTTGAGGCCAGCCTAACCTCTCTGTGGCCTGGGACCTTCAGGATGTTTTTGTTTGAAGGGCGAGTTACAATAATCCAGTCTGGAGGTGACCGTCGTGTGGATCACAGTGGCTAGGTCAGGGCGAGAGAGGTAAGGAGCCAACTGCTTAGCTTGGCGGAGATGAAAAAATGCCACCTTTGTTGTAGCTGCAATCTGCGCCTCCATGGAAAGGGAGGTGTCAAAGATTACACCCAAACTCTTAACGGATGGTGCTGGCACTAATTGCACCCCCGCAAGAGATGGGAGTTGCCCCCCCAATCCCATATCATCCCGTCCCAGCCACAGGACCTCTGTCTTCGAAGGATTTAGCTTCAACCGGCTCCCACGTAACCATCCAGCCACAGCTTCCAAACATCTGATCAGTGTGTCTGGGGCCGAGTCAGGATGGCCATCCATCAACAGATAGAGTTGGGTGTCATCAGCATACTGATGGCAGCACAGCCCCAAACTCCGGACAAGCTGGGCGAGGGGGCGAGGGGGTGCATAAAGATGTTGAAAAGCGTCGGAGAGAGTATCACACCCTGAGGCACTCCACACACCAAGGAGTGGCGAGTGGCGTGATGGCTACTAGCCATGATGACTATGTTCTGCCTCAACAGTTGGAGGCAGCAGAGCTTCCAAATACCACTTGCTGGAGACCCCAGGATGGGAGAGTCCTCATGTGCTTGGGTCCTTCTTGCCAAATTTGCACAGGCAACTGGTAGGCTACTGCAAGAACAGGATGCTGGATTAGATGGGCCATTGGTCTGATCCAGCAAGCTCTTCTTAATTTATTATGTTCTCGGCTCATGTTTAAGCCAATACAATTTGAGCCGAGGGATGATCGCTGCTCCCAAGGAATTATGCATAGGATTGCAGACATAAACGGTCATGATTGCAACCGTGGATTGTGGTCTAAATCCTTCAGAACAATTAAGGAAGCGTGGCTCAGGTAAAAGCCCATCAAATTACTCCCCAACTACGGGACAGTTGTGTTCTTGAAAGGACGTCCCTTCACGGGGATCACCTTACCTTGGGTTTCATGATGCCAGTGTCAGTTTTAGCATCCCAGTGTGCTGGAACAGCTGGGAAGTTGCATCTAATTAACGTTGTGATCAAGCGGGTCATATAATATTTCACAAACTCCAGCAAGAGCTCTCTAAGCATTTATAGCTTAGGCTTCCTAGGTGCATTCAAAGTCAAAGGAAAGAATATTAATTTGATGAGATGAATGCTATGACAATAGAACACTTGCTGGGAATGGATAAAATCTGCCACTGAGCTGCAGCCCTTCCCAGTACTGCAAGGATGGTTTTCTCAGATCTATAGGATGTTTCTTTTTATATTGAGGGCTAACTGCACAATATTCTTTCTTTCTTTCTTTCTTTCTTTCTTTCTTTCTTTCTTTCTTTCTTTCTTTCTTAGAGCACTCCCATCTTCTGGGTAAGTCGCTTCCGCCTTAAGGAGGAGGTGGGGTTGCAGGCTTCATGGCCTTGCCACGTGCCCAGGGGGTGGAAGGGCCAGCCCCTGCACAATTGGAGGATTCCCAGCTGCATCACCCACGGCCGGCCAATCGGCTTGTTCCGGGGTTTGTGGCCTGCCCCTTAAAGGAAAGACGCAGCCAGGGATCTCCCTTTTTGTGCGCCTGCCAGCTGCTCCGGTTTTCCCACCCTCTCACCCTCTAAGATTTGTTTTCTCTGACCTTGCTATGGACCTTGGTTGGTCACCATTGAGGGGCCTGGTAGGAATTTTTCCACTTGGCAAATTGGCACCAGCCACTTGGTTTTCCCCTACCTCGTAGCAATTCATCACAACCTTCTGGGTATTGGCAGTTAGGCATTGGAATAGTTCTGTAGATGGAAAAAGGGGAGGTAGCGCCATCACCTGCCCCACATTTTGAAGGGTAGTCCATTAAAGGATTCCGGGGGACGTGGCCCTGTCCAAAGCCTAAGGAGGTTAGGGCCTAAGGCACGCCCCCTATTGGTGACCCTGGGGAGCTCCTAGTTAATGTGCATCAGCAGGACTCCCCCTACAGGTGGTTAACCCTTCCCAGATTTCAAGCGGACGGGCTGAAGCCAGATATAGTCGGTTAGGACCAACGCCTAAGCCAATACCACTCATCACCTGTAAACAATAAAGTTGTGGCCCTTTTTAGCCCATTTACCTTAATAATAGTGTCATGTGTCATTATTTCTACCTGGCGGGGGGGGGGTCAGGAACTCGGCACTCAATCAGGCATGCTCTGTCCACTTTTTAGTCTGCTCAGGCTCTATGGACTCATATTCACATTGCTTTCATGACCGAGTACCAGAGCTTCTTCCCATTCTCCTTTACTAAATAATGCACCTGAAGATTGATGAACTGGGTATCAGGTTGCAGAAAGAGAAATGCAGGTGCCTCTGGTTCTCTGGGAGCCTGGGGATCAGAGAGAGAGAGGGGGGGGAGGGAGGCGTCTTCAAATATCTAAAGGGCTGTTACATGAAAGATGGAGCAAGCTTGTTTTCTCCTGCTCTGGATAGTAGGACCGAAAGCAATGGATTCATGTTACAGGAAGGGAGATTCAAATTCAACATCAGGAAGAACTTTCTGACAGTAAGAGCTTTTCTACAGTGGAACAGACTCCCTCAGGAGGTGAACTCTCCTTCCTTGGAGGTTTTTAAGCAAAAGTTGGATGGCCATCTGCCATGGATGCTTTGGTTGAGACTTCTGTATTGCAGGGGGTTGGACTAGATTAGATTCTACGTGATTGTGTGTGTGTGTGTGAGAGAGAGAGAGAGAGAGAGAGAGAGAGAGAGAGAGAGAGAGAAATGCGCATCCACCTTTTTATTTTATTTATTAAAAATATATATACTGCTATTCATAAAGAGTTTGGATTTGATTTTATATCCTTCTTTAGCACTACCCTAAGGCGTCTCAAAGCGGCTAACAATCTCTGTTCCCTTCCTTCCCCACAACAAACACTCTGTGAGGTGAGTGAGGCTGAGAGACTTCAACGAAGTGTGACCATAGCTGTCAAGTGTCCCTTATTTGAAGGGACAGTCCCTTATTCCAGCGCCATGTCCTGCTGCTGTCCCTTATTGATGGATGTCCCTTAAATGTCCCTTAAATGATGTCCCTTAAATTTCAAAGGAAGCAGCTCCTCTCCCTCCCTCCCTGCCGGCCAGAGAGGAGGGAGGCTCCAACTGTGTTGCTTGGCTGTGTTGCTCACCCAATAAGAAGTCTAAGAACAACTGGGGGGTGGAGCTTGCATGCCTTGTGCTGATCAAATCGGCTGCATTCCCTGGGGACTCTCCTTTGCTCAGTGCTTCCCAGCGGAGAGGTGACGGTGGTTTTCTTTGAGGCTTCGTTTGGCTGCTGGCTGGGCTTTCTGCCTTTGGCTTAGAGGGGCTCAGAAGTTGAACATACCTGTGCTGAGTGCTTGGATAGGAATTGGATGGATACGTCATTGACGGCCCACTCACCCTTGCCGGCGAAAAGGTCTGTTTGGAGCAGGGGAACATATTGGGGGGGAAGGAAAGGAGAGCTTGTGGGAGGGGGGCTTTTGAATTTGTTTTGGAGGCTCCTTCGATTGACTTATGGGGGAAAAGAAAGGAGCTGGTTGACTAAAATGGTGGGTAACTGGCGATTTCGTGGCAAGGGGGGAGGCTGTGTGTGTGTGTGTGGCTAGTTAATGCAAGCTGAGGGGTTTTTTGAATGCTGGATGCCATTTTGTTACACGTGCTGCTGCAAACTTTGCAGTGCAAAGCCAGGCCGGGGAGCCATCTTAAGTTGAGGCTGCATAGTGCATGCGATTCAGATTCTATTCAGTTGAACCTCTGGTTACAAAGTTGGTTGGACAGTGTTCTTGAAGCTACCAGCATGAGTTTGACCAGACTGCAGGAGGACAGGAAGACTGGAGTGCCTGGAACAGGTGAGGCTGCAGGTCCCTTATTTTCAAGGCTGCTGGTCCCTTATTTTCAAATCTGTAAGTTGACAGCTATGAGTGTGACTAGCCCAAGGTCACCCAGCAGCTGCATGTGGAGGAACCCGGTTCACCAGATTACGAGTCCACTGCTCTTAACCACTATACCACACTGGCTCTCTGATAAAGAATACCAGAGCAGATTTTAATAATTATACATAAAACCGTACAATTAAAAAAAAAATCATATGAAAGAGTTAAAATCAGAATCAGGAAAGATAGGAAAGATCTCTAAAAGGCTGCCACGAAGAAAATGTAACAGAGTTGTTCTATGTGGTTGCAGAGTACAGGAGGCAGTAATGCAGACCAGGTGCTGGGAGTTATAGGAAGGGGCGGCTGGTACTGGAAGGCTCCATAGGAATCTGGTTGGCCACTGTGAAAACAGGAGGTTGGACTAGATGAGCCATTGGCCTCATCCAGCAGGCAATTCCTATGTTGTTATGACTGGGAGAATGGGAAGAATAGAGGGTGGCAATTGCAAAGAGGCGGATGTCAGTTCAGTATCAGGAGAACCATCTCAATAGTGAAAGCTGTTCAGCTGCAGAGCATACTGCCTTATAAACGCCATCTGCAACTCCTCGAAAGGTTCCATCAACAGTGTCTCCGGAAATTTGTACCCATCACTTGGGAAGACAGGTGAACTAATGTCAGTGTACTGGAAGAAGCAAAGATCACCAGTGTCAAAACAATGATTCTTCAACATCAACTTCGTTGGACTGGCCATGATCTGTGGATGCCTGATTATCGTCTTCCAAAGCAAGTATTCCAAGCTTAAAAATGGTAAGCATAACGCTGGTGCTCAACAAAAGATGTTTAAAGACTCTCTCAAGGCAAATCTTTAAAAAATGTAGTATAAACACCGACAACTGGAAAACAGTGGACTGTGAGCGCTCCAACTGGAGAACAGCCTTTACCAAAGTTGTTGTGGACTATGAAGACGCTCAAACTCAGGAGGAAAGGGGAAAATGTGCTTTGAGGAAGGCAAACCCTCATCATGATCAACTCCCACCCAGAAACCTATATACCCACTATGGAAGGACGTGTGCATCCAGAATTGGCCTCCACAGTCACTTACAGACTCACTGTTAAGTTCGTGTTCATGGAAGACAATCTTACTCAGCTACGTATGATCTCCAAAGAAGAAGATAGTGTTACCTTTTGCTGAAGGTATTTAGCAGAAAGCAGATTGCCCCCCTGTTAGGGCTTCTGGAGCTGCATCCTGAATTTCAGTCACTGCATGGAGAAAGGGGGTTGGTCTAGATGACCACCAAGGTACCACCTGGCTCTAAAAATCCAATGACTCTTAACCTTCCCCTCCTTGTGTTCTGAGAGCATGAATCCGTCATGAGCTACACACAGGCACAGGTGGGAAGGGAGGCTCATTAGCCAATCACAGTGCTCAGTCTTACGTGGCCGTTTTGTAAATGAGATTAATGATTTAATTTGCAGCAAATGCCTCAGCGAGGAGAAACTTATTTTGCTCCACTAATTGTGTCACAGACGTGCCTCAAAGCACCGACTGTGCAAAACCAGATTACCCTGTGGTGCCCAAGATGGCTGGTTCCTATGGCTTCATTAATGTCATTGTTTCCATTTCTTCTCTGCAGCCACTTATTGTGCAAATGTCGTGGCATAAAAAGGCAGCTATGGCTAAAATTATCATGTTAATCTCCATTAAGGGGGAACGACAACAAGAGACTCCTCTTAACATGAATGTTCCAATTGAATTTCGTTGGTGGAATGAATTCCCCCCCAAATAATAATAATAATAATACACCCCATTATAATGGCTATTTAGCCAAATAATTAGTTTTTAATTGAGAAAGGAATGATGAATTGCTGCCAAAGCTGTTATTTATTTAAATCCATGCCTTAATTGTCCTTCCTGTTTCACTGTGGTAGTATTAAAAGCAAATACACAGACACACAATGTTGTAGAATTATGGAGCATTCATATCATTCTGAGTAAGGAACGGACTCGAATATATCCAATTATCCGCAAATAACATTATAATTTTTTATGTGGTTGTGCCATAAATTTTATTTTAAATATTTTAGGCCACTTTTACTTCTTCATAAAAGTATTTCTGTGCCACTGTATCATAAAATACATGCGGGTCCCACTTTCTGAACACAACGTGTTCCCATGAAATAATTTGTTAGGCAAGTATTTGCATAACGAGCTGGCAATTCCCATTGATGTCTATGGGAACCTTTCTAATCCATAATTTGTCCAACCTCTCTCCCCCTCCCATCCCTTTGTGTTTTCTTCCTGAAATGGCTGCAGCCAACCAGCAAGGGAGACAAAGGAAAATGTGATTTGTTTGATCTCTCCTGTTCCCTGATTTGTCTGAGCTTCCTCCCTCCTTGCAGGGTTCCTGCTCAAACATGGCTGCCACCAACCAGCACAAACAAGAAAAGAAGTGGGCAATCAGGCTGTTCAGTTATCTGAATCAGCTGTGTGTTTAGCAAGGTTTGGGTATTAATTCATTGAGTTTGGATATGCAAATTTCCACACAGCAAGTGTTCAGAAGGTGGGATTTCATTCCTCCGTTGCTGGATGTGTGATTGTTTTCATCACATGTCTGTGTTGACATTCCATACTGTTGGAGTCATGAGAACAGAAGTTCATTTACACTGTTCCGTTATGTTGTACTATTGCTTTTAGTCTGTTCTCTCTTGGAGGAGGAGGAGGAGAGAGAAGCCATGTTTCCTTTGTTCTGTAACACTTTTATATTAAGTAGCTTAGATTCTGGGACACGGGTGGTGCTGTGGGTTAAACCACAGAGCCTAGGACTTGCCAATCAGAAGGTCAGCGGTTCAAATCCCCGCGACGGGGTGAGCTCCTGTTGCTCGGTCACTGCTCCTGCCAACCTAGCAGTTCGAAAGCGCGTCAAAGTGCAAGTAGATAAATAGGTACCGCTCCAGCAGGAAGGTAAATGGTGTTTCACTGTGCTGCTCTGGTTCGCCAGAAGCGGCTTAGTCATGCTGGCCACATGACCCGGAAGCTGTACGCCGGCTCACCCGGCCAATAAAGTGAGATGAGCGCCGCAATCCCAGAGTCGGTCATGACTGGACCCAATGGTCAGGGGTCCCTTTACCTTTACCTTTACCTTTACCATAGGACCCAGAAGCATAGAAAGTAATGTTATACAAATCTACTTGTTGGTCCATCTAACTCAGTATTGTCTATAACTGGTAGCAGCTCTCTGGGGTGTCAGGCAAGAGCTTTGACCATCTGGAAACACCAAAGACTGAACACGGGTCTTCTGCATGCAGGGCAGATGCTCTAAACACTGAGCTTAAGGCCCTTACCTTCAACTTGTTCACTTGTTCATCCCGGGGGTCGCTTGTGGGGGAGAACGCAGCTGCCTGGCGTTTTCCAAGTTGATTCAGAAGCCCAACGCGGCTTATACGTACCAACATTGGATAAGCAAATTTTCGCACAGCAAGTGTTCAGAAGGTGGGACCAGCAGGCATAAACGCAGTGCACAACGTTAAAACACACGGCACCATTCATTACCTTGCAGATAATCATAAAAATGATGGGTTATTGACTGCTTCAATAAAAAGAGTCTGCAAGAGATGCTAGAAAGACAAATACAAGGATGCCCACCAAACTCTGCTGGAAGAGGACAAGATGGGACTGGTGGAGATGAATGCCTGACTCCTAGAGGAAACCAGTTTGGCAGATGGGGGGGGGGGGATCTAGAGCCCCATGTATGCTCCAGTGTACATATGGACTTTCAACTGGATTGTTTATTCCATTCAGTTCAGGAATACACTAGAAGTCCTCTAGTGACATAAAATCACTGGAATAGATGAACCAGCATCCAATCTTAGCATCACTGGGACTGTGGCAAAGCCCATATCCCAATAATGGATCCAGCTCCAGTTCCTGGAGCCTTCTGTTCCTCCTCTAGAATGAAGACAATTTGGGATTAGGGGTGGGAGAGGAATTCAATCAAAGTTCTTGTTTAAAGGAAAGCCTACCTAGTTTGCATTTCCCAATACAATACATGAACCAAAGAACAGTGTTCTTCAAAATTCACACTTCTCTGAATTTTGCGATGCAGTTCTGCAGCAAAACAATGTTCACAAAATTTATTTTGCCAGGGTGAAATGTGTGTAAAAATGCATGAAGATAACATCAAAAATGCAATATTTTAATGGCAATTGCTTTGCATAAATGTGCATATTAGGCAATATTGCATACACGAAAAAATGTGCTTCTTAGGGAAAAATCACACACAATGAATTTCATAAGGAGTTTAAGTGGGAAAGCAAAGGGATGTGGAAATGTAGAAGACTGGATTTAAAGCTGGAAAAGGAGAAAGTGAGAAAAACTGATTTCCCCACCTCTAGCAAATATTAGGAAAAGTCAATAGGTCTCTAGTCCTCTGTAAGGCAACCCAGCCTAGGTTGTGCTAGCCCTGAGTCCACTTTCTGTTCAGGGGAGTCACAGAACCATCTAATACAGCATTTCTCAAACAGTGGGTCCCCAGATGTTGTTGGACTACAACTCCCATCATCCCTGAGCTCTGGCCTTGCTAGCTAGGGGTGATGGGAGTTGTAGTTCCACAACATCTGGGGACCCACAGGTTGAGGAAGGCTGATCTAATATATGGCTGGGTTCCCCCCTCCTTTGGGCTAGATCCAATCGGAGAAAAACAAATCCATCTTTGCACATATCAAAATATGCCCGAACTTTCGTTTCAGCTCCGCATCTCACTGAAGCGCCTCAGGTTGTCTTCCCCAAACTGCTTTGTAAGTAAGTAGAAGGCGATTTCTGCAAAGAGCAGGAGTCTGTGTGTAACGATGCCACCTGCTGTTGCCTCCCCTGAACCACATGGTGACGGGAGGCGCGCAGAAAACATATCCATTTTTTATGATGCAACATGCGGAAGACTAATAATTGCTATAGAGGAAGGCCATGATTAATGACATCATCTCAGTGCCTCCGTCTCACCCCTGCCTTTGGGTAATTTTAGTTAAGAGGCTGCTCAACTGCTTTCTCTCTGAAGCTCCCCTCTTTCTCCATCTCTTCTGAGCCGGGATGACCTCTGTGGTTAGCACACACTCTCTCCCTCCCTCTCCCATTCCTTATACATTTCTTAGCTGCTGTTTGGATGCTATTATTATGACACATCGAAGCTTCAGTATAAATCATTTAAGGGGAGAGCTGGGTATGTTGCCTCCTCCTCCATTAAAAATACATGCAGCCATTGCAGCTGAGAGCTTCCAAAGTCCAGCATCACACCCTGGAAGGGAAGCGCTGAGAGCCAGAAAGGGGTCTTGCACATACGTCATGCTTCTGGAGGATCAGGGTGAGGGATTGGCTGCACAGAATCCACCTCTCTGAGAACCAGAATCCGTCTGGAGCTGCTCTATGCATTGGCCTGGGATTGGGGTGGGCTGATTGGATTCTGTTTGCCTTTAAAGGGGAACCTACCTAATCTGCTCTTTCCAAAGCAACATGCAAACCATTCTTCATCCGAGTAGCATGTACAAAAATACTCATACGAGGGTAAAATGTGCGTTGAAGCAGGGGCGTACGAAGTGGGGGGCGGAGGGGGTGGTCCACCTTGGGTGCCACTCGGGGGGTGACAAGCTGGCCCCTGCCTCCTCCCAGCTGTAGAGCAGCTGAGGGCACGCGCAATTAGTATGGGTGCCCCCTGTGCAGTGTCCGTACAGGCTGCTGCTCTCGCGACCGTATGGGCTGCTGCTCTCGTGTGTCGTCCATATGGGTGTCCATACAGGCTACCGCACATGTGCACTCCGTACATGATGCTGCGCATGCACACTCCATACAGGATGCCGTGCATGTGCAATCCGTTTGGGCTGCTGCACATGTGAACTCCATACGAGATGCTGTGCATGCGCACTCCGTACATGATGCTGCACATGTGGACTCCATACAGGATGCCGTGCATGTGTAATCCGTAAGGGCTGCCGCACATGTGCACTCTGTACATGATGCTGCACATGCACACCCCGTACGGGCTGCCGTGCATGCACATTCCGTACGGGCTGCCACACATGTGCACTCCGACATGATGCTGCGAGTGCGCACTCCGTACAGGATGCCACACATGCGCAGTCCATATGGACATTGCACATGCACCACCAGGCGGTTTGCCCCGCCCCTCGGCGTCCTGCCCCGGGTTCCAGAGAGGGTTCCTCTGCCACTGCTTTGAAGCACATGTGTAACTGAAAATAGCAAGCAAATTGCGTTCCTTCATAAGAAACTGCTTTGCTGCCATTGTGAACATTGGGTAAGATTGCATTTAAAGATGTGTACCTTAAGATAAATTTGCACTAACATCCCGGTGTGTTTGCATGACTTTTTAAATTTTAAACAATCAAACCCATGTGGAAAACTTGAGAGATCTCACAGAAATATTGCTGAAATCTCACAAGATCTTGCAGAACACTTGAGATCTTGTGAGATTTCAGTGAGATCTTGTTGGGACCCACCTTGGCTGCTGCTGCTTTGTGTCCGCACCTCAAAAGGAGCACTGTTCCATTGTTTCCCAAGACAGACCAATGCCAACCACAGTCTGTTTTTATTATCCGATTTTATTGTTTTTATGTTGTATTTTTGTAGAACACTTTGAGCCTTTTTGGCGGGGAGGAAGAAATTTAGTGGGTTAGAAATACCTTTAAATAAAACCAATGAATGCAGAAGGTTGCCAATTCAGTCCCCAGTTGAAACAGGGTCTCAGTTAAATGAGGCTGAGTCCCTCCCAGGTTGTTTTGCATCTAACTCAGATAGATATCACATCTTTCACCATGAATTTCCCTCCTAATTTTCACCTTTGTTGAAAGTCTCCTGATTCCCCTTACTGATTCATTTCTAGAACTGCAGCTTCTTGCAGAATAAAGCATTCCATGTCTTCCCCCGGTGGCAGCGCGCCACGAAGGAAACTTTAGCCAATGCTCTGCTGCCTTATTATTACCCAGAGCCACCTCACGGAGGAAAGCGCAGTGTAATTAAGAGATTGATCTCCTGGAAACAATGCTTAATAACACACACACACACACACACACACACACACACAAAAGTGAAAGCAATCCCAGGGTTTTCAAGCACCGTTCTCAAGTTAATTTTCCTGGTGCCATTTGTAAGCAACTGGGGATCTGAAATTAATGCCTACAGGTTCTCAAGCAAGGGGCCGGATTCTGCCCTCCTTGTTTTCGCCAGCTCCAGTTTAGAGTAGTCCCAAGGATTTATAATATGAAACCATTAGAAGTGAGAGATGAATTCAGATCCTTCTGGCCCACCCTCAGAGTTTAAGAAGGGTGAAGCACTGACTTGTTCAGAAGACTGGTTTGTGGGGGAAGCATTTTTTGGTAAGGGAACAACAAAAGAATGGTTACTCTAGACATCCATGTGTCTAAAGTAACATTAGACATCCCCCTAGTTTTATTTATTACATTTTGATCCCATTTCCCATCCAATGAGCTGTGTCCTCTTTTGTGGTGTGTGTGGGAATTATCAATTTCCCTTTTTTCGCAATGCAGAAGCAGTCCAGGAGAGGGCGTTCTGATGGGGCTCCATCTTACCTTAGTGCAGTGGTTCTCAACCTGTGGGTCCCCAGATGTTGTTGGACTACAACTTCCATCATCCCTGAGCTCTGGCCTTGCTAGCTAGGGGTGATGGGAGTTGTAGTTCAACAATATCTGGGGACCCACAGGTTGAGAAAGGCTGCCTTAGTGGCTCCCTGGCTGCACCTGGTACCAGGACTAAAAGATGTCATTTCAAAATCTCCTCCAGTACCTTAATGTAGAAAGCTGACTTCTCCTAAATCAGGCTATTATTTTATTAGTATTTCTTACATTTATTGGATGCTTTCTCTTGCCACAGGCCTTTTTACAACTACTTTGTTGTTGTTGTTTAGTTGTTTAGTCATGTCCGACTCTTCGTGACCCCATGGACCAGAGCATGCCAGGCACCCCTGTATTCCACTTCCTCCTGCAGTTTGGTCAAACTCATGCTGGTAGCCTCGAGAACACTATCCAACCATCTCGTCCTCTGTCGTCCCCTTCTCCTTGTGCCCTTTCCCAGCATCAGGGTCTTTTCCAGGGAGTCTTCTCTTCTCATGAGGTGGCCAAAGTATTGGAGTCTCAGCTTCAGGATCTGTCCTTCCAGTGAGCACTCAGGGCTGATTTCCTTCAGAATAGATAGGTTTGATCTTCTTGCAGTCCACGGGACTCTCAAGAGTCTCCTCCAGCACCAAAAGCATCAATTCTTTGGCGATCAGCCTTCTTTATGGTCCAGCTCTCACTTCCCTACATTATGGACTATTAATTCATCATGCTAGCATTGCTTCCACCAGTGGTGAGGAACCTCCACCCCATGGGCTTTATCAGGCTCACCAGGTCCCCAAATTTACCCTTCCAAGGCATTGCAGCCAAGCCACACCCATTTGCCCTACACCTAGAGTAAAAGGGGCTTCTCAAGCCCCACCAATCAGCTGATTGGCAGTGCCTGCAAAGCCCCGTCCCCAGCACTTTGGAGGCCCGACTGACCAGCCGATCAGCAGGCCTTGCAAAGCTTGATTTCATGTGGGCAAAAATGGCTCACATGCTGCCAAACATGTCCGATGCGGCACTTCTTGGTGGGGGTGTCCAAGAGCACCCATCTGGCACTTTCAGACAAGTGACTTTCCCCAACCTTTCCCGGAGAAACCAAGAAATTGAACCAAGGGCTTTTGCACATTGTACCACTGATGCCACAGGAGTGTGCCAGTCACTAATCATGCAGTTCAACGCCGGAGTAAATTGTTTATTAGCCAAAACATTAGCTCCACAGACTTGGTTGCATGTCAGGCCTAATGAGCAGAGCAGCTCATTCCCAGTGGTCTTAATCCAAAAAAATCAGTTGCTGAGACTGAAAGTCCTCTCCTTCCAGGGCTTTTTCTAAGCAATCGGAGACTATGCCTCCGTACAGTCAACCTCTCCTCCACTCTCTTCATGCCTCTCCTGGTTCTGGGAGACAAGCAGGGAGGGGAGCCTGTCACAGCAGGAGGGGGAGACACTTGTGACTCTGTACAAGGCTGACTCATCTCTGCCTCTTGACCTCCCTCCCCTCTCTCCCCCTGCCTGCTTCAGCTTCTGCCTCTGATTCCGAACTTTTCTCTGCCACTGACTCATCCCAGATCACTAAGCCCTGTTACTTCTTCAGCTTCCAACACCTCCTTCTTCCCAGTCTTCTCTCTCTTCTGCTCAGATCAAGATGAGCAGATGACAACAAAGGTTCCAAGGTTTTTAGCTGGGGCAATCAGAATAAGGTCCACTATTTGACTGTTGATTCAGGACCCTAAAGTGTGTTTTATATACAGTGGTACCTCGGGTTAAGAACTCAATTCTTTCCGGAGGTCCATTCTTAACGTGAAACTGTTCTTAACCTGAAGCACCACTTTAGCTAATGGGGCCTCCTGCTGCTGCCACGCCGTTTTCATCCTGAAGCAAAGTTCTTAACCCGAGGTACTATTTCTGGGTTAGCGGAGTCTGTAACCTGAAGCCGAGGGCCTTCTGGCGGTTCCCTCATTGCGAGAAGTGAGGTTACAGGGAACCAGGCAGAGGGCCTTCTCGGTAATGGCACCTGCCCTGTGGAACGCCCTCCCACCAGATGTCAAAGAGATAAACAACTACCTGACATTCAGAAGACATCTGAAGGCAGCCCTGTTCAGGGAAGTTTTTAATATTTAACGTTGTCTTGTTTTTAACACTTGATTGGGAGCCGCCCAGAGTGTCTGGGGAAACCCAGCCAGATGGGCGGGGTATAAATAAATTATTAGTAGTAGCAGTAACTCGAGGTACCACTGTAATTGACTTTTTATTTCTGTCCTTTGTATATCACATTGTTCTTTTGTTGCCATGGCCAATGGCTGATGCAAATAAAGATTCATTCATTCATTCTCTTCTCCCTCTGATCACTCATCATCATCTCACCACCAATTCCTGGGCTCTGAACCTTCTTTCATTGGGGGTCCCCTAGCTGCTGCCTCCCACCATTCCCTTGCATCCAACCAGTCCATTACATCCGAGCTATGTTTCGAACTTCCCTCAGTGTCCCAGGGCATAGCTCTGCAGGTACATTGTGGGAAATTAAACATGGAAGCCCACAGTTGTTCATTCCAGGACTCAGGGCAGATGTTTGCCCTGGTAGTCCCTGCTTGGGTGCAGGAACCCTGTCAGCTGGCAGAGGGTGCCAAGTGGGCCTGTCTTCCAGCCTGCACATTCTGTTTCTCCCACGTGTGGCATTTCGGTGCCATAAGACAAAATGTTCCCTGGGGCTCTGCAGCTGAATAAAAAATAAAAACAAATAAAGCCACCTTAACTGTGTTGGCTGGCATAAGTAAGCTGGAGGTCCAAATGGAAGTGCAGCATTCGTCAGGCTCCAGAGAGTTCATATAGTCAGATTTGTTGCTTTAGAGAAGACCTTGAGAAATGGCATCCCAGGATATGTGGACCTTTCCAAAAGACAGACTCCCTCATTAATGTCAGCCAAGTGATTTCTAGCGCCATCATTTAACACAAAGCCTTTGCATACGTCTTCTTTCCAGTTTTTATGCGGCCCATAAAGATCTAGCGTGCACAGAGGGGGAGGAAAGCAAGGGGGGAGGACTAAGGGGGCTTGATCTGGGGTTGGTGAGAAAGAAAAGAACCAGGAAGGCATTGGATGCCAAACATTCTGTGTCCTGGGCAAGAGGGAAAAACTGTTCAAGCATCAGCCTCATTTTTCTTGTGGTGTGGAGGCTAACAGATGGTCCAGCCTATTTTGCGCTGTGCTCAGCATAGTGTTTTCTCCCTCTGCTGGCCAGCGAGGACATCAAAGTCTTCACGTAACCCATGGAAACTGCAAAACTCAACTATTCTCGTAGACTTTGGATTCCAGGGAGGGGTGCTTGGAAGGCGCCGGCAAAGAAATTAGATCATTTTAGGCCAATTAGCTTCGCAAATTGATACAATGTTCCAGTCAGGCTGATGTATTATACAATAAGAGAATGTTTCTTTTCATTTAAGTGGGAATTTAAAGTAGAGCACCCTTCTTCTTTGGAGAGAGTTGGGGGAGCACAATGGAACTTCAGGGATATTAATGCCCCATAAAATGTAGCCTACAGATTTGAAGTTGAAACATCAAAAATTCTCTCCCTCCCAAACAAGTTTGGGGGCTTATCTCTTGAAGGAATGACCAAAGGCTTGGGTCATTTCTGCTGTTGTTTTTCTTTTCTAGATGAATTCTTTCCCACTTTTCTCATACAAACCTGTCTGGTGTCCATTGCCTTTATTATCTTTCCTTTCTAATCCTGTGGTGGACAGACTCAATATTTCTTGGTTTTACTCTGTTGTTTTACTAGAACGGCAAGATCTACCAACCACGTCAGATTCAGATGGAAAAGACAAAGGGTGTCAGTTAAAAGAACACAGTGCCTCTGAGCATGCATGAGTGAGAAATTTGATGGCAGAGGTGGGAGATGTTCAGAAAAGGGCAACAAACATAGTCAAGGGAATCATCCTCTGTGAGGAAAAAGGTGTCACAATTGGGACAATTGGGACCTCTAGAAAGAGGGCGGGTAATAGAAGTTTCTAATATTATGCCTGGCATGGAGAAAGTTGCTAAAGAGACTTTTTCCTCCTTTTCTCATAACCCTGGAACTCATGAGCATTCAATGAAGCTGAATGTTGAAAGATGAAAGAATTTCTTCACATAGCTAAACTATGGAACTCGCTCCAATTGGGCGGTTAAGTCCAGTCAAAGGCAACTATGGGGTGCGGGGCTCATCGCACTTTCAGGCTGAGGGAGCCGGTGTTTGTCTACAGACAGCTTTCCGGGTCATGTGGCCAGCATGACTAAACCGCTTCTGGTGCAATGGAACACTGTGGCGGAAACCAGAGCGCACGGAAACGCCGTTTACCTTACTGCCGCAGTGGTACCTATTTATCTACTTGCACTGGCATGCTTTCGAACTGCTAGGTTGGCAGGAGCTGGGACAGAGCAATGGGAGCTCACCCTGTCGTGGGGATTCGAACTGCCAACCTTCCGATTGGAAGCCCAAGAGACTCAGTGGTTTAGACCACAGCGCCACCTGCATCCCATCTCCCATAGGAAGCAGTGATGGCCACCAACTTGGATGGCTTTAAAAGAAGATTGGACAAGAGCTTGTTAAAGCCTCTATGACACATTGGCCAACAGAAAAAGGACATAATACAGATTTTAATCTATAGGAAAAACTTTGGAAGAGCGATTATCATGCTATTCTTTGAAGGTGAACTACTTGAAAATGATTTACAGGTGGTATTTAATGGTAGGCTTGCTAAGATGTAATAAGACTGAATCAGAGAAGTGCTGGAGATGCAATGAGGTTGAGGGAACGTTCTTTCATATGTGGTGGCATCACACTAACTGCTTCCTCTACTTCCTCAGTAACACACCTTGCCCAAGTAACTGTCAGTTTGCATTTCTTAGAGCAGAAAGTATTGAGCTGATGTCTAGAAATCTTTCCTATTCTAATTAATTCAAGAGGGTTCCGGAAGCTTCTCTGTGTGAAAAAAGAAACAAGCAGAAGGTTCATGATGTTTGGGTTATTCCTTCAGAGAAGCTGAATGCAGCCGGCTTAAATTGGTTCTGTTATCTCTTTCTGTCAAGGTAACGCTGACTATAAAAAGTAAGGCCAGAAGGAGCCTGGGTTTCACTTTCTCTTTCTATCTCACTTCCTTCTGGTGTGGTGTTCTGTATATAGTGTTAAAGTTTTAGTCTTATTATAAGTTATTGTAAGTTTAAGCTAAGTCTGCTGCAACTGGATTTCTTATGGATACATTCCTGAATGTATTGGATTTGTGACCATTATGCTCATTTGCCTTCAGTAGCAGTAAAGCTCTGCTGGATGAAACTCAATTGCCTCTGGTCTCTATTTTTTGGGAATCCTGCAACATGTTTAATTTGTTACTCTGCTAACTATACACTGGAATCTACTCTGGATCAATACTGAGTAGGATTTCGTGACAGTAACTTCCTTTTCCCTTTCTTTCCCATGGTCAACATGGCTGAACTCAATAAAGAGGTGGGCTTAATGCCTCATCACAGCCCAGCTGTATTCATTTAGGGGGCAAGGTGCAGCTTAGCAGTAATGTGTTCTTATTTATCACTGTGAAGTGCCTTGAGCGCATGGATGGTGACAATGCCCTGGGCTCTGCCTGGAGCAGAATAATTGATGGAACGAGATGAGTATTAGTTGAGTTGCAGTGGGCTTCAGCCTAGTTCTGAAAATAACTGGAGGCCTCTGGCATAGCAAGCAGTGTTTTCTCTACCCACTTTCCAAACTGGAGGCTAGGAGCACACAAGGGACAGAACTGCCAACTGCTGAAATCTAAAATCCCTCTACTTAAGAATATATGAAGAGTCCTTCTGGGTTACACAGGTACCTGGTCTGCCCCTCCTACTGGCTAATTGGGCAAATAAGGATAAGTCATAACTGCCCATCACCAAGCCTTCTTGAGCCAACCTGGATCCCTAGCATTGCTGGGAGGTAACCAGCGCTGATTGTCTTATTACTGATTAATTGCATGCATATCCTACCTTTTCCTCCCAGAAGCTTAAAGTACATAGTTCTCTCTCTTCCCATTTTATTCCCACAACAACCCTGTGAGGTAGGCCAGGCTGTGAGGCAGCAGAAATCTTTAGAGTCAACTATGGACAATTTAGGGACGCAGGTGGCGCTGTGGGTTAAAGCCTCAGCGCCTAGGACTTGCCAATCAAAAGGTCGGCGGTTCGAATCCCTGCGGCGGGGTGCGCTCCCGCTGCTCGGTCCCAGCGCCTGCCAACCTAGCAGTTCGAAAGCACCTCCGGGTGCAAGTAGATAAATAGGGACCGCTTACCAGCGGGAAGGTAAACGGCGTTTCCGTGTGTGGCTCTGGCTCGCCAGATGCAGCTTTGTCACGCTGGCCACGTGACCCGGAAGTGTCTTCGGACAGCGCTGGCCCCTGGCCTCTTGAGTGAGATGGGCGCACAACCCCAGAGTCTGTCAAGACTGGCCCGTACGGGCAGGGGTACCTTTACCTTTACCTTTATGGACAATTTAGAAGGGAAAATAGTTGGATAAATATTGATATGCAGCTGTAATTATTTTTACTAGGAATATGGAAGGGATATGGGGAAGTCAGGAGATTCAGAGTAATCTCAGTATTAGGATTTTGAATTGATGTTTGTTGTGTGTTTATATATATTATTTTTAAAAAATAATTTAAAAAAGAAAGAAATCTTCAGAGTCAAGGATCAAAGGTGCTGAATGAATCCCAAGAGGGATCATTGAGACTGTGCTTCCAATCATCTTTTGGATTTCAGGTGCTTTTGATTCCAGAATAGATGGGTGCAACCATTTTGTAGCTTTTGAAATGTAAGGTAAAGGTAAAGGTACCCCTGCCCGTACGGGCCAGTCTTGACAGACTCTGGGGTTGTGTGCCCATCTCACTTAAAAGGCCAGGGGCCAGCGCTGTCCGGAGACACTTCCGGGTCACGTGGCCAGCGTGACATCGCTGCTCTGGCGAGCCAGAGCTGCACACGGAAACGCCATTTACCTTCCCGCTGGTAAGCGGTCCCTATTTATCTACTTGCACCCGGAGGTGCTTTCGAACTGCTAGGTTGGCAGGCGCTGGGACCGAGCAGCGGGAGCGCACCCTGCCGCAGGGATTCGAACCGCCGACCTTTCGATCGGCAAGTCCTAGGCACTGAGGCTTTAACCCACAGCGCCACCTGCGTCCCTGCTTTTGAAATGTACAAACATGCAAATCTTGGTAGAACAGTGAGATCTAAATGGTTTAAATATTGTTGGTTAAAGACGAAAATCACAATGTTGGTCCAGGACACTTTCCTGTTTCAAGGCGGTTGCAAATGTGGTTCTTTCCATTATTCTCTGTGTGACACTTGAAATCGCCTTCCTACACCCTTCAGGTTACTTCACCCTGTTGCATAGCAAGGCTGGCAGGTAGACACACATAGAAAAGGAAAGAGAGAGAGAGAGAGAGAGAGAGGAGAGAGAATGAATTAATGTTGTGTGTGTGTAGGCACCTGCTTTTTGTAACACCTTTTTCATCCAGATTCCTGGTGTTGTGTGTTCCTATGCCCTTGGGCTGCAATAATTCATTTCTCACACACATACAAGTGAGAAGGAGCCTCAAGGGGTCTAGCTGGGCTTGTTGACATTCATTTTGCCGGCGACGTGACATTAATACAAGAATACTCTCTGCCCTCAATGCGAAAGATTGAACATTTGACTCCGGGGCATCTGGTGAACAAGCTCACATAGGGATAAAAGCAGTCCAGAGCGGAGGGTGGAGTGGGTGGGCAAATCATTCCTCACCAAACCTTAAGACAAATGAAGCATCTCTACAGGCATTGTCCCCCTTATGAAGAGTCTAGCACCCCTGCTTTAAAGGGATGCTACAAAGAGGAACTTGCACCAAGTCAGACCACGGTTTCATTTTGCGTAATGAAGCTACCAGCATGAGTTTGACCAAACTGCGGGAGGCAGTGGAAGACAGGAGTGCCTGGCGTGCTCTGGTCCATGGGGTCATGAAGAGTTGGACACAACTAAATGACTAAACAACAACAACAACAACATCTGCTATTTTCTTCATAGAATCATAGAGTTGGAAGGGACTTCTGTCCAGCAATGGCTACTCTAGGACTGGGATAGCCTGGCCTCACTGATCCATGTTCCAAGAACCTTTCATATACCATGGGTCGGCAAACTAAGGCCTGGGGGCCGGATCTGGCCCAATTGCCTTCTGAATCTGGCCTACAGACGGTCCGGGATTCGTCACATGGATTGGAGTGGGGATTCTGATCGTTTGGGCTGCACCATTCCCCCCCACACACACACACCACAGCAGTGCCTCCTCCCTCCCTCCACCTGGTTTATGCAGCCCCTCTCTGGAGCCAGCCCTTTTGTGCCACTCCTCATCCCTCCACCACCACTGCCACCAGCCTCTGCCGCTCGCAAGGCAAGCAGCCACCGGGGTTTGTCTGGTGCTGTGGAGAAGGGAGGGGAGAGTCAGGGGCAGGGTTCAAAATATAGTCCAGCCCCCACAAGGTCTGAGGGACAGTGGACCGGCCCCCTGTGGAAAAAGTTTGCTAACCCTAGTATAGACTGTATATGGGACTTACCAGTAGCTGAAGCTGTACAGGATGCTCCTGGCAGACTTTCTTCTCAGAAATACAGCCTAATTTTTTTATATAAACATTTCTATATCTAGAGCAGATCTCTCCATTCTCTTCTCCTCATCCGGTAATTGTAAAGAAGCTAAAAAATATGAATCAGGAGTCATCCAAGGAAAGTGGCCATGTGTCCTGGGCTGTCTGGTTCCAAACTGTGTTTAAAAGAAAGAAGGAAAGATATGGGAGATAAGGGTTTGGAAGTTGCCCATCAGTGCTTAGCAGCAGATTGAGCCACCTGGATAGCAGACAGAGCCACCTGTCCATAGTCTTCTCAGTGATGGTGAGATGTGTTGAATTTCTATTTAAATTACAGTATTCTCCACCCCCCCCCCAAGATTTGCATCTATCTGTCCTAGCACATGCAAACAAAATACTGCAAATCGGTGACCTCTCTGGTCCTCTCCTTTGGCAGTGCTTAAGTGCTGAGGCTAACTGACCCTGTGCCTGGGGCTGATGGAAGTTGTAGTCCAAAACATTTGGAGAAGCACAAGTTCCCTTTTTGCCATGCAAGTTCCAAGAGTGAGTTTTCTGAGCATTCCTTTGTTACAGCCAGCAGCAGGCAGTATGGTGGGTGGTGGTCCTCACCTGAACTTCCTACAGCTGAGTCACTGTTGCTTAGTGGGAAGGAGAGGGGAAGGCAGGTGGAGGGGAGGCTGTCTCACTCAAATGCACCGGCATGTTTGCACCATGCCAACCTACTGGCTGCCTCATCCTTTCTCCTCTCCTCCCAATAAGCTGCAGTGACTCAGCTGTTGGGAGGTCAGGTGAGGGCTACCACCCTATCCTACTGTCTGCAAATGGCTAGGGTTATTCTGGTCCACCCTCTCTTGCAGTAGCATCCCATAATATGAAGCAATGGTCTTTCCTATCTTCGCAACCTCAAGTTATTCTTTGAACTGCACATGCCTGAACCTGGGGATTTCTGCATGCAACCGCATGCTGTACCACTTAGGTGAGCTTCTCTTGCATTTAGAATAATAGAGGTGGAAGGAACCCCAAGTCATCTAGTCCAACCCCCTGCAATACTGGAATCTCAGCTAAAGCATCCATGACAGATGACTATCCAACCTCTGCTTTAAAAACCTCCAATGAAAGGGAGTCCACCAGCTCCCGAGGGAGACCATTCCACTGTCAAACAGCTCTTCCTGTCAGAAAGTCCTTCAGAAACTCAGAATATCCTTTCTTGTAACTTGAAGCCATTGGCTCAAGTCCTACCCTCCAGAGCAGGAGAAAACAAGCTTGCTCGATTTTCCATGTGACAGCCCTTAAGATATTTGAAGATGGCGATCATATCTCCTTTCAGTTTCCTCTTCTCCAAGCTAAACATACCCAACCCCCTCAACCATTCCTCATAAGGCTTTGTTTCCAGACCCTTGAACATCTTGGTCACCCTCCTCTGCACACGTTCCATCTTGTCAACATCCTTAAATTGTGGTGCCCAGAATTGGACACGGTATTCTAGGTGGGGCCTGGCCAAGGCAAAACAGAGAGAGGCCTTGACTTCCCTTGACCTGGATATTATACTTCTGTTGATGCAGTCTAGTATAGAATTAGGCACAGCTTTGGCCAAGGGACAATGAAGTAAGTAGACCACAGGCAGGGCACCTGCAGCTTACGAGTTCTTGTTGAACTACAACTCCCATCATCCCTAGTCATTGGCTTTGCTCGATGGGGCTGATGGGAGTTGGGAGTTCAAGACCATCTGGAGGGCCACAGCCTCCCTATCTCTTGACTAGACAAGCTTTCTATTTCATTCTTTAACACAGCTAACTGGATTGTAGGACCCTCGTACCTACGGGACAGCCTCTCCTGGTATGTCCCATGGAGGACCTTACAGTCTTCAAATAAAAACATATTGGAGATCCTGGGCCACAAGGAGGTTAGGCTAGCCTCAGCCAGAGCCAGGGCTTTTTCGGCCGTGGCCCCAATCTGGTAGCATGCTCTTGTCACAAGAGACTAGGGCCCTGCTGGACCTGACATCTTTCCACAGGGCCTGCAAGACAGAGCTGTTCCACCAGGCTTTTGGCCAAGGCACAGCCTGATCCCCTCTCTCCTTCTGTAATCTTCATAGAACGCTAGCCCAATGGTTGCCGTTAATTTGATTCTGAACTGATTTTAGAATGTATTTCAATTAATTGACTGTGTTTTTATGTAAATTATGCTAGTTTTACTGTTGTTAGCCGCTCTGAGCCCGGCTTTGGCTGGGGAGGGTGGGATATAAATAAAAAAATTTTATTATTATTATTATTAGACAGAAGAGAGAAACTGACTACAGCTCTTGCAAAGGCTAGTGCTGGAACAAAGCCTTCCTCAGCTTCCACAGGCGTTTCTGAGGCGTCGTAGGCCTATTGTGTGCATCGTTTCCAAACTTTTAGTTGGAAAAGACGACAAAGTTGAGTAGTGCAAGTGGGCAAACAAGCTGGTAATTATAGAGAACATGTTGATCTCCTTGACTTGTTTTGTATCTCAGTAGATTAATAGTACTCTCTTATGAATTATGGCGCAGCATATGCTCCTGCTGACCCAGCAATTCATTTACTGTGCATGCTTGACAGCCCGTCCATAATAGCTTCCAGTACTATTAACACATCACGGCGAGAAGAGAGACACGTTAATGTGTTTTTAATGCGTTGTTACTCTACGGTTCTGTTCGGTACCTAAGACAAGTTGCGGGAAGGGGCAGATAAAGGAAATGTATTTTTACTATAATGAGCATAAAATCATCTTCCTGCTTGAAGAAGTGCCCAGACTCCAGGCACATTTCTAATACAATTTGTTTTGTGAAAAAATATTACTTGCCTCCCAATTTAGTACATTTTAGTCTCTCAACAGCCCTGTGAGGTGGGTTTGCCTGATTAAAGAGTGCAAATTCACCTTGAACTTTGCTCTGGATAAAGTTCATTGTCTGTTCTTATGTACTTAAAGTCTTCTGGCAGTTCCCTGGATTATGCCCACATATGGGGCAGATCCACATGTACATATTTGTAACTAAGTCTTCCTTCAGGAATCCAACTGTGAACTGATGTGAGTAAACTTCTTTTATTGATTTTGAATAAGATTGTCGCATTCAAAGTGTTGGTGCTGACCTTGAAAGCTTTAAACGGCCTTGACTGTCTCCACCCCCATCGTTCAGCCCGGACACTGAGATCCAGCGCCGAAGGCCTTCTGGCAGTTCCCTCATTGCAAGAAGTGAGGTTACAGGGAACCAGGCAGAGGGCCTTCTCGGTAGTGGCGCCTGCCCTGTGCAACTCCCTCCCATCAGATGTTAAGGAAATAAGCAAGTATCTTACTTTTAAAGGACATCTGAAGGCAGCCCTGTTTATGGAGGTTTTTAATGTTTAATGCTGTATTGTGTTTTTAATATTCAGTTGAGAGCCGCTCAGAGTGGCTATGGAAACCCAGCCAGATGGGTGGGGTATAAATTATTATTATTATTATTATTATTATTATTATTATTATTATTATTATTACCATTCTCCAGGTATGGTCCAGTCCGTTCTTTGTCTTGAATGATGGCTTACCTGTATAAATTATGATCAAGGTTACCAGATGTGCTCTGTCAAAGATGAATCTGCTTTATGGTGATTCTGTGAAACATTCTTCAAGGAAACCTAGATTATTCTCATTGATTCCTGATCTTTGATGGTAGAGAGTTTATAATGAAGTGACCTTTCTCTTTTGTGAGCGCCGAAACACCCTTGCAATATGTGTAACCTTCAATGAAGAGTCTCCAGACTCGCAAGACTAATTGCACCAACAGCTTTGTACTTTCTTTTTCCAGAAAAAAAAATCCCCAAATATAAAATAAATGCCGCTGCCATCTATTTGTACCTACAGTCCTGTTGGCAGAGATTGTGCTTCTGACTGCTTCCCTCGAATGTGTACTACTCAGAAACTGCTAGTATAAGGGTAGTTCCTGCTCCAGCTCTCACTCTGATTTGGCTTCTTGAAACTACATAGCCAAATCAGAGTGAGGGCAGGAGCAGGAACTGACTCTTCTTGCCTTCATTCTGGCACCTTCTGTGTAGGGAGCATTCAAGGAAAAATGATGCCCAGAAGCAACTGATAGTATAAATGCCACTGGTGATGAGGTCAGTGTGGCGTCATGGTTCGAGTGTCAGACTAGGACTTGGGAGACCAGGGTTCAAATCCTCATACAGCCACGAAATTCATAGGGTGGCCTTGGACCAGTCACTGCCTCTTGGCCTAACCTACCTCACAGGGTTGTTGCAGGGACTAAATGAGAATGAGATAGCTACTGTACTATTGCTACAGATATTGTACTATAGAGGAACAGGTGCAACGAACATCATGTCATCCACATTGCTGTTGGACTACATATCCCATGATCCCTGACAATTGGGCCATGCTTGCTGGGGTTGATGGGAGTTGAAGTCCAGAAACATCTGGATGGTTCAGCGTGGCTATCCCTAGTTTATCAATTAAAGTGGCACAATCCTAACCCTGTCTACTCAGAAATAGTACTGAATTCAAAGGGGCTTCTTCTCAGTTAAGTAGGGTATGAATTGCAGCCTTAATAAGATAAAATTGAAACTTTGATTGCTCTGTTATTTCACACCTGCCTTCAGAAAGCTATATTTGAAGGATCCCACAATGTTGCATGAAAAATAACTTACATTTCCATAGATTTTTAAAAATCCTCTCATTATTCCCCCCCCCCAAAAAAAATTATATTTCTCTCTTTGGATCCTTTTTGCAGCTAAGCTCATCATGTTCTCAACAGATTGCTGAGGCAAGTGGGCTTTTTCCCCCTGCCAAGCAAAGCCGTCTGCTTGTTTCTGATTTTTCAGCTCTTTACATTTCATCTTAAGTTAATATTGGTTTCTGTTGTCCTTTTCCATGTTTAGACTGAAGCAAAATAGATTTCGGTGATAGCCTTTCCAAGTGTTTCTTAAATATTTCTCACTCCTTGCTTCTTCTGGCGTTTGCAGACGGGTTTCAATATGCTAGGTGGGGAGGGGGATCTGTGCTGAGGTTCCTCCAGGCAATTCATTAGTCCTTCGGAGGAGTTAAAGGGCTGTGTTTTGTGGAAGAAGAACTTGGCATCTACACTTCTGGTAGCAAAGCATCTGCTCAGAGTGGGCGTGCTTAAGAACAGGCCACCCACAAACGTCTGCCCCGCCAGACTGTCTAGAGGCAGAGAAGAGACTTCAGAACTGGGGAGGAGCCCTGCAGAGAACATGACATACTCTCCTAAACCCACACCAGGGTACAGCCATTTACCAGACTTGTTTGGGAAGTACCGCAGCAGGGATCATTCACCCAGGAACCTAAAGGGTTCATTCTGTCCTCAGTCCAGCAGACAGCAGGCTCTGATTGGCTGTAGGTTCTGGTCAGTTGGGAAACCACTGTCCATGAGATTGTTGGTTGAGATTCTCATCATTCTTATTCAAGTTGGAAGAGGGGTTGGTTGTTAACCCATTGTGGGAATTAATTGTAGCACTGTGAGAAGCAGTGTTTTTTTTCTAAACAAAATGTTTAGGGGTACTCTCATTTTCCTACTCCTATTAAAATATTGTCACTCAATTAGGCCAACCTTAGATTCACAAAATGTTTAGGGGTATGCGTACCCCTGGGTCCCCCAGAAAAAAGCACTGGTGAGAAGAATAGGTGTCCCCTAGCAACATGGCCGTCTTAAGTGTATCCAGTAAAGGTAAAGTAAAGGGACCCCTGACCATTAGGTCCAGTCGTGGGCGACTCTGGGGTTGCGGCGCTCATCTTGCTTTACTGGCCGAGGGAGCCGGCGTACACCTTCCGGGTCATGTGGCCAGCATGACTAAGCTGCTTCTGGCGAAACCAGAGCAGCGCGCGGAAATGCCGTTTACCTTCCCACCGGAGCGGTACCTATTTATCTACTTGTACTTCGTGCTTTCAAACTGCTAGGTTGGCAGGAGCAGGGACTGAGCAATGGGAGCTCACCACGTCACGGGGATTCGAACCGCCGATGTTCTGATCGGCAAGTCCTAGGCTCTGTGGTTTAAACCACAGCGCCACCTGCATCCCTAAGCATATCTGGTGCCGTGGTGCAAAGATCCCTTTCCCAGAGTTGCCGATTTTTTTAGGGAGGATGGCGCTGCTTTTGGGGGCAGGAGGAGGTGGGCGGTGGCTAAAGGGCAGCTCCTCTGGCAGGGAAGAGGAGGAGGCTGGACGTGGCGGCTCCTGGCTCAGCTCGACGCTTTGTGCCATGGTGGCCACGGCAGGCGGAGACTCTGGGTGCAGCACTGCTTTGGTGCGGCATGGCAGAGGCGGGCAAGGGCGGTGAGCTGATGCTGGGAGGCGCCACATCCAGCCTCTGCCTCTTCCCTGGCACCCTCCAGAACTTGGCGCCATGGTGCCCTGAGCCACTAGCCTCTATGGGTAAGACGCCCCTGCCTAGCAATGCTCAGCACCCTTAACAGGCCATAGTTCCCAGGTTCTTCTTGGAAAGCCATGACAGTTAAAGTGGTGTGAGAATGCTTTAGATCAGGCTTCCTCAACCTCGGCCCTCCCGATGTTTTGAAACTACAATTCCCATCATCCCTGACCACTGGTCCTGCTAGCTAGGGATCATGGGAGTCGTAGGCCAAAAACATCTGGAGGGCCGAGGTTGAGGAAGCCTGCTTTAGATGTCTGGGGTGCTCTATAAACATTAGAACTTCTATATAAATGTGTGTGGCATTATATACAGTGTGCTGAGCCACCGTGTTACTCAGAGCAGGGTGTAGCATGAATTTACATGCCTTTGCTTTGCAAAGATAACAGCCACTAAAGGTTTATAGTTTCTCGTGTCTTTGGACCGTTCCGGGCGGTAATGTGTTCCTTTTCTCCCCCTTTGCAACGCCTTCTATTTTCATTAACACTTGAGCACATAAATCAGGCACCAGCATTTTAATACTTGCAAACGGCATTCCATAAATTATAAGAACGCATCAAATAGCTTTGACCTTTTTCGATATTGTGGGATTTGGTTGGCTGAGCATTCTATTTATAGCCACCATGCTGAACAGAATAGGAAGAAGAAAAGAAACGACCACCAACTAATGAGAATCTGGGATACGGAGGAAGTCCGACAATGGCTTTGTCCTATATTTCACACAGAGCCTACATCATTTGGCATTAGTTTCCTGATAAATCATCCTGATGACAAAAGGTATAATGAGATTAGAGACTTAAAAAAAACATTACAATAATCTTTCTTAATGATAAAAATTGTATGTAGCCTGGGAATCCGAGTAACTTCAACTCAATCTCATTATGATCCTAAATTGGTAATCTCATTTTCCGCATGAAAGAAGATGGTTACTTTTTTATATATTGTTGATATAATCTAGATTTGGAAGAGAGAAGAAAATTACTTAGAAACTGAAACGTGTAAAGGCTACAACCCCCGTCCTCAATAAATGGAGAGAAAATAATATCACACAAAATAAATATATTGAATTTGCTTTGAGATATTTGTATGTGTGAACAGATGCTAATAAAAGCAGTAGTAAGAGCTTTTTTCAACCAGAACTCCCTGGAACTCAGTTCCGGCACCTCTCAAGTAGGTGCCGCTGCCATTAAAAGAGAACTAGGGAGAAAATTAGCACTGGTAGTAGTAAAAGAAATCATTTTACAGATACACTGGTTGCTTTTTTAGAATGTCCATTTCAATAAAGGACAGTTAAAAGCTCATTGATGCTTCTTCTGTCAGGATTTCCAGAGATGTATTCATGTTAGATGATCACTTGTTGTCACAAAAGCAACCAGACATATCATCAATGATCTACAACCCATCTATCCTGGAGAAGGACATTTCCCTCTAACAGGCCCAGTGTGGCAAGCCTGTACAAGCAACCCCTGAACCTAAAGCAGCTAGCTACTCATGAGCAATAGTTTGCTCGTTTGCTGCTGTTCTCGTGGCCTCCTTGTGATCTTCTCAGAAGCATCTGTTGGTCCACTATGTGATTCAGGATGCTGCAGCAGTTGGATGTGGGGGTCTGACCCCCTCTCATCTGTGTGGTTGGCCAACATCCCTCACCATCTCAAGAGATGAGTTGGACCCTTCAAATTAGTTAAGGTTGACATACTGTTGAAAGTTGGAACTGTTCAAACTTCTGCTTTTTGTTGTTGCTGTTGTAAACTCTTTTGACGCGCAGTGTAAATTAATAATGCAGAGTTTTAAAGAATAAAAGCTTTACTGAATTAAAATAAACGTCTTCATAAACAACATGGTTCCAAACAGTTTGAATGAGATTACATACTGCTCACAACTGAGGCAGACAGACTCTCACTGAAATCTTAGAGAGCACAAAGCGAAACTGGATAAGTCACATGTCAAAGTGACTCAACAGTTAGAAGTTAGGTCTGAATAACTTTAGTAGGCCCAAATGATTGTGCTGTCCCAGCACTTCCCAGCCTGCTTTGCTGCTTCTGCTCTCATGTGTCTTTGTCACATGACATCTTTTGTTATGGCTCATGATTCCCTCGTACATTTTCCGAGTGGATCCTCCAGGTCAACTTGAAACTTTGCCTGAAGCAAATGTCAACATTATCAAAGAGTTGTCGAGCTGGAAGGGGCCACGAGGATCATCTAGTCCAACCCCTTGCAATGCTGGAATCTTTCAGAGTCTCATGCTCTACCAACTGAGATATGATGATTTCTTTTGCTCCGGATAATCTTTGGAGGCCACTGTGATTTTAAGACATTTGCTCCACAGTGTCGGAACTCCGCTCGGCCAAGCCAATAAGGCCTAATCTTCCTCCGAGCTGAGCCTTTGAAATCGACTCCAATGTGTTTAATGACCTGAGCCTTTGATAAGGCCTCAAGCACATTCTATCCAGCTGGGTTCCCAGCACAGGGAAAAGACGAGAGGTTTGGCTACATTGTAAAGAGTTTTATTTCTAAACTACGCAGAACAGAAAAGACATCCTCTCTCTATGAAAGCAGAGAGCAACTGAACAAAGGAACAAAGGAAACAGGAAACCACTAACGTCACATCCCGTTTCCCTTTCCCGTGAGACTGCAAAGTCTCTGGAATGTAAACAGAGTCCTGTGACTCCATGCAGCTGCACAGTGATAAGAACAGAAACTAACACGCAGCCAGCAAGATATGGTGCATCTTTTTCTTCTTGTGAAAATGTAGCACTTTGTTGGCTGGTCTTTTCAGTGGTGAATCTGCAAAAGGTTTTCCTTTAGATTGGATTGCCTTCTGGCCATCCTCATGCATATAGCTGTGCAATAAGAATGATATTCCTATAGCATGGCTCGTCAATGTGGTGCTCTGCAGATGTTTTTTTGGACTCCAACTCCCATCAGCCCCAGCCAGCACAGCCAGTGATCAGGGGTGATGGGAGTCGTAGTTCAAGAATATCTGGCAGTTCCCACACTGGTTATTCCTGTCTGTAGCATCTCCATAGGCTCAAATAATGATTTAATAAAATGAACAAATTGGAAACTAAACCTCTTTTGTACTGGGTAAGTGTTTCCAAGATCGACAGGATGTAATTATCTCACATAGCAATTAACTTCCCTAACACCGGCATAATTATTTTCTGTTGGCAGAAAGATGAAATCAAATAACTACACAGAGGGAAAGAATCGCTCTGTGATTCATAGTGGCCATGTTTGCGAGGCCTTAAGTTTAGAGATGGTGTTCACAGTGTGTGATCGCTTTCTGAAAAGGGCCCTGGATCAAAACGGACCTGTGTGTGCAAGGTACAGGCCAGATGCTCTCTTCTCAGCATGCAAACTTTGCAATCCAGGCATGCTTGAAGACAAAACCAATTTACCCCCCCCCACTCCCTCACACACTCATGTGTTAGTTAATCATTTGGTGCATTTTTTTACGTTGCTTTCTTACAGTAAAACCATATCTCAAAGCAACTAATGGAGGGATAGAAAACAATTGGTGCACAGGTGGAGGGGAGCAAATTTGCACATCAGGTGCAGGTTTTGATTAACACATGGAAACTGGGTGCATGGTATGTTGCCAGTGGTCAGAGGTGGTGGTGGTTGCAGTGCAGCAACAATGGAGGACAACATCTTCCCCACCCCTGGTCTCAATGGAGCTCCCACAACCTACGCATGCGTGCATCAGAATCCGAGTGGTGCAAAGGAGAACACAGGGTCAGGACTAGCGTAAGACTTCAGGGAGCCATTCTCATGGTACTGATAATGACCTTAACCCACCCTACCTCCCACCCCCAGGCAGTCTCATCATGTCACTGTTCAGTTCACGGGCGATCGAAGTCCCGGCTGGGGATGTCCGGACTGGGGGCAAGATGGCAGGGTGGGAGCAGGAACAGGAGTCCAGAAGCCAGGAGTCAAGAAGCCAAGGGTCCAAGGGTCAGGAAGCAAGGAGTCATGAAGTCAAGGGTCCAAGGATCAAGAAGCAAGGAGTCCCGAAGTCAGGGGTCCGAGGGTCAGGAAGCAAGGAGTCACGAAGTCAAGGGTCCGAGGATCAAGAAGCAAGGAGTCACAAAATCAGGGGCCCGAGGGTCAAGGAGTCAAGGAACCAAATGCAGCAAGGCAGGGAACGTGTTGCTGTGGCCCAGAGCTGAAGGGAAATACTGACCTTATATCCCTTCCCTGCTCTTGCCACCAGGTGCTGTGAGTTACCAATTGGCCTCACCTGTGTGGCTGCGCCTTGCCTCTTCAGAACAAACTTAGGAAGGCCCCAGTCCTGCAGAGTCCTATTGGTCATAGGGCCTGGCTCCTGCATGCCGCACCTGACACATCAGCAAATGTCAGGGCTTATCACCCTCCATCAGAATTTTGGACACATTTCAACAGTAAACAGGGTGACCATCCACTGTTTTCATTTACACAAAAAAAGCTATGCATCAGCCCTTACTGCCTAGAAGATCTTCCCAGGCTACAGATTTGTATAAAAAAGCAGTTTCATAGGTCTGTGGGTACAGAGAATTACACCGGGGATAGGATCGGAGCTTAGCTCCTGTTCAAAAGCAGCATCACTACCCACCAGTGAACAACATCTGGAGGACTGGCAGAGAGGGTGGTCAAAGCTACATCTAACCAGTGAGAAGACTTCCAAGACTCTGGGACCCTTGAACACTGGCCGATCTGGTCAACTGCTGGCACCAGACCTGCTCAAAGCTACCTCTTTTCTGGTACGGCAGCCTGTCTTTGGAAAGTAGCGCCCCTCTTGAAATCCAGTTGACAGCCACTCGGCTGGCTTTTAGATGCCAGGTTAAAACCTGCCTGTTTACTCAGGCCTTTGAGCAATAGTGCAGCTGTCAAACAAGATTGTTTTAACCACAGTTTCTATTGTGATTTTATCGCCTTGTTGTGTTTCAGGAGTTTGCTGGGTTTTACCCTCCCAGAGATATGTGGGTGTGGGGCTGAGCAACATAAAGGAATGAAATCTGCTTTCAGTTACATCAGTGCGATGAAGTTTGGGAGTGATGGAAGTCATATACTGCATAGCCTTTTATTTGGGAGTTAGCAGCTGCAGGGAGGAGCACAGGAAGCTTATATGAAATATTATTTATTTATTTATTTATTTATTTATTTATTTATACATACATACATACATACATACATACATACATACATACCCTGCCCATCTGGCTGGGTTTCCCCAGCCACTCTGGGCGGTTTCCAACCAAATATTAAAATACAATAACCTATTAAACATTAAAATCTTCCCTAAACAGGGCCACCTTCAGATGTCTTCTAAAAGTCTGGTAGTTGCTTTCCTCTTTGACATCTGGTGGGAGGGCTTTCCACAGGGCGGGTGCCACCACTGAGAAGGCACTCTGCCTGGTTCCGTGTAACTTGGCTTCTCGCAGGGAGGGAACTGTCAGAAGGCCATTGGGCAGGACAATGGGAGTGGAGACATTCCTTCAGGTATACTGAACCAAGACCATTTAGGGCTTTAAAGGTCAGCACCAACACTTTAAATTGTGCTTGGAAACGTACTGGGAGCCAGTGTAGGTCTTTCAAGACCAGTGTTATATGGTCTCGGTGGCCGCTCTCAGTCACCAGTCTAGCCGCCACATTCTGGATTAGTTGTAGTTTCCGGGTCACCTTCAAAGGTAGCCCCACGTAGAGCGCATTGCAGTAGTCCAAGTGAGAGATAACTAGAGCATGCACCACTCTGGCAAGACAGTCCGCAGGCAGGTAGGGTCTCAGCCTGCGTACCAGATGGAGCTGATAAACAGCTGCCCTGGACACAGAATTGACCTGCGCCTCCATGGACAGCTGTGAGTCCAGAATGACTCCTAGGCTGTGCACCTGGTCCTTCAGGGGCACAGTTACCCCATTCAGGACCAGGGAGTCCTCCACACCTGCCCACCTCCTGTCCCCCCAAAACAGTATTTCTGTCTTGTCAGGATTCAACCTCAATTTGTTAGCTGCCATCCATCCTCCAGCTGCCTTCGGACACTCACACAGGACCTTCACCGCCTTCACTGGATCTGATTTGAAAGAGAGGTAGAGCTGGGTATCATCTGCATACTGATGAACACCCAGCCCAAACCCTCTGATGATCTCTCCCAGCGGCTGCATGTAGAGCAAACCAGTATTGATCCATCTAGCTCAGTTTTGTTGGCACTGAATGAAAGCATCTCTCCAGGGTTTCGGAATAGGGCTTTTTTCTCACCCCTGCTTGGGAAGAAAGATAGATATTCTTTCCCTCCTCATTTAATCCCCACAACAACCCTGTGAGGTAGGATAGGTTGGCATACAATGATTGGCCCAAGGTCACCCAGTGAGCTTCAAGGCCGAGTGGAAAATTGAACCCTGGTCTCCCAGGTCCTCGTCCAACACGCTAACCACTGCGCCACACTGCCAGGGATCGCAGGGGTTGACCCTGGGATCTTCTGCATGCAAAACATTTGCCCTGTTGCCGAGAGACTGCAAAGAGAACGACCAGATCCAGTGGCACATGCCAAAAAGGTCCTCATTTCTCTTTTTAAAGTAGCATCTGAGCGGCAAAAACAACTCGTTTCTTTCTCCCAAGTTTGCACTCAATTAGCCGCTAGGATTTCCTCGTCTAAATAGCTTTAGGGAAATGCTAATCTCTTTGGATGGTGTTGGACAAGTTAGGCATGATTTATGTGAGCAACAATGGAAGAGACTGATATTTATTGAGTGGCAGGGCTGTTTGCAGAGTGTAGCAATTGTCGGGCCAGAAGGGAAGGAGAAGACTCAGAAGATCTGGGGAAGTTGGAACCCACATCTTGATGATGGCCGTGTGGAAAATGAAAGCTGCCATGACTCTGCATGTTCCTGTATCATTATGACAGTGGCTACAGCTTTGAACATATGAAGAGGGGGGAAACAAATCTGGGGTGGGGGGAATTTTTATTTTTTAAAAAGATGCACAAGTGGCTGAGATTTAAATGGGCATTTGATGCAAAAAGCAGTCTACCCAATTCAACATATACATCTGTTTAGAACAGAATCCATCTCCATCCCTACAGTTATCATTTCCTGACCTGGAGGAAACCTCTGGGAGGACAGAATACCATTAAGTTCAGGGCAACTTCATTCATTTGCATGCAAAACTCCCCACCCTTTCCTCTCTTATGTTTATAGGAAGGACCACAGTTCCGTGGCAGAACATCTGCACAAGATCCTGGGTTCAAGCCCCAGCAGCTCCAGGGAGGGTCCAGGGTTGACCTCTGTCTGAAACCCTAGAGAGCTGCTGCTACCAGTCCGTGTAAACAACACAACCAATGGTTTGACTCATGAGGCAGCCTCCATGTGGGCAGGGCAAGCAATATGGTTCCTTACCAACTGAATGGTGCTGGAGGAGACTCTTGAGAGTCCCATGGGCCGAAGCTACCAGCATGAGTTTGACCAAACTGCGGGAGGCAGTGGAAGACAGGAGTGACTGGCGTGCTCTGGTCCATGGGGTCAGGAAAAGTCAGACATGACTAAACGACTAAACAACAACAACAACCAACTGAATGGCACTCCTGTGAAAGGAAATAGAAGAAAGAAGGGCCTTAGCTTAGCCACGGACAGTTTAACTTCTATGTGCATGGCCCCAAGTCCAGCAGTTCCAGATAAGGCAAGTAAAGATCCTTGCCTGAAACATTAGATGGCTGCCGCTGCCAGCCAGTGTTGACAACAGTGGGGTAGATGAACCAATGTTCAGACTCCCCCCTCCCCTTTCTCTTTCTTGCATTGTCCCTCCCCTCTCTTTCCTCGTAATGATTGTTTTCCTCTTGCAAAGAAAACAGCAACCAACAGCAATGTGGGTTAAATAAGCCAGAAGGTGCAAGGGGTGCTGGTAAGACAATTGTGTCTGCTGCTGTTGGATCGTGTCCCGAAACACTGAAAGCTTCGATAGGCCCCGCAGTTCACAGAGCACAGTGACAAGAGCAGAGTTTGTTATTGCTATCCCCTCCATTTTCTTTTCCCATTGGAAAATTCCCCCACTCCTCGGAGCAAAATAAATTATTGAACACAACCCCGGGCACCTCTTCTTATGTAGCAGAGAGAGCCTATATCATATTGTTCAGCTTTTCTTGGCGCGCCTGTGATGCTCATCAAACATTCAACCTGGCACGCAGATGACCGTTAATGTCAATGAGTTTTTTAAGAAGCAGGATTGTTTTCCCCATTTCGAAAATGCTTCTTTCTTCTTCTTCTTTTGTCACCTCGCTGCCATTTAGCCGGTCACCTTGGAATGCTGTTTTTCTTCATTTCTGTGAAGAAGAAAAATGCAAGAAGGAAGAGAAGGGAAAGACCAAAAACAATGCAAGTTGATGGCTGGGTACTTTCTCATTATTATGATGGTAGAAATGTAGAATCGTAGAGTTGGAAGACCCAAACAATGCAGGAATCGTAGCTAAAGCATCCATGGCAGATGGCCAAGGAAGGAGAGTTCACAACCTCCCGAGGGAGTCCATTCTACTGTCAAACAGCTCTTACGGTTAGAAAGTTTTTCCTGTTGTTTAATTGGAATCTCCTTTCTTGTAACTTGAAGCCTTCGGTTCAAGTCCCCTACCCTCTGGAGCAGGAGAAAACAAGCTTGCTCCAACTTCCATGTGATTTAAAGCAAGGCATCTCTGTCTCCTGAAGACACAGTCTATAATGATGGCCACTGATATGGATGACTTTAAAAGAGGATTGGACAAAGTCATGGAGAAGGGAAGGCTTTTAATGGCTACTGGCCATGATGGCTGTGTCCTACCTCCACTCTTGAAGAAGAACAGTTTGGATTTGATACCCCTAAGGAGTCTCAAAGCGGCTAATATTCTCCTTCCCCTTCCTCCCTCACAACAAACACTCTGTGAGGTGAGTGAGGCTGAGAGACTTCAGAGAAGTGTGACTGGCCCAAGGTCACCCAGCAGCTGCATGTGGAGGAGCGGAGAAGCGAATCCGGTTCACCAGATTATGAGTCTACAGCTCTTAACCACTACACCACACTGGCTCTTGGAGGCACTATGCTGGGAATTGCAAGTGGGGAGAGCACTGTTGCGCTCAAGTCCTGCTTTTGGGCTTCACATTAGGACATCTGGTTGGCCCTTGTGAGGACAGAATGCTGAACTGGGTGGACCATTGGTTTGATCCAGCAAGGTCATTCTTATGTTCCTGGTATAGTTGGGTTGCTGAGGGAAGGACCATAGCTCAGCAGTTAGGCATTATGAGCCCTCGAAGTTCATACTGAGGGTCTGAACTCAGCAGGGTTCACCATCATTGTAGGAGGGGAGAGCGCTGTTGCCCTTAGCTCCTGCGTTCAGGCTTCTCTGGTTGTCCTCTGTCTGAACAGAATGCAGAAGTAAATGACCCATTGGCCAGGTCCAGCAACCTGTCCCTTCTTCAGCCCATCCTAAGCCAATCGGAATGATGCATTCTTCCTGAGGGTGTTCACAAGCCAATCAGATCGATGTATTCTTCCAGTGGGTGTTCTCTTTTTGGAATTGGCAGAGAGGCATTTCCCTCACAGAATGCTTTGTAGAAGAAGCAATCTAGCTAGACTTGCAGGAACATTGTAAATGTGTGTGTGTGTGAGAGAGAGAGAGAGGGGGGGGGAGAGGGATAGAGAGAGTTAGTTCACCTTTCTGTACTTGTTAGAACTGCAACTAATCCAGAATGAGGCAGCTAGACTAGTGACTGGGAGTGGCCACCGAGACCATTCAACACCAGTCTTGAAAGACCTACATTGGCTCCCAGTACGTTTCCAAGCACAATTCAAAGTGTTGGTGCTGAACTTTAAAGCCCTAAATGGCCTCGGTCCAGTATACCTGAAGGAGCATCTCCACCCCCACTGCTCAGTCCAGACACTGAGGTCCAGCTCCAAGGGCCTTCTGGCCGTTCCCTCACTCCGAGAAGTGAGGTTCCAGGGAACCAGGCAGAGGGCCTTCTCAGTGGTGGCACCCACCCTGTGGAACACCCTCCCATCAGATGTCAAGGGAATAAACAACTATCCAACTTTTAGAAGACATCTGAAGGCAACCCTGTTTAGGGAACCTTTTAATGTTTGCAGTTTAATTCTGTTTTTAATATTTTGTTGAAAGCCACCCAGAGTGGCTGGGGAAACCCAGCCAGATAGGCTGAGTAGAAATAATAAATTATCATGATTATTAACTTCTGAATTCCTGCTTTCTTATCATAAGAATATTCAGGCTCTCTCCACCCCCTTTCCTTGAATCTTTCTTCCCCACAGCATCTCCATTCCCCCACCCCACAAACTTACGCAGAATTCATTTACCACTAAAAGGCACACTTCAGGTGCCTTCCATCTGAAGTGCATGTATACTAGATTTCTCTTACTCATAATATATACTTGCAGTGTCTGTATGTTAAAGTGTATATTCTTAGGAATGTATTAACCTGAAGTATGCTTTTAATAATGTTTTAAGTTGCACATTTTATTGTGTTTTATGTCAATGTGCAGTCAATTTGCTGTTTTAACTGCTTTGCTTTGGGAGAAACCTGGAGAGCTCCTGTTCTAGGAGGCGAGGCAAATTCTGTTAATACATTACCTAGGAGTAAGCTTCGTTGAATTGAATAGGACTTATTTCAGAGCAGAATTGCCACCAAAGGTAGCCACCAGATGCAATCGAATTGGCTTATTCATGTTGCTGCTTTCCCGTGAGCAAATAATGCAAGTGAGCCTGGTTTCCTTTCACAGCACTCCTGATTCTGTGGTCCCACATTTTATCCTCACAACTCTGAGACATAGGCTGACAATGATAAGCCCAAGAGAGCTTCATGGATTATGGTGATTTTAACCCAGGTCTCCTACACTCTAGTCCAGGGGTTCCCAGTTGGTGGTCTGTGGACTCCAGGGGGTCTGCATATCCCACCCAGAGGGTCCATGGCTGGCACCATTCACATAATAAAAACTACCAGAGCGATATCAAAATTTTCAAAAGTGAGGGGGGGTGATCCACAGTACTTAGCTAATTGGGAAACACTGCCCTAGTTCATTTAATATCCCTCCACATGGCAGGGACTGGCAAAACAAAGAAGAAGGTCACGAGCATCAGCTGAGGAATCCTCAAGCGAAATCTCAGAAGAGGAAAGCTCAGAGCCAGGGGATTGGTGGTGGGACACAGGAGTGGTAAGAGGGAGAAGACTGAGAGGAGGGGCTGGATGCTGAAGGGACAACAGGGTTTAGTGAGCAGGAAGAGCCTGTGACAGGGAGCAGTTCAGACTCCGAGGCTGAAGCAGAGGCTGCTGAAGAATCCAGGAGTCTCCCTCTCTGGCTGCGACAAGCTCCCCTCTCTGCTGGTCTCCAAGAACTCGCAGAGTAACGAGGAGAGCAGAATAGAAGTCAGAAGTGCCCAGACGCAGTTTGAGACTGCTTGGGAAAGATCATGGGGAGGGGGGCCTTAAGGGTGGTAGAAGGTGGGGACCTTCAAATACTGGCAACTGCTCTATAGGGGCAAAACGTACTGGGAAGGGTTTCTAGGCTGAGTTACATTTCGTTTTCTTGAATAAAGAGTTAACTTCACTGGCATCAAAGATTTTCTTCCTTTCTTGCTGACTTGCACCTGACTCCAGCCCTGATACCGCATTCTGCACAGAAGGCATAGAAGTGAATAAGTTGGGGGTAATCTTATCCCCAAAGTTTAGGAGGACCTTGTTAACTGTTCTGTGTGGCACATTCAAGTCTAATTCTATATGTGCCCGTTCTGCTGCTCCAGTTACAATTTTACAAGTGCCACATGATACCCATGCCACATCTGTAACAACTTGATTGATTAGTGTGGTGGCACTGGCACTGTGAAACTCCCTGCCTATTGATATCAGGCAGGAGCCTTCACTGTATTCCTTTTGATGCTTGCTGAAAACATACTTATTTGACAAGC
Source organism: Podarcis gaigeae (assembly GCF_964106915.1). NCBI lineage: Eukaryota > Metazoa > Chordata > Lepidosauria > Squamata > Lacertidae > Podarcis > Podarcis gaigeae. The sequence continues at coordinate 107,736,992 of NC_139680.1, read as the reverse complement.
TTACCCAGATGTTTAGAAAGTTTGTGGGAGTTTCAATTTGTTTCAATCTGTTTTATTGCGGTTTTAACCTTCTGTATGCTTTAAATTACAGTTGTAAAAAAAATAAATTAGTGATAACTTTTACTGTTTTATCATCTTTGTTAACCACTTTGAGGTTTTTATCTAACATTAATTTTATGAAACAAAAAATAATAAATTACCAATTCAGGCTCCAGACCTACCTGGGAGCCACCCTTATGGAATTTAGCGGGCTTACTTCTCAGTAAGGTACTGTTTTTGGGACACTGGTTCATGCTAGAAATTGTGACAGCAGGGAGCTCCTCTAAAACATGGTTAGACACTTTTCAGTTTGGTTAAGCACTAAGGACTGATACAACTGCAACGTTTTGGTATCTGCACCTTTGCAAGAGTGGAGGATGGGAAGAAGACTAGAGCAACTTGGCCCCACCCATGTGACCTCCTCCGTCCCACTCCTGTGACCTTATTGGCCCCGCCTACATGACCTCCTTGACTACAGGGCACCCCACCAGGTCCAAGGGCTTCCAGCCACCACTGCAGGTAGGAACAGGATGTTGGCGTAGATGGACCATTGGTCAGGTCCAGAAAGACTCTGCTGAAAGGCTGCTGAAGATGGTGACAGCAGTCACGAAATTAGAAGACGCCTGCTTCTTGGGAGAAAAGCAATGACAAACCTAGACAGCATCTGAAAAAGCAGAGACAACACCTTGCCAACAAAGGTCTGTATAGTTAAAGCTATGGTTTTCCCAGTAGTGATGTATGGAAGTGAGAGCTGGACCATAAAGAAGGCTGATCGCCAAAGAATTGATGCTTTTGAATTATGGTGCTGGAGGAGACTCTTGAGAGTCCCATGGACTGCAAGAAGATCAAGCCTATCCATTCTGAAGGAAATCAGCCCTGAGTGCTCACTGGAAGGACAGATCCTGAAGCTGAGGCTCCGATACTTTGGCCACCTCATGAGAAGAGAAGACTCCCTGGAAAAGACCCTGATGGTGGGAAAGATGGAGGGCACAAGGAGAAGGGGACGACAGATGGTTGGACAGTAATCTCGAAGCTGCCAGTATGAGTTTGACTGAACTGTGGGAGGCAGTGGAAGACAGGAGTGCCTGGCGTGCTCTGGTCCATGGGGTCACGAAGAGTTGGACACGACTAAACGACTAAACAAACAAAACAAGCAAGAAAGACTCTTCCCATCCTCCTGCATATCTTTTTATTTCTACTTGTGACAATGCAGAATCACAATAAGGTTTGTTTTCTTCCATCTCATGACAACAATGGTACTCATTAAACTAGCTTCAATGGCTGCTGGTGCTTGTTTAAATGTATAATTGCACTGTACCTTCAAACACTGCCATTATCTCTAACCCAATAAAGGTGGGCATTTTTGTCTTGCAGAATTATTTGCCCTTTTTAAAAAAGCAGGTTACTTTGATTTTAAAACATTAGTAAATACGTGTTTGCCGTCATAATGTAATGGAACCCACAGAGATCGTCACTGCCTATTACATGAATGGATAGGTCAAGAAATTGCCCGGCCTCTCTCCCAGACAGTACATTTGCCATATATATATAATTTCCCTCCCAGCTAAAAGCCACGAGTGAAATAAATTGCTTGGATAATATAAAAATGGATGGAAACTTTGGAGACTAAAATCAAATCCCTTTGGAGTTCCCAGAAACACAGGAATTTTTGCCCTTATACTTACTAGAGGTAGGCCCAAGGAACACACCTAAAGGTCATATTCATCACAGACCCTCCAAGTGTCCCGAATTTCCAGAGACAGTCCCAAATTTACAAAAGTTGTCCCAGTTTCTGGTTTGATCCTAGAATGTCCCACTTTTCCTTAGGACGTCCCTATTTTCATTGGAGAAATTTTGGAGGGTAAGGAGTTATGTGACCCCCAAGCTATGGGGATAAGTAACTGTACAACCTTTAGCAAACATCTGAAGGTAGCTCTGTACAGTGGTGCCTCGCAAGACGAAATTAATTCGTTCCGCAAGTTTTTTCATCTTGCGAGTTTTTCGTCTTGCAAAGCACGGTTTCCCATAGGAATGCATTGAAAATCAATCAATGCGTTCCTAAGGAAACCGCCTTCAGTCCAGGTCCGGGGACAGTCTGTCCCCCGACCTCTTCTGAAGGCTGGGGGGGGGACAAGGGCTTTTCCTCCCACCCCCAGCATTTTAAAAAACCCCGGGACAGCAGAGGACTTCTCCGCTGTCCCGGGGTTTTTTAAAATGCTGGCGGGCGGCAGCGCTGCCGCCCACCAGCATTTTAAGATCGCCCCGGACAGCGGACTTCTCCGCTATGCCGGGGCGATTTTAAAGCCCCCGGGAAGGCAGGCGGGGGGGGAGCAAAGACTTTCGCCCCCCGCCAGCCTTCAGAAGAGGTCCAGGACCTCTTCTGAACGCCAGCGGGGGGCAAAAGTCTTTGCTCCCCCCTGCCTGCCTTCCCGGGAGAGCGGAGAAAGCGCTGCGTTTCTCCGCTTTCCCGGACGGCTTTTGAAGGCAGGCGGCGGGGGGGAGCAAAGACTTTTGCCCCCCGCCAGCGTTCAGAAGAGGTCCAGGACCTCTTTGCTCCCCCCCCCCGCCGCCTGCCTTCAAAAGCCGTCCGGGAAAGCGGAGAAAGCGCTGCGTTGAGAGCCAGTGTGGTGTAGTGGTTAAGAGCGGTAGACTCCTAATCTGGGGAACCGGGTTCGCGTCTCCGCTCCTCCACATGCAGCTGCTGGGTGACCTTGGGCCAGTCACACTTCTGTGAAGTCTCTCAGCCCCACTCACCTCACAGAGTGTTTGTTGTGGGGGAGGAAGGGAAAGGAGAATGTTAGCCGCTTTGAGACTCCTTAAAGGGAGTGAAAGGCGGGATATCAAATCCAAACTCTTCTTCTTCTTCTTCTCCTGGGAAGGCTGGCAGGGGGGAGCAAAGACCTTTGCCCCCCGCCGGCCTTCAGAAGAGGTCCAGGACCTCTTCTGAAGGCCGGTGGGGGGCGAAAGTCTTTGCTCCCCCCCCCCGCCGCCTGCCTTCAAAAGCCGTCCGGGATAGCGGGAAGCGCTTCCCTGCTATCCCGGACCGCTTTTAAAATGCTGGCGGTGGGGAGCAAAGCCTTTCGGCCCCTGCCGGCCTTCCTGGACCTCTTCTGAAGGCCGGAGGGGGGGGAAGGCTTTGCTCCCCACCGCCAGCATTTAAAAGAGGTCCCCGGAGATTTCCCTATGGGCTTTCTTCTTGCGAAGCAAGCCCATAGGGAAATTCGTATTGCGAAGTGCCTCAAAAAACGGAAAACCCTTTCGTCTAGCGGGTTTTTCGTCTTGCGAGGCATTCGTCTTGCGGGGCACCACTGTATAGGGAAGTTTTAAAATGCTGGACCATAAAGAAGGCAGATCGCCGAAGAATTGATGCTTTTGAATTATGGTGCTGGAGGAGACTCTTGAGAGTCCCATGGACTGCAAGAAGAACAAACCGATCCATTCTTAAGGAAATCAGCCCTGAGTGCTCACTGGAAGGACAGATCCTGAAGCTGAGGCTCCAATACTTTGGCCACCTCATGAGAAGAGAAGACTCCCTGGAAAAGACCCTGATATTGGGAAAGATGGAGGGCACAAGGAGAAGGGGACGACAGAGGACGAGATGGTTGGATAGCGTCTTCGAAGCTACAAACATGAGTCTGACCAAACTGCGGGAGGCAGTGGAAGACAGAAGTGCCTGGCGTGCTCTGGTCCATGGGGTCATGAATCTTGGAACTTTGAGGTGTCAGGCATAGCTCTAATGGCTTTAGCCCAAACGTAGCAGAGTTTTCCTGCACAGCGAAGAAGCTAGTTGAGGTGGAATGACTAGTCAGCTAGACTCAGAATAACTATTTACAGGATTTATTAAAAGGAAAAATAAAACCAGCAGAGTTTCTGCAAACAAAACAAAGCAAAATAAATCCTTTCTTTCTCTCTCTCTCTCTTAACCAAACACAGCACTTCTACTCCTAACACACCAACCCAAACTGTGCTAGCATTCCTAGATAACAGAGTTGAGTGCTGGTCGTTAACCAATCAGAGTAAGTAGTTTCTAGGTCAAGCAGACCTTGGCTTTCTGCCAAGAGTAAATTGACACTGCCTTAAGTTAATTGTGTGAAGCCAGAATCTGTAAGTTTTCATGAGAATCAATTAACAGAAACTGAACAATGAAGAGTTGGACACGACTAAACGACTAAACAACAACAACAATGTTTTTATACAATGACTAAACAACAACAACAATGTTTTTATATATGTTGGAAGCTGCCCAGAGTGGCTGGGGCAACCCAGTCAGATGGGCTGGGTATAAATTATTGTTGCTGCCGTTGAATAGGACATCCCTGTTTTTATCAGAGAAATGTTGGAGGGTATGAAGACATGGGCCAGTCATTGCTTGATCACTATGGACACAGCTACGCTGAAGGCTACAACCAGAACCCAGTGGTATCTGGTGTCTATTGCGCCTGGTAGGGAAGACATCTGGGAGCCCAAGAAGAAGTAGGGACAGAGCCACTGAGAGGCGGAGCCAACTAATTCTTGCTTTCTCCTCATCTTCCTCCCTTCTGAGTTCCACAAGCTGCAACACGGAGGCTAAGGAGGAGGAGAATGACAGACAGAGCCACTCCCTGCACTGATCAAGACTTGGATGTAGAGATGCTTGTGGAATTTTTGTAAATTTATATATTTAACAGCCACCTGATCTGTACCTCTCAAGCTAGTGTTGAGACAGGAACTTAATCATCTTCCAAGAGCACGGTTAAATTAATCTTGTACATGGCTTAAGCTCTGTTAGCAAATAATCATGTCATATGGCTGAATGAGATGTGACGTTGGTCAGATCCATGCGTCCCAATCCAGGGTTCTTCCTGTGATGCAGAAAGTGAGCTCAGGAGGTCCACTTTAACAGTAAGAGGGCAGGAGGCTAACCACCCTTTAGGAATGCCTACATGAATGCCTCCTGCAAGGAAGCACCAATGATGCCCTGGATCCACATCGTCAATCTCCTTCAGCAAGATTTAATCAGACAAGATGGGCAGTGGTTGAGAGGAGAAGCAGCTGCTTGAACATGTAAGAAAGCAAATCCTGTGGGGCTGTTTCACATCAATGGAACTCTCTCCCAATCGAAGAAGTTGCTATACCAATTTTTATTGGCAAGCTCCAAAAAAATAATGATAGCACATTCCCCCCCTTGATATGAACTGGGATCATAATACAGGATAAACAGTAAAAGCAACTCTAATCTAAGGTTACCAGATTTTTTTCAATGAATTTATTTAAATATAAATAAATAAATACTACACATTTGGGACGTTGACGCTGCAGCGATGGCGGTGGCAGAGGGGCAGCCGCCGCCTTGACCTCAACCACCAAGTTTCCCCTTCCTCCAAGGCTTCTATCTCCTTTCTCCATGAGCCTGGGCAGCCCCTGAGTTGTTGGTTCTTTGGTGGTGATGGTGAGGAAGCCATGTGCGGTGGGTCAGGCATGGAAGGGGGAGAAGGAGGGCCGAGAGCAGCGACGGTGGCGAGGCTCGGGCAGTGCAATGCCTCCCTTCCCATCATAGCAGCCCCAATCCCACTCCTACTTGCGTGCAAGCAGGAGGGGGCGGGGATCCCTCAGCTGCGAAGGGAGGCTTCCCGTTGCCTAACTTGAGAGATCCCTGCCCCCTCCTGCTTGCACGCAAGCTCTGATAGGCAGTGTGAAGCCTCCCTTCACAGCTGAGAGATCCCCACCCTGCTCCTGCTTGCACGCAAGTAGGAGTTGGGAGGTTGCTCCGATAGGCAGCGTGAAGCCTCCCTTCACAGCTTAGTTGCTGGGGTCAGGGAAGGTGGAGGCAGCCTGGAAGCCCCTGCATCACCATTGTATGGGGACTTCTGAGCAGCTCCTGAAGCCAGCCAGAGCCAACTGCTCCAGGCTGCTGAGACTGCCGCTGCTGCATTTCCCGGGGACATTAGATGAAATCCGGGGACATTCCAGGGATGGAATTTGTCCAGGGGCTTATTCGCAAATCCGGGATCTGTCCCCGGGAAATGGGGACATCTGGTAACCCATCTCTAATCCCATTCCATGTCTGGGTCCCTATCTGGAATGCCTCTCTTGTCTGTACAGTGGTACCTCAGGTTACATACGCTTCAGGTTATATACGCTTCAGGTTACAGACTCCACTAACCCAGAAATAGTACCTCGGGTTAAGAACTTTGCTTCAGGATGAGAACAGAAATTGTGCTCTGGCGGCGGGGCAGCAGCAGGAGGCCCCATTAGTTAAGAACAGTTTCAGGTTAAGAACAGACCTCCGGAACAAATTAAGTACTTAACCCGAGGTACCACTGTAATTGACTTCTAAAAGAGCTATGTTGCTAAAGCAGTAATTGTGTGGATGATGCTGACAGCGTCCAAATTCTGACTGGTCCCATCATTCTGTCAAGATGGAAAGAGACCCGGAAGCAGCTCAGGACGTCCCAGTCTTGGGGTGGCAAAGTGATGCTCTGCCAGATCCACAAGAAGTCTGGACTACTTCTTCCTCCTATCACTTGCGTCCTGCCATCCTTCCCGACTTGCCAGCTTATCAGCGCAGCTCTGGAACAGGCCTGCTATCTGGAGGGGAGCTCTTTGTCTGTTTGGTCAAGATAAGGATTCGGCAGTGGAGGCTACAAAGGGAGGGCAAAGGCGTTGGAATGTTGCGGCGAGAGGGGAGGCGACGGATGGCGAGTTAGAACAAAAAACCTGAGCGACGGAAATGAAAGTCAAAGGAGAGCACTGGCCCACGTCGGAAGGGAATTTCCATGTTGTCTCGCGAATTAGAGGAGATCTGCTTCCTTTATTGAGGTTACGGAAAGAGGCCAAAGGAAGACTCAGCTCAGTGAGATAAACAGAAGGAGGGTGTGCGGGTGGCTGGACCTCCAACCCCAGTTATTATTGTTCAGAAGAACAATTCACTGAAAGTGCAAAGTGTGTTTTTCCTTCCTCACCCCTCAGTTCTAATCCTCCTTGGTAAGCTGGTATGTGCTCAACTTTGTGCCCCCCCCCAACTGCATCAGCGTCAGAGCTGCTTCCTGAAATGCGGTCGTACACCAGTCTCCTCTAACCTGATGCTTCGGATCTTCTTCTTCTTTGGCGATCACTCGTAGCCGAGTAAGATTGACTTCCATAAACACGGTTTTAACGATGAGTCTAAGTGACTGCAGAGGCCAATTCTGGATCCACACGTCCTTCCACAGTGGGGACATTGGTTTCCGGGCGGAAGTTGATCACGGTGAGGGTTTGCCAAGCATGCCTTCCTCTTAGCATGTTTCTCCCTTTCATCCTGAGTTCAAGTGTCTTCAAAGCCCATGACACCTTTGGTAAAGGCTGTTCTCCAACTGGAGGGCTCGCAGGCCAGTGTTTCCCAGTTGCCAGTGTTTATACTACATTTTTTTAGATTTGCCTTGAGACAGTCTTTAAACCTCTTTTGTTGACCACCGGCATTATGCTTTCCATTTTTAAGTTCGGAATAAAGTAGTTGCTTTGGAAGATGATCATCGGCATCCTCACAACATGACCAGTCCAGCAAAGTTGATGTTGAAGAATAATTGCTTCGGATCACAGCCAGTGGAGGCATCAGGCTGGCCAAGGCAATGGCGGACTCTTGAAAATACTTCTTGATTGTCAACATTATTGTGATTTATTTATTTATTTATTTATTTGTTTGTTTATTTATTTATTATAATATTTATTAAAGGTTTTTTGGTTACAATATAAAAACACAAACAAGAATATTACATATCATAACATATTTTCTTATTTCCTTTGGACTTCCCGCTCCTACGTTCCAAGTTATAAAATTACTCCAGCAATTTATCACCTTGTTTCATCCTTACTATCTAGTTTCCAATGTTATGTCTCAAATTTTAGATACCTTAATCTTACTCCTTAAAAAATTAAACTTATCCAAATAGTTATCTTAAAAAATTGTTTTTTCTTGCATTTAACTTATCTTCCTAATTCACTTCATCTATTTTAATGGTGCCAAGTTGTTTATAATCAAGCATCCTGCTTAGCATTCATACAATTTACAATATTTTTGCAAGTAAATCTTGAATTTTTTCCAATCTTCTTCTACCGTCTCCTCTCCCAGGTCTCGGATTCTGCCCGTCATCTCGGCCAATTCCATATAGTCCATCAGTTGCATCTGCCATTCTTCCAGTGTGGGTAGATCTTGAGTTTTCCAGTGCTTAGCGAGACGTATCCTTGCTGCTGTTGTAGCATACATAAAAAAAGTTCAATCCTTCTTTTGCACACTCTGGCCAACAATACCCAGAAGGAAGGCCTCTGGTTTCTTAGGGAAGGTATACTTAAATACCTTTTTCAGCTCGTTATATATCATTTCCCAGAAAGCCTTCACTCTAGGGCAAGTCCACCAAAGGTGAAAGAACGTTCCTTCATTTTCCTTACATTTCCAACATTTATTATCAGACAAGTGGTATATTTTTGCAAGTTTGACTGGGGTCATGTACCATCTGTATATCATTTTCATTACATTTTCTTTCAAAGCATTACAAGCAGTGAAGTTCAGCCCAGTAGTCCACAACCTTTCCCAGTCTTCAAACATAATGTTATACTATGTCCTGTGCCCACTTTATCATAGCCGATTTAACCGTTTCATCTTGTGTATTCCATTTTAACAGCAAGTTATACATTCTTGAAAGTACCTTAGTCTTAGGCTCTAACAATTCCGTTTCTAGCTTCGATTTTTCCACCTGGAATCCTAACTTTTTATCAAGTTTAAAGACTTCTTTGATCTGAGCATAATGTAACCAGTCTCGGACCTTGTCTTTCATTTTCTCCTGACTCTGCAATCTCCAATTGTCCCCATCTTTTTCTAGTATTTCCCAATACTTTGGCCATTTGGCCTCCATATTGAGCCTTTTCCGGGTCTTAGCTTCCAATGGTGAAAGCCACCTTGGTGTTTTTTTTCCCAATAAGTCTTTGTATTTTGTCCAGACATTGAACACTGCTTTTCTGACAATATGATTCTTGAAAGCCTTGTGAATCTTAACCCTGTCATACCATAAATATGCATGCCAACCAAACGCATTGTTGAAACCTTCCAACTCTAATACATCAGTGTCCTCGAGTAGCAGCCAGTCTTTTAACCAGCAGAAAGCTGCTGATTCATAATACAGCCTTAAGTCTGGCAGGGCAAAGCCCCCTCTTTCTTTCGCATCAGTTAATATCTTAAACTTAATTCTGGGCTTTTTGCCCTGCCAGACAAATTTGGAAATATCTCTCTGCCACTCCTGGAAGCACTCTGTTTTGTCCACAATCTGTAATGTTTGAAACAAAAACAACATTTTTGGCAATACATTCATCTTTACAGCAGCGATTCGACCTAACAGGGAAAGTTTCAGTCTTGTCCAACTTTCTAAATCTCTCTTAATTTCTGACCAGCATTTCTCATAATTATCCTTAAATAGACTCAGATTTTTTGCTGTTATATTTACCCCTAGGTATTTTACTTTTTTAACCACGTTTAACTCTGTCTCTTCCTGAAACCGTTCTGACTCTGTAGCTGTCAGATTTTTTCCCAATACCTTAGTTTTCTGTTTGTTTAATTTAAATCCCGCCACCCGACCAAACTCTTGAATCAATTGCAATACTTTTTTCGTGCTAGATTCTGGCTTCTGTAGGGTCAAAACTAGGTCATCTGCAAACGCTTTAAGTTTATATTGTTTCGCTCCGACCTGAATTCCTTCAACCATCCGGTCCCCTCTAATCATGTTCAAGAGCACCTCCAGGACCGAAATAAATAACAATGGGGAAATAGGACAGCCTTGTCGTGTTCCTTTTTCAATTTTGAACTCTTCTGTAATCACATTGTTGACTATCAATTTCGCCTTTTGTTCTGAATAAATTGCATCTATCCCATTTTCGAAACCCCGTCCCACTCCCATTCCTTCCAAATTTTCCTTCATAAATTTCCAAGAAATATTATCAAAGGCCTTCTCCGCATCTATAAAAATTAACACTGCTTTAGTATTGATATTTGTTTGCAAAAGTTCCAAAATATCAATGATGTTCCTTGTATTAGCATACAAATGTCTGCCAGGGAGAAAGCCTGCCTGATCTTTATGAATTACCTCATTTAAAACTTTTTTTAAATCTGCTTGCTAAAATGTCTGCAAATATTTTATAATCCACATTTAGAAGAGAGATGGGGCGGTAGTTCTTAAGTTGAGTCTTTTCAGTTTCCAATTTTGGTATCAATATGATAAATGCTTCTTTCCACGATTCCGGCACCTTCTTCCCCTCCAAAATTTCATTGCTGACCTCCAGCAATGGTTGTATCAAATAGTCTTTCAATGTCTTATAATACTTGGAGGTAAGCCCATCTGGCCCTGGAGATTTGCCCAGTTGCATGTTCTGAATAGCTTGTTCTATCTCTTGTCGTGTTATTTTAGAGTTCAGGATTGCTCTACTTTCTTGTGGCAATTTTGGTAGTCCATTCTTTTTCAAAAATTGTTTTATCTCAGCCTCATCTTGCAGCCCTTGAGTATATAGTTTTTTTGAAATATCTCTGGAAGCACTTTCTAATATCAACAGGGTTCTGAATATTTCTTCCTTCAATCTCTAAATTTGTAACTGTATTTAGTTTTTGTCTCTTCTTCAACTGCCATGCTAGCAGTTTCCCACACTTATTCGCCGATTCAAAAGTTCTTTGTTTCATTAATTTAACTTTCCACTCTATTTCCTGGTTTATCAATTTAGAATACTGTGCTTGATAGAGTTTAATTTCTCTCAGAATCGGCTGTGACTTTGGATTTAATCTTAACTTCTTTTCAAATTCTTTAATTTTCTCCAAAATCTTATCTTTTTTCTCATTTTGTATCCTTTTCTTTGCAGCATTCTGTTGTATCAAGAACCCCCTCATCACAGCCTTACTTGCGTCCCAGATGGTTCTTTTTTCCACCGTAGTGTTCAAATTTATCTCAAAATAGTCCTTCAAAACTTTTTGGGCCTTCTTGGTAATCTCCTGATCTCTAAACAGGTTGTCATTCATCTTCCATCTAAAGGAGCCGGTTGGTATTAGTGTCATATCCATCTTTACCGCATTATGGTCGGAGCAGTGGCGGACTCTTGAAAATACTTCTTGATTGTCAACATTATTGTGATTTATTTATTACTCCCTTCCTAATAATAATAATAATGCCACCCGTGGGACTGGGTTTCCCCAGCCACTCTGGCAGCCCCCAACAGAACGTTGAAAACATGATAAAATATCAAAGCTTAAAAACATCCTAGGAAACATTTTGAAGCCAATTCACAATACAGTAAATAAGAAGCAAGAAGCAAGAAGAACTGAAAAGAGATATAGATAGATAGATGATAGATAGATATAGATGATAGATAGATGATAGATAGATATAGATGATAGATAGATAGATAGATAGATAGATAGATAGATAGATGATAGATAGATAGATAGATAGATAGATAGATAGATAGATAGATAGATGATAGATAGATAGATGATAGATAGATAGATGATAGATAGATGATAATAATAATAATAATAATAATAATAATAATAATAATAATAATAATTTTTTTATTTATACCCCGCCCTCCCCAGCCAAGGCCGGGCTCAGAGCGGCTTACAAGCAATAATAAAAACAAGATGAATGATTACAAACTTAAAAACAAAAATAAAACACAACAATTAAAATAATGGAACATTAAAATATTAAAATGTAGCCTCATCGCAGGAGGAGAAGGAAAAGAAGGGGAAAAGAGAGAGAGAGAGAGAGAGAGAGAGAGAGAGGGAGGGAGGGAATCAAACTGGCTCCAAGCCAAAGGCCAGGCGGAACAACTCTGTCTTACAGGCCCTGCGGAAAGAAATCAGACCCTGCAGGGCCCTGGTCTCATGAGGCAGAGCGTTCCACCAGGCCGGAGCCAGAGTTGAAAAGGCCCTGGCTCTGGTCGAAGCCAATCTAACTTCCTTAGGGCCCGGGACCACTAGGGTGTTGTTATTTATGGACCTTGAGGCTCTCCGTGGGGCATACCAGGAGAGGCGGTCCCGGAGGTACGAGGGTCCTAGGCCGTGAAGGGCTTTAAAGGTCAAAAGCAACACCTTAAATCTGACCCTGTACTCCACCGGGAGCCAGTGCAGCTTGAAAAGCACTGGGTGAATATGCTCCCATGGCAGAGACCCCGTGAGGAGCCTCGCTGCAGCATTCTGTACCCGCTGGAGTTTCTGGGACAGCTTCAAGGGCAGCCCCGCGTAGAGCGAATTACAGTAGTCAAGCCTGGAGATGACCGTTGCATGGATTCACTGTGGCCAAGTCAGGGCGGGAAAGGTAAGGGACCAACTGCTTGATGCGGCGAAGGTGGAAAAATGTCGCCTTGGCTGTTGCTGTAACCTGCGCCTCCATGGAAAGGGAGGCGTCAAGGATTACACCCAAACTCTTAACGGAAGGCAATGGCACTAATTGGGCCCCCGCAAGAGAAGGGAGTTGGTCCCTCATCTCCATGCCATCCCGACCTAGCCATAGGACCTCTGTCTTCGAAGGATTTAGTTTCAATCGGCTCCCACGAAACCATCCAGCCACAGCTTCCAAGCATCTGGTCAATGTGTTTGGGGCCAAGTCGGTGTGGCCATCCATCAGCAGATAGAGCTGAGTGTTGCGGACACTGCGGGTTGCAAACGTGTATCCCGCATGGATCATGATCGCAACCCGAGCACCCACTGTAGTTCTCTGGGATGCTTGGTGGATGGTGGTTTGGGAGAGGGCTTTCTTTGAGGCAGCCCCTAAGCTGTAGGATTCCCTCTCTAGAGAGGTGTGCCTGGCACCTTCACTGCACAGATTTTATCATAGGGTGAAGGCACACATTTTCACTTGACCTTTGACATTTGAGAGATATACATTTCAGGAACCTCATTCTTTAGATTGAAGTTAGATTGGCTTCGACCAGAGCCAGGGCCTTTTCAACTCTGGCTCCGGCCTGGTGGAACGCTCTGCCTCATGAGACCAGGCCCCTGCAGGATCTGATTTCTTTCTGCAGGGCCTGTAAGACAGAGTTGTTCCACCTGGCCTTTGGCTTGGAGCCAATTTGATTCCCTCCCTCCCTCCCTCTCTCTCTCTTTTTTCTTCCTTCTTTTCCTTCTCCTCCTGCGATGAGGCTACATTTTAATATTTTAATGTTCCATTATTTTAATGTTGTATTTTATTTTTGATTTTAAGTTTGTAATCATTCATCTTGTTTTTATTATTGCTTGTAAGCCGCTCTGAGCCCGGCCTTGGCTGGGGAGGGCGGGGTATAAATAAAAAAATATTATAATATTATTATTATATTCTTTTGACTGCAAACGGTTTTAACAGATCTTAACGATGCATTTTTGGTTTTGTGTATCCTTCCCTGGCACCTCATAGGGAAGGGCGGGTAAGAAATTAGCCGTTATGGTACTAAGGTAGCATGCAGTGGGATCCGATGCATGTAAACTCAGAAGGAAGTCCCGTTGACTTAAATAAGACACACTCCCATGGAAGTGTTGTAGATGTAAAGCATGATCACATCTTGTACGTAATTAACTTGCACAATGTCAGCCTTGCCATGGCTGAAACCAGCAGGTCGAAATGGTCAAATTAACTGTACACATGGCAGAGGGTCTTAAATCTCTTTTTGCAATGGGTTTTCCGGTGCAGAAAGAGCATTTGAGCTCTCTGCCCTGCTTGCCGGGCTCTGGGATGCTGTCATGAGATCTCGCACGAACTTGGACAGTCCTGCGAGATCTCGCGAGAGCATTCCAGAGCCTGTTCTCCAAGCGGGACTTGCCTGATATATCTCCTCATATCCCTTGAGCACAGTTGTTGTTTAGTCGTTTAGTCGTGTCCGACTCTTTGTGACCCCATGGACCAGAGCACGCCAGGCACTCCTGTCTTCCACTGCCTCCCGCAGTTTGGTCAAACTCATGCTGGTAGCTTCGAGAACACTATCCAACCATCTCGTCCTCCGTCGTCCCCTTCTCCTTGTGCCCTCCATCTTTCCCAACATCAGGGTCTTTTCCAGGGAGTCTTCTCTTCTCATGAGGTGGGCCAAAGTATTGAAGCCTCAGCTTCACGATCTGTCCTTCCAGTAAGCACTCAGGGCTGATTTCCTTAAGAATGGATAGGTTTGATCTTCTTGCAGTCCATGAGACTCTCAAGACTCTCCTCTAGCACCAGTACAATACTCATAAACATACCGGCTAGGCTACACCTTTTATTTGAGGTGTTTTACTTGATGTGCCTGATGGCTTTGATTTTAGGAGAGAAAAGGCTTCCATAACTTTTAAAAACATGGGCGTTGCTAGAGAGAGTCTGTTTAGTCTGTTTAGAAGGGCCGGGGTGGGGGTTACATCCAGCCTAAAGTTTCCCACCCCTGGATTATGCTAAGAAATCTGTTTGCTATGAGGAAATCTCACATTTTCCATTCTTTTCTCAGAAGACCTACCTATCCTTCTCCGCCCCGCCCCCCTCAAGCAATAAAAAAAGATTGCAGATGGTCCTGGCTAAAGGCAGTTCTCATGGTACATTAAATAAGATTTGCTACCCTTGTTTCCTTCTAGCCTCTCCATAGTAGCCCTGCTACAGAATTCTGTCTGATGATGAAAAGCTCTTTCAAGATCTATAGGTTTGGGTAAAATTTCTATGGTATCCCTCCATTGCCTCCCCCCCCCCCTTGGAATTCGACTGGCGCTTTCCACAGAAGGAAAGTTCACACAGCCATTCATTGTTTAATCTTTGGATCCTTTCAGGTGCTGCCCATCACCAGCTGAGAGGAGCCTGCAAGAATTTGGGAAAGCTCCCCCGGGAAAGGAGGGCTTTCATTTCAAAAAAAGTAAAGGGCCAATGTTTGTGAAATGAACCGCAAGTCGAGGGCGGGGAGGAGAAAAGATCAATTCCGCTTTTCTTCTCCGACCTTGTCCTTCGAAAGTTTAAAGCACGGATTCCTTAGAAGGCCCAGGAAGAAACAGAAATGAAATGAAAATCCCTTGTAAGGAAACATACCTATAATAAGCTCATGCAAAGAGAAGGAGGGGGAAAAAAAGAATAAATGCAAAAGTATAATTTGACCCACAGCCTCTTGTGGGTGTAATGCGTGGTTTTCTCTCTTTCCAGTAATTTGAAGATAAAACCTGCGTACACTTTACAAAAGCACCACCAGTATGAAATGAAACACACCTTTTTCCACCCACCACTGAGGGATATTTTGGCTCAGTGATACCGTGCGATACAATCACACTCATCATTTGAATTGTTGGCAGTAATTACACCCTAGAGAGGCAACCGTATTGTCTCAGGCACCATTGTGTTGAAACTTTGCGGAAATGTTGGAGGTTTTGAGTGAGACTGTTGGATAGCAGTAGCATCACAGGCCAGAGATGGTATGTAGGGTCAGATCCATCTATTTCTGCTTCATTTTGAAGGTGTTCATCCATATACATGGACGTCCCATTTCTGCATTTAACCTGAATATATTTATGAAGTCAGATCTTGAATGGGGTGAAAGGTTTGCAGGGTACGAAGGACTTGCTCACAAATTTATTGACAGCAGCATGAATTATGATAGCTAGGAAGTGGAAGGGGCAAGCATAATACAAAATGGAAGAATGGTATAAAGAGGTCTGGGATATAGCTATTAATGATAAATTAACATGTGTCATTAAGGTAAGATGGGAAATATGCAGGAGAAATTATTTTGAGGAGATATGGAAGGTGTTTGTAGAATATGCACTGTTAAAATTGAAAAGGGTCATACCATGGCAAGAGGTGTTGAAATTTTGGGAGGGTGGATAGTTACAATGGAATGGCCTCGGTGGTGGGGTGCACATTTCAATTCTCATTTATTTATTATTATCACTTTGTAAAAGAGGGGGGGGGGGAATCAGATTCTGAAATTCACAGAGTGTAGAGATAGGAAACTTTGTCTCTCCTTCATCTAATACTAGAACCTTGGGGTCATCCAGTGAATATGAAGTTAGAAGATTCAGGAAAAGGCAACAACAACAAAAATTATCGACACAATTTATACACAGTAAAGCTGTGGAATAAACAGATGGACTGATAGCCACCAGCTTCGATTGATTTTTAAAAGGTTTAGACAAATTCATAGAAGATTGTTGTTGTTGTTGTTTAGTTGTGTCTGACTCTTCGTGACCCCATGGACCAGAGCACGCCAGGCACTCCTGTCTTCCACTGCCTCCTGCAGTTTGGTCAAACTCATGCTGGTAGCTTCGAGAACACTATCCAACCATCTCGTCCTCTGTCGTCCCTTCTCCTTGTGCCCTCCATCTTTCCCAGCACCTGGGTCTTCTCCAGGGAGTCTTCTTTTCTCATGAGGTGGCCAAAGTATTGGAGTCTCAGCTTCAGGATCTGTCCTTCCAGTGAGCACTCAGGGCTGATTTCCTTCAGAATGGATAGATTTGATCTTCTTGCAGTCCATGGGACTCTCAAGAGTCTCCTCCAGCACCCATTCAAAAGCATCAATTCTTCGGCGATCAGCCTTCTTTATGGTCCAGCTCTCACTTCCATACATCACTACTAGGAAAACCATAGCTTTAACTATACGGACCTTTGTTGGCAAAGTAATGTCTCTGCTTTTTAAGATGCTGTCTAGGTTTGTCATTGCTTTTCTCCCAAGAAGCAGGCGTCTTTTAATTTCCTGACTGCTGTCACCATCTGCAGTGATCATGGAGCCCAAGAAAGTGAAATCTCTCACTGCATTTCTTCCCCTTCTATTTGCCAGGAGGTGATGGGACCAGTGCCCATGATCCTCGTTTTTTTGATGTTGAGCTTCAGACCATATTTTGCGCTCTCCTCTTTCACCCTCAATAAAAGGTTCTTTAATTCCTCCTCACTTTCTGCCATCAAGGTTGTGTCATCTGCATATCTGAGGTTGTTGATATTTCTTCCAGCAATCTCAAAGCTTATCAAGTGCAACTAGCTATGGTGATTGGCAAGATGTCTCATGGTAGGTAGTTCAGTTACAGATAGGTAGCCGTGTTGGTCTGCCATAGTCAAAACAAAAAAAATTCCTTCCAGTAGCACCTTAAAGACCAACTAAGTCAGTTCTTGGTATGAGCTTTCGTGTGCATGCACACTTCTTCAGATACACTGAAACAGAAGTTCCCAGACCCTTCTATATAGTGAGAAGGTGGGGAGGGGTATTACTCAGAAGGCTGGTGGGAATGGGTGATTGGCAGATAGCTGTGATGAGCCTGTTGACGACTCTTAACGACTGCAATAGGTCTTACAGGAAGAAGCAAGGGGTGAAAAGGTGAAAAATGGCTTTGTCATGTATAATGAGATAAGAATCCAAGGTCTTTGTTCAGGCCAGGTTTCTCCATGGTTTTAAGTTTGGTGATAAGTTGTAATTCAGCAGCTTCTCTTTCCAGTCTATTTCTGAAATTCCTTTGTAGTAAAACAGCTACTTTGAGATCTTGTATAGAATGTCCTGGGAGATTGAAGTGTTCTCCTACTGGTTTCTCTGTCTTGTGATTCCTGATGTCCGATTTATGTCCGTTTATTCTTTGGCGTAAGGTCTGGCCTGTTTGTCCAATATAGAGAGCTGAAGGACACTGTTGGCATTTGATGGCATACACAATGTTAGACGATGAGCAATTAAATAGTCCCGAGATGGTATGTGTGATGTTGTTGGGGCCAGTAATGGTGTTGTCCGGGTGTATGTGGCAGCAAAGTTGGCATCTGGGTTTATTGCAGGCTCTGGTGCCAGTGTCCGTGTTAGGTCTGGTTGTAGTATTATTGTGGGTTAGGAGTTGTTTAAGACTGGGTGGCTGTCTGTATGCAATGAAAGGTCTTCCTCCCAGAGCTTGAGAAAGAGAACTGTCATTGTCCAGGAGAGGTTGTAGATCTCTGATGATGCGTTGTACTGTTTTAACTTGGGAGCTGTATGTGATGACTAGAGGTGTTCTGTTATTGGTAGGTAGTTCAGTCAGCAGAGCATGAGACAATTTCAGGATCGTGCTTTTGAGCCCCACATTGGGCAGAAGATTCCTGAATTGTTGTGCTAGATGACTCTTGTGGTCCCTTCCAACTCAACAATTCTATGGCTGTCTTCTACCAACACTGTTGGAAGGATATATCTGTGTATACTAGTTTCTGGGAATCATTAGTGTTGCGATTCTCTCCGCATGTCACTCCTCTCAATGTGTCACTCACTTTCCAAACTCACCCGCCCACCGTTCCGTCGCAATTCCTTGGAATCCTTCCAATCACTCTTGCACTATCACATTTTGCCCTCATGTTTTCTCTAGCCGCCTTGGGCTTTGCCTTGATGGACATCTTGATGAGAAGGAAACTAGTTTCCAACACCTGTGTGACAGGCACATGCCGCCAAAGGAAGGCCGGCGCTCATCCATCTCTGAAGCATCCCGCCTTGCTTCATTTAAGACAGGTTGGTAGGGCAATCCATTAGAGAGAGGATGGAGCGTTATTGACATGCTCTGTTAATTTTAATTAAATCCACCACACTCACAAACAAGCAAAAAATAGAGAAAAGAACCCTGCTAAACATTTTAATTTCTTTTAACAAAAGGTGGGGGGGTGATAACAAGCCATTACAACTTGTAATGGCTTTCCACTAATGTCCAAGCACAATGCCAAGCACCAGATGCTTGTTAGAATTTGTCTAATTAGGCGTAAGGAGGGCAAACTATTGGGGCGTAGGCTCTCTTCTCCCAAACGACCCCATTGTGGGATTGGACTTTGTCAAACTCTGACGGCAGTTTCCCAAAGAGCAAAGACCACCAATTCGCTGATTAGGTGACAGAGGTAGTAACTCGGGCTCGTCGTTCTGGAAAGGTGGTTGGGTGGATGGGAAAGGATTGATGGTTATACAGAATTGCAACGAGATTTGAGACTGCTTATGTCTTTGCCATAGGAAAATAAATAAATCCCAGGGGATGAAAGGAAGCAGAAAGACAAGATGGATTGCGCAAATATATATCCATTCCTTCACATTACACTGATTGTGTAGGACTGATCGTGTAAGAAATCCCTATGGCCTTCTGTTATGTACTGAGTTGAATAGGATCCAAAAGGCAGCAGTTTGACTGGTCCTAGAACAATGGGCCCAGTGTGTAGATTATGTATATAAAGCAGACATTCTGGGGGAACTTCCATTCCTCCTCACTACTATGAGCTGAATAAAGAGCATGAAATCCACTCTTGACTTTGAGTATATTTTGCCTTCAGTGGCTATGATGTCACAGGTCTAGGAATCAGTGTGTTTTTGCATGAGTAAAATGTGTTCTTTTATTGAAAATGCATCTCTGGGTTGTTCGTGGGGTCTGCCTAGTGTTTTTACATGAGTAGAATGTGTGCTTTTACTTAAAATGCATATCTGGGTTATTTGTGGGGCATAGGAATTCGTTCATTTTTATTTTATTTTTCAAAACATTGTCCGGCCCCCCACAAAGTCTGAGGGACAGTAGATCGGCCCCCTACTGAAAAATATCATGTGGAGGATCCAGCTGGAGGAAAGGGCGATTTTCATGAATTTCCTTTTACCTATGCAGCATCTTAAGGACGCGGGTGGCACTGTGGGTTAAACCACAGAGCCTAGGACTTGCCGATCAGAAGGTCAGCAGTTTGAATCCCCGTGACGGGGTGAGCTCCCGTTGCTCGGTCCCTGCTCCTGCCAATCTAACAGTTCAAAAGCACGTCAAAGTGCAAGTAGATAAATAGGTATGGCTCTGGCGGGAAGATAAATGGCGTTTCCGTGCGCTGCTCTGGTTCACCAGAAGTGGCTTAGTCATGCTGGCCACATGACCCGGAAGCTGTACGCCAGCTCCCTCGGCCAATATAACGAGATGAGCGCCACAACCCCAGAGTCGGTCACAACTGGACCTAATGGTCAGGGGTCCCTTTACCTTTACCTTATGCAGCATCTTGAACTATGTCCCATTTTGTTTCAGAGAGCCCCCAACCCTTCAGTACAGATTTTGGCAGAGGTGCCAGGGGTGTACAGGGCAAAATAGGAATTAGCCAAAAACAAAAGAAACCCCTCCTTCTCCTAAAACCTTTGAAATATCCTCTTAGTAGGATTCTGCTCATCTGAAAACTGGATCTAACGGTAAGTAGGATAGATTTCCTTTAAAGACTTGATAAAACTGCCTGTAGTGTTTAATAAACTATTCCTTACTGCAGGGGTGAATGGGTTTCCAACAAATGGCCTCTAACCTTTCCACCTTTCCACGTTATCAATTGCAATGCATCCGTGTGTGTGGTTTTTTTAAAAAAGCCTTGTTCCATAAATCCATCTGAAATTTCTACCCTGTGGCAGAGAGAAAGAGAGATTTGGAAGGATTTGCAGCTTCTGTGATTTCACACGGAAGCAGCCCCTGAAATAGCATCAGCAGTTTTCAAAGCCTCGTCTGATGTGTTGCCTTTGCCAAGCTGTCTGCTGCAATGTCACCTTTCGCACTCAAGAGTATATGGGGAATGTTTAAAATAAACGCATGCCTTCGTGAAAGAAAGAAGCAGGGTTTGAGCACCAGTCTTATTCAAATTGAGATGGAAAGCAAGTGCCTTGATTGGTTGAGAAGGGCCGAGCCAGAGGAACAGATTCTGATAGGCTGGCCAGAGGACATCAACAAAGTCTTGAATCTGCAGTCCTTGCTTCCAGCTCTTCTACCATTGGGACAATAAAGGTCTTGATTTATGAAATGCGAAGGTCTGTAGCTCATTGCTGGAGCATCAGTTTCTCACACAGGTGGTCCCAGGTTCAGTTACCTGGTATCTCCAGGCAGGGCTTGGGAAGAAATCCTGGGCATCACTGTGAATCACTGTAGCTAATACGGAGATGGATAGACCATTGCTATGATTTAATAAAACACAACTTCCTATGTTTCCAATGTCTGTCTCTGTGTTTGTCTGTAGGAGGCACTGCAGGTGGGCAAAGAGGGGCAAACTGCTCCACAGAGAAATAGCTAGCCCCCTCGCACTGCCCCATTGGCTGTACACCTGTGGTTACACCTGTGGTTACCTGTGGACACGGGTGGCGCTGTGGTCTAAACCACTGGGCCTCTTGGGCTTGCCAATTAGAAGGTTGGCAGTTCGAATCCACACAATGGGGTGAGCTCCCATTGCTCTGTCCCAGCTCCTTCCAACCTAGCAGTTTGAAAGTATGCCAGTGCAAATAAATAAATAAATAAATAAATAAATAAATAAATAAATAATTTTATTTATATCCCGCCCTCCCCAGCCAAAGCCGGGCTCAGAGCGGCCAACAACAGTAAATAGGTACCGCTGTGATGTGAAGGTAAATGGCATTTCTGTGCGCTCTGGTTTCCATCATGGTGTTCCATTGCACCAGAAGCTGTTTAGTCATGCTGGCCACGTGACCCAGAAATCTGTCTGTGGACAAACATCAGCTTCCTCAGCCTGAAAGCAAGATGAGCACCACAACCCCATAGCCGCCTTTGACTGGACTTAAACATCCAGGCGTCCTTTACCTTTTGCCTTTTTACACCTGTGGTTACATGATAGAAAATAAGTCTGCCATGCTATGCTTCCTTCCGTGAATCCCCCTCCCCCCCTGCATTAATATCTATTAATATTTATTTATTGAATTTATATACCGCTTTATACCCAGAGGTCTCAGGGCAGTTCAATATTTGATTGAAAAGGTTTCAATTATAAAGAAATAAAGTGATGCAAAGAAAAAGAGAAGAAGAAAAGAAAAATAAAAGAGCACAAAAATGTGTAGAAAATCAATATGAATATATATGTTTATGAATTTGATATTATTATCCTAATACATATGTAAATATTAATAGCCTACTACATTGGGAAAAACTCATTCCAAATATTGCCCTATGTATCCAAACAAAGTCTACCTCTGTAAGCAGTCCATTCATAAGTTTCATATCTTCCATGAAACTTAATGTCATCAGCTGGACATACCAAAGAAACAATACATTTAGATGGGAATGATTATGTGGAAGATGCATTTATCGCCCTTTCAGAAATCTACCACGCGGAACAAAGCTCTCCTTCCCCACAAATGCACTTTGCCGCTTCTGTGCCCACACCCCACTACTTCTTCTTCTTCTTCTTCTTCTTCTTCTTCTTCTTCTTCTTCTTCTTCTTCTTCTTCTTTGGTGATCACTCGTAGCTGAGTAAGATTGTCTTCCATAAACACAGCCATTAAGTTTGACTGCAAGCACTGAACACTCACATCCACAAAGGAAGTGTTTTCCTTCCTCATCTTTCTGCTACTTCGCTATTACAGTGGTACCTGTGGTTACAAACTTAATTCGTTCTGGAGGTCCGTTCTTAACCTGAAACCGTTCTTAACCTGAGGTACCAGTTTAGCTATTGGGGCTGCTGCCATGCCGCCGGCATGCAATTTCTGTTCTCATCCTGAGGTAAAGTTCTTAACCCGAGGTACTACTTCCGGGTTAGTGGAGTTTGTAACCCAAGGTGTTTGTAACCCAAGGTGTTTGCAACCCGAGGTACCACTGTAATGATGATGATGATGATTATCATCATGACTTGCACAGCATAGCCATATTTTCATTACACATTTAAACCAGTGTCAGGACCTAAGTTTTACCTCCTCTTGTGCTCCTTGGCTTATCGGGTTAGAAAATAACTACTATTCAGGGACACACCATGCACTGATATCACAATTATACCACTTTAACAGTTATGGCTTCCCCCAAGGAGTCCTGTTTAAGGTGCTAAGAGTTGCTTGGAGACACTCTCTAGTGCCTTCCCAAAGCTGTAATTGTCAGAGTGGCTTAACAGCCAATCGTTCTTCCCAGGGAACTCTGGGAATTGTAGTTCTGGGAGGGAAACAGGGATCTCCTAACAACTCTCAGAACCCACAACAAACTACAGCTCCCAAGATTCTTTGAGAGAAGCTATGGCCTTCAAAGTGGTATAAGAGGGATTTAAATGCATACCCTCCAAAATTTCTCTGATTCTTATTCCATAAGAATAAGAATTTTTGCTACCCATCTGACTGGTTTGCCACTCTGGGTGGCTTCCAACATATATAAAAACATAAAAACTATAAACATTAGGGGGGGAAAAACACTTCCCTATACAGGGCTTCCTTCAGATGGCTCAAAAGCGGGATAACTCCATACCCTCCAACATTTCTCCAATGAAAATAGGGACGTCCTAAGGAAAGGTGGGACATTCTGGGATAAAATCAGAAACCGGGACAGCTTCTCTAAATCAAGGATGTCCCTGAAAAATAGGGACACTTGGAGGGTCTGGGAGGGAAGGTGGCAAAGTCAAAGGAAATCTACCCAGCATAGACCTTACCATTAAGCAGATTGAGGTAACTATCTCAGGCTAAACCTTACCAGTCATGAATGTGCAAGAAGCTGCTGTAATGACAGAGACAAATTTGTCAAACATGGCAAACGATAAATGCAACTTTATTACTGCATTTTTACTCCCGGGGAGGGGGATTTTCTCCCTCAGGTGCCAAAACTAGTCGAGCTCCCTTGGGGACTTGCGAGGAGAGTTCACAGTTTATTGCTCTGCCTCGGGCGGCAAAATATATTGAACCTGCCCCACTTAGCTCTTGCAGTGGACTTCCTCACCACTGCTTTTGCAAGGCTATGGGGCCATGATTTGGCTAAAGTACCTTTAAATCTAACTCCCCGCGGAGGGGTGTTGCCCCCCCTTTTTTATTTTGTTGTTAGCATTGAAGCGCCTTTGGTCAACAAGGGGGCTGGCATGATTTCAGATCAAAAGCTGACTGTGTGCCGGGAAGAGGAGGGGAGACAGCCCAACAAATGAGTTTACCTTAACAGTGATTTCTGCTACACGGCGCTCTACCTCTGCTGCAGCGGATGCCCTGCTGTGTGCTATTCAGGCTTTCGGGGCGTAATGACAGCACACGACATTTTGGAGAATGTAGGAATCACTGCCAGAGACACTTAAAAGTTGCTCAGCAATGAGAGATCACAGAGGCTGACCATTTGCGAGACGGCCAAGTCATGATTTTCTGTTTTGCCTCCCTTTGCCTAAAGCGGCTATTAAGCACAATAATGTTTCGAAGTGGGAAATAATCACTATAGCAACCAAACATGCACCTTTAATAGAGAAGCGGGGAAAAGAAACATAACTTTTTGAGATGGCTGGAAGGAGAGCGTGTGTGTGTTTGTGTGCAGGACAGCCTGCTCGAAATAAGCCATAGCGCCACCTTGAATGATTTATTTATTTTTCCATTGGTTGCTGATTTTTAATGGCTCCAGGGATGTTTCCTTTTGTTGTCAGCATGTAAACTTAGATGTCTTGCAGTAGAAAATAATCAGGGCCGGTGCAGGAATGTGTCTGCTCCACGATTTAGCACAAAAGAATCTGAAACTGGGAAGAGAGCTCAGTGTCTTGAGAAACTTCCACTTCACTTAAACAGAAGGAAGGAAGTTTCTAGTCCCTATGGTTGAGGTCAGCTTGAAAAAATATGTAGATGATGCCGGCTGCACAGGGTTTTGAAGCGCCTGTGCTTGTGTGACTCTGTGGCTTAAACCACAGAGCCTAGGACTTGCCGATCAGAAGGTCAGCGGTTTGAATCCCCGCGACGGGGTGAGCTCCCGTTGCTCTCTCCCTGCTCCTGCCAACCTAGCAGTTCGAAAGCACGTCAAAGTGTAAGTAGATGAATAGGTACCACTCCAGCGGGAAGGTAAACAGCTTTTCCGTGCACTGCTCTGGTTCACCAGAAGTGCCTTAGTCATGCTGGCCACATGACCCGGAAGCTGTACGCCGGCTCCCTTGGCCAATAAAGCGAGATGAGTGCCGCAACCCCAGAGTCGATCACGACTGGACCTAATGGTCAGGGGTC
Source organism: Podarcis gaigeae (assembly GCF_964106915.1). NCBI lineage: Eukaryota > Metazoa > Chordata > Lepidosauria > Squamata > Lacertidae > Podarcis > Podarcis gaigeae. The sequence goes on along the minus strand of NC_139680.1, from coordinate 107,712,140 downwards.
CCCTTTACCTTATCCTTAATTTGCATAGCGCATCAAAGACTCTGGAATCCAGCTTTCCCTAGTGCTCTTCCAGCGCAGACTTTATGCTGTCTTGGGGCTGAATTCTAACACCATTTTTAAGCACAACTGCTGCGCGCAGCCCTGCATATGTGACAACGTTTAGGTGGGTTGCCCTCATCAGTGTGCTGATTTTGTGAATGCATTGAGTTTTTCTGTAATATTGCTTGATCTTATCACTTATGGTGTTTTAAAATTATTGTTGTAACCCACTCCGGGCTATTCTGTTCTCTGTTAATTAATAAATGAAAAGGATGCACCCAAGGAAGCTTGCATTTAAAGCAGCCTTATATATATATATATATATATATATATATATATATATATATATGTTTTTCCATGTATACATCCTCTAACAATATTTCTCTAACAATTTTCCATATTTCCCCTCACTCCTCCCCTGGACTTCCCTCATATTCCCATTTTGTTTTATTTCCATATTACTCACCCTGCGTGTTGTTTCCCAAAAATTTCCCAATACATATAATCTTACTTTTTGTTATATACAATTGTGTTTGTTTATTCGAACCTTGCCAGTTAATCCAATTCTTTATGTTGTTTCTTCACATATGTTGTAAATGGTTCCCATTCTCTTTTAAAGTCTTTGTTATCCTTTTCATGTAATTTATCTGTTAATTTTGACAGTTCTGCATATTCCATAAGTTTCCCTTGTCATTGTTCTTCCGTTGGTATTTCTTTTTTTTAAAAAAAAAATTATTAAAGATTTTCTTAATACAATAGAAAAAACAAACAAAATAACCTATAATTTTACAATAACCATACTTTCTTCACTTCTTTGGACTTCCTCGCATCTCTCGTTCCTGCGTTCCAAATTTTCGAGCTTTACCCAGCAATTTATCACCTTGTTTCAATTCTTATATTATAATTTTCCAATATTGCATCCCTAATTTTAGATAGTTTAACCCAAACCTTAAAAGCTTAATTTTAACATAATATTTATCCAAAATTTATCTTTTCTTATATCTTCATTTATCTTCATATTCCTTTTAACTAGCTTATTGGTGCCATATTGTTAATAATCTTACATCTTTCTTAACATTCATACAATTTACAATATTTTTGTAAATAGTCCTTAAATTTCTTCCAGTCCTCCTCCACAGCCTCTTCTCCCAGGTCTCGGATTCTGCCAGTCATTTCTGCTAACTCCATATAGTCTATCAGTTGCATCTGCCATTCTTCCAGTGTGGGCAAATCTTGAGTTTTCCAGTGCTTGGCGACAAGTATCCTTGCTGCTGTTGTTGCATACATAAAAAATGTTCGGTCCTTCTTTAACACCCTCTGGCCGACGATGCCCAAAAGAAAGGCCTCTGGTTTCTTAGGGAAGGTATACTTAAATACCTTTTTCAACTCGTTATATATCATTTCCCAGAAAGCCTTAACTCTAGGGCAGGTCCACCAGAGGTAAAAGAACGTTCCTTCAGTTTCTTTACATTTCCAACATTTATTATCAGACAGATGGTATATTTTTGCAAGCTTGACTAGGGTCATGTACCACCTATCATTTGAAAATATCATTTTCATAATATTTTCTTTCAAGGCATTACATGCCGTGAATTTCAAACCGGTGGTCCATAACCTTTCCCAGTCAGCAAACATGATATTGTACCCAATGTCCTGTGCCCATTTTATCATAGCCGATTTGACCGTTTCATCTTGTGTATTCCATTTTAGCAGCAAATTATACATTCTTGAAAGTACCTTAGTCTTAGGTTCTAACAATTCCGTTTCTAACTTTGATTTTTCCACCTGGAATCCTATCTTTCTTCCGTTGGTATTTCTTCTGTCTTCCAAGCTTGTGCTGTTGTTGCATACATAAATAATTTCCAATTTTCTTTTTTTAAAAATCTTGATCTAAAATTTCTAGGAGGAATGCTTCTGGCTTCTTAACAAAAGTTTTTTAAAACATTTTTTTCAATTCATTATATATCATTTCCCAATAACTTCTAACCCTTTTGCATTCCCACCACATATGATAAAATGTACCATCTTTTTCTTTACATTTCCAGCAGGTTTTAGATCCCTTTTAATACACTTTTGCCACTTTCTCTGGCGTAATATACCATCTATACATCGTTTTCATATAATTCTCTTTCAATAAGATACAATTTGTACATTTTAAATTCACCTTCCACATCTTTCCCCAATCTTCCAGTTGTATATTATGACCTAAATCCTGAGCCCACTTTATTTGTGCTGACTTTACCATTTCATCCAGCATTTCCCCATATAAAGTAGTTTCATATCACAGCCTTTTTGCAAAGAGCCTGAGAAGCACCACCAAGTCCAAAAGTTGAGAGGAGGCCATAGCTCAGTGGCAGAGCATCTGCTTTGCATGTAGAAGATTCCGGGTTCAATCCCCAGCATCTCCAGATAGGTGAGGCAGAGACCTCTGCCTGAAATCCTTGAGGGCCGCTGCCATTCAGCGTAGATGGACCTGACTCAGTGTATAGCTGCCTCCTATGTAAATGTCAGGACCACGTGTCTAGGTGCCAAAATCCCAAGGGAGCAGAAAAGGCTATGTATGCAACCATGGCTGTGTAGATGTTATTGGCCCAGAGGTGGAAAGAAGATAAAGTCCTTACCAGAGAAGAATGGCAGATCAAGTTGATGGATGATGCCGAAATGACTAAAATGACCGGAAGAATCAGAAATCAGGAAGACCAAAATTTTAAGAAGGAATGGGGGAAATTTATAATTTATCTTAAAAACCATTGTAAACAGTTAAAATTGTTAGTAGGATTGGGATAACACTTGTAGTTTAATGGCGAATTTTGCACACATTGGAGAAGTAAAAGATTTGGATTATTATAAAAGATTTGGATTATTATAAAAGATGCAGGAGGAAATGATTAACCCACAAAGGGGAGAAGGGAAGTCCAGTAGATTCTTTGGAATCTTGTTTCTATGTTGTATGTTGTATATGTGATTGCAAAATTTTAATCTGAATATATATATATATAAAGACCACGTGTCTAATCTCTGTGCCTCTACTGGACACATTGACTTATGCATATGCATCTTCTTATTACTTGACTGCTCAGTGTTTGATGTCTTATCGCAAGAAGATATGAAAAATATTGTGCCCACTGAAAAACATTGTGTTTGGATGGAGTTCTGGAAATAGGGAAAGTGGTTTTCCTATTGCGTGGACAGGCGGAGTCCCCCAGATCCCGGGCACACCCCCCCCCCCCGTCATGTGGAATAACGACTCAATACAACATGCTATGGGATTAAATTGCCCACAACTTTATTAATTTTCAAATGTGGGTAGACCTTGGCTCAGGCATTGGGCGTTATCCCTCCCCAGTCCCCAGCCAGGGACCTAGGGAGCATCAAGGTTATCCAGTGGGGGGGGGGATGGGCCGGCTCTGGAGAACATATGTTCAAGCAGAGATAGCCGCCCCCGTTACGCCACTGCCGCAGGGGAGAGCAATGACGACCTCTCGGCGTACGGTCAAAGCCTCCCTTCAGAAACCCCTTTAACGGGGAACCCTGGTATCGCTGCTGCAAAGAGGAAGATAGACTAAAGGATTCCGCCCAAGGCCTGATACCGCCAAAGTTGTGACGTTTTGCTACGGGAAAGGCAAAACCTACCAATGCAGGGGAATTCCTTTCCAGCCCTTTAACAGCGACCTTGACGTAGCAGCGCCCGCATACCTGTGAAGAAAAGTTAACCTGCAGAATAAGACATTAACTGAGGGTGGGTAGGGTGGGAGAAGCTCTGGAGCCAAGTGAGGATTCCCAGGTAAGATCCTCCCTCTATTGTGTGGGCAGGTCGTCCCTCCCCTACCTGGCCTGGTCTCCTTGGCAACGCTTCCCCCAGGCAGGATTAGACAACTGACAGAGGTAGGCGGAGACCTCCAGGTATCCCACCTGAGGGAAGGTGAAGCCAAGCCTGTGCTGATGGAGCCGCTCCAGATCCAGGGGCTGTGCGCGTCCACGCAAAGGGCGCCCCCTGTTTTAAGCGGGGAGTGGTCATTCAAACATGCAAGACACCCCATTTTTTCAATGTATACCCTGCTCTTTCATGGGACTCTTCCTGATCTTGCCGTACAAGGAAGAGATAAGGACCAAACCTGCTTGCTTTCAATTGTTCTCGGATCACTTGCTATACCCATGAGTGAAGAGTTCGCCTGTTCTGCTCAAAGTCTGCTGAGCCTATAGCTCTGTAATACTTCCCAGCTATTACTATCTTTACTCTCTTCAGACACTGGTAGGACTACAACATGAAATTCAGTTCCAGGCTTGAGAGGTCATGCAGAATCGTAACAAGTTGGAACCATGCATTGACTGGAGATTTATGAAGGTGGTAAAAAAGAAAACGGTTCTAGAGCAAAGTTGGGCTGTCTTTATGAGGTTGATCATAAACCTGTGCTAGGAAACATGTAGGGATCTTGAAATATTGTCTTTCTCTTACGTTGTGTAGTGGGGATGGTGGTGGGCATTACTATTCTTAAAAAAAGAACATGTTGCCCAGGTGATTTTGCATATTTTGTAATAGGCCAAGCAGAAGTTCAAGTAATCTGGCAAAAATGTTGACAATTTTTATGTGGAATGTTAAATCTTAAAAGGATTGGAAAAGATGCTTAGAAATAATACAATCCTGTGCCTGTTATCTCTGTGGTGTGTCCCAGTGAGTTTAATGTGGCTTTCTGCCAAGCAAGAGTACATGGGATTGCAATCTTGGTTTGTTTTAATGCTCTAATTCTGTCTAAATCAATTACTTAATCCATCGCCATACATTTCACATATTCAGTCCTTGCGAAAGTCTACATGTTAAGAAATAAATGTGAAAACTAAGTTTATAGCTTATACTGGTTCCAGTGCTCTAGAACAGCATCCATTAGCAGGTTTTGTAGAAGGCTTGCTGAATTGGTCTCATTACACTCTCTTTGCCCCACCAATGAATATTGATTGTATACCAATAGGTCATCACTTCTCCAAAAGATTCCTGGGAATTGTAGTTTGGTTGGAGCCTGATCTGGATCAAGACAAGGGCAATGGGGGAGAAGGGATTTCTCTCTGTGCTTCCATGGCAGCCTTAAATCTTGATCTGGGGGTGGAGACAAGAAAACAGCAATAGTAAGGGCAGATTAAGGTCCGTATGTTTAAGCTATGGTTTTCCCAGCAGTGATGTATGGAAGTGAGAGCTGGACCATAAAGAAGGCTGATCACCGAAGAATTGATGCTTTTGAATTATGGTGCTGGAGGAGACTCTTGAGAGTCCCATGGACTGCAAGAAGATCAAACGTATCCATTCTGAAGGAAATCAGCCCTGAGTGCTCACTCAGATTCTGAAGCTGAGGCTCCAATACTTTGGCCACCTCATGAGAAGAGAAGACTCCCTGGAAAAGACCCTGATGTTGGGAAAGATGGAGGGCACAAGGAGAAGGGGACGACAGAGGATGAGATGGTTGGATAGTGTTCTCGAAGCTACCAGCATGAGTTTGACCAAACTGCGGGAGGCAGTGGAAGACAGGAGTGCCTGGCGTGCTCTGGTCCATGGGGTCATGAAGAGTCAAGACACAACTAAACTACTAAACAACAACAACAACAAGGGCAGATTTGGTGTTGAGTGTCTCCTAAATGCCCATGTCAACCATGCTGTGGTCCCAACCTGAATCAGTTCTCCTTGTAGTTGCTCATATATATCTAGATCTAAATATATGCACACAAGGGACATCCATTTTCCACTGCGGTGTAGTGGTTAGCATGTTGAACTAGGACCTGGGAGACCAGGGTTCAAATCCCCATTTGGCCATGAAGCTCATGGCCTCTCAGCCTACCTCACAGAGTTGCAGTGAGGATAAAGCAAGGAGGAGCCTGGATAGCTCGGTTGGTTAGAGTGTGGTGCTGATAACATCAAGGTTGCAGGTTCGATCCCCGTACAGGACAGCTGCATATTCCTACATTGCAGGGGGTTGGACTAGATGATCTAAGGGTCCCTTCCAACTCTACAATTCTATGGGGAGGAAAACCATGTACACCACCTCAAACTCCTTGAGAAAAAGGCAGTAGACATACAGTGGTACCTTGGGTTACATACGCTTCAGGTTACATACGCTTCAGGTTAAAAACACCACTAACCCAGAAATAGTGCTTCAGGTTAAGAACTTTGCTTCAGGATAAGAACAGAAATCAGGCTCCGGCCGGGCAGCGGCAGCGGGAGGCCCCATTAGCTAAAGTGGTGCTTCAGGTTAAGAACAGTTTCAGGTTAAGAACGGACCTCCGGAACAAATTAAGTACTTAACCCGAGGTACCACTGTAATTGCAATAAGTAAGGAAGTAAATAAATAATGTCGCATTTCGTTTGCCCCTGATAAGACGACTGTGCCACAAGCATCAAGATAAGATGGGCATTATATAGAATTATTTGGGAAAAGAAAAACAAGCTGGCTGGTTGGTTTGCTAAATGCACCAAGCTGTCTTCCATTGTGTTTGAAAAGCAGCTTAAAGTGGCGAGGGGAAGGGGGGGGAGAGACACCCAACACAAGCGCCCTTTTCGGAAATACGGAAAGTTAACATGTTCCATTTTCTTCGCTGCATAATGTCCCTTGCCGCTGCTTGATCCACGCTGCGTCGCTTTTGTTATAAATCGTTGTCGGAATAGCAATATCAAACTGTGATGCACACTTGCATTCAAATCACACACTCTTTTTATATATATTGTTTTGCCTCTGAAGAGTTTGCTTGTTAGGGAGATGGGCGAGTTATAAATAGGACAACATATAATGAGCTTCGTTGCACAGCGATGCCAGGAAAGCGCTGCCTCCCCCCCCCCCCCCCGCTCTCTCTCTCCTTCTCTCCCTATGGGTCAGGGAAGAAGAAAGCCATTTCTTTCTTTTTTTAAAAAAAAAGCTATAGTGGTTCTGTAGTAGAGAGTGCTGTTCTTGCAGGGTCGATTTCAGAGGAGATGAAATACTCAAGAAATGGGAGCCTAATATGTAGTCAGGCCATTGGTCCATACAGTGGTACCTCAGGTTACAGACGCTTCAGGTTACAGACGCTTCAGGTTACAGACTCCACTAACCCAGATATAGTACCTTGGGTTAAGAACTTTGCTTCAGGATGAGAACAGAAATCGTGCGGTGGCAGCGGGAGGCCCCATTAGCTAAAGTGGTACCTCAGATTAAGAACAGTTTCAGGTTAAGAACGAACGGACCTCCAACTTTTCCAATATGCAGTAACAGCGGCAAGAATATTACTGGCCCAGAAATGGAAACAAGAACAAATACCAACATTGGAGGAGTGGAGAATGAAGTTGATGGACTATGCAGAACTTGATAAACTGACCAGGAAGATCAGATATCTACGAGATCAAAAGTTCATCGAGGACTGGGGGAAGTTAGTTGAGTATTGGGAATGTATAAGTGATAACGAAATAACGTTAGTGGCATTTAAAGAAGCTCTGTAATAAAATAAGAAATATTGTAAAAAAGGAAAATAGAAGTGGGGGGTAAGCATAAAGGCAATAGCAAAACTTGGAAATGTGTAATTAAAGAAGATATAATTTGGATGATTGGCAGAGAGGCTGAAGGAAGTCTAAAAATGGAATAATTTATAGAAGTTGTAATGTGGTGTGATTTGTATTTTCTTTTGATGGACAATTAATAAAATATAATTATAAAAAAAAGAATGAACGGACCTCCGGAACGAATTAAGTTCTTAACCTGAAGTACCACTGTATAGTAAAATGTTGCCTAATCTGACACACAGAAATTCTCCGGAATTCCAGGCAGGGAATCTGTTCCAGACCCGTATCAGGAAGTTTTTAATATTTGACATTTCATTATGTTTTATATGTGCTGGAAGAGTGGCTGGGGAAATCCAGCCAGATGTGTGGAATAAATTATTATTATTATTATTATTATTATTATTATTATTATTATTATTATTAATGTTAGGGATTGAATCTGTGACCTTCTGCATGTGTAAATGCAACCATCCTTCAAAATTCTCACCCATCTGGATTTTGCCATGCAGTTCTCCAACAACATGTTTACAAAAATGTATAAAGGTAAGGTAAAGGGACCCCTGACCATTAGGTCCAGTTGTGGCCGACTCTGGGGTTGCGGCGCTCATCTCGCTTTATTGGCCGAGGGAGCCGGCGTACAGCTTCCGGGTCATGTGGCCAGCATGACTAAGCCACTTTGGGCGAACCAGAGCAGCGCACGGAAGCGCCATTTACCTTCCCCCCAGAGCTGGACCCATTTATCTACTTGCACTTTGATGTGCTTTCGAACTGCTAGGTTGGCAGGAGCAGGGACCGAGCAACGGGAGCTCACCCCGTCACGGGGATTCGAACCGCCGACCTTCTGATCGGCAAATCCTAGGCTCTGTGGTTTAATCCACAGTGCCACCCGCATCCCACAAATACAGTACATACATACATATATATATAAATAAATAAATGTTCCAGTAGCACCTTAGAGACCAGCTAAGTAGTTCTGAGTATAAGCTTTCGTGTGCATGCACACTTCTTCAGATACCACTTCTACAGACACTTCTCCAGGTATCTGACGAAGTGTGCATGCACACGAAAGCTTATACTCAGAACTACTTAGCTGGTCTCTAAGGTGCTACTGGACAATTTTTTAATTTTTTAATTTATTTCAACTGTGTCAGACCAACACGGCTACCTACCTGAATCTAGTATACATTAAAGTGTGCATAAAAATGAAGATATTGGGGGAAATAACATACCAGAATGCATTGTTAGGAGAAAAACGCTTATGGAAAATGTGTACATACCGGTAAGTCAAAAGTGTGCTTATTGGGGGTAAATTTACTAAAACGCTGAAGAATTTCTGTGGATTTTTTTAAAATGCAAATTGCTGCAGAAATGTGGGGAACTGAATTTATGAATGGAGCAATGATGAATAGAGTGAACCAGAATCGACAGATCCTATCACCCCTGTCTACCACTGAGGCACAAGGCAAATATTCAGAAAACTGGACCCCAAAGTGTAAACTTGCGTGTCTTTCCTTCCTGCGTAGGTCTGCAGTTTCTGACCAGATGCCTGAGGGATGCAAGTGGGACTTGAATGCAAGGATGCTCTCCCCACTTGCATAGCTGTCAACATTTCCATTTTTTTAAAGGGCAATTCCCTGATTCCAAATAGGATTCCTCGCAAGAAAAGGGAAACGTTGGCAGCTATGCACTTGTGATTCCCAGCGACTGGTATGTCTCGGTTTCTGATTTGACCCTGGAATGTCCTGCTTTTCCTTCAGATGTCCCTATTTTCATTGGAGAAATATTGGAAGGTATTGAGTTATCTGACCCCCCAGCCCTCTTAAGGCAATCCTGTATAGGGAAGTTTTTTTAAAAAAAAAAATGTTTTATTATGTTTTTTACATTTGTTGGAAGCTGCCCAGAGTGGTTGGGGCAACCCAGTTAAGGTGTGTGGGGTATAAATAATAAAAATTATCATTATGGGGAAATTATCACTATTTTCATCGGGGAAATGTTGGAGGGTATGAGAGAGATTTGCCTGGCCATTGTACAAAGAGGCAGCCACCTTCATGAGACAGGCTTCCCCGAGTCTACAAATTGCTGTTTGGCAAATGGCCTAGAATTGGGACTTGGGTATTTCATTGATAAATAAAGTTAATTATACAGAGCTCGTACAATCTGCACTCCCACCTCAAGTTCCAGATTCCACGAAACCCGCCTTTTGCATACAGAAAATATTATGGAACACGAGCCAAGCGTAAATGGATTTACTGTGTGTAATTTATTCAGCTCTCGAGACTCAGGTTTCAAATAATTTGATTTGTGGTTGTTGCAAAGGTTGAAGTAATGGAGATGAACAGCAATACACACCAAGGGCAGGACCTGAGAATATATAGAGCAAGAAAAGGTCAGAGGTGGGTGGCAGGAAGAGTTGTGAGGAGCAGTAGTGGAAGGCATATCCCACGGTCATCAATTTAATTAAGGGCTGGGGAGCAGTGGTAGAGCACCTGCTTTGCATACAGAAGGTCCTAGGTTCAATCTGCAGGATATTTGAAGTGCACTCAAACCAACAATTCATATTTTGCTAGACAGGCACATGATAGGAGCTGAAGCTCACAGAGTTTTTCATGTAAGGTTGCTAGAGAGGATTCTGTGAGAAGGGTGGGAGGAACAAGAAGCCCCGACAATAACGGACTGGCATTACAAGCTGCCAGAATTTGCTGAAATGTCACAGTTAACAAATACCCTGAGAGGCAATTCAAAACAAAAATTTATGTGAAAGTGGGATAGATATAAAACATATGTTCAAAAATACACTAAAGGTTCACTATCTATGCTAGCATTTGAATGATGCTGGAGTGAGACTGAGTTGAGAAATAAGACTAAGAGCACATATTGATATAGGAATGTATTAGATAATATGTAAAGAAATATACAATAATAAGAGTACATTCATTTGTAAAAAAGGAATATACAACGGGAAAGACAGGAAGTCTAGTGTGTTGGTATGTATATGCTTTTTGGGGGAGGGGAATTGTTTTTGTTTATTCTCTTTATTCTTTTTTATTTCTTTCATTTTCTTTCTAGGTATATAAAATTCGTATATAATTTATGTATACATGTTGGAAATCATATTATAGTAAGTTCTGTAATGTAACATGACAACGTTTACTGATGTAATATAAGAATGTTAACAAATAAATGAAATGCAAATTTAAAAAGAGAGAGAGAGAGGACTCTGTGAGAGACATTCCCACTGTGCCCTGACAGGGGGAGAATGTAGCGTAGGGCTCCTGTATGTCCAGAATTTCCCAGACATGATTCATCCGTGATTCATCCTTCAGGGTGGAATTTTTGAAAGCCAGTTAAAATGTCCGTGAAAACCTGGGCATATGACAGCACATATCGGAAGTAGTTTTGTGGGTTTTTTGGCCAAATTCCCTAAAAAAAATAGCCCCAAAATAAGCCCTACAGCTCCTACCTGCCTGGGAACACCCTCTTAAGACTTAAGTATAGTCGTACCTTGGAAGTTGAACAGAATCCGTTCCGGAAGTCTGTTTGACTTCTGAAATGTTCGACTTCCAAAGCACGGCTTCCGATTGGCTGCAGGAAGCTCCTGCAGCCAATCAGAAGCCGCAGGAGCCCCGTTGGCTGTTTGGCTTCCAAAAGAATGCTCAGAAACTGGAACACTCACTTCCGGTTTCTAATCGTTCGGGAGCCGGAACGTTCGACTCCCAAGGCGTTCGGGAGCCGAGGTACAACTGCTTGTCATTGTAGCTGAATTACCCTTTTAAGCCTTTCTGAACAAAGCTGCTGTACCTGTTACTCTCCAACAAGTATTCTGGATGAGTAAATGTTATTTTCCCCTTTTACAAGACTGCTTGTGTGATTATTGTTTTAAGGGGGAGAAAAGGGGGAAATACCAGGAAAATCTGCCTTAAAGCCTCCTGCATTATTTATACCCAAAGGTTAAAACTAGCCTATCTAAGCTGCCTTTTAAGCTGCAAAGGGATGGCACTCTGCTGAACTCACAAACATGAGGAAGGAAGGATAATAAATATATCTTCTCCTAGCATCTATTCACATCTCAACACAATCCTCAGCATCCCAGCTAGGGGTGAAACAGAGAGATAAACCACAAACTTAACAACTCCTTATATAGTTTACAAAAAATTATTAACAACAATGTTTGCCATTTCAACAACCTGTAATACAGTACATGAAATCTTAATTAATATAGACAATGTCAAAATAATAATAACATGTGCAGCTCAGTATCTCAGAGCCAAACAGTCCAAATATTTCTGAAATGCACACATGAGAACAACGCTCTGTATGTGTGCTTGAGCTGGTGCGATTGCAATGGAACTGCGACAACGAGATACCTGGATTTCAATCTCCTTTTTATGAATCTTCTTCGGGTCGGTCCGTATTTCAGAAATATTTGGACCGTTTGGCTCTGATATACTGAGTTGCGCATGTTATTATTATTTTGACATTGTTTGTGTTAATTAAGATCCCATGTATTAGAAATTGTTGAAATGTTGTTTATTACTGTTAATGGGTTTTGTTTTGTTTTTGGTAAACTATATACAGAGTTGTTAAGTTTGTAGGGGTGAAACTCCTGCATGGAACCCCAGAGAGCCAATGCTAAGCTAGATGGGACAATGACCTCACTTGGCATAAGGCAGTTTCGTGCATTATCTATGTCTAGGATACCCAGCAATTCAGTACGAGATGTACTGCAATTTTCACCTCAGCTCAGCCTGGATGGACTACAGTCGTACCTCGGAAGTCGAACAGAATCCGTTCCAGGAAACGTTCGACTTCCAAAGCACGGCTTCTGATTGGCTGCAGGAAGCTCCTGCAGCCAATCGGAAGCTGTGGAAGCCCTGTCAGACATTTGGCTTCCAAAAGAATGTTCGAAAACTGGAACACTCACTTCTGGTTTCTGATCGTTTGGGAGCCGGAACATTCGACTCCCGAGGCATTTGGGAGCCAAGGTACGACTGTATTTGAAATTGCGCTGCTCCCGGAAGCTGTAGTTGGGATCAGGTGGAAATAGCTGATAAACAGCATCAGTCTCAGCATTTCACGGATGACAATGATGATTCTCTGTTGCCTACTCAGCAGTGGAGAAGCAGGAACCTTTTTATTGCATTAAATCCTAGCGGTTGATTATATTTATTGCCTTACTGTTTTTAACATATACAGTGGTATCTCGGGTTACAAACATTTCGGGTTACAGACTCCGCTAACCCGGAAGTAGTACCTCGGGTTAAGAACTTTGCCCCAGGATGAGAACAGAAATCGTGCGCCGGCAGCGCGGCGGCAGTGGGAGGCCTCACTCAGGTGGTACCTCAGGTTAAGAATGGTTTCAGGTTAAGAACGGACCTGCGGAAGTACTTAAGTTTGTAACCAGAGGTACCACTATAAGTGGTTTTGATGCCTTTCATATTTTGACGAATGGCAACGTTTTGTTATATTAATGATTCCGACCTTTCATGCAAGATTTGAGTTGTTTTCTGCTTGCTGTTGGAAGGGCAGCACCAAACTATATAATAAGGTCCATAAATAGCAACACCCTAGAGGTCCCGGGCCCTAAGGAGGTCAGATTAGCCTCAACCAGCCAAAGCCAGGGCGTTTTCAACACTGGCTCCATCTCTGTCTCATAAGACCAGGCCCTGCAGGATCTGATTTCTTTCCGCAGGGTCTGTAAGACAGAGTTGTTCCGCCTGGCCTTTGGCTTGGAGTCAATTAGATCCCCTCCCCCTCTTTCTTTTTCCTTTCTCCTCCTGTGATGAGGCTGCATTTTTATGTTTTAATGTTGTATTTTAATCTTGTTTTTAAGTTGTATTCATTCAACTTGTTTTTATTATTGCTTGTTAGCCGCCCTGAGCCCGGCTTTGGCTGGGGAGGGCAGGGTATAAATAAAATTAATAACAACAACAACAACAATAACAACACTTTATTTATACCCCACCCATCTGGCTGGGTTTCCCCAGCCACTCTGGGAGGCTTCCAACGGAATATTAAAATGCAATAATCTATTAAACATCAAGAGCTTCCCTAAACAGGGAACTGGGGGTTAAGTCCAATTTCAGCGCTAGTTTCAAGTCACTTAGTGGAATACTTGCACCGATGGAACATTGTAATGCAAAGGCAAATGCCAGGACATGGCCAAAGATGGTTGCGCAACAGATCGCCCAAGGATGAGCTGTTGTGCAATGGAAAACACAAGCACGTTACCCAGATCAACTGGTTCAGAGGCATCAAAGAACTGCAGTACCCCTCTGTGGCCATTATCGGGGATGGCGCTGCAGTACAGCAAATATCAGGCAAAGCGCTTTCTCTGCCCAGGGGTCCCCTTGTGCCAGGGGCTGTGAGTCACCAGCTCCCTTGTGCCACATTCCATGGTTTAAGAGCCCTGGTGCCTTACACCTGTGGCAGAAGCGCAGGATAACGCAGGGGGCAAGTAAAGTAACAAATTATAATCCCACGAAATCAGTAAATCTTTTCTGACATCCTTTGCTTTCCTCCCTGCCTTCCCGCATGTTTATACACTGCAAAGCACAGTGGGGCACGATTCTCTGTGGGGGTTCCTGGTCCATTCTGCCACAATTAACACACTAAAGCTCTAAATAGCCTCCTCAACAAGGAAATTATACATTAAATTGCACAGAGGGAAGATTGGCTACTTTAATTCTGGCCTAATAACTAAACTGCACATGACAGCAAGGTTTTATTTTTAAAGAAGGAAAAAGAGAAAGGGACTCTTCTCCATTAAAAAAAATATGTTTGGGCTTATGGGTAGGGTTGATTTTATTTTAGAAATTGCATTTTTTAAATGCTGGGGTCTTCTGATGAAATGCAGCTGAATTTATTATTATTATTATTATTATTATTATTATTATTATTATTATTACTGCACTTTAAAAAGTTTCCAGTGGGCTATCTGATGCCAGTCTATGCTCTAAAAAAGGGCACCCAGATTCAGCTGGTTCCTGCAACTGCTGTGTTGTTCTAATGGGAAAAAATGCACATTCACACGGAGAATAAAAAGCAGAACCCACAGTTTCCAGTTACCAATTGACCAGGAAAGAGATTCAACCACGCTTGGTTCCTTTCTTTGCTTGCAGAGCAGTTTCCAGAAAAGCTAAGAATAAGTCTATTTCTCAGTCCTTCACAATTATTTCTGCCCCCTGCCCCCAGCTTCTTTCTCCTTTGGTGACCCCTCGTAGCAGAGTAAGATGTCTTCCATGAACACGGTCTTAACAGTGAGTCCGTAAGTGACTGTGGAGGCCAATTCTGGATCCACATGTCCTTCCACAGTGGGGACACAGGTTTCTGGGCAGGTGTTGATCATGGCAAGGGTTTGCCAAGCATGCCTTCCTCTTAGCTCGGTTCTCCTTTTCACCCTGAATTCATACTTCTTCAAAGTCCATGACACCTTTGATAAAGGCTGTTCTCCAGTTGGAGCGCTCACAGGCCAGTGTTTCCCAGTGTGGAGAGCCAGTGTGGTGTAGTGGTTAAGAGCAGTGGACTCGTAATCTGGTGAACCGGGTTCGATTCCCTGCTCTTCCACATGCAGCTGCTGGGTGACCTTGGGCTAGTCACACTTCTCTGAAGTCTCTCAGCCTGACTCACCTCACAGAGTGTTTGTTGTGGGGGAGGAAGGAAAGGAGATTGTTAGCTGCTTTGAGACTCCTTAGGGTAGTGATAAAGCGGGATATCAAATCCAAACTCTTCTTCTTCTTCCCAGTTATCAGTGTTTATAAAGGTAAAGGGACCCCTGACCATTAGGTCCAGTCATGACCGACTCTGGGGTTGCGGCTCTCATCTCGCTTTATTGGCCGAGGGAGCCGTCGTACAGCTTCCGGGTCATGTGGCCAGCATGACTAAGCCACTTCTGGCGAACCAGAGCAGCACACCGAAATGCCGTTTTCCTTCCCGCCAGAGCAGTACCTATTTATCTACTTGCACTTTGACATGCTTTTGAACTGCTAGGTTGGCAGGAGCAGGCACCGAGCAACGGGAGCTCACCCCGTTGTGGGATTTGAACCGCCGATCTTCTGATCAGCAAGTCCTAGGCTCTGTGGTTTAACCCACAGCACCACCCGCGTCCCATGCCCTTGAGTACCCCCAGATAAAAAAAGCACTGCCTATCTTCCCTTTTCTATACCCCCCATACTGCTTCATTTGGCTATCAAAATCACCCTCCTATTAAAACATTCTCCTTTTTTGCAGTGCAATCTCAGTCTACTCAGAAGCAAGTCACATTGAGCTTGATGGGGTTTGCTCCCAGGTAAATAGCTATTGGACTGCAGCCTCAATAGGGTTTTGGGTTTTGATTTGCCTTCACTGTACCCGTGTTGTCTATTTCACCAGTTTAACTACATCATGCAGTTTGTCATGCTGTTCAGTAATTTGATGGGACACTTATTACGCTTCCATTTAGGAGCAGCTATGATTTTTTGCTGCTAGAAACTTATTTCCCACTAATTTCACATTTTATATAGCAACATATTCTTCATATTACCAAGCCATTAAACTTAAAGAGTTTAATGGAATGACGCTCAGTAATACGCTGGATTCATTTCATTCAACCTATCCACTATAATATATATAATTTATGTATGTATATATATTTGTGTGTGTGTGTGTGTGTGTGTGTGTGTAACTCTCCTGCCACAGCATTTGCATCTGAAATGTACTGCATTGTCAACACTTTGAGCTAGCCATTCTATATGTCAGAATTTGACTCCTGAAGGTCCTGACTCCTGAAGACCACCTCCTGGGACCTTCACCTGTTAAGTTGTGGGTGAACATATCAGACGACACAGCGATTCTTCAAACCGCTCTTGTTTATTCACAGGCCAGAACAGAACTGGGCTGAAGGGTTCAGCCAACCTGCTTATATAGAGATCAACTACAAAGCAACAGTAACAACTTTCTGTAACTATCCAATCACTGAACGCCACTTTCAATTCATTATTTGCATATGTGGACCTGAGTGAAAACTATCTACAGTATCCCCCTGCTGGCCCAGGCTGAGAACTTCAGTACATAACATCAGCAGTTGAGCATAGCTACTCTTCCCATAGCATGACCTGTAAGCAAGCCTACTTTCTGTAGTGTAGCACTTCTTGCCTACAGCTCCTATGGTTTCCACTCCTCCTTCTCTTCCTTCTCTCTTCTTTACAATTCTCTCTTTCTCTCTCCTGGCTCCCCATTGGGCTTGCTGCTCCAGAGGGGAGGACCTGAATGAATGGACTCCCTCGGAAGGTGGTGGCCTCTTCTTGGAGGTTTTTAACAAAAGTTTAATGGCCATTTGCCAGGGATGCTTTGGCTGAGATTTCTGCACTGCAGAGAGTTGGACTGGATGACCCTCGGAGTCCCTTCCAATTCTATGATTCATTGCAAAGAGAGAAAGAGCTTTCATAACTCCCTGACACAGTCAATAGTTAGAAGTCCATGCAGCCGAAAACCCTGGACAGAATTTTCTGATTGGTGAACTCAATAAATAAAGTTAGTGCAATTTGATTTGCAAAATTAAAATTGCAAGTGAATACTGATTTGCTACATGAAAAAAAACCGACTGCTAAAGATCATGTTGAATATCAAGTGTTTGTTGAATATATTTTCTATCAATTTTGAAGATAACTCTCTTGGAGCAAATTTGTTTCCATTCCAGTTCTGGTGCCAATGGGCATGAAACACATCTCTCTCATTAAAGCAGCAGTCTAATCTGGGGGGTGGTGTGCATTTGTGATGCTGAGCACTCTTCTGGAGTTTCTTGCTGTGGAAGTTCAATCGCCCACGTTTACAAAAGTTTTGCAAGACAGCCAAGCTTGGGCTTTTAATTAGGTAAACGCAAGAGTTCCTCAGCCGAGTATCATTTCTGAGCAGAGAAACACAAGAAAGGGGAGAATAAACCTTGGCACAGAAGTAATAATTCCTGAAACCCCTGTCAGTTTAAGAAACCCCATCGCGGATCGAATGGATGCAAAACAGCTGCAAGAGGCACTTTTTTTATTGTCTCTGATCGCAGAGCAAATGGGATGCTTGTCGTTAAGAGTGGGTAATTTGTATCAGTGCTGGCCTCCGCGCAACAGTTCCTTTAGAGGTTTTCCCAAGGGGGAGCGACGCCGCTTCTTTAAATTGTTCTGAATTGATACGGCGCCTTTCTCCATCCTACGTGCATCGCAATGAGCGTAGGAATTGGCCAGAAGCTATCTGAAGTTGGGGGAAATGGACCAGGAAACCTCATATAGCAGATATGCATTGGGGACCGATCATCCTGAAACATACTCGGAGTCGAGTGTGGATTTCATGCTCTTTATTCAGCTCATAGTAGTGAGGAGGAATGGAAGTTCCCACAGAATGTCTGCTTTATATACATTATTTACACAATGGGCCCCAGGTGATTGGCTAATTCCAGGATTCACCTGTAGGCCAATCAGGTTGCAGATTCACTTCCACCTGGAGCTGGACTGGGTGGCTCCTGTGGACCAATCAGACTGCTGCATTCTGATTCTTATTGTTCTAGGACCAATCAGCCTGCTGCCTTTTTGGATCCTATTCAACTCAGTACATAACAATCCCTTCTGTTTTAAGGGGAACCGAGAAAGCTTTGAGGGAAGCATTTTCCTTTTAACATAAGCAAAACTGTTTCCTTTGGGAACTGTTAGGTGTCATTGGACTCTAACTCCCATAAGCGTGGCCAAGGGTCAGGGATGATGGGAGATGTAGTACAACAATTTCTAGAGCTGGGGTGGAGAATCGTTTTCAGACCAAAAGCCACATTCCCTTCTGAGCTTCCTTTCTGGCAGCCATGTGTCAGTGATGGGCAGGGCCAGAGGAAAAAGTGGGTGGAGAGTTGTATGTAAATTTTACCCTTATACACTAGGTTCATTTCTACACATCTCTCTCAAATCCAGGGAAGCAAGAGGCAGGATCAGCATTCATAGATACGTTCCAGCCAGTGGTGAGCAGTCAGTGGAATCGGGGAACTAGGCTAGTCTCCTAAATGTTCCTGGTAAATTAGAATATTAAAGTATTAAAACTTGGTGCCTCCTTCCCAAACCCCAGGAAGCTTCTGCCCAGCTTAGAGAGGGAGGCACGATGCTCACACGGGGGACATTATCCACCCCCAACCACCCTTGCAAACTGGTGCCTCTGGCCCTAAGTGTTCCCCTACAAAAAATTTAATTGCACACCACTGTTTCCAGCCATTTAAGGAGGGTTCGCATCAGGGCCTGTAGGAGACATGGCTGGGAAGATGAAGTAGCCTACAAACAACCCCAAATGTCAGATAGGAAGGTTTGGAGGGCTGCATTGGGCCCCAAGGCCTGGGGTTCCCCACCTCTGGTCTAGAGAAACACCCATGTTCTCCACCCATGTTTCTTAAAGGGAAAGGAATAGACCAAGACCCACCCTCCATAATTGAAGGCAGTGGCTTGTATATGATGTTCTTGGAAGTGCTGGATTTTAATGGAAGCTTATGAGAGGTGCCTCCGGGAGAAGTTCTGTCACAGCAGATGCATTGCCCTTAAAGGCAGCTTAGCCACAATGACGCACAGTCCCAGGTGAGCATTGGTAGGAATGGATGAATCTGTCGATTTCGTTTTCTCTCACATTCCCATTTTCCTGGAAAAGAGGAGACTGAGGGAACATATGACAGCCCACTTCAAATATCTCAAGAGCTGTCTTATGGAAGATGGAGCAAGCTTGTTTTCTCCTGCTCTGGAGGCCAGGACCTGAACCAATGGCTTTATGTTAGAAGAAAGGAGATTCTGACTAAACATCAGGAAGAACTTTCTGACAGTAAGAGCTGTTCAATAGTGGAACAGTCACCCACGGGAGGTGGTGGAGTCTCCACCCTTGGAGGTTCTTAAGCAAAGGTTGGATGGCCCTCTGTCTTGAATGCTTTAGTTGAGATTCTTGCATTGCAGGAAGTTGTACTAGATGGCCCTTGGGTCCCTTCCAGCATTACAATTCTATGATTCCAATATGAGTTCAGTTTTGTTTTTAAGTAGCCATCATGAAATGTCAGCATTTTAAGGCCCATTTCTTCTAGCACACCCTTGCTTTGCCATCTATTTCCCCTAATATAATGTACTTTGTATTATTTTCACTACTTTGTATGCATTTGTATTTTACAGAAGGGAAAAGAGGGGCCTTGAATTTGCTCATCAGCAAAGCCATTTCCGCCCTGGGAGGAGAGGGGGTTGCGGGCAAAACCCTCCTCCCACACACGCGGGGGCGGGACCTTGCCCCCGCGTGAACAGGGAATCCCCGGGCGTGCCTTCCACCCCATCTGCCAAGTGGCGGGCTGGGGAGGCGGGGCCTAGCCCATTTAAGGCCAGGCACGCCCGGGGACCGCCCTCTTTCCCCTTCCCAGCTGAGCGGTTTTCCCATCCCACCCACCCTTTAGGATTAGCTAGCTATGATCTTGCTATGGACTTCGGTTGGTTGCCGCAAGGGGCCTGGTAGGAATTTTTCCAATTTGGCACACTTCGTGCCTTTTGGTTTTTTCGCCTACCTCGTAGCAAACGTCACAACTTTCACGGTATTGGCGGTTAGGCATTGGCAGGGGTTAATTGTTATGCAAATGAATGGGGGGAAGGAAGCGCCATCACCTTCCCCAATGGAAAGGGTAGTCCGGTAGAGGACTCCGGGGGGCGTTGCCTTGTCCGAAACCTAGGGAGGTAAGGGCCCCTGGCACGCCCCCGAGCGGTGACACCCGTGGGATCCTAGTTGGCGTACTTCAACAGGACTCCCATGGCTTGTGGACAACCCTTCCCAGTCCCCATGCCGGGTAGTCGATAGGAGCCAATGCCTAAAGCCAATACCTTTCAATTCTGCAATCAATAAAGTTGTGGCCTTTTTATGCCCATTAACCTTAAATAATGTGTCCAGTGTCTTCATTTCTCATGGGGGAGGGGACTTGCCACGCAATTAGAACCTGAAGAGCATGTCTTCTCCATGGTGGTGAGATGCATTGCATCTCGGTTTTAGATATAGTGAACTGTTTCTAAATTTGCACTTATGCATGTAAAACAGAAGATGCAAATCTGTGCTTTCTCTTTTGGGTGACATGGTTCTTATTTCTTGGCGGTGTAAAAGCCAATGTCACAACTGTGGATACCGTGATGCCCAGAGTAGGTTTAATAGAAGAAAAGTGGGGCAGGAAGGCGACACCCCCAGAGCCCATTGTCAACGAAAACACATGAAATTCACTAGGAAAGAGTCGCTGATGGCTAATTTCTTTGCTCTAAACTGTGTTCGCTGGAACAAACTAACATCTCTACCCCCACACTTCAAGACATACAAATTGTGCCATGCACAAGCTTTGTATAGTAATGATTAAATAATAACCCCCAACCATCATTTTCAAATCCTTCAATGGCGCATGCTGAAAAAGGAACAGCATCTATTTTCACACTGTGTATATTATTTGCTCATGCAGGCTAAATCTACATCGATTACTGGAAACTTATGTGCCAGATATTACTTTTTCTGACTAGAACAATGCTGTCTATATTTCTTATGGGCTGGACCTAATAATTTAGACAGTGTGCACTGAATTTTGAAAATTATACACGTTCACCATTGTACAACCCAGATGTTAAATAAGGGGATGAATACAGAGCATTTCCCCTTGATATAGCCATCAACAGGGAAGCTGGGAGTCTTTGTATGCTGCTCCAGTATTCTGGAACAGGGAAGGGATCACTGCAGGTAGGGCAGGCTTTGCAGACCTCGCCCTTAAGGAGTGGGTAATTAGAAACATGCTTTGGAGTACCATTCCCTGCCAGAGTGCATGGAGCCAATGTGGTGTAGTGGTTAAGAGCGGTAGACTCGTAATCTGGGGAACCAGGTTCACGTCTCCGCTCCTCCACATGCAGCTGCTGGGTGACCTTGGGCCAGTCACACTTCTCTGAAGTCTCTCAGCCCCACTCACCTCACAGAGTGTTTGTTGTGGGGGAGGAAGGGAAAGGGGAATGTTAGCCGCTTTGAGACTCCTTCGGGTAGTGATAAAGCGGGATATCAAATCCAAACTCTTTTTCTTCTTCTTTCCCATGCATCCCATTTCAGTGAATTTGGCCAGGAGGCTGCAAAGACCAAACTCTCACTTGTTCTCAATCTGCACGCTTGCTTCCACTGCCACTTGGCCCAAAAAAGGGTGCCAAAACAGGGTGGGGTGGAATGGGGCAGTGGCAGGGGCGAGTGGCTCTTAAGGCAGGTTATGATGCAAAATTCAAAACAGTTAAAACAGTCATGGGAAGGAAGTGGGCACAGAAAACACATGTCTCAGTCATAATAATAATTTTATTATTTGTGCCCCTCCCATCTGACTGGGTTGCCTCAGCCACTCTGGGCAGCTTCCAGCATATATAAGAAACATAATGAAACATTAAACATTAAAAACTTCCCTATACAGGTGTCAAAGGCCAGGACAGAAAGGTACATCTTCAGAATCCCCCCCCCCCCAAAGAAATCTGTATAATGAAGAAATCAGAGGTACGTCCATAGGGAGGGAATTCCATAGCTTAGGGGTTGTCACAGAGATTGTCCTGTCCTAGCCACACACACACACCCCAGAAAACAACTTCTGGGGACCCCAGAAGGGCCCCCTCTGCTGATCTCAACACCTGGGAGGAGATGGTCTCTCAGAACTCTGGGCCACAGGAGATGCTATTACATGGTATCATTTATCCTCCCTCCACTGTCAGAACACACCTGGCCCCGGGGGGACATGCAGCCCCCGGAATGAGACAGACATCTCCGGGCATCTTCCTGATGTTCGCAAATCAGTCCCCGTGTGTACCAGCAACACATATCAAAGGACATGTGCACACTCTATCAGCAGAGTATAGCAGAAACAATGGTGGAGCGTGACTGTGTGCATTCTAAGTATTTATTAAGCAATATATACAGGACAAAGCACTCATGGTGTTCTCTCACTTCTTCTCCAAGAGAGAAAGAGAGAAAAGTACAAAAGTAGTCTAAAAAGTAAACACTGACATGTGATGTAACAATCACACAACCAGCAATGGAGGAGTGAAATGCTAACATCAATGGCTGAACACACCCTGTGGCAATCTCATGGCAAAGATGTTGTCCTAGATGTTATGGGAAAGGAGGGGGAATAGGAAGCCATAGTTGCGCGTTCCCTGCTGCCGGCTGCACATTTAATTTATCTTCCAGTTTGGGCCTCACGCAATTGACGAAAGTGAAATCCATCCATTATTTCAAGACGATGAAGTTACCTTTCCATAAAATGTGACAGGAGTTAAAAACCAGAGAGATAAAATACACAAAAGGGAACAAGGAGACTAGCCACTTCCCATAATAAGAGCTTTTATTGAAGCATGAGCTAATGGCTCGGCTGAGCTTATCTCTTGTAACAACCAGCAAATTAATGTGCTTGTTTAACTCAAATGGCACAATGTAAGCTATCCTGAATGTGTACACTCAGCTATTGTGCCTTCCTTGGAGAGCATTTAGACTTTAGAATCTGCACTGCTAATCATCAGGCTGGAAGATGCACAGAGGTTTCTAATACCCCAGAAGCCAAGCTGGGACGGTTGTGCGGAAGTCTAGAGAGAAGTGACAGAGACATCAAGCGTGAAGCACAGAGACACTGTCATTTTGGGGAGTGGGGGAGCTGGTAATCAAAACCAAAGATGAGAAGTGGGGAACCTCTGGCCTGTGACAAAACCTGGACGTATGTCTGGAATAGGGAGCTGGCTCTACTAGCGGAAGCACCCCACAAGCTTTAGAGCCCTAAATCATCATCATCAGTGCTGGCCCTACCATTAGGCAGATCGAGGCAGCTGCTTCAGGTGGCAATTGCTGGTTAGGGATGAAAGAGTATCCCCTAAATTGGCCTGTTGCCCTCTGTTGCAGTGGGGGATACTACCAGCATTCGTATAAAGTTCAGCTTCTACTTTTTTATAAATAATTTTTATTAAGTTTTCCATTTAACAATCCAATCATATCACATTAATTATTCCAAATTATACCAATACATATTATGTAGTCCGAATATTTTGCCAAATTTTAAATTTTGTTGGGGGTTCCCATGTTTCGAGCTCAGTGAGGGTCCAATCATCTCATATTTCTGCTGCTTTTGATGTTCACAAATCCCATCTTCCAGTCTTTTTGTACTTATCATTATTCTTCTCAATAACCTCTGTACTGTTTCCGTAGGCGAGTTAAACCAAACATTGTTATTTTTCTGTGTGAACTTTGTAAGGCTCTCCTTAAATCACAAAACGCTGATCCAACAGTTCTGCTCAAGCGGCAGGCGCCATTTTAGTCTGTTCTGATATAATAAAATCTAAGCGTCTGCTCATTAATTTTCCCAGACCAGTTGCACCATAAATCAGTCTTTCCAAGTTCAGCTTCTACTTGGGTCATCTTACATAAATGGAATGGGGTGGCGGTGGCAAGGGAGACACCATGTTGTCCTTTGCCTCAGGCAACAAAATGTCTAGGTCTGGCTCTGAGCATCAGGCTTCTCAATCACACAGGGAATGTCCCTTAGTACAGTTGGCTCTCCACTGTAAATCTTCCACCTCCAATGCATGGATGGCAAAAGAGCCCCAGCCATAGGGAAGCAATGATAGGAGTGGGGCCAAAAAGTGCACTCAGGCTCCCCGCTCTAGCAATTCCAACTGTGTGGGAAAGTTTGGACACACAAATGGGGCTCCTGTCAGGTAGAAGAAGTGAATGGTGATTTTTAATTTCTCATTTCAGTTGCTAGCAAGCTTCCTTGTACAAGCAAGGGATACTTGCTGCTGCTGTGTCAGAGTTGTCTCAGCCACTGAAGAATTTGCTGTACCAAGTCTGGCAGCCAAGCACTCCCCATTTCAGCTCCAGCTTCCCACCCATTTCCCCATTTCTGGGGGAGAAGCATGGTTCCTGGGACCAAATTAGTTTCACAATGACTCCTTTCTCCCAGGCTTGTCTTGTCAATTTGGGTGAGTGGGAATCTGTGCCCCATTGCAATAGGAACTGAAGCTCTGGACATTTCATGGTGCTCAATTTTAATTTCAAAATTACTACTACTACTACTACTACTACTAGGGACGTGGGTGGAGCTGTGGTCTAAACCACAGAGCCTAGGGCTTGCCAATCAGAAGGTCGGCCGGCGGTTCGAATCCCCACAACGGGGTGAGCTCCCGTTGTTCAGTCCCAGCTCCTGCCCACCTAGCAGTTCAAAAGCACATCAAAGTGCAAGTAGATAAATAGGTACCGCTCTGGCAGGAAGGTAAACAGTGTTTCCGTGTGCTGCTCTGGTTCACCAGAAACGGCTTAGTCATGCTGGCCACATGACCCGGAAGCTGTCTACGGATAAACGCTAGCTTCCTCGGCCTATAGAGCGAGATGAGTGTGCAACCCCAGAGTCATCCGTGACTGGACCTAACAGTCAGGGGTACCTTTACCTTTACTACTACTACTACTACCCCAGGCACTCTGGGTGGCTTTCAACATATATAAAAACATAATAAAGCATCAATCATTAATAACAACAGCTTCCCTAAACAGGGCTGCCTTCAGATATATCCTAAAAGTCTGGTAGTTGTTTTTTCCTTTGGCATCTGGTGGGAGGGCGTTCCATAGGGTGAGCGCCACTAGACCGTTTGAGCATATGACATTGATTCCAGCCCGACTACATCCATTATTTAAAAAAAGTCACAATAACTTCTGAAAAGATGACTTCTAAAGCTGCTAGTCATAAGAAGTTGCTTTATGCAGAGTCAGACCATAAGGTCCAATCAACTCAGTATTGTCTATGCCAGGAGTGGGGAACCTCAGACCTGTTTTCTCTCTGATCCACACCCCATAACCCCCCCCCCCCAGTTCCCCTGTGATTGGCCAGAACAGGGGGCAAACCCTGGCATCCAGCATTGTCAGTGAAGGAGGAAGTGACTTCAACAGACAGAAGATAAGTGGTCCTTCTGGTTGCCCTTTCCTGTACTATAGACAGGCAGAAAACAGAACAGGTGGCTCAACATAGCCAATGAGATACCAAACAGCATGATGTAGCCCCATGAGAAATGACACCTAGCTATGTAATGATACCTAACCACCACTAAATGTCAAGGAATTGCTGAAGAGCAGCACTGTTCAAACAATTTACAGAAACCAATTAATATATATTTTAAAGGGCACCAGTAAAAAGGCAGGAGAAGCTTTCAGGAACAAGTGAAAATGAAATTGAAAAGGAAAGTGCAGTTTCATTTCAGCTCTAATGTTACAACCTTTTTACCAGTGGCTTGAATTGCTTATTGCTGGAACATCTGCAGCTGCGCTGCTTGAAACTGTTGTTTCTCTTCTATCGGCGAACTCCAAACCTTCCCCTCCTAGTACTTAGACAGACACTGTTCTGCAAATTCAGAGAGAAAAGGAGAGAACCTTGTCTCCTTGGTTACCTCTGTCTACCACAGAAGACAGAGGATTGGGGTTTATGTTTGGAATGGTCAATGCTGGAAGCTTAGCAAGATCAGCCAGTTATGAGGGATCACAGGAAGTTGCATCAGTCAATCTAGATCAGTACTGCCTATACTGACTTGCAGAGGCTCTCCAGGGTTTCAGAAAGATGGCAGGGATTAAACCAAGGACCTTCTGCATGAAAAGCAGATGCTTGACCACTGAGCCTTTCCCTTGCATCACAGTAAACAGCAATGCACAAGAGGCCTTACTTTGGAGCAGGCATGGCCAAACCTGGCCCGCCAGATATTTTGGGACTACAACTCCCATCATCCCTAGCTAACAGGACCAGTGGTCAGGGATGATGGGAATTGTAGTCCCAAAACAGCTGGAGGGCCAAGTTTGGTCATGCCTGCTTTAGAGAGACAATTGCATTCAGCTGTATCCAGGGTTGGTGCTACTCAGAGTAGGTGCATTAAAGTTGATGGACATGACTAACTTGGGCCCATTAGTCTACTTTGAGTATAGCTTTAAAAAGGTAAAGGGACTCCTGACCATTAGGTCCAGTCGTAACCGAATCTGGGGTTGCGGCGCTCATCTCGCTTTATTGGCCATGGGAGCCAGCATACAGCTTCCAGGTCATGTGGCCAGCATGACTAAGCTGCTTCTGGCGAACCAGAGCAGCGCACGGAAATGCTGTTTACCTTCCCGCCGGAGTGGTACCTATTTATCTACTTGTACTTTGACGTGCTTTTGAACTGCTAGGTTAGCAGGAGCAGGGACCAAGCAATGGGAGCTCACCCCACCGCGGGGATTCGAACCACCAACCTTCTGATCATCAAGCCCTAGACTCTGTGGTTTAACCCACAGCGCCACCCGCATCCCTGAGTATAGCTTAGTTGCATACAATCCTCTGTATTCTGCGTCTTTGGTCCCTCACATCAAAATGTGCAAGAAAAAGAGTGAATCGAGGTGGGTAATTTCTCTTCAAATGGAGAATTGTGCTGTAAATGGGCATCCAAAGTTAGGGGTGACCAACTTTCAGCAACTACCCTGTGGAAAGAGAGCAAGGGATCTGGGCAAAGGCATCATCAGTGCCTGCTCCAATCAGACTCTGCCTTTTTTTCTCATGCACAGCTTACAGCAAACAGATTCAAATTGTGATGTCACAGAAAGTGGAAAGCCTGTTTTGCGAGCTGCAGTAGGGTTGGGTGTTAAAACAAACCATGGTTTAGTGTGATACCTGACTTATGCAACTATAGAATACAGTAACTGCAATTACATTTGCTCACTTCCACCCCTTCCTATCTTATCCCATTCCCTGATGTCTAACTGAGACCTTACTGAGGGCAGAGACCCTGTCTGTCTCTTGCTGGTAAAATGCTGTAAAAGGTTTTGTTTGCTCCTGTTTGCAAAAATTAGAATATCTTAATGGTCAAGGTAAATGCACTGCATTTCATAATCGCAATGGGTGCCAAACTGGTATCCGAACTTGAAACACAGAATTGCATTTTGCAAAAACAAGCATGCCCAATTATACCTTGATACCTCGGTGTTCAAGGGAAACCTCACGTTCCAAAAGCGCACAAACAGAGAGTCCCAAAGAGGCGAGTTAAATCGAAAGCCTCATTTCACTCACTCCATAAAAAGACCAATTAACTTCAAACAAAATTATGACTGCAAATCGAAATTACCAAATCATAACTATAAAACACAATCACTTTGGATGGGAAGTTGGGAATCTAATAGGATGTTCCCATGTTGGTGTTGCCAGACTCTGGGGAAATGTGGCTCTCATATGGAAATCTACATAATCCCCCTGTAACACAACATTCTCCTATTCGAAACCTGCCAAAGGTTATTCAAATGCTGCCTAGGATTGAGATCCAGCCATCGGTCAACAACAGATGCGCTGTTCTGTTGCACAGATCTCTCGCCACCAGTTTGCACTTAGAATCATAGAATTGTGGAAATGCGAGAGGCCCAAGTGAGGCTCATGCCATCATAAAACAGGAACTGAACAATGCCATCATTAAACATAATTGCAAATAAATACTTATTAGGGAGAAATATACAAACCCAACCAATGTGTTGGAAATCACAACAATTAGCAGGAAAAAGAACCCCAAGGAAGCACTCCCATGAGTGGCAAAGAAAGCTGAGTAAATTAGTAGGGGTATCTGCACAAAAAAGGATCAAGTTGTCTCAAAGCTTGGCGGGGGAGGGGGAGAAACACCTGCACTTCCCAGTTTCTGATTTGATCCCAGAATATCCCGCTTTTCCTTGAAAAGGTAAAGGGTAAAGGGACCCCTGACCGTTAGGTCCAGTGATGGATGACTCTGGGGTTGTGGAGTTCTTCTCGCTTTATTGGCCGAGGGAGCCAGCGTACAGCTTCCGGGTCATGTGGCCAGCATGACTAAGCCGCTTCTGGCAAACCAGAGCAGTGTACGGAAACGGCGTTTACCTTCCCACCAGAGTGGTACCTATTTATCTACTTCACTTTGACATGCTTTTGAACTGCTAGGTTGGCAGGAGCAGGGACCAAGCAACGGGAGCTCACCCTGTCGCGGGGATTCGAACCGCCAACCTTCTGATCAGCAAGCCCTAGGCTCTGTGGTTTAACCCACAGCACCACCTGTGTCCCGTTTTCATCGGAAAAATGTTGGAGGGTGTTAAGTTATGTGACCCCCCCAGGCACATACGGAGCGAAGGAGACAGGTAACTATATAACCTTTAGAAGACACCTGAAGGCAGACCTGTATATGGAAGGGTTTTTTAATGTGTAATGCTTTTAGATGTTTTTATATATAAAACCCAGCCAGATGGATTTGGTGGTATTATTGTTGTTGTTGTTGTTGTTGTTGTTGTTGTTATTACTACTACTATTATTTTATTACTATTATTATTATTAAATGGGACATCCTTATTTTCATTGGAGAAATGTTGGGGGGTATGTTAACTGTAGCAGGAATCCCCCCACCCCAATCATTCTGTTTGTACAAACTTCACACACACGCATACTCACACACTACATATGCCACACTTCTGTTATAAATTCATAGAAAAATCAGCCATACATCGGATTTGCACTGTTCCATTTTTATTTTACTCCATATGACAAGGACTATCAAAGGGGGATGGCTTGGTTCTGGTCAGCCATAATCCCTTCACCATCCCAGCACATCCACAGGAGCCCTGCCCAGTTGCTATGCCAACCCTGATGATCCCAGACAGAAGACAATCAAGATCACAAAGAACTTGCATATGGGAGTGGATTCAGCATGGACTGAAACAAAGGACAATGATCAGATTTTCCCTCTGGGGGCAGGAAACTGCAAACTCCCCTTTGTCTCCTGGAAGTGACTCATGGGGAGGGGGAAAGGAGGAACCAGCCAGGTGACAGGACACTCAGGTTACCACCAACTCCTCCCTCAACCCCTCCTTTCTGTAATGTATGAATGATGTTTCTGGGGGTGGGCTTGACCTAGAGGAGGGGAATTTCAAAAGTTTTTATAAGACCTTGCACACTATTTTTCTTGGTCTTTCCTCTCTCTTGCAAGTGAGGGGAACACCCTGTTGCAACAGTTCAATAAAGGCCAAGCCTACAGGCTGCTGTTTTGCTCCAAGTTATCCTGGTTGGTGTCTTTGTTTTGTCCAAGGGAGCCCTCGGATTTTTCCGGTAACATAACCACCAACCTTTTAAAGTGGCAGGAGTCTCAAACCAGGGACTTCACTAGCCTGATATCACTTGTGGTGTCATACTAGTGGTCAGGATAGTTGGAAGAGCTTCTAGCCAGCCAAGGGTCAAATGAGTCAAGTAGCCAATAGGCTCCCATCTGGTTATCGTAAAAGTGTAGACTATGTCCTGGCTCTTTGGGCTGAGCTAGGGCTGTGTGCAAAATGGCTATTCAAGATTCTCCACTTGCTCTGGCAGAGGAACTGGAGAGGGGGGTGACCATTTCAACAAATTTCTCCAGGAGAAATTCTCCGGCAGTCAGGGGTGGCTGTGAATTTGCAGCAGAAAATGTCTCTCTGTTCTGGCCTCTTGTATAGAAAAAAAACAAACACAAATTTTCGTCACAATAATTAAGTTTTAAAGCTTTACATGCAGAAACTTGATTTAATCGTGACATAAACGATGCATTGTGTCAATTATACATTTCTCTTCTTTCATATGCTGATCCCAGTATAAGGCTCTAGAATGCACATTTGCCCCAAACCTGGCTTTTTCAGCTGAAAATCAAAATGAATTCTGTCCCCTCGCCCCCATTTCCAGCTTGCTGGCATCTTGGGCAAAACCCATGGAGATCTGTGTCTGCTTGCAAAAGCAGCCTGTGACTCTGGGTGATATGGGGTACCTCCTTAACAAAAATAAACATTATAAAATCCTGTCCAAAGACCCATGACTCAGTCATAAAACCTAGCTCATCCCACCTTTGCAATTGGAAAATAAAGCTAGCCTTCGTTCATGCATTTTTCACAGGAACTTTAAAAAATTCAATACATTTATAGGAAGTGAACCAGTAGAAAAGAAAGGTTGTTTGTCAGTTGCTTTAAAGTGTTTTTAATATTATGTTTTAATGCTGTGACCTGCCCTGGGACCTTAGGGTGAAGGGCAGATTGATGATGATGAAGACGCTGTTGACATCTGTCTGTCTCAGAAGTCATTCTTAACATCTTCTTTGCAGCCTTTAGGTATCTCTCCATTCATGCTGAACTTTTTAATGTGCTCCAGGCTTGTGTTTGCCTGCTGCCAATGTTAGAAGCTTTCAGATTTATAAGTCAGTGATGATTATGTTATTTCCCCCTTAAAAACACATATGAAAGATTTCCCTTTAAACAGCTGGGCAACCTGCTTGCGATCATCACCTCCCACAACTACTGGAATTACTGGCTCTTTGCAAGTGATGAGAAGTTTGTTTGTCCCAATAGTTGTCAGATATTTAAAAAAGAATACTAAATATAATATGCATTTTGGTGGGAAGAATTCTGGGCCTTGTTTTTTCTTCAGTGCACTAGTTGTCCCCCGCAGGACAAGAAATGTTAAACTTAAAATTGCTGCAGAAATATATTTCCAGATTGCCCCCTGAAATATAGTCAGAGTCGCAAAGTGATTTCATGCTCTTAATTCAGCTCATAGTGGTGAGGAGGAATGCATGAATGTCCCCTCAAAGTATCTGCTTTATATACATTATTTACACAATGGGCTGCACATGATTGGCTAATTCTGGAATTCTACTGTAAGCCAATCAGGTTGTGGATTCACTTATATCTGGAGCATGATTGGGTGGTTCCTGCCAACCAATCATACTGCTGCATTTTGGATCCTATTGTTCTAGGACCAATCAGACTGCTGCAGTTTGGATCCTATTCAACTCAGTACATAACACCCCCTACGGTGGAGTTTAGTTCTGTTGGATTTGTCATCATATTCTAAGTGCAGCCCACAACTTTTCAAAATCAGGGATGAAAACCCCATAGGCTCCAGAGTTGTGGATTTCAGTTCATGTTCTACAAGTGAAATAATAATAATGGTTTGCTCTTTGGCTCTATCTCCCATGACCTAAGCAGCCCATATTCAGGGGCGAAGGCAGCATGGCTGGTACTATACTTTCTTAATCCATACAATCATTACCCAGCTGGGAGCCAATATAGCCCCAAGCAGAAAAATCAAGGGAACAGCAGGCTCTTTAGTGCCTTTCCGGCAACTACACAAGCTCCCCATTGGTTATGAGTTTTAGGCAGTTTAACTAGGACGTTACAAGAACTGGTCTGTGTAATTGCAAGGAGAGGCTCGGCAAGGCAGACACAGGCAGGTGGGGCTGTCCCCATTTCAACAGTGCACACCCTTTCCCAGCACAGAGCTTTTATTATCATATTTATTTGCTTGTTGGTTTATTTAATATGCTGCCCGAGGACCAAATTACAGTGGAACCTCGGTTCTCGAATGTAATCTGTTCCGGGAGACCGTCCGAGTTCCAAAACGTTCGAGAACCGAAAACGCACTATGGAAGCCTCAATTCAATCGAGAAAATTGAAAAACACACAGTGGAAGCCATTCAACTTCTGAGGCAAGTTCGAAAACGGAAGCATTTACTTCCAAGTTTTTGGCGTTCAGGTTCTGAAAGGTTCGTCAACGGAGATGTTCAAGAACCAAGGTACCACTATATTATTATTATTATTATTATTATTATTATTATTATTACTATTATTACAGTGGTACCTTGGGTTAAGTACTTAATTCATTCTGGAGGTCCGTTCTTAACCTGAAACCGTTCTTAACCTGAAGAACCACTTTAGCTAATGGGGCCTCTTGCTGCCGCCGCGCCGCTGGAGCACGATTTCTGTTCTCATCCTGAAGCAAAGTTCTTAACCTAAGGTACTGTTTCTGGGTTAGCGGAGTCTGTAACCTGAAGCGTATGTAACCTGAAGTCTAAGTAACCCGAGGTACCACTGTATTATTATTATGCCACTAGGGGATGCTACCTTTGGTCGGGGCCAAATACAGGACAGGGTGGGCAAAATAAAGGACAAGTTGGGGTGGGGATTGGTGGGCACATACATTCTTCTGATACCAAATCCCCCCACTTTGTGGAGAGGAGTTCCCCATATTCGGCCTCCGGCCTTGCTCACCACCCTGGCCCCTTGACCCAAGTTGATTTCAACAGGCTGAAATGCTTCGGACTCTCTTGAACTGTGACCGTCTGTTGAGCTGTACTTAAATTCTTCAGCTTTCCATACAGCTTTGAAAGTATTGGCCAAGGAACACTGCTTAGAAATGAACATTTAGACATAAAGTCTGCCAGCTGTAATTATTACTCTTTCTTGATCAGGGAAGATGTGTGTGTTTTGACACATCTGCTGACAAAACATACACGTCTGCAAATACATAGAATGACTGCTCATTATAATACTATAGCAGGAGTCAGGGGTTCCATAATAGACAGCTCCCACCTGGAAACCTGTGTCCCCACTGTGGAAGGATGTGTGGATCCAGAATTGGCTTCCACAGTCACTTGCGGACTCACTGTTAAAACCGTGTTTATGGAAGACAATCTTACTCAGCTACGAGTGATTGCCAAAGAAGAAGAATAGACAATATAATACAAAAAAACACCAATAGGTATTAGCTGCACCAACACCCCCATTTTCTGAAGCTGTGGCCTAGTGTAGCATTTTTCAGTGATTTTCAGGTACAAATTAAAATATCAAACACAGTAAAACAACAAACATTATAAACTTCCCTATACAGAGCTGCCTTCAGGTGTCTTCAGAATCATAGAGTTGGAAGAGACCACAAGTGCCATCGAGTCCAACCCCCTGCCAAGCAGGAAACAACATCAGAGCACCATCAGAGCAACATCATATCTGTTTGACATCCGATGTTCACAGAATCATAGAGCTGGAAGGGACCCAAGGGTCATCTAGTCTAACCCCCTCACAATGCAGGAATTTCAGCTAAAGAATCCATGGCAAATGGCCACCCAACCTCTGCTTAAAATCCTTCAACGAAGGAGAGCCCACCACGTCTCGTGGGGGTCTGTTCCACTGCCGAACAGCTCTTACTGTCAGAACGTTTTTCCAAATGTTTAGTTAGAATCTCCTTTCTTGTAGCTTGAAGCTGTTGGTTTGAATCCTATCCTCCAGAGTGGGAGAAAACAAATTTGTTCCCTCTTCCATGGGACAGCCCTTGAGATATTTGAAGATGGCTATCATATCTCCTCTCAGTCTCCTCTTTTCCAGGTTAAACATACCACAGGATTGGTGCGACTACTGATAAGGCCTTCTGCCTGGTTCCTTGTAACCTGACTTCTCACAAAGAGGGAACCACCAGAATGCCCTCGGAGGTGGACCTCAGCATCTGGACTACAAATCTCTTCATACCCAGCTGGCATGGCCAATGGCTAAGGCCAATCGTAGCTGTAGCCCAGCAGAATCTTCAGGGCCACAGGTTCGGCACTTCTGACCAAAAAGATGCTGTTCTAAGAATTCAAAAGTCCCAAATAAACATTCTTAATGTTCAAGGCAAAGACATACATAAGTATATAAACCATGGGTCTGAAATAGTACAGGAGAGGAATCCTGATGCCATTTTGACTCTTCCAAGTTGACCTCAAATATTTCTCTGCAAGGAGGAAGGAAATGGGAAAGCCTCCCCATTGTCTTTTGCTTACATGTGATGGCCTGGGAATCCGATTCAGAGGCTGAACCGGAGGAATCCCAGCCTACACAGGAGTCCCCGCCTCCAGGGCTGGCTGAACTGGGGCAGGGCCTTGATTCTGAAGCACCTGCACCTGTGCCAGATCCTCAGGAGCAGGCACCAGGTGAATCCACTCTGGCTCCAGAGGTGGTTGAGGACTCAGTGCTTACAGGCGAGTCTCCCCCTGGGCCCAGTAACCCTTCAGCCTCTCCTGCAGAGGCTCAGGGCAGAGAGGCGAAGGGAACTGGTTTCTCCCAGGAGGAGTGCTCGCCTTAAGGCCAGGAGAGGCGGGTCTCCTGGGGGCCGGGACCACCCCTGGCCTCAGAGAAGATAAAGGCCAGTCAGCCCGGTCCCAGGTTGCGGGAGCAACGTCGTTGTTGAGTACCTGTTCCTGCCCGGACCCAGACCTGACCCTCCAGTGTTCCTGTCCCCGCCCGGCTTCCTGCTTCGGACCTCGCCTCGCTCCTTGTGAACTGTTTCCAGGCTAGTGACCCAGGACCGGACTTTGACTACACCAACGGTAACCTTCCCCCCCGGGACCAGCACATTACCTTTCTTAAGGGTGTGTTTGTATATGAATAGGGTGAGCCTATTTACCATCAGAAAAGTATTTACCATCAGAAAAGAATGGCCAGGCTGCCCAGGTAAAACAATCAGTGACCATTAACAGATATCCTAGCAAACAGGATTTCTGCTGTAGAACACCTCCTGTGATGTGTTTCTGCTGTAGACTACCTCCTTCTGTGATGTATGTATGATGTTTTTTGGGAGGTGGTCTTCAGCTACAGGGTGGGCAATTTCAAAAGTCTATATAATGGCTTGCACACCATTGTTCTGGGTTCCTCCTCCCTCCTGCGTGTGGTGAGTTGCAACAGTTTAATAAAGATCAGGCTTATTAGCTGTTTTGCTTCTCAGTATTCTCTAGTTGGCCTCTGTTATTTTCTTCTACCGATAGGGAACCCACTTAAGGACTCTATACAGGCTCTTGGATACCCCATAAGGGAAAAGGAGCAGGTTTTTCTTTAACAGTTCCTTCACACTAAAGTCTGTCCTCTGAAAGTCTTTCAAACCTAGGACTGTCCTGCGTAAAGTAGGGCAGGTGGCCACCCTTGGAATGTAAAAAAACAACAACCTTTGCTGATTAATTATTCCTTGAGACTTTCCACCAACTTTGATGCACTAAGAATTATGATAATTAAAGGGTAGATTTCACCTCAACCTTTCGAAGCAAAATTACGGCTGAGGTGGAGATTAAATACTCTCCATCTGTGCTTGTGGCTGATTCCAATTTACATCTGTGCTGTGACTGCCATAAACAATCACTTCAATGGGTGTTTGTATGCGACGGCTTGAATTAGCTTCCTACTTTCTCTGTAGTTCAGGTGGCTGCCATGGGAAGTATTATTCCTACCAGCATGGGGGTCCACAGTGGGAAGCATTTTTTCCCCTGGACTCCCAAAGGTATTTATTTATTTTAGTGCCACCCCCCCCACACACACACATCCACCTAGTCAACAAGAGGTTTCGAATGATCTTTGACACCTATTGTAAGTGGCTGGCAGATTCATTTTTTTCCCATGGTAAATCTTTATTGGTTTAAAATACAGGCGTAAATGATCCTTTAACAACAAAGGTAAGTATAGAAAAATTCAATACAGAAGAAAAAAACATCACGACATAAGAGTAAGAAAAAAGTTCAAAAGACGAAAAAGAAAAGAAAGAAAAGACAAAGGAAAAAGGAAAAAGAAAACCAAAAATTTATATCTGAATATCTGAAGAAGTGTGCATGCACACGAAAGCTCATACCAAGAACTGACTTAGTTGGT
This sequence comes from Podarcis gaigeae, assembly GCF_964106915.1. Classification (NCBI taxonomy): domain Eukaryota; kingdom Metazoa; phylum Chordata; class Lepidosauria; order Squamata; family Lacertidae; genus Podarcis; species Podarcis gaigeae. The sequence continues at coordinate 107,676,139 of NC_139680.1, read as the reverse complement.
CTTTAAGGTGCTACTGGAAGGAATTTTTTTTGTTTCAAAAATTTCTATAAAATCATGTTCATCAAATAAAAATTTCTGCTTAAAACTTCCAATTGTTCTCATTATACTATTTCTATTATCATGCATTTTGTCGCACAGCTTTGCATTATATTCCTTTTTCTGGCTGGCAGATTCAAACTTCCAGCACTTTTCAGGAGGATGGCCTTCCTGGACCAGCAGGCAACTCAGAAGAATGATGCTGCTTCTGATTTGGAAAGCCTAAAAATACAATAATAATATAAACAAAGGAGTTGTGGTGCCTTTTTGTGGTCAGGTGAGGAGCCCAGGGGTTTCTCCTTCACCCAGCCCTGCTTTTTTTGAGGGGCAGATGTGGATGAAGAATAGAAACCACACATCTTGAAAGATGGGTAGCAAAAATCCTTTCTGTGGGAAACAGAAACTTGGTGCTACTGTTTTGATTGAAAGAAAGGCACAAGGGTTTTCTATATATGGCTGCTAGAGAGAGAAAGTCAAGAAGCGGAGCCGTTTCAAATTGTTTTGCTGTGGATATCTGCAACTCTTTCATAAAGTAGAAGACAGCATGTCCCAGACACATATTGAAGATACTTCTTCATCAGACACCATGTAGGTTACACTTGATGCTTCTTCCTCAAAAGAGATAGACACTATTCAGGCAGAGGCTGGGACAGGACATCAGCACATCCTGGCAGAAAATATTCAGGCAGCTACTTGACAACTTGAACAACTGAAAAAAGGCAGTATACTTGGTGCTTTTTTTAAAAAAAATCTGTTTAGAGGTACTCTCATTTTGATTCAAGAAAATCACCATTTTATAGCTCAAAACACGAAAAATAAATACAGTAAATGGACAAAACTACAAAGATTCACAAAATGTGAAGCTACAGGGAAACAGGCAGAGAGCTTGGTAGTGGCACCCACCCTGTGGAAATGCCCTCCTGTCAGATGTCAAAGAGAAAAACAACTACCAGACTTTTAGAAGACATCTGAAGGCAGCCCTGTTTAGGGAAGCTTTTAATGGTTGACAGACAATTGTATTTTAATATTTTGTTGGAAACCGCCCAGAGTGGCTGGGGAAACCCAGCCAGATGGGTATAAATAATAAATTATTATTTGTTGTTTGTTGTTTAGTTGGTTAGTCGTGTCCAACTCTTTGTGACCCCATGGACCAGAGCATGCCAGGCACTCCTGTCTTGCACTGCCTCCCGCAGTTTGGTCAAACTCATGCTGGTAGCTTCGAGAACACTGTCCAACCATCTCGTCCTCTGTCGTCCCCTTCTCCTTGTGCCCTCCATCTTTCCCAACATCAGGGTCGTTTCCAGGGAGTCTTTTTTTCTCATGAGGTGGCCAAAGTACTGGAGCCTCAGCTTCAGGATCTGTCCTTCCAGTGAGCACTCAGGGCTGATTTCCTTCAGAATGGATAGGTTTGATCTTCTTGCAGTCCATGGGACTCTCAAGAGTGTCCCCCAACACCATAATTCAAAAGCATCAATTCTTTGGTGATCAGCCTTCTTTATGGTCCAGCTTCCATACATCACTACTGGGAAAACCATAGCTTTAACTATACGGATTATTATTATTATTATTATTATTATTATTATTAAGCTCCTTACACAGTGCTGGACCCCTTAAAAAGTTATAGGCCCAAGAGGAATTAGGAATGACAGTCAAAATATTAGGAATGACAGTCAAAATATCTCCTCAGTTAGCATATGACTGTTTTTTGGGGGAAACTTTTAGGTCCATGTCAGCTCCACTCAGGGACTTTACAAACCAGCTAACCTTGTGAGAGAATCTGATGCTTGAAACCCACCACAGTGCAACATGTGCAGTACAAAGACTCACTACAAGCAATGCCAGACCTACTTTCCACTGGCATCTCTGGAACGGAGGCTAAGGCGAGCACGCGCACACACACACACACACACACACACACACACACATTTTATCTGTGTAAGGCTGAAACCAAAAGCCACCTGATGTGGAGATACCGGGAGGGTGAGTTAAAAAAAAGAATCCCAAGAATAAATGGGCAGAATCAAAGGGAGTCCCACTCTACTTTGAAATCCTTAGTAACAAATCCTAAGTAGTTTGTGGCACAAGAGGAAAATCTGGCGAGAACAAGGAATAAATTGTCAATAAAGTGAAAGTACATGGAACCTTAGGTAGAAGTGATTGTATCCTCTTGGGTTTCATTATAGACAGGCAAGGGAAAGCTGAATATAGTCAGGCCTGCACTCTGGACTTGAAGAAGGCTGGTTTCAAACAGCTTAAGAAACTATGGGTGAAGTCCCATAGTCAGAAATACACAAAGAGAAGGGAGTTCAGGATGGATAGGAGTTTCTAAAAGGTGAAATATTGAAGGCCCAAATGCAGACAATTCCAACAAGAAAGAAAAGAGGGAGGCACCTAAAAGAAACCAGTGTAGCTGCATAAGGAGCAGAAAGATGACCTGAGATGCAAAAAGGGAATGTATAAGAAATGGAAGAAAGGAGAAATCACGAAGGAAAAGTATGTACAAGTAACCAAAAGCTGCAGGAGAAGGGCAGGCAGCCCAAAGTTCAGAATGAACTCAGGCTTGCAAGGGAGGTTAATAATAATAATAATAATAATAATAATAATAATAATAATAATAAAGGTTTCTTCAGCTACGTTCCAAAGAAGAGGAAGAACAAGCAGGTAGTGGGTCCTCTACATGGAGAAGATTGAAAAATGGTTTGGGGTGACAGAGAGAAGGGCGGAACTACTCAACACCTACTTTGCCTTTGTCTTCACCCAGAAAGAGAGTGGTGATAAGAAAATAAATGATGTAAGGAGGGAGCTGTAGCTACAGCTGTAGCTGTTGCAAAGAGGTAGTAAGGGAACACCTAGCTACTTTAAATGAATTTGAATCTCCAGGGCCTGGTGAGCTGTTTTCAAGGGTATTAAAGGAAGATGGAGCAAGCTTGTTTTCTCTTGCTCTGGAGGGTAGGACTGAAACTGATGGATTCAATTTACAGTGGTACCTTGGGTAAAGTACTTAATTCATTTCGGAGGTCCGTTCTTAACCTGAAACTGTTCTTAACCTGAAGCACCACTTTAGCTAATGGGGCCTCCTGCTGCTGCTTCGCTGCCGTTGCACGATTTCTGTTCTCATCCTGAAGCAAAGTTCTTAACCCGAGGTACTATTTCTGGGTTAACGGAGTCTATAACCTGAAGAGTCTGTAATCTGAAGCATATGTAACCTGAAGCGTATGTAACCCAAGGTACCACTGTACAGGATAAGAGATTCTGAGTAAACGTAAGGAAGAACTTTAAGAGAATATTTGCTGTTTGACAGTTGAACAGACTCCCACGAATGTTGTGGACTCTCCTTCCTTAAACAGGGGTTGGGTGGCCATCTGTCATATATGATCGAGTTGAGACTGAAAAATTGCTGGAGTTGAACTAGATGTCCCTCAGGGTTCCTTCCAACTCTATAATTCTGTGAACAATTGGACCACACCCAACTGTTTCCTGCTATTAAAATGTCAACATTGTAGTTGCATCCCAGTTACGACATGCACAAATGAACAATCCTTTAGCACAGTGGATTTCAACCAGAGTGCCTTGAATGATAGTCAGGGGTGCCGTGGGCAACACTGGCTTCTGTCCCTTTTTCCTTCCCTCCCTCCATAGCTGTCAACTTACAGATTTGAAAATAAGGGACCAGCAGTCTCGAAAATAAGGGATCAGCAGCCAAAATAAGGGATTTCCTTTCCCTCCACCATGTGCCCTCGCTCCAGACAGACCTTTTCCCTGGCAAGGGTGAGTGGGCCGTCGATGAAGTATCCATTCGATTCCGAGTACAGGTATGTTCAACTTCTGAGCCCCTCTGAGTCAAAGGCAGAAAGCCCAGCCAGCAGCCAAACGAAGCCTCAAGCGGTAGTTCCCACAACGCAGCAACCCGGCAAAGGGGATGTAGCAAGGAAAACCACCGTCACCTCTCTGCAGGGAAGAGCTGAGCAAAGGCGAGTCCCCAGGCAACGCGGCCGATTTGATCGGCACAAGGCATGCAAGCTCTACCCCCCAGTCGTTCTTAGACTCCTTATTTGGTGAGCAACGTAGCCAAGCAACACAGTTGAAGCCTCCCTGGCCAGCAGGGAGGGAAGGAGAGGAGCTGCTTCCTTTGCAACCCGGGAAATTTATGGGATATCATCAATCCGTGACAGCAGCGGCGCACTGCGCTGGGATAAGGGAGTTTCCCGCCAAATAAGGGACGGTTGACAGCTATGCCTCCCTCTCTGATGCCCTCTTGCATCGCTGGCTCCCAAAGGCTTGCACAGCTGTTTGTTGTAGCAGCCTTGACTACAAGCTCTCCAGGTGAATGGTGCCTCTGGGGCTGGCCAGGAGGTGTTTCCCAGGCCCTTGTGGGGCAGTGTGAGGAGGCACCTCTCTTTGCATTGGGGGGCAGCTCAGAGACCAGGGATAGTAGCTGTGGCTGCCCAGAGGACTCCCAAGGAGAGGGTGAAGAGAGAGGAGGCTGAGAGGAACACTCCACAAAGGAGAGTGTTTGAAAAGGGGTGTGGGGCTGCCAGCTCTGCAGGCAAGGGGTGACATAACGCGGCTCCTGAGCCCCACAGGGGTGCCCCCCAATGAATGTAGTTGGTAAAGGGACTCAAAAAGGTTGAAAACCTCTGCTTTAGCATTTTGTGCTGGGTGAAGACATGCCTACTTTCCACAATGGTTGAAGATCAATTTTCTGGCTTGTAGCCAAGATGATGATGATGATGATTTATGCCCTGCCCATCTGGCTGGGTTTCCTCAGCCACTCTGAGCGGTCTCCAACAAAATATTAAAAATACAATATAACATCAAAAACTTCCCTGATGGGCCGTCATCTGTCATATACGATCTAATTGAGACCCCAGAAAACTCACACTCTCTCTCTGTTTAAAGAATGATCCACTTTGTTTTCTATTTTTGTTTCTGTTAGGGACAGCAAAGCATTAACAAAAAACCACACCTCTGACTAGTTTCGGATTTTTTATCTGGTATTCCCCACATCCAAGGAAGATACTCTGTAAAAGATGTTAATTTCAGCCTTAGTGTTTTTAATTTGATTTCAAGTCCTACAGTATTGTTGAAGTTGTATGTCTTTCTAGTGCCTTGTTAATTGGACAAATTAAGCAATTTGATAGAAGTTAGTTCTGCTATGTATCATCCCATGCTATGCAGTAAATCACCAACAGGCACAACCCACCTTGGTTTCTCATTGTTTCTCTTCGTCACTGCATAATATTATGTGGGATTCAGACATAACTCAATGACCTGAAGTTACAAGTCACACACCTTCCCCTGCCCCACCGTGAACTATATCTCTGAACACCCATGCCCACTAACACTGCTGGACAATTGTAAGATAACATGATTACTGGGGACATGGGTGGCACTGTGGTCTAAACCACTGAGCCTCTTGGGCTTGCCGATCTGATGGTTGGTGGTTCGAATCCGTGCGATGGGGTGAGCTCCCATTGCTCTGTCCCAGCTTCTGCCAACCTAGCAGTTCGAAAGCACACCAGTGCAAGTAGATAAATAGGTACCACTGCAAAGGGAAGGTAAATGGCGTTTCCGTGTGCTCTGGCTTCAATCAGTGTCCCATTGGGTCAGAAACTGTTTAGTCATGCTGGCCACATGACCTGGAAAGCTGTCTGTGTACAAGCACTGGTTCCCTCAGCCTGAAAGTGAGATGAGCGCTGCAACCCCATAGTCGCCTTTGACTGGACTTAGCCATCCAGGGGTCCTTTACCTTTACTTTAACTTTTGCTGGACGATTGCGGACATAACCATGAATTCGCCTGGTCTATGCAAGCAGGGAAGTTAATTGTCCTGAATTAACAAAGGCTAAGCCAAGGGTGTGATCTTGCATATTTGGTGTTAGATTGGCCATGAAGCTTAGTGTTTGCCTTTGAGAAGCCCAATATTTGCTTATCAGCTATTTCACTGCAATAATGACATGCAAAGCTGTCCTACTGCAAACCTTATCTATATTTAATAACCGAACAAATGTAACCAAACAGTTCAGAGTTACCAGTCTGTCAGTTCTTGGGACATGTTAAGAAATACAATTTTATCAATTCTTTCTGTCCTTTCCAGAATAGAGCTGCAGCTTTTGATATGCAACAGGTTTTCTCCAGTGGGTGAATTTGGGCAGATCAGCAGACTTCTCCATCCCTTCCTCTCAGAAACATAAGAAATAGTCCCTTGCATTATAAAGCAAGGGGAAGAGGTATATCAGGGGAGCAGAACCTCAGGCCCAGTGGCCCAATATGGCTCTCCAGACCTTTTGTAGCTCTTGGGACTCTCACTTGTTTCTCTGCAGTCTTGCTTTGAACCCTCCTGAAGTGTTTCTGCCTGGCTAGATGGTATCCTTGAACTCTGATAACATCAGTTTGTGTGTGAGAGAGAGTGTAGAAACTAACTCATTGTACAAAGGAAAAAATGCATTCATTGCTCCACCCACTTGTGTCCCAGGCCTTGCTCCCCACTGGCATGTGATCCCTGGAAGATCACTCAGAAAGGAATGCAAATTGTAAAAAGTTCCCCATCCATGGCCTAGAGGTTCTGGGAGATGCTACCTGACCACATGGAGTACAGGCAACTCCCATTTTGGGTATGTTCACAGACCCTCCAATTGTCCCTACTTTCCAGGGACAGTTTCTCATTTGATCCTGCAAAGTCCCGCTTTTCCTTAGGATGACCCTATCAGAGAAATGTTGAAGGGAATGGAGTTATGTGACTACCAAGCCAAGGAGATTACTGTACAACCTTTAGAAGACATCTGAAGGCAGCTTTTTATAGGAAGTGGGGGGGGGGTTGGGGGGGGGGTTAAAGTTAAATATTCTATTATGTTTTTATGTATGATGAATGCAGCCCAGAATGGCTGGGCCAATCCAGTCAGATGGGCAGAGTACAATTATTATTATTATTATTATTATTATTATTATTATTATTACGGTGGTACCTCGGGTTAAGTACTTAATTCGTTCTGGAGGTCCGTTCTTAACCTCAAACTGTTCTTAACCTGAAGCACCACTTCAGCTAATGGGGCCTCCTGCTGCCGCCGCACCACTGGAGCACGATTTCTGTTCTCATCCTGAAGCAAAGTTCTTAACCCGAGGTAATATTTCTGGATTAGCGGAGTCTGTAACCTGAAGTGTATGTAACCCAAGGTACCACTGTATGTATGTATGAGGGCTTACTTCCTCTTCCTCTGGCTGATTTTTGTGTCACTCTCCCTGCTGGGCCTGATGGTTTCTGCAGTAGATGGAACCACAAAGCAGATTTTCGGCCGCCTGAACCGGAGCCCACACTAAAACTTTTGCTGAAGAAAGATCTGGAATTAGATACTTGCAAAGGAGTTGTTGTTTAGTCGTTTAGTCGTGTCCGACACTTCGTGACCCCCTGGACCAGAGCACGCCAGGCACTTCTGTCTTCCACTGCCTCCCGCAGTTTGGTCAAAGGAGTATCTCATCTTATAATCAACTGGGGAAGCTTTGTGGCTGATGTGAATGAGACCACAGTGAATATTAGAGTCAAGAAGGGTAGTACTGTATTTTTGGGCTACCCAACTGAATCCCGAGCCATCTTAAGCAAACTGAGGCTAAGGTCTTCCATTATAAGAAAAATCTATCCCCCCCCAAAAAAAAAATGTAAGAAAATTTGACAGCGTATCTTTTTTTAACTTAAGCGAATCATAGCTGTCCTTTATTTGGATTGGCAGCTCTTAGATGTAACAATTTTATGCTCTCCCGTATATTTCTTTGATGAAAAACTGTGCTCGAGGTGAGCAATGCGAGCCATCAGGAGCCGATGCATTTGAAAGAAGGAGAGAGGGAGAGCTTATTCTGAGCTTTCACTTAGCCTGATTGCTTTGGCGGAAAACCTCTGCCATGTATAACACGTCGGCAATGAGAAAATGTACGTATGGGTTGGAGTTTATTTATTTTGTCCCCCAGAAAGCAAGGCAAGGGTGCTGTAATGAGATTCACTAAATTATGAGCCAGGTTTAAAAATGCAAGTGTCAGTAGAAATGAATGGTGATTGTAATGGTGTCAGAACTTGTCTCTCTCTTTATATTTCAATCTCACTTGTATATATAGAAATCTGGATTGCAGGACTGGGCCACCCATAGCCAAAAGATAAATGCTTGACTCTTCAAAACCTTTGATTCCCCAGTTCTCAGAGGTAAAGGTTCTCCATCGCAGTGCGTGGCTCTGAAGCATGCTAAATTTTCTCCTGTCTCATTCTCCATCCTTCTCACCTGCAGCCCCTTTCTAATTGAAGACTCTGTAGACGATGACTTTGATGCACCCGTTGCCTCTGCCTTAATTGTCTGCCGTACCTTTTGGCGGGAGTTAATTTTTGGAGACGGTTGAAAGGGAGCTGGTGAACCTTTCATTGTTAATGAAAGAATGCTCTCCCCAACCAAACTACAGTCTTTTTTAAAAAAGAGAGAGAAAGCATGAAATGAAAACTCAGAAGCGATAACCTGAGATGCTACAATTAGATTGTTTTACAGAAACATCACCATTTATCATTTTCTGGAGGTATTAAGCCATAACAGTGCTTTAGATTGGAGAACATATGCAATGGTCCTTGGCTGCAATCTTAGAATCTAAGACTGCAGACAAGTCTTAGACTGGTCATGTTGTAGAAGGAGGAGGAGGAGGAGGAGGAGGAGGAGGAGGAGGAGGAGGAGGAGGAGGAGAAGAAGAAGAAGAAGAAGAAGAAGAAGAAGAAGAAGAAGAAGAGTAGTAGTAGTAGTAGTAGTAGTAGTTTGGATTTGATACCCCTCTTTATCTCTACCTGAAGGAGTCTCAAAGCGGCTAACATTCTCCTTTCCCTTCCTCCCCCACAACAAACACTCTGTGAGGTGAGTGGGGCTGAGAGACTTCAGAGAGGTGTGACTGGCCCAAGGTCACCCAGCAACTGCGTGTGGAGAAGCGGAGACGCGAACCCGGTTCACCAGATTACAAGTCTACCAGTCTTAACCATGCCTGATTATCGTCTTCCAAAGCAACTGCTCTATTCCGAACTTAAAATTGGAAAACGTAATTCTGGTAGTCAGCAAAAGAGGTTTAAAGACTCTCTCAAGGAAAATCTTTTAAAAATGTAGTTTAAACACTGACAATTGGAAACCCTGGCCTGCAATCACTCCAGTTGGAGAACAGCCTTTACCAAAGGTGCCATGGGCTTTGAAGATGTTCAAACTCAGGACAAAAGGGAGAAACGTGCTAAGAGGAAGGCACACTTGGCAAACTCTCATTGTCATCAACAGCCACCCAGAAACCTATGTCCCCACTGTGGAAGGACGTGTGGATCCAGAATTGTCCTCCACAGTCACTTACGGACTCCCTGTTAAAACCGTGTTTATGGAAGACAAATCCTACTTGGCTACAAGTGATCGCCAAAGAAGAAGAAGAGAATCTAGTAAAACAGAGATGTGCTTGGGATTCAGCTGGTGCATCAAGGCTACCAATGGCTACCAGCCATGATGGGTATGCTCTGCCTCCATGGTTGGAGGCAGTAATGCTTCTGAATGCCAATTGCTGGAAACCTCAAGTTATGCTCAAGTCCTGTTTGCAGGTTTTCCGTAGACTTCTGGTTGGCCGTTGTGAGAACAGGATGCTTGGTTAGTCTGCACCTCCTTGCCTCCCCCCCCCCCCATGTGCTTCCTTAGGAAGGAGGGAAAATTCAGCTCAGTTCACATTTTAACATTTAACATGTTTTTGTTTTCTTAGGAATTTGTGGTCTAAACCACAGAGCCTCTTGGGCTTGCCGATCAGAAGGTCGGCGGTTCAAATCCCCGCAATGGGGTGAGCTCCCGTTGCTTGGTCCCTGCTCCTGCCAACCTAGCAGTTCGAAAGCACGTCAAAGTGCAAGTAGATAAATAGGTACCACTCCGGCGGGAAGGTTTTAAAAAAAGAGACATTGCACATACTTTTGTAAACCAAGAAAATCTTTAATAAAAAAATAGGTTTAAAAAGAAAAACAATAACGGAGGCATTCAGGAACCAAGGTTTGACTGTAGTAGGGGAAAGCACTGGCAAATTTTGTAAATAACGTTTTTAAAGAATTGCAGCTTGTGTGGAAATGTAGCAAATGGGTCTCAAAATGGGGGGGGGAGAGATAAGCTAAGAGAAACTGAAATTGACATATGTATTCACCCTTGGTTCTGCCCATGTCTGGTAGGGTCACAAACACAATAATGTACTCCTCCGGAATGGAAGCTGGATTAGACACAGATAAGGTCCTTGCTCCCATCTCCTAGAAGTAAGTGAGCTTTGTGTTTGTCAGATCTGAACTGAATTCAATCTACTCTACAGCTGATCTTTCGTAGCTGCAAACAAGTGAGTATAGATCATGTGTGATGAGCGAATTTAGGTGCAACAATCATACTATTTACTGTAAGCATGGCCTTGTAAACACAAAACAAAACAAAGGGGGTGATTTTTTTATATTAAAAATATGGAATGTGTGATATTTGGCAATGCCATAAAAGAAATAAACCAAATACATGAGAGAATGCAGTTCAGTCTTGCACTTATTTTATGGTATGATCTCAAGAAATGCATCAGTACCATCAACAAATAGAGAAATAGCTCTTTAGGGACCATCATAGGCACCTGAGTTGAAATGGCTGGACTGTGGATTGATTCTTGAACCACAAAAGACGATGACAGTGAAACGGCTTAATTTGAGCCCTGGGACACGGAGGATTGGATAGTCACATCTCAGAAGTATTTCTAGGTGAAAATAAACAACAAGTATCCAGTCCCAGTTGGTATTTCCTCCCCAACTAGCTCTAATCTATTGGGATAGAAAAAGATCTATAAAATGATAGCAAACTGCCCATTGGGGTGTGTGTGTGTGTGTGTGTGTGTGTGTGTAAGTGTAAGGAAGGTAAAGGTAAAGGTAAAGGTACCCCTGCCCGTACGGGCCAGTCTTGCCAGACTCTGGGGTTGTGCGCCCATCTCACTCAAGAGACCAGGGGCCAGTGCTGTCCGAAGACACTTCCGGGTCACGTGGCCAGCGTGACATTGCTGCTCTGGCGAGCCAGAGCTGCACACGGAAACGCCGTTTACCTTCCCGCTAGAAAGCGGTCCCTATTTATCTACTTGCACCCGAGGGTGCTTTCGAACTGCTAGGTTGGCAGGCGCTGGGACCGAGCAACGGGAGCGCACCCCGCTGCGGGGATTCGAACCGCCGACCTTTCGATCGGCAAGCCCTAGGTGCTGAGGCTTTTACCCACAGTGCCACCTGCGTCCCCAAGGAAGAGCTATACTATATTGCTATACTATATTGTAAGGAAGAGCTATACTATATTGTAAGGAAGAGCTATACTATATTGCAGATGTTGGGAAGGCCATGAGTATTTGCTAAGCTCAAAGAAAGTTAACTTTAATTTTATCTTTTTGTTTATTTGAGAAATGCTTAGCCCAATTTTCATTTAAAAAATAAATCTCAAAAAAAATATTTTTCCTATAGAAATATCATAGCAGAACAACAACAACCAATATTACTTAAACCCAGGACAATACATTCACAAAAGAGTGGGGGCAGACCACCCAACACACCCTCCAGTTAACCAAAAACCTGGTTTCTTTTTTGTTTTTGTTAAGGAGAAAATCAGTTCACTTGCCTTTTATCTAGTATTTGGCATTGTTCACCTAAAGCTGATTTTCCCTGAGCAAAGTGGTGCAGCAGAAAGAAGCAATTTGGGAATGCGAGGAGAGCTTATATTCTGTGAAAGTTCACATGGAACATTTTGAATATTACCTTGGGACCAGAAAAAGGGGAGGAGTTTCCCTTCATGTTCCGCCTCTTACAAAAACAAAAGATCAGGCCAATGGCCTATATAGTCTCTTGGACTTAATAGTGCAAGCCAAGATCCACTGGAATGAGTTTGGGAAAGACTGATCTTGGGGTATTCTGGGACTCAGTCAGAGCTGTCCCTCAATCCGGCTGAGCTGCAACTATCCTGGCTCAGCTAGCAACACATGCTGATTTAAACACCCAATCTGGACATGGTGAGGCTGGAGCAAGGAGAAACTTAAACCTATTCCTAACCTCTTTCAGTCATGTGAAACAGAGACTAAGGAGAACTTTCACCAGCAAGAAAGGTGGTATAAATCAAACTATATGCTTAAAATGCTTGATGTCCCTCTGCCAGGATTGAGTCAGCTCCTGAATGGAATTCAGAACAGGGATAATCTATGCCAGTTTAAAGGGACGCGGGTGGCGCTGTGGTCTAAACCACAGAGCCTAGGGCTTGCCGATCAGAAGGTCAGCAGTTTGAATCCCCACAATGGGGTGAGCTCCCGTTGCTCAGTCCCTGCTCCTGCCAACCTAGCAGTTCGAAAACACGTCAAAGTGCAAGTAGCTAAATAGGTACCACTCTGGCGGGAAGGTAAACAGTGTTTCCGTGCACTGCTCTGGTTCACCAGAAGCAGCTTAGTCATGCTGGCCACATGACCCAGAAGCTGTCTGTGGACAAACACTGGCTCCCTCAACCAGTAAAGCAAGATGAGCGCCGCAACCCCAGAGTCATCCGTAACTGGACTTAACGATCAGGGGTTGTGGCGTTTGCCCTCGTAGGTGTGTGACATCATACTGGGTTCATAAAGAAAGGGTTATACAAGTGTAAAATGACTAACCAATAGGAACCCAAGGGGAGGAGTTAGAGTTAGAGTTGTTAAGAACTCATTCTGGTGTGAGAAGAGACAGAGAGAGGATAAGTCTGTGGGTTGGGCTAGTCTGATGTGAAAGAGTGAGAGAATCTGTTAAGAGGAGTCAGTCAAACAGTTGATATAATCAGTCAGAAGGTATTAGGAAGGTATAGACCAGTGAAGAAACTAAAGTAAAGAAACTGACAAGAATATCATCTGTGAAACCATAAACTTGTTAATACTTATAAAATAAACTTGTTTAATTGGTTCAATTTTAACAACTGTCTGGACTCAGTGTGTACCTGAGAGTAACGGGTTGGTGGCAGCAGGGAAGTGAGCACAGTGGTGGCACAGGGATCAATAGACCGTCAAATGTTCGGGGACCCTGTGTGATCGCCACAGGGGTCCCTTTACCTTTAAGCCAGTTTAATGAATTCCACTGGCTTCCTGTATTTAGGTTTGCTCTGTACAGTGGTACCTCTGGTTACGTACTTAATTCGTTCCGGTGTCCGTTCTTAACCTGAAACTGTTCTTAACTTGAAGCACTACTTTAGCTAATGGGGCCTCCTGCTGCTGCTGCTGCTGCTGCTGCGCACGGCCGCGGCGGCGCGATTTCTGTTCTCATCCTGAAGCAAAGTTCTTAACCCGAGGTACTATTTCTGGGTCAGTGGAGTCTGAAGCGTCTGTAACCTGAAGCATCTGTAACCCAAGGTTACCACTGTAAGTGTTTTTAGCTCAGCTTTCTATGAATTGCAAATGAACCCTGAATTTCCCTACAAAGGATGCTTGTTGGGTTTGTGTATGTATGTGTGGGTGTGCATGTGCACACACAACAGGGTAGATTTCATTGTGCAAATAGTAAAAAAAGAAAAATAGAACTGACCCTTGCAAATAATGTCTCAAGCAAATGATCCAGTCACGTGAGTGGTAGAAAACTGGAGGAGGGGACCTCTTCAGGGTCATCGCTCTTCCTGCATGATTACACAAATTGCATGATGCCATCGTTTTCATGTCGCAGAAGCCCCCATCTCTGAGGTGAGCAGTTATTTTGCAAGGTCTATCTCTCCAAATATCATCCGTACCCATCTCTTAAAGACGTGGGTCTAAGATAACTTGTTGACAAGGATTTGTCTTTTTAGTTCATATTCTTTCTGCCCTTAATCTCTATTTCACCCCCTCCTCCATCTCCTCTCTTTTAGCATTCTCTCCACCCTCTTTTAGCATCTGCTGAAATCACCTGTAATGAGATGCCATCCTTTTAAGAAATCAGGCAGCCCAATGCGCTCAGGTGTGACACACTTTGACATATTCCTTTGTTGCCAGATGTGAGCTACACATTAATGAACCCTAGCTGCACCTGCACAGTTATCCCTCGTTTACTCCTCTGATTCCTTTAAGCAGATCTTAGACACTCTGAAAAAGAAATAAAAATGCTGTTCATACATTCCATCGAGTCACTGAGATTTCCTGAATGGCATGCAGTGTTTGATAAAGCCCATAAAAACATCTCTAGGGGATGGATCATAGCTTTGCTTGCAGGTTAAATCTCTGGCATATCCCGGTAGGGCTAGGAGATGGATTCTGGAGAGTCACTGCCAGTCAACGATAATGCTGAGATAGATGGGTGAAGGCTATGAGGCTTCCTACCTTCTCTATGGGGAGGAGAAGCAGTCATGGCATCTTCTGTCCATTCCTTCTCCAATCACCCACCTCCCAACCAACCACAAAACAGAAAACGCTAACGATGATGTGAATGGGTTCCTTTTTTTCTGAATCAAAAGGGAAGCAGGTGTCTCTCCATGGCTATTCCTAGCCTCTCACTCTTTCTCCCCTTTTCTCATATAAGACCAGAACTTGTTGACCTTCAATAATGAAGCTGAATGTTGGCAGCTGTTAGTGTGTGGTTCCCTAGACCAGATGGCTAGGAGGTCGTCTGCTGTTGATGGGCTTATACTTCCTCTGACGGAGCAGGTTCATAGCTTGGGGGTATTCCTGGATCTTTTGCTGTGTGGGGATTCAGCCCCAGGTCTCCCAGGTCCTAGTCTGATGTTTTAAAAAAGTAAAATACAGTGGTACCTTGGGTTAAAAATTTAATTCGTTCTGTAGGTCCGTTCTTAAGCTGAAACTGTCCTTAACCTGAGGTACCACTTTAGCCAATGGGGCCTCCCACTGCTGTGCCACCACCGTGAGGTTTCTGTTCTCATCCTGAAGCAAAGTTCTTAGCCCGAGGTCCTATTTCTGGGTTAGCGGAGTCTGTAACCTGAAGCATCTGTAACCCGAGGTACCACTGTATTTTACTTTTTTAAAACATCCAAATCTATTATCATGTCCTTCTACAATGCAAAAAATGGAAAGATATTATTCTGAACAGATTTGATAAGGCAATGTTGTATGCTACCAAAAGGCCCAGGAAAACAAAAACAAGCTCACCCAGTACTGAAATAATGACAAGGTTGATTCTACTATTGAATAAAATGTTTTTTTTTATAATATTTTTTATTAGTTTTATGAAATACAGAAAAAAGAATAAAGAGCATATTATAAAGGTAGAAGAAGAAAGTTACAAATTTTTCTTACTCTTTTTTCCAAATCTATTGGACTTCCCCGCGTCCTCCCAACCCTGCATTCTCTGTGATGCATAACGTCTGCAATTTGTTAACTTGTTTCAATAACTTATTGTATCTTCCATTTTATCATGTTACCCAATTTCAAATATATTATGGCCCAAATCATGTACGTTTTCATTTTAACACAATAAAGTTGTTTCATTATTCTATCTCTGACTCCTTGTACCTTAATTTCCATTTCTTTAATTTAACATTACTGAAGCTAGAATTTCCTAAAAGGTGCGTTTTTTAACATTCATACAACTTATAATGTTTTTCCAAATAGTCTTTAAATTTTCTCCAGTCCTCCTCGAATGTTTCTTCTCCCAAGTCTCGGATTCTGCCAGTCATTTCGGCCAGTTCCATGTAGTCCATCAACTGCGTGTGCCATTCCTCCAGTGTGGGTAAATCTTGTGTCTTCCAATGTTTTGCAATCAGGATCCTTGCTGCTGTAGTAGCATACATAAAAAAGGTTCTGTCCTTCTTAAACACTCTCTGGTCCACCATGCCCAGGAGGAAGGCCTCTGGTTTCTTAGGTAAGGTAAATCTAAGTACCTTTTTTAGTTCATTATGAATCATTTCCCAAAAGGCCTTCACTTTCGGGCAGGTCCACCAGAGGTGAAAAAATGTCCCTTCCGCCTCTTTACATTTCCAGCATTTATTATCAGACAGGTGATATATCTTAGCAAGCTTGACTGGGGTCATGTACCACCGGTATATCATTTTCATAATGTTTTCCTTCAAGGCACTACATGCCGTAAATTTCATTCCGATGTTCCATAACCTTTCCCAGTCTTCAAACATAATGTTATGCCCCAAATCCTGCGCCCACTTTATCATGGCGGATTTGACTGTCTCATCCTGAGTATTCCATTTAAGCAGCAGGTTATACATTCTCGAAAGTAATTTACTTTTTGGTTCTAACAGTTCTGTCTCTAGTTTCGATTTTTCCACCTGGAATCCAACCTTCTTGTCTACTTTAAAGACCTCTTGAATTTGTGCATAATGCAACCAATCTCGCACCTTGTTTTTTAGTTTTTCCAAGCTCTGCAACCTCCAATTGTCTCCAATCTTTTCAATAATTTCCTCATATTTAGGCCAATTGGCTTCCATATTAGGTCTCTTACGTGCCTTGGCCTCCACCGGTGAGAGCCACCTCGGAGTCTTACTCTCCAATAAGTCTTTATACTTTGTCCAGACCATTAAAATTGCTCTCCTGACAATGTGGTTTTTAAACAGTTTATGCACTTTGACCTTGTCATACCACAAATATGCATGCCACCCAAAGGCGTTGTCAAACCCTTCCAGATCTAGGACATCAGTGTTTTCCAGTAAGATCCAATCTTTCAACCAGCAGAAGGCTGCGGATTCGTAATATAACCTCAAGTCTGGCAGGGCAAATCCCCCTCTTTCTTTCGCATCAGTTAATATCTTAAACTTTATTCGGGGCTTTTTGCCCTGCCAAACAAACTTAGAGATATCCTTCTGCCACCTTCCAAAGCATTCCACCTTGTCCACGATCTGTAGGGTCTGAAACAAAAATAACATTTTTGGCAATACATTCATCTTTATAGCTGCTATTCGGCCCAACAAGGAAAGTTTCAATCTTGACCACGTTTCCAAATCTCTTTTGATTTCTGACCAACATTTCTCGTAGTTGTCTTTAAACAGATTCAAATTTTTGGAGGTCAGATACACCCCTAGGTATTTTACTTTTTTAACCACATTTAATTCTGTTTCTTTCACGAACTCATCTGTTTCTGTAATTGTCAAATTTTTTGCTAGAACCTTAGTTTTTTGCTTGTTCAACTTAAATCCCGCCACCCGACCAAAGTCCGAAATTAATTCTAACACTCTTTTAGTACTAGAGACAGGCTCCTGCAATGTTAATACCAGGTCATCTGCAAATGCTTTCAATTTATATTGTTTCACTCCGACCTCAATTCCCTGTACCAACCGGTCCTTTCTAATCATGTTCAATAGCACCTCCAGAACTGAAATAAACAATAGGGGGGATAGGGGGCACCCCTGCCGTGTCCCTTTTTCAATTTTAAACTCCTCTGTCACCACATTGTTTACTATCAATTTCGCTTTTTGTTCTGAATATATTGCTTCTATTCCATTTTCAAACCCCCGCCCCACTCCCATCCCTTCCAAATTTTTCTTCATAAACATCCAGGAAATATTGTCAAAGGCTTTCTCCGCATCAATAAAGATTAGCACCGCTCTAGTGTTAAGCTTTGTTTGTAAAAGCTCCAAGATATCAATAATGTTTCTTGTGTTGCCAAACAAATGCCTACCAGGGAGAAAGCCAGCCTGGTCCTTATGGATCACTTCATTAAGCACTTTTTTAAACCTACTTGCCAAAATGTCTGCAAAAATTTTGTAATCCACATTTAGGAGTGAGATGGGGCGGTAGTTCTTAAGCTGAGTCTTTTCAGTTTCTAGTTTGGGTATCAATGTGATGAAGGCTTCTTTCCACGTTTCCGGTGCCTTCCTCCCCTCCATAATCTGGTTACAAACCTCCAGCAAAGGTTGTATCAAATAGTCCTTCAGAACCTTATAGTATTTGGAGGTAAGTCCATCGGGGCCTGGAGATTTGCCTAATTGGAGGTTCTGAATGGCGCTTTCAGTTTCTTGCTGTGTGATATTACTATTCAGGGTTGTTCTCATTTCCTGAGGTATTTTCTGTAATTTGTTGGTTTTAAGAAATTGGTCCACCTCCGAATCTTTCTGTGGCCCTTGTGAATAAAGCTCTTTGAAGTATCTCTGGAAGCACTTTCTAATTTCCTCGGGTTTCTGTACCATTCTCCCTTCAATCTCTAGATTTGTAACTGTATTAAGTTTTTGTCTCTTTTTCAACTGCCATGCTAGCAGTTTCCCACACTTATTTGCTGATTCAAAAGATCTTTGTTTCATTTGTTTAATTCTCCATTCCACCTCTTGATTTATCAATTTCAAATATTGTGCTTGGAAAAATTTCACTTCTCTCAGCACTTCCTTCGACTTGGGCCTGGATCTTAGTTTTTTTTCTCCATCTCTTATTTTTTCCAATATCTTCTCCTTCTTTTCATTCCAGAGTTTTTTCTTGATCGTGTTTTGTTGTATTAGAAACCCTCTCATGACTGCTTTACTTGCGTCCCAGATTATTCTTTTTTCCACAGTGGTATTTAAATTTATCTCAAAATAGTCCTTTAAAGTTTTTTGGGCCTTCTTAACAATCTTCTCATCCCTTAGTAGGGTGTCATTCATTTTCCATCTGAAGGATCCGGTTGTATTTAGTCTGAGTTCCATTTTCAAAGCATTATGGTCGGAGCAGGTTTTTGGGCAGATTTCCACCTTTCTAGTCTTAGGTGCCAGTCCTCTAGTTATCCATATTTGGTCGATTCGTGTCCATGTCAGATGAGCTTCAGAAAAGAAAGTCCCTTCTTTTCCTAGGGGGTTCTTAACCCTCCATATGTCAATTAAGTCCACATTGTCAGTCATTTCAAAAAAAGTTTTAGGTAGTCTGCCATCTTTCGTTATGTTAGCACTTTGCGACTTATCCATATTTACAGACACAACCCCATTCATATCACCCATCATGATGATGTTGTTGTAGTCTAGGTAGTCCAGCATAATCTCATGCAGCTTCCTGAAAAATTCGGATTTTCCTTCATTTGGGGCGTATATTCCTAATATCAGAAATTTTTCTCCTTGTGTCTGAATTTCAATCGCCAAAATTCTGCCGTGTTCATCTTTGAATAAGAATTTCGGTGACAGGCTCTCCTTTGCATATATCACCACTCCTCTTTTCTTCACTTTGTCCGAAGAGATGAATTTTTGGCCTAGTCTTTTATTAATTAGCACTTTTCTGTGGAGCCTTGTCACATATGTTTCTTGCAGGCAAATAATGTCCAATTGTTCTTTTTTCAAAATATGAAATACTTTTCTTCTTTTTTCCGGGGAATTTCCGCCGTTTATATTCCAACTAAGAAGCTGCAGCGACATCCTGGTCTAATTTGTGGGTCTACAATGGGGTGTCTAGGTTTCCCTCCGATCCCGGAGGTGGTAATGTTGGTCCAGATCCAGGCGGTGTAGGCTTTGGAGATGGTCCCGGTGGTGGTGGAGGCCAAGAAGCTGCAGCTCCTTTCTGGAGGTCCTCCTCGTGGTCGTGTAGGAACTTCTGTTGGTCCTCCGGTGTTTTAATTCTTACTTTCCTTCCTTTGTAGGTAAATGATAGTCCTTGCGGAAACTCCCACCTATAAGGGATTGTGTTGTATCTCAACAATTTGGTCAAATCTGTATAAGTAGTCCTAAGATCCAAAAGGTGTTTAGGTATATCTCTGTAAATTTCAGCCTTTTTACCTTCTATCTCCAAAGATTTTTTGAAATGTAGGCCTAGTATCTTGTCTCTTTCCTCTCTCGATCTCAAAATAACCAAACAGTCTCTGGACTTGTCCTTCTTTATCAATTTTCCCAGTCTAAAGGCAGTCACAATTTTAAAGTCCTTATCTTCCTCTATCCCCCAGAATTTGGAGAACAAAAGTGTTAAAAATCCCTGTAGATTTCCTTCCTCCAATTCTGGGATAGCCCTTAATCTGAGATTATTTTCCTTACTTTTCAATTCAACCAATGACAGGTAGGCTTGTTGTTCCCCTACCTGTCTTTTCAGAGGCCTTTGTTGTTGTTGTTGTTTAGTCGTTTAGTCGTGTCCGACTCTTCGTGACCCCATGGACCAGAGAACGCCAGGCACCTCTGTCCTCCACTGCCTCCCGCAGTTTGCTCAAACTCATGCTGGTAACCTCGAAAACACTATCCAACCATCTCGTCCTCTGCCGTCCCCTTCTCCTTGTGCCCTCCATCTTTCCCAACATCAGGGTCTTCTCCAGGGAGTCTTCTCTTCTCATGAGGTGGCCAAAGTACTGGAGCCTCAGCTTCACAATCTGTCCTTCCAGTGAGCACTCAGGGTTGATTTCCTTCAGTATGGAGAGGTATGATCTTCTTGCAGTCCATGGGACTCTCAAGAGTCTCCTCCAGCACCATAATTCAAAAGCATCAATTCTTCGGCGATCAGCCTTCTTTATGGTCCAGCTCTCACTTCCATACATCACTACTGGGAAAACCATAGCTTTAACTATACGAACCTTTGTTGGCAAGGTGATGCCTCTACTTCTCAAGATGCTGTCTAGGCCTGTCATTGCCCTTCTCCCAAGAAGCAGGCGTCTTTTAATTTCGTGGCTGCTGTCACCATCTGCAGTGATCATTGAGCCCAAGAAAGTAAAATCTCTCACTACCTCCATTTCTTCCCCTTCTATTTGCCAGGAGGTGATGGGACCAGTGGCCATGATCTTCGTTTTTTTGATGTTGAGCTTCAGACCATATTTTGCGCTCTCCTCTTTCACCCTCATTAAAAGGTTCTTTAATTCCTCCTCACTTTCTGCCATCAAGGTTGTGTCATCTGCATATCTGAGGTTGTTGATATTTCTTCCGGCAATCTTAATTCCGGCTAGGGATTCATCCAGCCCAGCCTTTCGCATGATGAATTCTGCATATAAGTTAAATAAGCAGGGAGACAAAATACAGCCTTGTCGTACTCCTTTCCCAATTTTGAACCAATCAGTTGTTCCATATCCAGTTCTAACTGTAGCTTCTTGTCCCACATAGAGATTTCTCAGGAGACAGATGAGGTGATCTGGCACTCCCATTTCTTTAAGAACTTGCCATAGTTTGCCGTGGTCGACACAGTCAAAAGCTTTTGCATAGTCAATGAAGCAGAAGTAGATGTCTTTCTGGAACTCTCTAGCTTTCTCCATAATCCAGCGCATGTTTGCAATTTGGTCTCTGGTTCCTCTGCCTCTTCTAAATCCAGCTTGCACTTCTGGGAGTTCTTGGTCCACATACTGCTTGAGCCTTCCTTGTAGAATTTTAAGCATAACCTTGCTAGCGTGTGAAATGAGTGCAATTGTGCGGTAGTTGGAGCATTCTTTGGCACTGCCCTTCTTTGGGATTGGGATGTAGACTGATCTTCTCCAATCCTCTGGCCACTGCTGAGTTTTCCAAACTTGCTGGCATATTGAGTGTAGCACCTTAACAGCATCATCTTTTAAAATTTTAAATAGTTCAGCTGGAATGCCATCACTTCCACTGGCCTTGTTATTTGCAGTGCTTTCTAAGGCCCATTTGACTTCACTTTCCAGGATGTCTGGCTCAAGGTCAGCAACCACACTACCTGGGGTATACGAGACATCCATTTCTTTCTGGTATAATTCCTCTGTGTATTCTTGCCACCTCTTCTTGATGTCTTCTGCTTCTGTTAGGTCCTTTCCACTTTTGTCCTTTATTGTGGAAATCTTTGCACGAAATGTTCCTTTCATATCTCCAATTTTCTTGAACAGATCTCTGGTTCTTCCCATTCTATTGCTTTCCTCTATTTCTTTGCATTGCTCGTTTAAGAAGGTCTTCTTGTCTCTCCTTGCTATTCTTTGGAAATCTGCATTCAATTTCCTGTATCTTTCACCATCTCCCTCGCATTTTGCTTGCCTTCTCTCCCCCGCTATTTGTAAGGCCTCATTGGACAGCCACTTTGCTTTCTTGCATTTCCTTCTCATTGGGATGGTTTTCGTTGCTGCCTCCTGTATAATGTTACGAGCCTCCATCCATAGTTCTTCAGGCATTTTGTCCACCAAATCTAAATCCTTAAACCTGTTCCTCACTTCCACTGTGTATTCATAAGGGATTTGACTTAGATTGTATCTTACCGGCCCAGTGGTTTTTCCTACTTTCTTCAGTTTAAGCTTGAATTTTGCTATAAGAAGCTGATGATCTGAGCCACAGTCAGCTCCAGGTCTTGTTTTTGCTGACTGTATAGAGCTTCTCCATCTTTGGCTGCAGAGAATATAATCAATCTGATTTCGATGCTGGTGATGTCCATGTGTAGAGTCGTCTCTTGTGTTGTTGGAAAAGCGTGTTTGTGATGACCAGCTTGTTCTCTTGACAGAACTCTATTAGCCTTTGCCCTGCTTCGTTTTGATCTCCAAGGCCAAACTTGCCAGTTGTTCCTTTTATCTCTTGACTCCCTACTTTAGCATTCCAATCCCCTATAATGAGAAGAACATCCTTCTTTGGTGTCACTTCTATAAGGTCTTGTAAGTCTTCATAGAATTGGTCAATTTCAGTTTCTTCAGCACAAGTAGTTGGTGCATAAACTTGGATTACTGTGATGTTAAAAGGTCTGCCTTGGATTCGTATCGAGATCATTCTATCATTTTTGAGATTGCATCCCAGTACAGCTTTCGCCACTCTTTTGTTGACTATGAGGGCCACTCCATTTCTTTTATGGGTTTCTTGCCCACAGTAGTAGATATGATGGTCAACCGAACTGAATTCACCCATTCCCGTCCATTTTAGTTCACTGATGCCCAGAATGTCAATATTTATTCTTGCCATCTCATTTTTGACCACCTCCAACTTACCCAGGTTCATGGTTCTTACATTCCAGGTTCCTATGCAATATTTTTCTTTACAGCATTGGACTTTCCTTTCGCTTCCAGGCATATCCGCAACTGAGCGTCCTTTCGGCTTTGGCCCAGCCGCTTCATCAGCTCTGGATCTACTTGTACTTGCCCTCCGCTCTTCCCCAGTAGCATGTTGGACGCCTTCCGACCTGAGGGGCTCATCTTCCAGCGTCATATCTTTTATATGCCTGTTGTCTTTGTCCATGGAGTTTTCTTGGCAGGGATACTGGAGTGGCTTGCCGGTTCCTCCTCCAGGTGGATCACGTTTGGTCAAAACTCTCCACTATGACCTGTTCATCTTGGGTGCCCTGCTCGGCATAGTTCATAGCTTCTCTGAGTTCTTCAAGCCCCTTCGCCACGGCAAGGCAGTGATCCATGAAGGGGTTCAGAGGCCTTACTTCCCCCCTAATCTCATCAACCTTTTTGTTCGCCTGTTCTGCTTTTTGACTAGCTTCCACCGCAAGCTTATAATTTTCAGTCGTTGCCCCTTGCAATTTTTCAATTGCCTGAGTATGATGAGAAACTTGCTCGGATAATTTAGTAATAGAGGGTGTAGCTTGGTCAATTTTTGATGATTGATTGTCCACTTTTTGATTTAAAATTCCAAGTTGTTCCAAGATTTGTTTCAGGACTATTTCAGATCCTCCAGTTGCCATATCTTCTGCAGCAGGCTCTACAGCAGGCTCTTCAATTTCCACCTCCTGTGCTATCAGCACAGTTGGGACGGATGATCTTCGTTGATGAGATAGGGTTGTTTGAACAAGTTGCCCTGGTTTCTTTTCTTTTTCTTTAGCTTTAGCTGCTCTTGTTCTCCCTGTGCCACTCATTCCACACCTGCCTCTGTTCAAGGTCAAATTTTCTTTTGTTTCATAAGTTAGACAAAGTCCAGAGTGTAAACAATTTAACCGCAAAGAGTCACAATAAAGTACAGTTCCCAGGCCTCTATATCTCCACAATCCTCTAGGTGGGGGTATTTCAAAGTTTCAAGGAAGGAGAGAACTCTTGTCCACCATTGAAGTTCTTATATTCCCTATGTTAAGTCTTTAAGAGTTCCAGAGCACAAAAGGAGGTTTCCACAGGCTTTCTTTTTCTTGAAGAAAGGCCACAAGGTGTCAAGAAAGGTCCCAGCAACAATGTTTAAACGTTAGTATCTCAGTCTATGTATCAGTTAAGCTCCAATAACAGTATCAGCAGTTTGACAGTTCTCCTTTGCACACTGACAGCCCGATAGCTGGGTTATCCGTTTTAGCTCCACATAACTCAGAATTAGGAAGAAGGTCCCAAAAATAAAATCCACAACTTTTACAAAGATTTCCTGCTTGTCTTTTCACTACAAAGTCTGTCAAATACACCCTCGTTTTACTTTTACAGTCCCTTTTCAGCGCTTCAGCGCTCTTCTGCGCAATTGCTTTAATCTGGTTAGCAGGATCGGGAGACGGACTTCCTGTTACTCGCCTCCCGTTTTCAGCCGAATTTCAGCCAAATTCCCAAATTTTCCGGTGTTTAACTCCCCTTACTCACGGGTATGTAGCAGCCAATTTTGATGTTTTCAAGAAGAAAGGTCGGCGCTCATCAGCAGCAGCAGCGCGGCTTTGCATCCACGAAAAGAGCGATGAACTCACAGCGCCGCTCCCCCTTTCGCGTTCCGGAGCCCCTTACGGAGCCCCTTCTTCGTTTCCGGGGGGGCTTTGGGCGCCCGCCGAGTCCCACGGCCGCAGGCTCGCTCTGCCTGCAGTTTTTCTTAATGGGTCTCCGCTTTGCCGTAGCGGACGACCCTTTTTCGCGGAGCCCCTCTTCACTGGGTAAAGAGGACCGCCATTGCTGTTTTGCGCCGCCTCCGGAAGTCCCTACTATTGAATAAAATGGATCCCACAATCCTGAAATTTGCCTGTGTCTTCCTTAACCATTATATGAATTAATGAGGCACCATGGATACTTTGGAATCAGGAAGATTACTGAACTTCGCCAATCTACAACAATAGTGGGCTGGACCCACAACTCCTGTGTGGACCTCAAAGCATAAATTTTGAGAGTGCCAAATACAGTGGATGCTTAGGTTGCGAACATGATCCGTGTGGGAGACATGTTCGCAACCCGCAGCATCCGCAACCCGCAGTGCCGCGTCTGCACATGTGCAGGTTGCGATTCGGGGCTTCGGCACATGCACAAAGCGCAATTTAGTGTTTCTGCGCATGTGTGAGCGCCCAAACCTGGAAGTAACTGGTTCCGGTACTTCCAGGTTTCGGCGCGTCCGTAACCCAAAAACCCGCAACCTGAAGTGTCTGTAACCCGAGGTATGACTGTAACTGGCAGCCAAACATTTCTCTGGCATAGCCTCAAACAGAGTCATCATGGGCTTTTAGCTCATGTTTCAACTGCATATAGTTCTCCAAAGTCACTAGGGGAAAGAAATGACCTTTGCCAGCTGTGTAGCTGTTCAGTTTCACCCAGAAAGTATCGTGTGCCCCCCCCACCTTTCCTCATTCTGTAAGCATGCAAACTTTTAACTAAAAATAGTCCTGCAATATTTTACTTAAAGTGACAATGCCAAATGAGGTGTTCACATTTTAATTGCCTAATCTGGAAGCATTTACAGTTCAATAGCTCTAGAAAGAGTGTTAATAATAGAACATTTGTCTTTGAGTTGTTTCCCCCCCCCCCCTGTTTTTTAAAAAAATCAAATTGCATTAGGGATTAGAAGAAAATTTGTGCACATCCCAACAGGATGAGATAGGGCATACAGTTGCAAAATAACAGACGGTTATTCACAGGTGACAGAAACATTAAGTGATGATCTGAGTGTGCAAATGAATTCTTACTTCTTTAACAGCACAGACAATATTGCCAGCATCTCTAGTTAGGGTTGGGATATAGTCTTTCCTGAAACAATGGCAGGGCTAATTTTTTAAAAAATAATAATTTTTGAGCAGGTTTCTTCAGGTGAGCCAATGATGAGCCTGATTATTTGCAAGACTTCACAATCCCATCTTGGGACTGATTTCCTGGAACTGTTTAAATTCCGGGGTGCAGATAGGCCACCAATCTTCAGCATGCCTGGTAAAGATTTACCCAGCTGGCGTGTGAAAAGGTGAGCATGGGATAAGAAGCTAGTCAAGACCATGGAGACCCTCAGAAATACATTCAAAAAAAGATTAAGTGTGGCCCCTGCCACAACCAGGTTTTCTAAATTACCCCCACCAACCGGTAGGCGGTGCTGCACTTTCGGAAGCTACCGCCACCGGAAGTATGGCACTGGCTTCTGGAAGTACATCGGCTGGAAAGCCATAGAGGAAGGAGGAACAAGAGTGGGAGACACAGGGAAGTAAATTGGTGTGTCGTTTGATTCTAGTTTTTTGGTACTGTGCTCTGATGTCAGCCAACTGACTCATGCCATAGCATGGGACCAAAAAATGCACATCTTTTGGTCCCACTCTCTGGAGCGGCCAGAGCACAGGAGCCAAAACAGGATTGGGATAAGAAGCTGAGATGGCTTCTGTAAATCCAGGATGTCCTGCTTTAAATGGGACATGTGTTGTCAGGCTTCGGGGAATTGGCTTCCTCCACTGTGGCTGTAAATGAGCAGATCAAATGAAATGAATTCTTTTAGTTTCTTTAATAAACACAGGACAAAAGAAAGCGTCGACCTAGAATGGCGGTGCTCCCAATTAAGGTTTACAACCCCTACGTCCCTATTAATATACATCACTCCTATGTTTTGTAATCCGAGTTTGTATCTTCTGTTCTGAAACTTTCTGAGCTCTCCTTGACCTTGGGCTGAGTGGAGGAATGCTTTCCAGAGACTGTGGGTCTCTTAGCCCTCTCCCATTTTTTCTTCTCCTAGCTGTTCCCCATCCAGTATTTCCCGGCTTCTGCCTTCTGAACTATGCCCCTCTGCAAACCTCTTTTCCAAATCTATACTGTCCTCCTGCTTCTGGGAAGATTCAGGAGCAGGGGGAGGGGGGGCTCCCACCATTCCTCCTCAGTGCAGCCCTCCTCAGCATGGTCCCTGACATTTGTGGGAGCCAGCGTGGTGTAGTGGTTAAGAGCGGTAGACTTGTAATCTGGTGAACCGGGTTCGCGTCTCCGCTCCTCCACATGCAGCTGCTGGGTGACCTTGGGCTAGTCACACTTCTCTGATGTCTCTCAGCCTCACTCACCTCACGGAGTGTTTGTTGTGGGGGAGGAATGGAAAGCAGAATGTTAGCTGCTTTGAGACTCCTTAGGCTAGTGATAAAGTGGGATATCAAATCCAAACTCCTCCTCCTCTTCCTCTTCCTCTTCCTCTTCCTCTTCCTCCTCCTCCTCCTCCTCCTCCTCCTCTTCTTCTTCTTCTTCATCTTCTTGTGTGGTATGTCCTAGCCCTCCTTGGAGATGCCAGGGATTGAACTTGGAAACCTCTGCTTGTTAAACAGATTATCTACTGCTGATGTCCCATGAACATTCGTATTGCTGCTAATTTATGGGTCCGGATTCAGTTAATGATGACCTAATTGTAAAGCAATTCCTCTGATATGAATTCTTATTTGAATCCAACCATCCTTCATTTAGATAGCTCTTGGGGGTTATCATATTATTTGCGGGAAATGTTTATGGCTGGCATTAAAACATGTTGAGGTCATCATGGGGTAGAGAAATGGTTTCCATTTGAGGTGAAACCCTTAATGTGGCACATTCATGAATACCATTTAGGATCATAAATGGCTCTCTGATCCTACTTGGGTCTCTCCATTAAAATCATCAACGTTGGACAGACTGCATACCCACCAGGATCAAATATTGTGAAATGTTTCCACTTCCAGCCAAGTCATGAAGTAGATTTTAATATTAATGCCATACTTAAAAAAAGATTTTATTTTTTTTGGGGGGGAGAGGGAATAGCCTTTTCATTTGGAAGCCTTAATGGCATCCCACTATCACATTTCTTAAGCTTTTATTAGGAAGTGAGATGGCTGGACGTGTCTGTTCTGTGAAAAAGAAAGCTGTGGTTTTTTTCCACGGCCGTATCATAAATTTTGCAATTCCAGGCATTAAGAGAGGGGGTGCAATGCCTAGAATGAGAACCGGCAAACCTATGCCTGTAATAAATTAATATAATGATGGGGTAATAGTATATCGTCGGAGTGCATAGAACAATCCATTAGCACAAAATTGATGGGTAGAATTGTTTGCTCACAGCAAATCACTTCACTAGGGGAAATGGGTTAAGCCATATGCTCCATCCTGCTCTGTACTGTCAAATGAAGCCATATGCCATAATTAAACTTTCATAGGCTGTGATCATCAAGGCTGTCCGGGCTGCAGTTAAACATGCTGGGCGAGATCTCATCAAAAGCTCCATGCCCCTTGGGCTGCGTTCCACCAGGAGGTTCTCCAGGACAAGTCCTGCTGAACTGGAAGTGGCGCGAGACGCATCTCACTGTGTCACCACCGTGCGATGGAACTGTCAAAGGGACTGGGCGCTCAGGCGATGATTGCGATCAACACCTAAACAACAAGACCTCTGCACTACGTCCTAATTTGTGGGCCACATCTGCACCATACTTTTAAAGCACTATCGTGCCACTTCAACGGAGACTGCTTCTCCCAAAGCACCCTGGGGATCGCGGTTTACGAAAGGTGCTGAGTGTTGTTCAGATGCCCCATATCTCCCCCCCCCTTTGCAGGGCTAAAGTGTGGTTTAACAGTCTACTAAGGCTCCAATCCTGTCACCATTGTCATGAGTTCAATGGGACTTACTCCTGAGTGTGTGCAATTGCACCGTAAAGAAATAATGTTCCTATGCATTCGGAAGGTGATTTTCATAGCCAAATGAAGTGGTATGGTGAGGGGTTTTACTGAAAATGGGCTAGTGGGGGGAGGGATAAGGAAATGAGGGGGAGTGCATATCAGGAAGGTGGGGCTGGTGTTCTCAGAGTGGCTTAGCAATCAATCCCAAACTCTGGGAACTGTAGCTCTGTGGGGGGAATCAGTGGCAAAGCTATCTGCCCCAGCAGCGGGAGCAGCATACATTGAGGGGCGTGGCTGGTGGGCGTCCCAGGGGGTATGGTGCGTTGCTCGCAGGGGGCGTAGCATGCATCAGGGGTGCGACCAAGCGGCGCACGTCAGGGCGTGTGTGGCAAGTGGCAAGCGACCCGAGGGTGCACGCTGAGCACCGAGCAGCCTGGGAGCGGCCACAATGTCAACCCCCCTGGATGGCAGACGGGTCAGACCGCCCCCCCGCCCCACCTTCGTCCACCAGTGGGGGGAATAAGGGTCTACTAACAACTATTGATACTTTTGAATTGATGCTTTTGAATTATGGTGATGGACAAGACTCTTGAGAGTCCCATGGACTGCAAGAAGATCAAACCTATCCATTCTGAAGGAAATCAGCCCTGAGTGCTCACTGATCCTGAAGCTGAGATCCTGAAGCTGAGACTCCAAAACTTTGGCCACCTCATGAGAAGAGAAGACTCCCTGGAAAAGACCCTGATGCTGGGAAAGATGGAGGGCACAAGGAGAAGGGGACGGCAGAGGACGAGATGGTTGGACAGTGTTCTCGAAGCTACCAACATGAGTTTGACCAAACTGCAGGAGGCAGTGGAAGACAGGAGTGCCTGGTGTGCTCTGGTCCATGGGGTCACGAAGAGTCAGACACGACTAAACGACTAAACAACAACAACAACAACTCCTAGCACCCTTGACAAACCACAGCCCCCAGGATTGTTGGGGGGCGGGAAAGCCATGTCTATTGAAAGTGATATAATGGTGCTTTAAATGTCGAGTGGAAATGTAGCCTAGCTCTACACAGGTTTTCGGAATGAAGCAAACATGAAGTGGTACATCCTGAGGTTGTAGAATGGAGCGCATTGATCCAGATTCAACAACATGTCGATTCCCCACTTATAGAAACTTAGCCAAGGGAAGTGCAAGGCTAGGCGTCTGAATGCCAGCTGCTTCAAACCACAGTAGGGGAGGCTACTATTGTGCTCAGGTCCCGCTTTGGGGTCCCATGGGCATCTGGTTGGCACTGTGGTAGAATCACAGAGTTGGCAGGGACCCTGGGGATCAGGGTCCAACCCCCTGCAATGCAGAAATATGCAGCTGTCCCTTACGGGGATCGAACCTCCAACCTTGGCGTTATCAGCAACACGCTCTAACCAACTGAGCTATCCAGATGAGCACAGGATGCCGAATGAAATGGGCCACTGGCCTAATCCAGCAAGACTCTTCTTACATTCTTATGTTCTTAGGGCTAACATTCTATGTGGAAGAAGGCTTTACTTTTAATATGCCAAGAGTTGTGCAATCGCTGCCCCTGAAAGGGGGCTGGGTAACATCTAGGTACAACTTTACCATCTCATCCCTGTTCTCTCTGCCCCAGTTCCTGGGAACCAGGCCACATCCTGCACCTAATTGAACAAAATTTCCACCCAACTCGGTCCTCACCCTTGCAGGTAACGAGCGACCTTGATTTATTCTCAGCTCTCCGTTGCTTTGACTTAATTTCATTTATTTTTGCGCAAAAGCCGGCAGGTGGAGAACAGAAACTATCGGCGGCTGCAATTAATGGCATGCCAGGCTCCTGCGGGGAAAGGAGTTGATGTGAGTAAGGCAAACTTGTAGTGGGGGGTTCTTTTATAAACCAATAAATGTCGCCAGGGTTGCCTCATTCCTGCGACAAAAGTCTCTTGCGACGCGCGTACACCAGAGAACTGTAGGGGGGCCAGCACTTCTCCTAAGAGGTCCTGCCTACTCCATTCACTGCTTGCTAATAGATTATACCACACGGCATTCTCCGTATGCAGTTAGCAATCTCCGCGCCGGCTTCTAAGAACTCCCCACTTGCCTGAACAAAGTGACAATGGTGCGCATTGTTTGTGGAGAAGGCGAAATGTCTCCTCTTGCCCATTGAAATTTCTGCCGTGGGAAGCTGGGCAAGGCCGTCTCTTTCTCTCCAATGCACAGGAGCCGGGATGGATCTGATCCTCGGGTGCAGGGAGGGGGTGGAGGACTGAAAGAAACTGGGGCAACACTCATTCAGATTGCTGAGAAACCTAGTTTGCTGCGGGTGCGAGGGTGCGCTCTGCCCCACCACTGAACCTTCGCTGCCCCGTTGGCTTCCATTTCTCTTTGAGCACTCTCCCATTACTTCAAGGAGAGAGGGAACGGCGTGCACCTCACACACAGAGATCCATCACATCCCCATCACTGCTCCAACAGCCATGAAGTGGGAAGATGCAGGGAGCTGGTTGTCTGCAATACACAGCCTCTTCTAATCGTGGTGACTTCAAGGTTGGCTTACTGCAATGCCCTGTTTGTGGGGCTTCCCTCATTCTTTATCCGGCAGCTGCAGTTAGTGCAGAATGCCAGCGTGAGACCCCATCAACATATGGCACTTCTGCTCAGAGATCTGCTCTGTTGCCCATTTGCTACCAGGTCGGGTGCAAGGGGTTACTTTTAAATAATAATAATAATAATAATAATAATAATAATAATAATAATAATAATAATTTATACCCCGCCCATCTGGCTGGGCTCCCCCAGCCACTCTGGGCGGCTTCCAACAAAACATTAAAATACCATAATGCATCAAACATTAAAAGCTTCCCTAAACAGGGCTGCCTTCAGATGTCTTCTAAAAGTCTGGTAGTTGTTGTTCTCTTTGACATCTGGTGGGAAAGCGTTCTACAGGGCAAGTGTGACTACCAAAAAGGCCCTCTACCAGGTTCCCTGTAACTTGGCTTCTCGCAGTGAGGGAACCGCCAAAAGGCCCTCGGCGCTGGACCTCAGTGTCCGGGTAGAACAATGGGGGTGGAGACGCTCCTTCAGGTATACAGGGCCAAAGCCATTTAGGGCTTTAAAGGTCAGCACCAACACTTTGAATTGTGCTCAGAAATGTACTGGGAGCCAACGTATGACAAGGGAAGGAACATTCCAGCATACAGCCTTGCCACTCAACTTCTTCATCCCAGGGGCGGGGAAGATGACTGGGGGAGCAGAGGGACATAGCAGCAGCACTTTCCCATTTCACCTCAGTTGGTGAAACAGGACGAGCTTCCCTGCTGGTGCGATTTGCAGTTCAGTAACATCTTAGGTGGGACGCAGGTGGCGCTGTGGGTTAAAGCCTCAGCGCCTAGGACTTGCCGATCGAATGGTCGGCGGTTCGAATCCCTGCGGCGGGGTGCGCTCCCGCTGCTCGGTCCCAGCGCCTGCCAACCTAGCAGTTCGAAAGCACCTCCGGGTGCAAGTAGATAAATAGGGACCGCTTACCAGCGGGAAGGTAAATGGCGTTTCCGTGTGCGGCTCTGGCTCGCCAGAGCAGCGATGTCACGCTGGCCACGTGACCCGGAAGTGTCTCCGGACAGCGCTGGCCCCTGGCCTCTTAAGTGAGATGGGCGCACAACCCCAGAGTCTGTCAAGACTGGCCCGTTCGGGCAGGGGTACCTTTACCTTACCTTTAACATCTTAGGTTCCCTGTACCTGCTCTATCTCAAAGTGCGTCAATGTGCACACACACCAGCATAAGTCACCAATATTTCACCTTCACCATCTTCACATGAGACAAATTGTGCCACAAAGGTGGAGAGACACTTACACTCACCTGTACTAATGGTGAATTTCTCAGTAGACATGGAATGGGATTCCCCCCCCCCAAGGTGAAACTCGAATACTGCTGGCACATACATATTTTACTTTCAGTTTGCCTCCCCAAACCTCTAAGGACACTTCTCTCGCCTTTTCGGTTTTTGCCTTCCGAACCAGCGCTAGAAGAACTACAGATCTGGCTCCTGGCTCATTGTGATGGAAAGGTTTGACCACCCTGATATAATCAGAATGCCTATTTCATTGTTTGAAAAGGTCGCATTAACTGCTTTAGGATTACAATGGAAGGTGGAATTGGGCTCGCGAGGGGGTGCGGAGTGAAATCAGTTCAAAAGCTGAGCCTTGCTGAGATGAAATCAGTGAATTTGCTAAGCTTTTGTCCACTCCAAGATCACCCGCACCCCTTATTATCTGTGTGAAGAGCTTCAGGAATGATTTCACAATTGGCACCCAGCCTTTTGATTGATAATTTCTTTCTCTCAGCAGAATAAAGGTTAGCACTTCTAGAAAAGTTCACAAGGTAGGAAGGCGTGAGGTTGGCTTGATGGTTGACTATGACAACCTTTTGTGTTGATTTTCACGCCTTACCTTGTGAACTTGATTCTCACCTTAAACTATTCATCACTCCCCCTTTACTCTCGAATGTCTGCATACAGGTGTTTTGTAATAGTATAACCTGTATTGATGGCGGTGTGCATTCTCACAGCTTCTCCAAACAGCGAGAGGTTTCTGGGGCAGCATTACCCTGGTCTGGTTTTCTTTAGATGAGTGAGAGCTGGAGCCTTATGTAATACTAGCTTTGTTTGCAAAAATACAAGCAGAGCATTAGCTGGACACTCACAAAAGCACTCCCATAAGGCATAGTCTGCCATCTCCACATCAGATTCCAAAAAGACAGACTGTGCATCATAAAAGAGTTGTCAACTAAGTTAGCTCCCTGCCTGCTTGCCTCTGAATTGCAAACTCCTGCTTCTACACACAGACACACAAGATAAATGGGTAAAGGGGCAAATGATAGCAGCGTATAAGATTATTCGTGGGGTTGAGAAAGTGCTTAATATCCCTCATCCATAATACCAGAATCCAGGGGGCATCTAATGAAGCTGAATCTTGAAAGATTCAGAGCAGACACAAAATAACTTGATGACATTTGCTTCCTGGATAGCTCAGATGGTTAGAGCAGGGTGCTGATAACGCCAAGGTTGCAAGTTCGATCCTCCTAAGGGACAGCTGCATATTCCTGCATTGCAGGGGGTTGGGCTAGATGATCCTCAGGGTCCCTTCCAACTCTACATTTCTGTGAAATCATAGAAGATTGCTGTCTCAAAGTGTTTTAGCAGTGCAGCATATTTGCATCAGCAATGTTGATGACGAAGGCACAAATGAGCTGAAGAATGTTAAACCTGCCACATGTTGCACAGGCTTTAATTTTGGAATTGATTCTCCTAAGCCCTACTCAGGCATTCACTTGAACATATGTAGGGAGGGGCAAACGTGGGCACACAATTTCCACCCTAAAAGTACAACTCCCATACACAGGTTTTGCTTTAAGCTTTCCTATGTTGAGAGGGAAAATCTGAAGTGGTATGTAGAATCTTCCGCATGATCTCCATGTTTCATAAGGTTTGGAAACCTACTTGTGATCAGGAACCCTGATAAGGAAGGTTTCCTGATCACAGGAAAGGTTCTAAGCACATCCACACAAATGCATTGAGAGTCTCTCTTCAGACCTTCCCTCTCAACGCAGGGAGGATTATTTGCATTGCATGCATTTGTCATTCAACTTCACAATCCCTTTTTCTTTTAACTGCCCTAACCAATTTAGTACGATCAGCAAACTTGGCTACCTCACTGCTTGCCCTTAACTCTATTTCTGAACAAGTTAGGAAGCTCAGGTCCCAATACCAGTCCTTGGGGGACTCCACTTTCTAGATCACTCCATTTGGAGAACTGTCCATTCATTTCAACCCTCTGCTTCCTGTTTCTTAGCCATTTCCGAATATTGTAGATGTGAATATTGTGCTGTTTGAAGTGTTTTCCTAAAGCCATTAGATTGTTCAAAACTTTACTTGCAGAACTTTCTTCAAAACAGAACAAAAAGCAGTAAATGATACATCCAAATAATTCCATCCAAATGTCCAGCACAGGCTAAGCGTCTTAAAAATAAAATAAAATTTCCAAATTGACCTATAGCAAGGGTCTCTCTCCTTACAGCCTCCATTTTTCCTGGAGCTGTTTTCCTGGAGAGCCATTTACACATCCTTTCTTCCACAGAGCCTGGGAACAAAGACTAAGAAGCAGCTCCCTTTCAAAATGGAGGTTTGCAACTCTATACCTTTGTCACCCAGTCTAAGGTTAAACACTCACATGTTAGCTACTAGAGAACAACAACAGTTAATTATCAAATCAAGGAACTCAGAGACCACTTCTTGATTTTCTTTAGCTTCAATAGAATATTGAAACACAGGCAATCCCGTTCAATGCCAATTAAACTTATACTCAACAATGAATCCACAACAGGATCCCATACTAACTTAGCTGAAAGTAACTCCCACTGAAGCAAATGGGGCCTACTTCTGAGGAGATGCATGTAGGACTGTTCTGTACAACTTGGCTCAACCCATTAAAAAGAAGTGGTTTAGACATCTCATGGGAATGAAGTCTGAGAAGACAAGCAAAGGCCCCAATCCATTCTGAACTATGAACTGTTTATTCACATACTCAGGGACTTCATCCAATTTCAAATAGCCAATGCAACATGGCAAACGTTTGCCAGAAATGGTTTTTGCAAAGTGATTTGCAGATCAAGGATTATTTGCTGAAGTCATTTGCTCATCATTCTGAATAATGCATAAATCCTGGAAAAAAAATTACTGATCTGTTTGTAAGACATTCCCAAAACAGCAAAGAGAGGCAGGAGTTGTGCCATACATTATTGATGGCAGACTCTTCACTCAAGTTCTTATAAATTAACCTGGCCAGAAAAAGAAGGAAAAAAATCCAGACATGTACCTCTTTAAAGAGACAACTTGAAAGCATTGCCTTGAACATAGAAAATGTCAGGAAGATTAATGAAGTGCCTTATCGCATTTTTCATACAACAAGACAGAGTGTGTCTTCATTTATTATCACCTTCTATATCTTCCTGCCTGTTGCTGAGTAGGAACAAGGTGTTGCCAGCAGATGTGGTGAAGACCGGCATCTTTGCATTATCTCCCTGAGATGGAGTCCTTGCAGGACCATATAAAGGTAAAGGGACACCTGACCATTACGTCCAGTCATGGCCGACTATGGGGTTGTGGCGCTCATCTCGCTTTATTGGCTGAGGGAGGTGGCATACAGCTTCTGGGTCATGTGGCCAGCATGACTAAGCCACTTCTGGTGAACCAGAGCAGCGCACGGAAATGCCGTTTACCTTCCCACCGGAGCGGTACCTATCTACTTGCACTTTGAGGTGCTTTCGAACTGCTAGGTTGGCAGGAGCCGGGACCGAGCAACGGGAGCTCACCCCGTCACGGGGATTCGAACTGCCGAACTTCTGATCGGCAAGTCCTAGGCTCTGTGCTTTAACCCACAGCACCACCTGCAGATGCTATTCAAAGTGGCTGCTGGAGGGCAGTGCAGACAGGACCTATTTGGTAGCAATTTCACATGAGCCATCGAGATGGCTGCAGCTCAGAGGCAGAGGGCATGTTTTGCATGCAGAAGGTCTCAGGTTCAATCCCTGGCATCTCCTGGTGAAGAATATTCCTCCTTGGGGTCCTGGAGATCCACTGCTAGTCAGTGGAGAGATACTGAGTGCCCAAAGTATAAGGTCTCTTCCTCTGTTCTTAAGTATCCCCTTGGCTTGAACAGGACTGGATAGATTGGAAGCAAAGTATCTTGACATCATTCTCAGCTGGATTTTATTAGTGTAACCTCCATTCCATTCTGAACTGAGCCCTGACTGGGCTGTACCAAAGCCCCATTCACACCATAGAGCAGGCATGGCCAAACTTGTCCCTCCACCTGTTTTGGGACTACAACTCCCATCATCCCTAGCTAACAGGACCACTGGTCAGGGATGATGGGAATTGTAGTCCCAAAACAGTTTGGGCATGCCTGCCATAGAATGTCAAGGAGGAGGACATTGGCGAGGGGGTGATGTTAGGGGCTGGGCAGAGGAGGAGAAGTGATGGAGACCACCTCCCCATCCTGACCCTTCCAGGAAGGAGGAAAAAGAATACAGGATAGATTTACAACAGTGGTTTGCGGGGAATCACAGCTCAGAGGCAGATGAGGGGGAAAGTTGGGAAATAATGGGAGAGGAGGAGCAGGAAGATCCAGATATGTTGGCTGATATGTTGACACTAGAAGGCATTCCAGACCCACCATCTCCCAGAACCCGGTGGGCCTTAAAAATAGGAGAGCAAAGAGCTCCAAGACAGAGGACACTTAGCGGCACCCATAGAGGAGGTGATGGTGATGACGAATGAGAAAGTGGGAGAGACGGGGGGTGGAGATTCACTCGGGACAACACCATTATCCAAGAGGCTGGGTTCTATAGCCTCTGATGTGAGAGCCAGTGTGGTGTAGTGATTAAGAGCAGTAGACTCGTAATCTGGTGAACCAGGTTCACTTCTCCGCTCCTCCACATGCAGCTGCTGGGTGACCTTGGGCCAGTCACACTTCTTTGAAGTCTCTCAGCCCCACTCACCTCACAGAGTGTTTGTTGTGGGGGAGGAAGGGAAAGGAGAATGTTAGCTGCTTTGAGACTATCACTATGCTTTGGGTAGATTGCTTTGAGACAATCACTTTATCACTATCCTTTGGGTAGTGATAAAGCGGGATATCAAATCCAAGCTCCTCCTCCTCCTCCTCCTCCTCTCTGTAAAGTCTAAAATAAAAAAGGACTGTAAAAAACTTTCCCTTGCCTTTCTAATTTCCTGGGCAACAAGCCGGGAGCCACTGACAGCACCCTGACAAATAGTTAAAGCCCTGTGATAGCACTTTAAACAGTCATGGCTTCTCCCAGTGGTGGAGTCTATGCTCACGCCACCCAGGTTGGGCACACAGGGCATGCCCCTGAGAAAGGAGGGGCGCAGTGGGAGCCCGCTTTGCCTGTTCCAGCCGGGTGTGAGAGTGCCGCTTCAGCAGCATGCTTGTAAGGCTGCACCCAGCCAAGGAGATGGGTAGCAACACTGTGATGACTTTTCTCCTTTCCACCCCTGGGTCAGATCGGACCCGGAAGCAGCCAGGCTCAAAGAAGGGAGCCTGTTCGGGGTGGTACCTGGTTGTGCCCCCTTTCAAAAATGCACCTGGGGCTCTGTCCCTGGCTTCTCCCAAAGATTTCTGGAAGCTCTAGTTTGTCAAGGGTGCTGAGTGTTTATACAAGACCCCAGTACACTCCCCCAAAGCTACACTTCCCAGAGTGGCTTAACAATCAATCCCTCTTCATGTAGAACTCTGGGAATTGTAGCTCTGGGAATGGGCAGCTGCCTGTCTGCTTCCTGCCTCTTAGTTCCAACGTTTCCCTTGCAGAACTAGGATTATTTGGCTCTGGCTTCTCCTGTTGTTCCAGCTCATCCACACTTCTCAGTTTGTCCTGTACAGGGCTGAGCTGTTCCCCCTCTGCCCCACCCCATCTCAGAGAAAACCTGCTCTTTGGCTCTAAATCGGAGCAAACGTCAATCCAGAGAAAAATCCAAATTGCCATTTGCTCCGATTGAGCGCTGAGAGTGGTTTTTCCTAGGGGAAATCAGTGGGAGAAGAGGAAGTGCTGACAAGCCCTGAGTCTGCCTAACTTCCATTCTACTAGTTCCAGTTGGGGCACCAGTCACCACTTCCTGGGACCTTATGATGAGGCATGTGTAAGAATCAGAAGGCTGACTCCACACTGCAGTTTATTCCATTTCCCTAAGTTTTCCCAAACTGTTAATTTCCACATTATTTTTGAGCTATTGCACAATACAGAAAGCCCGCTTCTAGAAAGCTAACGGCATGTAGCGCATGTTTAGGACTCATGTGCATATTATTTGATTCCAGAAGAATTCCATCTGCAGCTTCTTGAACCAAGAAAAGCATGGAAGTAAAGTGATGAAATCTGAGGCTGTATACTGCCATACCAGCTACTTTCACAAGGGGAATCAGGAGGCGCAAATGTGTGGGAAAAGGGAGTTGTAGCAATGTTGTCATTCATTGTTCATTCATTGTTGTCACACCACGCCCTCTGGGCTTGTGAAATTTAGTCCAATGCGCCTGTATAGCAGTCGAAAAGCCACAGTTCCATTATGCAACAGGTGTGAAAGGAATGTCAGAAAACGGAGACAGAAGCACTAGCATTATAAATAGGAAAACAAGTGCATAGCTGTCAACCGTCCCTTATTTGGCGGGAAAGTCCCTTATCCCAGCGCTGTGTCCCTCTGTTGTCCCTTATTGATGATGTCCCTTAAATTTCCCACGTTTCAAAGGAAGCAGCTCCTCTCCCTCCCTCCCTGCCGGCCAGGGAGGAAGGAGGCTCCAACTGTGTTGCTTGGCTGCGTTGCTCACCCAATAAGGAGTCTAAGAATGACTGGGGGGTGGAGCTTGCATTCCCTGTGCCGATCAAATCGGCCACGTTGCCTGGGGACTCGCCTTTGCTCAGTGCTTCCCAGCAGAGAGGTGATGGTGGTTTTCCTTGCTGCATCCCCTTTGCCAGGTTGCTGCGCTGTGGGAACCACCGCTTGAGGCTTCATTTGGCTGCTGGCTGGGCTTTCTGCCTTTGGCTCGGAGGGGCTCAGAAGTCAAACATACCTGTGCTCTGAAAATCCCTTATTTTGGCTGCTGATCCCTTATTTTCGAGGCTGCTGGTCCCTTATTTTCAAATCTGTAAGTTGACAGCTATGCAAGTGCAATATTCCCCATGTCTGAATGAACAGATAGGTAGATAGGGAGTTCACCTGTGCTTGCTTTGATAACTGGCTATGCCCTTATCAGCTGAACTCTCCCTTTCTCCATAGCCCAGGCAGCTGATTGTGGAACAGATCTCCAAGCTCCCAAGGCCTGGCCTAACATGGCCTAGCCTGATTTGCATTGACTGCCAGCGTTCATCCGTCTCCTCTTCCTTGATGCCTCACTTTTGGCGTTGCGGCCGGCTGCTGCGGCATTTCGACTTGGTCCAATCGTCAGCTGTCAACTTCAGGAAATTAACTCATCTCTTTGGCTCCCTGCTGAGGTGCACTTTTTCAAACGCCAAAGGGAAATGTCGCTTCTTTTTTCCAGCCCTCTACCCCCATCCTTCTCTGCCTTCCTTCCGTGTGACTTGAGGGCATTTTCGGCCATTGATAAATGGTGTTTAGACTGTGGTCCATCTGCAGCTGAGCCTCGGAATGTTTCGGGAGATAGAATCACTTTAGCAGTGACATCATGCCGCTAAGCTGTCACCTAGGTAATGGAAATAATTGCCATAGCAACTAGGCTTTATCATGCAGCGACCCTATTTTATTCTATTTTATTGGCAGATAGGGAGATTGACTGGAGATATTGCGCCAAGACCCAAATGAAACTTGTCTTGTTGGCCAAAGTCATATTAACAGTTCTTAAATAACTGGCTTTGAGCAAACCAGATCCCATATAGAGAGTTGCTTCAAAATTCATCCTGTTAGTTACAGTCAGCAGGAAAATAACCACTGAGCCAGTTAATGTGGATGCCCCACCATCCAAAATAAAATAAAATTTTAAAACGTCCTATTGAAAACTGTGGACCAGACAACTAATCTTACAGCACTAGAAGGCTCAGCACTCTCCTGCTAGAGACCCATTGGCAAAGGTGAAGATAACAATGTTGAGTGATGTCATGGGGATAAGGTAAAGGTAAAGGTAAAGGTACCCCTGCCCGTACGGGCCAGTCTTGACAGACTCTGGGGTTGTGCGCCCATCTCACTTAAGAGGCCGGGGGCCAGCGCTGTCCGGAGACACTTCCGGGTCACGTGGCCAGCGTGACAAAGCTGCATC
Organism: Podarcis gaigeae; assembly: GCF_964106915.1. Taxonomy (NCBI): domain Eukaryota; kingdom Metazoa; phylum Chordata; class Lepidosauria; order Squamata; family Lacertidae; genus Podarcis; species Podarcis gaigeae. The sequence goes on along the minus strand of NC_139680.1, from coordinate 107,635,774 downwards.
TGGCGAGCCAGCACCAGCGCAGCACACGGAAACGCCGTTTACCTTCCCGCTATAAAGCGGTACCTATTTATCTACTTGCACTTAAGGATGCTTTCGAACTGCTAGGTGGGCAGGAGCTGGGACCGAAAGCCGGGAGCTCACCCCGCCGCGGGGATTCGAACCGCCGACCTTTCGATCGGCAAGCCCTAGGCACTGAGGCTTTTACCCACAGCGCCACCCGCGTCATGGGGATAGAGAGATGCAAAATCAACCTGACTCAATTCTTCAACATACTTAGGGTGGTTTACAACAAAATAACGTGCTGCAAAAACTATGTTTTAATAATTTGATCCGATTTATTTATTTTTTAAAACAGTATTTAAAGTATAACTAAAGGCAAACAACTGAAATCAATTAATATGAAATTCAATAATCTGTTTCACTTAAAAAATGGTTTTTGCCTTGAATTTAAATTTGTATTCCACTCTTCCTCCCCAAAAAGTCCAGAGCAGCAAAAACACGCATGGGGGGGGGGGGGGGAAACTGCAGTGCAGATACAGACTCAGAAATTATTTTATTTATCTATTGATTGATTGAACGTATTTGCATCCCGCCTTTCTCCCAAGTTGGGATTCAAGGTGTCTTGCAACATTTTAAAAACTATAATTTACAAAATGAATGAACTACTAGTTAAAAATAGTAGCTGAAATGCAATAAAAACACGTTTAGAGCATAAAAATACCAATTGCCCTGATAAAAGCTCAGTGGGCAGCATTGTCTGCACCTAGTTTTCAAAGGCCTGCCTGAAGAGGCCTGCCTGCCAGGGGGGAGATAACAAGGAAGGAGCCAGCCACAGAAGAGGCTTCTCTCTTCTGTCACTTCCAATTGTTTATATATATGGAATTGCATTTATTTTCAATGTTTTTATGGTGAAATCACTTCAGGATACTATCTTGGAAATGATCCATAAATTGCATCCATCAAATAAATAAATAAATAGTCCAATGACATCTGGGAGGCCACAGGGTTCTCATCCTGCTTATAGAGGAATTCAGGGTCCACCCGACCATCAGCCAGGTTGGCAGCTGCATGTTGGAGGTCAGAGTTATTTGTGCCACACAGCCTTCACTGTGCCTCTTAAACTGGCCTGCTTCCCCTCAGCTGTATCAAAAGCCTCAGTCCTATCACCAGTGTTGAAGGAAGATTCAGCTACCAGACTGGTCAGCTTTTGTACATAGAATCGGGTGGTAGTGTTAGCAAAGTCCCTTCATAAAACAGATGGGAGTCCAGGGAGAAAAGAAATCCTGATATCCCTTTACAGAGCAAAAATGAACAAAAGCAGTATATAATCTGTGGGGAAAGGAACTGAGAGGTTTTGTCTGTGTACATAACAGTAAGGCATTCAACCAAACATACAGAGGGAAAACTTCCTCAGGACTATGCAGCCAACCAGAGCACATGAAACCTCAGCGAGGCTCATGCCACTTTGACTGGTTGCTAGGCAACACCTCCACTATTGGTGACACTGAAAACACAGTTAACCCTTAAGTTACACAGTGAATAATATCTGCAATTGAGGTGCTATTTTGTCCTTTGCCCCAAGCAGAAAAAGGTCTTGGTTTGGCTCTTCATGAGTTAATCTTATTCGGACAATTACATTTCATATTAATTGATATTACAGAGGTTAACAGGGTTCACCACCCACCCACCCAGAAAAGCCAAGAAAAATTGTTCTCATCCTTTAGTCGAAATACTTTCAGGTTCAGTAATCTCAGAAGCTTGAGGGTCCTGAAAGATCGCAAAAACAGCCCAACTCAACAGCTGCGTGGTTTAGTGAAACTTAAATGGTTCAGTCGAACGTGCACAGATGGCTTCTTGGTGATGCATTCCGTCAAACATATTTTGATGTACTTGAAAGTATGGGTTTGAATTAATTGGGGTCTGATTAATAATGCAGTAGCCAGCGACAAGGCCCCATAGCAGAATTTCACGGCAACATCCTCCCCCAACACCCTTTCCTTCTGCAGCAAAAGCAAATCTTCTTTCCCTCTTTCTCCCCAACATCATTACACAAACTACAGGCAGACACTGTTAAAGAAAAGGAAAGGAAAAGAGTTCCTTTCATATCCTCTGGAGGCTACATGGGAAAGGGGTATGTGCCAACTGTTAGCGTTTTTCCCACCTCCACAAAATACACTTGGAGACACTGGCAGAAATATTTTACACTTAGCTAATGATTCAGTGCTTAGATAATGATCAGCTTTAAGAATACTGCCACTTAATTTGGATGCCTCAAAGGGCTGGGGAAGTTCTGCATTCAAAAGAACCCTAAAACGGAACAACCAGGAAGGGGGAGGAGGGATGGATTCTGTGTTTAGAACGGTGGGCGGAGGGGCCTGGCCGTGAGAAGAAAGAAGGCTTTGCACAAGGCTGCTCAGCTCCCCTAGATGAATAACAGCCAACTTCTAATCAGCAATTTATTAAGTTGTTACAATATTTATAACAAAAACAAGGCAGGCTAATAGAAAGGGAGAAACACAACCCAAACGGGAGCAAATGTTTTTTGAAAACGTATCATTGGAGGCATTCAATATCATGCTGTTACAAATGTTCCATTTCTGCTTGCCTGGTGGAAAGATCTCCCCTATTCTATCTCTTTGTGTGCTTTCCTGGGGTTCTCCTGACCACCAATTTGGGGGGTACAGGGGAGAGGAGAGGAGAGAGAGGAGAGACACCCCCAAGTTATGCCACCGGAAATCCTTGCAGAGATTTCCGCAAGTGGGACCAGTTAGTTGAATCCAGCCCAATGGGTTGTCATCAACTAACTGTTACTCAGAGTAGACCGATTGACCGATTAATAACTTAGGCCCCTTGATTTCAGTGGGTCTACCCATGAGTAAATGCAAGTTACATACAACCCTATCATAGCTTTTTAGGTTGGATGTACGTTTTGGGAGCAATTCTGTTGTGTCTCAGTAAGTTAGAATAGAGCAAGTGGCCTTATACTGAGTCAGACCATTGGTCCATCTACTTCAGCACTACCTACTCTGACTGGCAGCAACTCTTCAGCTGTCTCTCTCAGTTCTACCTAGAAATGCTGGCGTCTGAGCCTGGGACCTTCTGCATGCAAAGCATATGCTCTACCATTGAACAATGGACTCTTCCCCTAATTTGTGGCCATCTGTCATGGATGCTTTAGCTGAGATTCCTGCATTGCACTAGATGACCCTTGGGATCACTTCCAACTCTACAATTCTGTGATTCTATTATCAATAGGAGAAAGTGGGCCAGATCTTCCCCTGTAATCATCATCATCATCATCATCTGGCTGGGTTTCCCCAGCCACTCTGGGCGACTCCCAACAGAATATTAAAAACATGATAAAACATCAAACATTAAAAACTTCCCTAAACAGGGCTGCCTTCAGATGTCTTCTAAAAGTCAGATAGTTGTTTATTTCCTTGACATTTGATGGGAGAGCATAGCTGTTAACTTTTCCCTTTTCTTGCGAGGAATGCTATTCAAAATAAGGGAATTTCCCTTTAAAAAAGGGAAATGTTGACAGCTATGTGGGAGAGCGTTCCACAGGGCAGGCGCCACCACCGTGAAGGCCCTCTGCCTGGTATCCTGTAACCTCACTTCTTGCAGTGAGGGAACCGCCAGAAGGCCCTCGGAGCTGGACCTCAGTGTCTGGGTTGAGCCAGTGTGGTGTACTGGTTAAGGCGGTAGACTCGTAATCTGGTGAACCGGCTTCACGTCTCCTCTCCTCCACATGCAGTTGCTGGGTGACCTTGGGCTAGTCACACTTCTCTGAAGTCTCTCAGCCCCACTCACCTCACAGAGTGTTTGTTGTGGGGTGGAAGGGAAAGGAGAATGTTAGCCACTTTGAGACTCCTTCGGGTAGTGATAAAGAGGGATATCAAATCCAAACTCTTCTTCTTCTTCAATGGGGGTGGAGACGCTCCTTCAGGTATACTGGACCAAGGCTGTTTACAGCTCTAAAGGTCAGCACCAACACTTTGAATTGTGCTTGGAAACATACTGGAAGCCAATGTAGGTCTTTCAGGACTGGTGTTATGTGGCCTTGGCAGCCACTCCCAATCATCAGTCTAGCTGCCACATTCTGGATTAATTTTAGTTTCTGAGTTCCCTTCAAAGTAGCCCCATGTAGAGCACATTGCAGTAGTCCAAGCGGGAGATAACTAGAGCCTGCACCACTCTGGCAAGACAGTCTGAGAGCAGGTAGGGTCTCAGCCTACGTACCAGATGCAACCCTCACATGCCCTTTTGACAGGTGAACAGTCATGACATCAGATCAAACCAGTTTACACAGCATATGCAATTCTGTCATAATATCATAGAATTGTAGAATTGTAGAGTTGGAAGGGACCATGAGAGTCATCTAGTCCAACCCCCTGCAATGCAGGAATCTTTTGTCCAATGTGGGGCTCAAACCCACAACCTTGTGAGTCTCCTGCTCTATACATAATGTGGCTAGAGAACTGCACTGCAAAATTCAGAGAAGTGAAAATTTCAAAAGACAACTTCGTGTTCTTTCAGGAAGTGTGAACGAGGTGGGTCCGCCTTGAAATGGGAACTGAATTTAGTTCCTCTCTCCTCCCTAGATTCCTCTATCCCTGTTGGAAGCTTGCCATTATCTCTATCTATAATTATATTTACTTCCTAGCAGTTCATTTCAGCCTTCCTAGAAAGTTCAGTAAAATCTGTCCCTGGTTTCTTTTATGTAAAATGCCAGTGAGTTAATCTATGGACATTCATAGAAAACAGAGATGCCTATAAAAGTGCTGCTATCCAGGCTGTACTGTGGCTCCTGCCATATGCTCACAGCTGGTAATGGCATGAAGTATTATTCCTAATGGCCCTTATTCATCAAAATCTCCAAGTACCACGGACCTAGCCATGAAGGCTCAGCAGGTCTGCACAGCTCGGCTGGTACCAGCCTCATTCACATTCCTTCCAGAACTTGTCCCTCTCGCTGCAGAGTCAAAAGATACACTCCTGTAATACAAGATTGGTATGATAAATAAATAACTGGCATAGCAGCTGAGGAACAGCACATTAACTGTGAAAATATGTGAGTCATTTTAATTACTTCCAGAATTGAAATTAAATTCAGATACCTCTGGTTCGTGGATGTTGTTGTTAGTGACCGGAAGCAGCTGCTGAGCTCAAGAACACTGATCTTAAACAATCTACATTGGCTCCCAGTACGTTTCAGAGCACAATTCAAAGTGTTGGTGCTGACCATTAAAGCCCTAAATGGCCTCAGTCCCGAAGGAGCGTCTCCACCCCCATCGTTCTGCCCAGACACTGATGTCCAACTCCTAGGGCCTTCTGGCGGTTCCCTCACCCCGAGAAGTGAGGTTGCAGGAAACCAGGCAGAGGGCCTTCTCAGTAGTTGTGCCCGCCCTTTGGAATACCTTTCCATCAGATGTCAAGGAAATAAACAACTATCTGACTTTCAGAAGACATCTGAAGACAACCCTGTTTAAGGAAGTTTTTAATGACTGATGTTTTACTGTATTTTTAATCTTTTGTTGTTAGCCATACAGAGTGGCTGGGGAAAACCAGACAGATGGGCAGCAGATAAATAATAAAAATGTTGTTGTTGTTGTTGTTGTTGTTGTTGTTGTTGTTGTTGTTGTTGTTGTTGTTTCTTGCCCATCCTTCAAAATAAGGGCCCAGAGTAAAAATGCAGTAGGTGAGTATTCAACCGAGGCTGCATTCTAACCATACATTCAAAGCACTATGGTGCCATTTTAAATAGTTCTGGCTTCTCCCCAAGAATCTTGGGAGCTGTAGTTTGTTAAGGGTTGAAACTCTTTGGTCCGACATAAAACTGTCATGAGCCAAGGATGCTGACAGATCTTGAAGGAAGATCTTTCACTTGGGACTCAGTGAAGGATATCACAATTTATAAAGGTTGATCACTAAAATGTAGTGTTTTGGTTTTTTATAATAAAAAAGCACCTCAAAGCAAAACCGTCACGAGAGATAAGTGTTTGTCTCTTATTTAATTGCAAGGCTGAGCTTTATCAGGATTGTAAATATTGGGAAGAGCAACAAAAACCATGATGCTAAGCAGATGGTGGAGGCATTTAACCAAGATCCCATAGTTGGAGTTGGGTAATGTGGCAGCATTAATCTGGAATGAATGGCAACATTTGACTTTTCCCTAACAGGTGTGTTCCACGAGCCCTTTTTGGGCTGGTGTAAAGAGCTCCTGACCTTATTGTCGCATTATTCAAGCACCATTCAGAGCAAAATGACATTTGGGGTGTCTATCTGACAAACTCATACCCTATTTGTGATGTGATGTTCATGCATGTCAAAATATTGTGCGGCCAGATTTCCCAAATAAATGCATTAATGATACCAGGACAAATTTTGACCTGGTTTATCCAAAGACATGGTGCTTTTGCCTAGATGCATGAATGACACCCCCTTAGATGAGTCCTTGCATGAGTTCATGGCAAGTCTATTTGTTGTTTCTCCTATAAGACTCATTGCACCTGAATTATTCCCCTGGAGGCACCTTGGCAGATGTTTCTTCTCTATCTTTACAACAGGGATGGGGAACCTGTGGCCCTCCAGATGTTGTTGGACTACAACTCCCATCCATTGGATACACTTCAGTGCTGTAGCTTAATAACCTCTTCTTTATGATGAATAGTAGAATTCCCAGAAAACACATTTCAGCCTAGTTGTGAATGGCTGGGTGTCCAAAATGAGGACAATCACATCTGAAAAGGACTGGGCCTTCCCTCAGGTCTCTAGGCCAGCTCCAGGGCTTGTCATTCTGGTGCCCTCCAGATGTCATTGGACTCAGGCATGCCAACTACAGGGGGCTGAGAGATCTTTGTCCCCCTCAATATCTGGGGACAAGGGGCCAGGCCCCTTGAATGTTGAAGGGGCGGAACTGTCATGGAATTCTACTCAATATTGACCCAGAGGAGATTCCAATGTACAGAGTAAAAACTGAAAACACATTGCAGGATTCCCCCAAAATAGACCAGAGGTAATTATATTTCATCCAGCAGAGCTTTACTGCTACTGAAGGCAAATGAGCATAATGGTCACAAATCCAATACATTCAGGATTGGCACTGTCCATAAGAAATCCAGTTGCAGCAGACTTAACCTAAACTCACAATATCTTATAATAAGTCTAAACTTTAACACTAAGCATACTATGTACAGAACACCACACCAGAAGGAAGAGAGATAGAGAAACCCAGTCTCCTTCTGGCCCTACTTTTATAGTCAGCATGACCTTGACAGAAGAGATAAGAGAACCAGTTTAAGCCAGCTGTACTCAGCTTCTCTGAAGGAATAACCCAAACATCACGAACCTTCTGCTTGTTTCTTTCATACAGAGAAGCTTCCAGGACCCTCTTGAATTAATTAGAATAGGGAAGATCTCTACACAGCAGATCAATACTTTCTGTACTAAGAAATGCAAACGTGACAGGAACACATCCAAGGATCAATTCAGGGACGTCAAATAACATAGTCCCGTATCCTGTTCTTCTCACAGTGACCAACTAGAAACCTGTGTGAAGCCCACAAACAGGATCTGAGTGCAACAGTGTCCTCTCCACTTATGATTCCCAGAAACTTATATTCAGAGGCATACCATTGTTGGAGTATAAGGCTTAGCCATTATGGCTAGTACCCACTGACAGCTGTATCCTCCATGACTTACCTAGCAAGTATCAGATAATTCATCCCATTTCCTTGGATTAAATACAGAGTAGATGGGTGGAAGGGAAGATAGTGAGTTCACCTAACACCACTGAGTCATCTTCAGTTTGAAAGAATTTCTAATATATTTCTTTCCGAATCGCTGGAAGCCATTTTGACTCCCTCTGTAGTCTGGGATGTTTATTTATTGTGAGGAAGAAAGTGCCACAGAAAGTACAAATATTCCAGCATGTGATCTTTGACACAACTCCAAATAACACACGGAAGAGTCTTGTCTAATTTGCTGGCGCGGCGTGAAGAAAGAAACAGTGAGAAGCAATTAACAAAAAAATGTATGATTGCTTGCACTCCTGTGGATCACAAGCTAATACCCCCAAACATTATTTCACTCTCTCCCGTTTTTATTTGTTAACTCTCCTGTAAAATAAATTTTATAAGCTGCAGTCCAGAGCCGGTGAGTTATGAAAATGGAACTTTCACTGCCATTGTCGTCCCAAAGGACTGTTCCTTTATTGCCTTTGTAGTTCAGATTCTGGGCCTACGACGTTGTTTAAAACTGTAGATCATGCACAAAAAAAGTAATAACTTCTAAGTAAAGTGTGCTGCTTTTCAATAATTTAACAGGGCTGAGTAGCCTTTGTTTTTTAATATTGGAGCAAAGGCCCATTAGAAACCCTGGAGTTATGCCCTCTCCAGCCATTATTCCCTTGCTGCGTCTTGTTATGGTCGTGCTAAACCACAAGACGTGAAGTTATATTACTAACATGCTTCCTAAACTACCTGCCGCAAAGCAGATATACCAACACACAGACAGAGTGTTTAGAACTTTATGGTCTTTTTGTGATGGGAAGACAAGCTAACAGGAAGAAAAATGGCCATTAGCTAAGCTATGCAGTTAGAAATAATCAAATAATCAAACAACCCCCGCAGCGGAAAGTTTGCTTTAGATGAAGACACGTATACTCAATCCAGCTGCGCCTCAACAGAGAACAGCTTTCTAGGAAAAGTTCTTTGTAAAAGGGCGAGAGCACTACTCTGGAACCCTCAGCAGTTCATGAAATTTACTGTACCATTGGGATTTCGAACAAGTAACAGTATACAGGCTAGTTTGCCCCTTCACTCAAAAAATGTGTAGAAGCTATTGCTATGGATGCAAGCCATGGAACTTAAACAACACTTATGTATGAGTGGTACAGAGAACTGGAAAAGCAGCAGGCGACAGAGCTAGGAAGGTTCTCTAATTTGTTAAAAAGCAGGTGTGTAAAAATATGGAAACTGGAGAAAGAGTTCAGAGTAATCTTGGATGGCATGTAGGAGAGATCAGGTGTTACTTCTTCTTTTTCAAAGGCACTTTTCTAGTTCAAAGTGACTTTGGTTTTGCCAGAGGGGAAATACCAAGAAGTATAATTGGAATATTTTTTTCCCCTGGGTTTTCCATGCTAGGTTTCAGAAATGCAGGACAGACTTTTAAAACTGCATAGACAAGATAAAGGCAGGTGCGGAAGATAAGAAATTGCTTTGAAAGGAGAAATCCTGTCCCAGTGTAGATGACTCTGTAGCAGAGACTCTTTGCTGATATGACACAGTCTGTTGGATGCTTCTTTGAGGGCAGAAAGCATGTCAAAGATCACACTGAGTTTTTCCATAGAGCAGCCCTCCCTAGCCTAGTGCCATCCATATTTTGGACTACAATTCGCATCAGCCCAGAAATGAGAGGATCTGTATAATTTGTCCAAAGGGAAAAGAAATTATCCAATAGTTTCATCTATATGCGTAACCATCAGTAGTGACCATAGGACACAGGTTCTTCTCATTTTCTCAGAGTTTTTGTTTTGTTTTGTTTTTTAATAAATCAAAAATAACAACTGCCATTACAAATGGTGGCGGCGGCAGCGACTGTGTTGATAGCCTCCACAATGCCCTGACACCCAGAATCATTCTTGGGCATTGCAGGAGAGAAATGGGGGGTCACTGCCCAAACAGTAATAATAATAAATGGCAGAAAATATTAGAAGAAATTTCTGCAACATGGATGACTTTTTCTAGGAGTGATAGTGAGAAAAAGAGACGTTGCGGGCGGGATTATTTTCCCCAGAAAATGTTGTTTGTTTGATATTTTGATTTTTATTTTTCCCATATACAAAATTACATTTGTTACTCAACAATTATATTCCAGTTCGATAAAACTAGTGACTTCCCTCTCACCCATCATCGAAGTTTATAACCCAAATTGCAAACAATTAGGTTTTAAGGTTCCGTCTGATCTTATTTTGTGCTCTCTAAAGTGTTCCTTAATATGTTGTGCTATTTTCTTACACTTCACATGCCACTGTGGGAAATAACTTTTTAATTTTTTAATTTTTAATAAATTTTTATTATTAAACATTTCAACATAACAATTTATCAAAAATGTATCAACCTCATTTTCCCCGTATAAATTTCCCTCCTCCCCTCCCTGAAAAGAACCCACCCTCCCACCCTATCCTTGACTTCCCTCAGTGCCTCTCTCTGGTTTTTGAACACATGTTACTCTCTGCATATTCCAAAATTGTAATGATCCTTAATTTATCTATCTATATATTACCAATAATAAATTTGTGTCTGTTTATTCAAAACCTGCCAAGGAGATCAGTTCATTTTGTCGTTTCTTTAAGTACTTTGTAAAAGGTTCCCAATCTTCTTTGAAATCACAGTTGTCCTTGTCGCGTAATTTATGCGTCAGTTTCGCCAGTTCCACATAGTCCAAATAACTTTTTTTTAATATAGATTAGGAAAGGTTTCCAGTCTTCTTGAAAAGATTCTAAATATTATTAGTGCCGTCAATTTTGCCAACCCTGCATATTCTGAGATTTTCATCAACCATTCTTCCTTTTCGGGAGTCTTCTCCACCTTCCATTTTTGTGCATATAGAATCGGAAAATGCGTTCAGAGACATTTCAGCTCATCTCTTTAAAAACAAAAAAACCAGCATGTTGGAAGCAAATAGGCACAGCTACAACAGGCAGCGAATCTAAGGAACCCTGTGTCAGGTCTCCAAATGCCAGGAGTTGTAGCTGCTCCTATGGTAACCAGCTTTAACTGCACTCTCCACTTTCTTTTCTCTCTGTGTCTAAATTCTACTTGCCTACAACCGCTTCTCATACTCAGACACCTACACAACACACACCATAGACCCCAACAGACCCTGACTACTCATCAGCTGTGACCACATTGGCAAGACACAGAACATTATTTTTCATCAGCTCTGTTACATGGGATATTTGTGCTTTCAATTTCTTTTTAAAATTTTATTCATTTTTCTTTTTCATTCATTCCATACATCTCATATCCATAACATTTACTATGCTTTCCTTCCTTCCTCCCCTCCTAGGCTTTCCCCAACTTCCACTTCTGGTTTGTTTCTCCTTCTTCCCACCTTGCTACCTCCTAAAAGAAAAAATACTAATAACATATTTATACAATAACATCAAATCTAAAAACATAAAAATAAAAATGAGTACACTACATTACTTCTCTATCTTCAACACATTTTCTAATACTAATGATGTGAATGTTTATTGAAATCCTGCCAGCAAGTCTCTAGACTTTCTTTGTTTCTGCAAGTATAATATAAATGGTTCCCATTCTTTTTCAAAGTCACTGTTGTCTTTTTCTCTTAGTCTGTCTGTCATTTTTGTCAGTTCTGCAAAGTTCATCAACTTCTCTTGTCATTGTTCTTTAGTTGGTATTTCTCCAGTCTTCCAGTTTTGTGCAATCAACAGTATGCAGCTGTAGTGGCATACATAAATAAAGCCTCTTTTCTTTCGGTATGTCTTGACCTAAAATACCTAATAAAAAGGCTTCTGTGGTTGTTTTTTTACAAAAGCTGTTTTCAACATTTTCTTCAACTCATTATATATCATTTCCCAATGAGCTTTTACCTTTTTGCAATCCCACCACATATGACAAAAAGTACCTTCTGCTTCACACCGCCAACACTCTTTCTTTTCATTTTTTTACATTTTTGCCAATTTAACCGGTGATATATACCATCTATACATCATTTTCATATAATTCTCTCTCAATAATATGCAATCTGTAAACTTCAAGTTTACTTTCCACAATTTTATCCAATCCTCAAATTGTATGTTATGGCCTATGTCTTGTGCCCATTTAATCATTACCGATTTGACTTCTTCATCCTTAGTTTCAATTTCTTAACCATCCCAGTGCCTTGAAGATGGGGGAGACTAACCCCACTGCCCACTTGTCGACTTGCTCAAGTGTGAGGATATGCAAAGCCATGGCAGAATATTTGAACCATGCTGAAGAGACAGCAGAACTTCCAAGCCCACCGGATTATTCTGCTGTTGTTCCAGCTGAGGTTGTTTCCTTTCTCCTCGGCTGTAACATCGACAGCCGCTGGAGCTGTCAGAAAAGGGTGGGGGGAAGCAATTAATATTTTTTGCCCCCTTTGCTTTCTGCACACAATTTTTTCTTTTCATGAAAACAAAGCTTTGGATGCAGGGACACAGATTACAGCTCACCTTGAAAAATAATAAGAGAAAGAAATGGCAGTAATAGGTGCCCCCCCCTTCTCCTTAACATTCTTGCAATTGTTAGGAATGACAACTTACTGGAAGGCTCTCAGCACACAACACTTGGCAATAATACACATCACTGTCAGGATATGCAGAACAGAGAAAATGAAAAGGTAAAACTAACTTTAGCAGTACTTTCAGATTTTATATTATCACAATGCTTGTTTTTTAAAAATTTATACTTATATATCTAATGTAGAAAATGCCTCGTTGAATTCAATGGGACTCACTTCTGAGTAGATATGGCCAGAATTGTGTTCATAATGAGTCAACTTGAGGCATAGCCCCTCATTTTCTCTCTTTCTACTTACATTAGCATTTGGTAACATTGCCAAACTCTGTTTAGTTATTTATTTGGCAGCCCAAATTCTTGTTTGCTTTTCCTTTTTTAAAAATTGCAGACGGTATTATTATTATTACTATTATTATTATTAAATAATAATTAAATAATAATAATCTGAGTATTCAGTTGAAATAGGTTGGAATGGGTTTATTATCAGCCACGTATAAAATCAGCACAGACCAAACAGCAATTGATATGTCCACTTTGCTTAGAAAACCGTGGGAAAAAATTGCTTGGAACATATCATTCATCATCAGCGTTAAAATTATGATGATGGTGGTGAAAAGTGGGAAAACGGCAGCTTGGAATGTATTGTTATCATCCAGTACAGCAGCAAAAAGTTGTTGCTTCTCCTTGACCTCTTGACACCATTTGATACCATTGACTATTGGTTTCCTCCTGGAGAGTGTAGATTGGGAATTGGAGGCAGGTTAATATGGTGATTCCACTCCTTCCTGTGGAAGAAGTCATCAGGGGATAGAGCATGGAATCTCCCATACATGGATGAAATCCCACTCTAATTCTCCAGGCCATCTTATTCTGTTGAGGGATAAACCATTGGCTGGAAGCAGAAATGGGATGGATGCAATCCAGCAAAGTGAAACTGATTATTATTATTAATTAATTAATTAATTAATTTATACCCCGCCCATCTGGTTGGGTTTCCCAGCCACTCTGGGCAGCTTCCAACAGAATATTAAAATACAATAACCTATTAAACATTGAAAGCTTCCTTAAACAGGGCTGCCTTCAGATGTCTTCTAAAGGTCTGGTAGTTGTTGTTCTCTGGTGGGAGGGCGTTCCACAGGGTGGGCGCCACTACCGAGAAGGCCCTCTGCCGGGTTCCTTGTAACTTGGCTTCTAGCAGCAAGGGAACCGCCAGAAGGCCCTTGGCACTGGACCTCATCAATCCAAGCATGTTAGAGGCATTGTGGATTGGAGACGTCCAGGAATCATAGCTGTCAGTGTTTCCCTTTTCTTGCAAGGAATCCTATTCGGAATAAGGGAATTTCCCTTTAAAAAAGGGAAAAGTTGGCAGCTATGCCAGGAATTGGATAGACAGCCTGTTCACATAGGTTTGCACTCCCCTTGAGTGCACCAGTTCAGGGCTACTTCTGTACCCAGCATTGTCACCAAAACTGAAGTGGTGCCAATGGCAAAGAGCACATATTACCAGCCACAACAGTTGCACTAGCTACAATATAGCCATTGCTGGATAGAAACTGCCTGGCCACAGTTGCCCATACTCCTGTGATTATTTGCACTCTACATAGCAATGTGCTTGAAGGCAGTTTGGAAGTTTCAACTGGTGATGAATCTGGCTGGGAAGATGGTAACTGAGCACCAGTCCTGAAGGATCTGCACTGGTAGCCTGTACAGTCCCAAGCCCAATTCAAGGTTGATGTTGACCTGTAAAGGCCCGAATGACTTGAGCCCAAAATAGCCAAAGGGATATCGACTTGCGCATGCATTAAGATCAACAGGGAAGGCCCTTCCCATGGTCCCATCACCCGGTGGTGCACACAAGACAATGACACAGGATAGGGCCTTCTTTGTGGTGTGCCACATATCAGTAAGGACTTCCCCTCTGAAGTGCATCTGGAACTGTTCACCTTTTACCAGCAAATGAAGATGCACCTCTCTGCAGTGGGCATTTGGCAAGGAGTGAGCAGCGACACACTGAAGCTCAACATAAAAAAAACGAAGATCATGGCCACTGGTCCCATCACCTCCTGGCAAATAGAAGGGGGAGAAATTGAGGCAGTGAGCGATTTTACTTTGTTGGGCTCCATGATCACTGCAGATGGTGATAGCAGCCATGAAATTAAAAGACGCCTGCTTCTTGGGAGAAAAGCAATGACAAACCTAGACAGCATCTGAAAAAGCAGAGACATCACCTTGACAACAAAGGTCCGTATAGTTAAAGCTATGGTTTTCCCAGTAGTGCTGTATGGAAGTGAGAGCTGGACCATAAAGAAGACTGATCGCCAAAGAATTGATGCTTTTGAATTATGGTGCTAGAGGAGACTCTTGAGAGTCCCATGGACTGCAAGAAGATCAAACCTATCCATTCTGAAAGAAATCAGCCCTGAGTGCTCACTGGAAGGACAGATCCTGAAGCTGAGGCTCCGATACTTTGGCCACCTCATTTGAAGAGAAGACTCCCTGGAAAAGACCCTGATGTTGGGAAAGATGGAGGGCACAAGGAGAAGGGGAGGAAAGAGGATGAGATGGTTGGACAGTGTTCTCGAAGCTACCAACATGAGTTTGACCAAACTGCGGGAGGCAGTGGAACACAGGAGTGCCTGGCGTGCTCTGGTCCATGGGGTCATGAAGAGTCGGACACGACTAAACGACTAAACAAGAACAGTAACAGAGCAACGACACAGTTGTTTTGCTACAATCACTTACTGTTTATTCACTTTTTTGTGAAACTTTAGTTGATGTTTTGTATCTTGCCCATAATTGTTCCATTGTAATTCTCCTTCTCCCTCCCCTTCATGCAGAGCATCTGGCTTCTACTGGTGTCCAAGAAGAGATGGGCCAGGCAGGCTGATGGTGCAAACCTCTCTCTCTCCTCCTCCTACTCTGCTCAACTATAGAATGGTTGGCTGTTGATGGAGTCCAAGAATGCCAGGATGATTTATTAGACCAGGTAACTCTTCTCGGTGTTTTCCTCCATCAGTGACAGGCCTGTCTGGCCTTCTCAAGCTAACAGGGAAATGGCAGGCAGCCTGTTCATCATCCTTTGGCAGGGCACATCTAATCTTTGGAGAGCGCTCCTTTGCTCTCACGCATGACTTTAAATGCAATAGCCCCTCTTTGCCATCACCTTTGTTCCCCATGGACCTTGAAGGACCTGGGTGCCTGTTACCTTTGCCATCTTCCATCAAATGGCTTCTTGCAGCATTCCCCCCCCCCCCGTAACATAGGCAAAGTCCTTGTATGAGCTACCTGTGCAAACAGGTGAAGATGCACCTTGTTCTGTGCGGGTAATTGTATGCTGACTGACAGAAGGAGCAGATATATGAGCAGTAATGAAGCCCTTTGGGAAGGGAGAATGAAATTGCAGGTACATCAAGGAGAGGAGAAGAGCCTGCACAGTTTAAAAACTTTTATTTGGGGCGTGATCCAAAAGCATTGTTAAGCTGGAAGGAGCGCCTTCCATTAACATCAGCTGAACTCTGCAATTGTAGTCCTAGATTCATAACCGCTTGCAATATACATATAATTTGTATTTTAATGCCTATGGGCTCACTGCCAATGCGAATGAGCTCAATATGACCTGAAGTTCGAGCAAAGCCTTGTCAATAAGAAGAACAGCGCCCTTTGTTGAATTCTGAAAATCGTTCGAAGTAAACAAGCCAGGATTTTTAGAAGTTTAATCCATGCAAAGAGCTCAACCGATATCGAAACTATGCTCAGATAGAGATGAAAGGATCCGGAAGAATGTCTGAATTCAGTTAAAGATTACTAAAGCTTTGGGGAGGGGGGTGCATATGGAAATCTGACTCCTACAAAGTCTGCTTGGTGTCTGATTAGCAATTGGTATTCGGCTCAGAGTGGTTTGTGTTCTCAGCTAGTTTTGAACAAGGCTGAATCGGAGAAGGAAACTTATTTCACTGCCAGCTCTGAAGAAATATGACAAATTTGTTGTATGTATGGATTTCAACATGTAATGACTTAGGAAGGCAAACTTCTCTTCTGCAGCTTTTGCAGTATAGAAGTTGCAAAGTTCATCATCTTGCCCTCTGAGCTCTCCCTCGATGGGGCTTCCGTCTTTGGCCACCAAAACTTTGCAATGCATCTTGCCCTCTGAGCTCTCCCTCGATGGGGCTTCCGTCTTTGGCCACCAAAACTTTGCAATGAAGTTCTCCGGTGTCATTCTCTTGTGGGGCTTGAAGGCTTCGAAAACTAGTTGGGGGAGGCCTTCCTCTTTAGATGCAAGGAATCATATTGCTGGAAAGGACCTCAAAGGAACCACGGCCACAGCAGCTCTGACAGATCCCACTTCTGCTTACAGCCAGCCCCATTCCAAGGCAGAAAGTTGCTCCCAATGCTTTGCTGAAATGCCCTTAATTTGCAGCTGATGGTTTGAACCATACCCTCTTCAGCAACAGTGAATAAATTTGGTCCAACATCAGTGGGCCAGCCAGTCATATCACCTCTTAAACAACTCTTCTTCAGGCTAAACACCTGAAGTCTTGAACTTTTCCTCCAGGTCACTAGACATAAGAGCACAAGAAGAGCCTGCTGGTTCATCTAGTCCAGAATCTTGTTCTCACAGTGGCCAACCAGGTGCCTGTGGGAAGACCCAAAGCAGGGCATGAGTGCAAGAGCATTATCCCCTCCTGCAGTTTCCAGCACCTGGTATTCAGAAGGATACTGCCTCCAACACTGTACCCTCCAATGCAAAGTGGTCCCTAACTGGGAAACCTTATTCTGAGGCCTCATGCCCACATGAGTCATGTGAGATTGCAGGGCCCTCCTCCCAAAAAAGCATTTCTTTCAGGGTGAGAGTGCAGCCCAAAGTCGCAGTGGCCATTTTTGTTGGAGTGTTGTGGGTATCAAGGAGTTAACTGAGAATGCTGAGTCAGTAGCATGTGATGACTAAGCATTGTGAGACATGGGACGTTGCCTAATTGACCCATTGCCAGCTAGTGTAAAGAGGCATGGTTGACTTTGCACTTCAGTCGGTAGGGGTGTGAAGAGGTGATGGCTTCTCCCCCGAATGTAATTCCACCTGTATGCTGTGTATCCTGAATGTAACAAGACTGCTTTATGATGCTGCAAGACTGCAACTAAATAAAGCCCCCTTACTGTGGGGCTCTTGTACATCGCAACAATTTCAGCCCCTGTCCCCTTGCAAAAAAAATAAATATGGAGATGTCCTTTTTCTCTCCTAGGACAGTTGACAGCTATGTGACATTGGAGGCAGAACACAGCCATCAGAGCAAATAGCCCCTTTATTCTCCATGAACTTGCCTGCCTCTTTCTTCCCTTAACTTTTAAAATCTTTGTGAGATGCTTAAACTGTCATTGTATGGGGGGGGGGGAGAGATGGCTGCCCCTATGAAGATGGCCATATTTCCCCCCTGTACAATTCTCCAGGAATTGTTAAGCCATACAGTCGCTTCCTGGAAGGATTTCAAACGGGTTTTGGTTTTTGTCATACAGCTGCTCTAAGCCACGTAAAACCTGAGTTAGTGAAGTACAAACTCAGGCACAATTTTGTCCATGGATTATGCAGCTTAGGGTTCCAGATCAGGGGTTCCAGGTCCATGCATTAGGTACTACACAGGACTTCTGTTTTGCTGTTTTAGCTCACAGACAAACAAAACCTTCAGGTAGAAAGCTGAAATATGGTTGTTTTAATTTAAAGTGACCTTCCCCAGACAATGAGAGAGAGAGAGAGAGAGAGAGAGAGAGAGAGAGAGAGAGAGAGAGAGAGATGTTTTACAGGCATTTGACACAGGCTTTTATATCCCACAATTTCAAGTGGCAGAAATCCTCACTTCAGAAGTAATAAAACCTGTTCACCTGAGGCAAACTTAAGCAGTTCCTCACCGAACAAGTGATTCTTGAGTTCTTAGATTCAAATCAAGGTGGCCTTCACCTTGTCAGAACACTCCCCAAGACTACATCACAGATCAGCTACTATTAAAAGACACCATTTCCCCCACCCCACCCCCTGAATAAAATCCAGAAATAAATAATGAAAGGCAAAAGTGCTGTGCTGCTGTCACAGGCAAGCCCCATTGAAATGCATGGGAAGTTCACAAGGAGACATTCAGGCCCCACTCTACTTGGGACTAGCAGAAGAGTAGTCCATGTTTTTCATGAACATTGGGGCTTTTGTTTGCCTGTGACTGCTGTGGGCTTGTTTACCTATTCGGGAAGCAGTGTAATGATTCTAAATTTCCTTCATTACTTCAAGCAACATCGTCATGATTTGCTGTGCAACGCTAGGATGTCATCTTGAATGATACGAGATGACTGATCCCAAAAAATACCTGTCTTCAATTGCCCGCAGTGACATTATCACACAACCAAATATTATTTGTTGGCTGTGTAGAGTTGCGAATCGCAGCCCAGCGAGCCTGTTGGTGCCAGAAGCTGACTTTGGGTGGCAACGCAGCTGCTGACATGGCTGGGGGGCAATAGTCCCAAAAAGATCCCAGCAGCCACTGCACAGCCCAGCAAGATCTCAGAGAGGAGAGTGGTGGCAGCCTCATTTAAAAGGACAGTCCGCCCTCTTGTCTGGCCTCCTGCCTCCTTCAGCGAAGTATGGAAAAGGTTTTCCTAAGCCCTGCCTCCCTCAGTTTAGAGGCTCCCACAGAGGCTTGGCATAATCACTGGTTAACCAAGCAACCCAAACAAAACCGGCCTCCGGTTTCTCTCAGAGAGCCAGTGTGGTGTAGTGGTTAAGAGTGATAGACTCGTAATCTGGGGAACTGGGTTCGCATCTCAGCTCCTCCACATGCAGCTGCTGGGTGACCTTGGGCTAGTCACACTTCTTTGAAGTCTCTCAGCCCCACTCACCTCACAGAGTGTTTGTTGTGGGGGAGGAAGGGAAAGGAGAATGTTAGCCGATTTGAGACTCCTTCGGGTAGTAATAAAGTGGGATAGTCATGCTGGCCACATGACTGTCTGCGGACAAACGTCAGCATCCTTGGCCAATAACGTGAGATGAGCGCCGCAACCCCAAAGTCGTCCAGAACTGGACCTAATGGTCAGGGGTACCTTTACCTTATAAGACATACTGTAGGTATAAAGCGGGAGGAGCACCTTAAGAGGTCCTGAGAAGTCCCCACCCAACCTTGAACGGGCTGAGCTGACCAGTGAGGAGATTTCACCCCTCCCATGCGCAAGAATCTCCTGATCATCTCCTGAGGTCTCTGCTGACTCTACAGAGAGGATGAGCAATGTACTGCTCTCTACTTAATTAGTCAAATGAGTGTGTGCTGGTCCCGGGGGTAAGGTACCGTGGGCGTAAGCAGAGTCCACACGAAGAGGGACGAGGTCCGAGGCGGAGAGCCGGGCGGGGAACAGGAACGCTGGAACAGGAGGCCGAGCAGGGAACAGGAACACCGGATGATCAGGAACAGGAGGCCGAGCAGGGAACTGGAACACAGGAAGGTCCGAAGCCAACAACGACGTTGCTCCCGCAACCTGGGACCGGACTGACTAGGCTTTTATCCTCTTCTAAGGCCGGGGGTGGTCCCGGCCCCCAGGAGCCCCGCCTCCTCTGGCCTTAAGGCGAGCACTCCTCCTGGGAGCAACCAGTTCCCTTCGCCTCTCTGCCCTAAGCCTCTGCAGATCAGGAGAGGCCGAAGGGTTACTGGGCCCTGGAGGAGGCTCACCTGACGCCACTGAGTCCTCAAGCACCTCTGGGGCCAGAAGGGTTTCACCTGGGGCCAGCTCCTGGTGCTCTGCCACAGGTGCAGGCTCTTCAGCATCTAGGCCTTGCCCCAGTTCAGCCGGCCCTGGAGGCGGGGACTCCTGTGCAGGCTGGGATTCCTCTGGTTCATCCTCTGAATCGGAATCCCAGGCCATCACACCATCCCCCCTCCCAGGCCCCCCCCTCAACCGAGGGTCCGGACCCGGCTTGCCGGGGTACGTCGCATGGAACTCTCGGAGGCAGGCAGGTGCGTGGACGTTGGCCGCTGGTTCCCAGGAACGGTCCTCCGGTCCGTACCCCTTCCAGTCAATGAGATACTGCAGCTTTCCCCTGCGGTATCGGGAGTCCAGGATGTGTTCCACCTCATACTCAGGCTATCCCTGAACCAACACTGGCTGCGGTCGGGGACGGTTCGGGTGGAACTCGTCGGGTGGGGCCACCGGACTCAGAAGGGACCTGTGGAAGACCGGGTGAACCTTCAGGGTTGTGGGTAACCGGAGACGGAATGCCACAGGAGAGACTTGATCCACGATAGGGAATGGGCCGGTGACGCGGGCGTCCAACTTCCGCGAAGGTCGAGAGGGGTGGAGGTGGCGAGTGGAGAGCCAAACCAGGTCACCGACGCGAAGTTCCGGCCCCACCTGGCGGTGGCGGTCGGCCTGGGCTTTGTACGCTTCCTTGGCCTGGTGCAGTTGCTCCACCAAAAGCTGTTGCTGGGACTGGAGCTCTTGAAGCCACTCCGTCACCGCCGGGACCGCGGAAGCCGGCAGCACATCTGGAAACAGCCGTGGATGATAACCGTAACTGGCCTGGAACGGGGTCTGCTGGGTGGACGCACTCACCGCGTTGTTGTAGGTGAACTCCGCCAATGCCAGGTGGTCGACCCAGTCATCCTGCTGGTAGCTGCAGTAACACCGGAGGTACTGCTCCAGCACCGCGTTCGCCCGTTCCGTCTGGCCATCGGTCTGTGGGTGGTAGGCTGACGAGAGGCAGACCTCTGTCCCGAGAGTCTGGTGTAAAGCTCGCCAGAACCGGGACGTGAACTGAACGCCCCGGTCGGACACCACGCGCTCAGGTAGGCCATGCAGGCGGAAGACATGCTGAAGGTACAGCTGAGCGGTTTCCTTGGCTGTGGGTACAGATGGGCAGGAGGCGCAGTGCACCATCTTGGTGAAATGGTCGGAGAAAACTAGAAGGCAGGTACAGCCACGAGACGGGGGTAAGTCCACTACAAAGTCCAACGAAACCGTGTGCCAAGGGCGTGGTGGAACTGGCAATGGCTGAAGTAGGCCGGGGGGTCGCCCGGTAGGGCCCTTGGCGCGCCGGCAGACATCACAACCAGCAACGTAGCGAGCCACGTCAGCCTTCAGGCGGGGCCACCAAAACTCACGACTTACCAGATGGGTGGTCCGATACCGTCCAAAATGCCCCGCTGCTGGGGCATCATGAGCCATCCGGAGAACCTCCAGCCGCAGTGGCCCTGGCGGGATATACAGACGACCGTGGTGCAGCAGAAGGCCCTGATACAGGACCAGCCCCGGATACTGAGGGCTGGACCCTTCAGCCAGCTCCCGGAGTCGTTCCTGGGCCCAAGCGTCGACCCGCTGCTGTTCCCGCACCCAAGCCTGCAGTGGCTCCGCCTCCTGGGTGGCCAGGAATGCAGCTGGAGGTAGGATCGTGGTGGGTACTGCTTGCTGTACCGTGTCTGCGTTGTCTTCAGGTTTCCGGGACAGGGCATCCGCTTTCTGGTTCTGAGAGCTAGGGATATAGCGGATCCGGAACTGGAACCGGGAAAAGAACAACGCCCACCGGATCTGTCTTTGGTTCAGCTTGCGGGTGGTCTGGAGGTACTCCAGGTTCCGGAGGTCGGTTCTCACCTCCACCGGATGTCGTGCCCCCTCAAGATGGTTGCACCAGACCTCAAAGGCCACCTTGATGGCCAGTAGTTTCCGCTCCCACACAGTATAGTTACGCTCCGCTGGTAGGAGCTGGCGGGAATAGAAGGCACAGGGTAAGAGTGGGTAAGCAGAGTCCACACGAAGAGGGACGAGGTCCGAGGCGGAGAGCCGGGCGGGGAACAGGAACGCTGGAACAGGAGACCGAGCAGGGAACAGGAACACCGGATGATCAGGAACAGGAGGCCGAGCAGGGAACTGGAACACAGGAAGGTCCGAAGCCAACAACGACGTTGCTCCCGCAACCTGGGACCGGACTGACTAGGCTTTTATCCTCTTCTAAGGCCGGGGGCGGTCCCGGCCCCCAGGAGCCCCGCCTCCTCTGGCCTTAAGGCGAGCACTCCTCCTGGGAGCAACCAGTTCCCTTCGCCTCTCTGCCCTAAGCCTCTGCAGATCAGGAGAGGCCGAAAGGTTACTGGGCCCTGGAGGAGGCTCACCTGACGCCACTGAGTCCTCAAGCACCTCTGGGGCCAGAAGGGTTTCACCTGGGGCCAGCTCCTGGTGCTCTGCCACAGGTGCAGGCTCTTCAGCATCTAGGCCTTGCCCCAGTTCAGCCGGCCCTGGAGGCGGGGACTCCTGTGCAGGCTGGGATTCCTCTGGTTCATCCTCTGAATCGGAATCCCAGGCCATCACAGAGTGAATCTCTGTGTGTGTGTGAGAGAGTCAGTCAGTGTGTCGGAGAGAGAGTGCAAGAGATCGTGTTTATAGATAAGATTGCTGCTAAGAGCAGCTGCAGGCACTCAGAGTATAGCATTGATTTATGCTCAGAATATTTAGCTCTGTATATAGTTTTGTATTATAGCTGTAATTATAGAATAAAGGAGGATATTTTACAGAGCTGCTCTCCAAGTGGTTTATACTCTGCAAGACTATGCAAAACGCTGCTGCGCAACGACTATATTATTGAGACAGTGAATCCGGTGCTCTCAGCTCCAAGCTGTGAGTCCACAGCACTGTGACCTGTTCCTGTGGGAAAGGAGGTCTCTGGCAGTGCTACCCAGCTCGCCTAGCCCAGTCGGGGCTGTAGTGCATGAGTCCAGTTGGTACACTGGCTCAAGGGCAATGCTGACAACCAGTGGCTATCTCAAGTGGCCAATGGTCCAAGTCACATGGTTTTGCACCATGCTGGGTCCTCATCATGGTGCCCTGGAAGGTGCGCAGGGATGAAGTCAGGACTTGAGGTTGGAATGCATTTGGTTATAATGCAACACCACTCGGGAGGCCCCATTAGTTAAAGTGGTGCTTTAGGTTAAGAACAGTTTCAGGTTAAGAACGGACCTCCAGAACGAATTAAGTACTTAACCCGAGGTACCACTGTATACATTTCTGGAAGCTTGGGCTGCTCCCACTCCCAACACGATTGGCTGTCTAAACTTCCAAGCTGCAAATCATGACTTAGAGTTTAAGGGCCAATGGCAGAGGCCCAAATCTTGAAATGTGATAGGATATCATGTATCGAATCAGAACACAGGGGCTCAGAATCCTTAGTCCAGACTCAAGCTCAGGCAAACACAAGACCACTGAACACATAACAGTGGTCATCCACAGAGCTGCAGCCTGGGAGCGCCATGCCCCATCCCTCAGAGAACAACAGGTTCTGGGGCAATAAAAGCAAGCGGTTTTGTGTCAGTATAGCCCAGAAGACCCAAATCTAAACATAGTTTTCTGCATGAAAGGGTAGGATAGAAGTTGCTCCCCACAAGGCTTGTCCCCTCATCCCGCTGCCAGAACAAAGCTCATCCCCTCATCAAAATATGCCCTCCCCATTTATTCATTTTCTACCCTGGTCTGCATTTGCCATGTATTGAAGGTCTGGGTAGTATTCCCTATGATCCACAGGCGGATTCACAAATTTATGAGTATCTGTCTGTGCGTGTGACAAATTCCAGAGGGGCCAACCTATTAGGCTGCAATAGATTGTAATGGATTGCTTTGAAGTCATTTCAAACCAAGGTGTGGGGGGAGGGAATTGTCCCACTCCCTCCCCCCCATTCTGTATTTTGCTAGAACAAAGGTGGCAACCCTATGACTAACCTAGGAAGAAAATTAACAATAGGAAGTAGAAGAAGAAAAATGCTAAAACAGCAGGGCACTGGGAAGAATTGAGAGCAAAGAAAATTGGGAAGAGATTAATATTCTTACAACTAAGGGGTGTGTAGAAATGTTTGTCCCTTCTTAAAGCATGCCTTTCAACCCAAAATGGGAGGGCCATCAAGGTAGCTTGTCTCCTCACACATTCTCATAAATAATTTTTTTTAATTGAATTTTCTGTGTTGTTTACATAAAAGAGAGTTCAGAACGACAAGCCACGGATTCCTAAAATGAAACGCAGCGCAAATAGGAATACTGATGGCAGTGAATATAAATGACTCCTCGGTCAATAAGTGAAGTTCTTCACTCGAAATTAGGTGGTTCAACGATTCCTCTGTAATTATGACAGAAATCTAAAAGCAAGCTCCGAGAACCTGCAACAAAAGTTGGCCGTGTGCTGGCTTCATCTTGTCTTTGTATTATTGGAATGGTTCGTTATGAACAATTCCAACTGTCAGCCATCATTTGGGCTGAGAACGGATATTGAATGGGGCCGGAGGCTGAAGAGGCATTGCAGTGGAGGTGCATTTGTCTTCACAGACTACGAGTAACCCTGCATGGTCTGCTGCTTTTACCTTTATGAGTTCCTCTGATTGGTAATTGATAGAATAAATCTTTCCAAATGCAGGAAAAAAGAAAAAAGCATCAAGATCTCCAGCAACAAAGCATGCATTTTATATGGCGCCATTTCAGTCCTCGGCCATTTCAATTCATTTTGCCAGATTATTATTTTTTAAAAAATAAAAATGAATAAATCCAGGTCACGGTATTCGGTTGTGAGCTGCACCCCACATAGGGCTTCCTCCCTTATACACTGTCAGGTCTATATTTTCATTTTTAGTGCCAACAGAGTAAGTGAGCAGCTTTCAGAGTCAGCTTGAGATCTAAGATTTAAAGATATTTGGGAGAGTACTGGAGCAGGGGGAATGTGGGTGGGCAGGATCTTCATCATCTGTGGCAACATCGAAGTCTCACCGAGGAGGCTCCCTTATTGGTAAATTTCAAGTCTCTGCACACTGAAAAATGGGATTTAGCTCAAAGTGCATTACGAGCTCAGTTGCTAATGACAAATCCAATGAAAGGAGGTCTTCCTGAGTGATAGACGGCAGCTTTCTATGGGCATTTTGGTAAGGCGTTAAAGACAACTGAGGGAAAAGCTGGAGCCATTACTCCCCCAGTTTGAAAGCCTTTATAAAACAAAGGCGTCCTTTTATTGCGTCCTCTTGGAGTTGACAAAAGACCCCTTGAAGGAAAGAAATATATGAGGGGGCAGGGTGGGGAGAGACTGTGGAACTGGGAAATGAGCCCTGTTTTATTTATTTATTTTAAAAAAACCATCTTGGAAGGTGATGAAGTCTCTCCTTCACTGGAGTTTTTTGAGCAGATGTTAGAAGGTAATCTGTCAA
The DNA here is from genome assembly GCF_964106915.1 of Podarcis gaigeae. Classification (NCBI taxonomy): domain Eukaryota; kingdom Metazoa; phylum Chordata; class Lepidosauria; order Squamata; family Lacertidae; genus Podarcis; species Podarcis gaigeae. The sequence continues at coordinate 107,610,294 of NC_139680.1, read as the reverse complement.
GGATTCATAAGCTATGAGTCTTGCATTGCAGGGGGTTGGACTAGATGGCCCTAGGGTCCCTTGTTGTTGTTGTTGTTGTTGTTTAGTAGTTTAGTTGTGTCTGACTCTTCATGACCCCATGGACCAGAGCACGCCAGGCACTCCTGTCTTCCATTGCCTCCCGCAGTTTGGTCAAACTCATGCTGGTAGCTTCAATAACACTGTCCAACCATCTCGTCCTCTGTCATCCCCTTCTCCTTGTGCCCTCCATCTTTCCCAACATCAGGGTCTTTTCCAGGGAGTCTTGTCTTCTCATGAGGTGGCCAAAGTATCGGAGTCTCAGCTTCAGGATCTGTCCTTCCAGTGAGCACTCAGGGCTGATTTCCTTCAGAATGGATAGGTTTGATCTTCTTGCAGTCCATGGGACTCTCAAGAGTCTCCTCCAGCACCAGAATTCAAAAGCATCCATTCTTCGGCGATCAGCCTTCTTTATGGTCCAGCTCTCACTTCCATACTGGGAAAACCATAGCTTTAACTATATGGACCTTTGTTGTCAAGGTGATGTCTCTGCTTTTTCAGATGCTGTCTAGGTTTGTCATTGCTTTTCTCCCAAGAAGCAGGCGTCTTTCACTGCCTTGCTGTGGCGAAGGGGCTTGAAGAACTCAGAGAAGCTATGAACTATGCTGAGCAGGGCAGTGGCGTAGCGTGGGGGGTGCAGGGGGTGCCAGCCGCACCGGGCGCAACATTTTGGGGGGCGCACTCGCAGCTCTCTGCCCCTACCTGGCTCACTCACTCTCTCTCACTGCTGTGCTGGCTGTGCGAATCCGAGCTGCCGGGTCGCCACCCACTGTGCGGAGCGGAGAGAGAGCGAGGGAGGGACTATCTGGGGGAGGGACAGTGCAGCAAGCTTCGGGCCGCGCAGGGCTCTTCTGACGGCGCCGAGCCCTTCGCGGAGGCTGCGTCGCCCGTACTTCAGAAAGCGGTGCGTGAAGTCTCCCCGCAGCGGCCAGCCGGCCCCGGAGCACGTGCAGAGCGCCGATTCCCCCTGCGCGATCCCGGCCGGCCGTCCAGTCGGCGACAGCGCCGGCGCTGCGCTCCTTCCTCCCCGCGAGCGCCCCGTCGAGGGAGGCTGGTCCTCCGAGCCAGGCATGGCCGAGCGCGCCTGCCCGCCTCCTCCCGGCCATTGGGGGAGGGACCCGAGACGGGGAGCCACCCTGGGCGGAGGCGGAATCACGCAGGGGAAAGGCCGCCCGCGCTCTCCGCCGCCCTCTGCACATGCTCACGGGCGCCGCGGCCTCGCTCCTCTGACGAAAACCAGATCCAGGGAAGGAAGCCCCGCGCAGCTGAGAAAGAGGCTCCGCGAGCATGTGCAGAGCGCTCGCCTGCCCGCCGGGACTGCGCGAGAGAGCCAACGGGCAGCGGGGGGGGGCAAGAGTCGCCCAGGCTCCCCGCTTCCTTCTGGAGGGGAGATGGCGCTTGCCCAACCCAAGGCAAAGTGGAGGAAGAAAGTCTCTTCCCGGCTTCGTCCCCTTCCCAATATTCGATTTTTGAAACCTATGTCTAGGGCGGGTATAGCAGCGAAGAGCTTGGCCGCTCCTTCAAGGGGGCCCGAATCTGGAGACTGCAGGCGAAGCCTCCCCAATGCCCAAAGGACGAGGTTGATTTTAGTACTATAAAAATCCAAGGCTCCTAGCCCACCCTCCGCTCTCCGTTTTTAATGGCCCGATGCCTGTAAGCCGCCCTTTGATGGACTTTGAAACGCTCAAAGGGGGCGAGGGAGCAATATTTTCAATCAATCAACAGCCCACCTGAAAAGGAGGGGGGAATAATCTGCCTCCCTCCCGTGATGGGAGAACTGGCAAAGGTTCCTTCTGCTTTAACTGAATTAGATTATAAAGGGGGGGGGTTGTCCCTCGCAGAAGGCGGCCTGCCTCCTCTCACTAAAACAAAGCCACGAGGTTCCAGATTGTCTGGATAGCCAACACTGCGATCCTAGAATATATGTAAGTGGCACAAGGTGATCCCACAATTGCAGAGGAGTGTCCCGGCCGGAGAGTGACGGACGCAAGTCCCGCGAGCCTCAGGAAACAAATCAAGTCAATAAGAACCAGGGAAGCAGGGCAAGGAGTCTCCCTTAGGCGTAAAGAGAGGATTAGGATAAAAGCCTTTACAACAATGAAGGCTATGAATGAGGTGGGGCGAAACCCAAGGAAATGCTGATGGGCGACCTTGCCTAAGAACCTGAGCCTGGCCCCATCAGGGCTGGATGACCCTCAGGTGTTCTGGGTGGGAGCTGTTTTGGAAGACACTAAAATGCGTACATTAGATGCACTAGCACTGAGGTACAGCCCATGTCCAATTGGAGGATATAAATATAAATTCTGTAATTATAAATGAATGGATCTCCTTGTGCTTCCTCTTGGGTCGCAGAGCAGCTCACTTTCTGGTCAGTCATGTCTCCTGTCAATTGGGGACCTGCCATTTTGGATTTTACACCTCTGTGTATCAGAATGCCAATTCCATCAGGAACAATTTGCAGCAAGGAAATAAAAAGGTAAAGGGACCCCTGACCATTAGGTCCAGTCGTGGCCGACTCTGGGGTTGCGGCGCTCATCTCGCTTTATTGGCCGAGGGAGCCGGCATACAGCTTCGGGGTCATGTGGCCGCCATGACTAAGCCGCTTCTGGAGAACCAGAGCAGCGCATGGAAACGCTGTTTACCTTCCCGCCTATTTACCTATTTATCTACTTGCACTTGATGTGCTTTCAAACTGCTAGGTTGACAGAAGCAAGGACAGAGCAACGGGAGCTCACCCTGTCGCGGGGATTCGAACCACTGACCTTCTGATCGGCAAGTCCTAGGCCCTGTGGTTTAAGCCACAGCACCACCTGTGTCCCAGCAAGGAAATAGTGAGCAAATAAAGGATTCTGCTCCCCCCTATGCCTCTGCTCCCGACATCACCACCACTCCACGAAATGCAGCTTTCCTGATCTGGAGGGGTCTGTTGGGTGCCTGAGTCATATTTGCTGTCTGAAATAAAGCTTGTCTTCTGGTTCTTATAGCCTGCATTTTGCAAGGCCATTTGTCTTCATTCTTAATCAGATGCACAGGGACATAAACATGAAACAGTTTATTATTCTACCCAAATAGAATAGTGTGGTGTAGAGAGCCAGTGTGGTGTAGTGGTTAAGAGCGGCAGTCACATAATCTGGGGAACCGGGTTCGTGTCTCCGCTCCTCCACATGCAGCTGCTGGGTGACCTTGGGCCAGTCACACTTCTGTGAAGTCTCTCAGCCCCACTCACCTCACAGAATGTTTGTTGTGGGGGAGGAAGGGAAAGGAGAATGTTAGCCGCTTTGAGACTCCTGAAGGGGAGTGAAAGGCGGGATATCAAATCCAAACTCTTCTCTTCTTCTTCTTCAAATATCAGTAAGACGGGCCAAAAATAAGTTATAGATGGTGTCAAATGAGAACAATAATCAAACAAATCTCAAGGTGGCATGAATGCAACCAGTGGCGTAGCGTGGGGGGTGCAGGGGGGGCCGGCTGCACCGGGCACAACATCTGGGGGTTAGGGTTAGGGGGTGCAAATCCACGGGTTAGGGGGCGCAAATTGCTTGCCTTGCCCCGGGTGCTGACAACCCACGCTACGCCACTGGAGCAGGGTCCCTTACAACTCTACAATTATTTGATTCTATATGGACCAGGAGTGGGGAACCTCACACCCAGGCACCAAATGTGGCTCAAGTGGCTCTCCTTCCGCCTACTGGGATGTCTGAGAGCCCCAGGGTGGAGGCCTCATCCAGATCACTACTCAAGCTTTTTCCTTCCCTTCTTGGGGCCTTCTTCCCCCTCCCATTCTTACAGATCCTGCCATTCCTGCAGAATGCCTCCGAAACATTCTAGAATCAGCTAAAATGGACCAAGAATCCAAGCCACCTAATTTCAGCTACAATTCCCTTCCTGAATTATAATGCTGTCCTCACTGCAACGGTGTCATTCGATTCACTGGCGTTTCCTGGTAGAAGACTCAGGCAAGTTAGCCAAGCCACACACTACTGGCAAAGACAAAAGAAAAGAATAAGTGAAGACAGAAGAAAAGAATTCTTCCCATATTAGAAATGAGGTCATCAGTCATTCCTGAGGAAAAGGAAACAGAAAAAGCCATCCACTGAGACGGAATCCTTTTGGTGACTCCTCCAGCACATTACCAGTTTGACATGGTTAATAGTTCCACATTCTCTGCTCCAGCTGCGACAGCATAACTATCTTTCAATCTGGTCAGTTACGGACAGTCCAGCCATTAGACCTGCAATGTTCAATTGATTTTCCCCCCCTGAGCCCTTTTAATCAGTTAAAAAGATTATGTCTGCTGTAGCACATGCACCCATCATTTCAAAACAAAGAATCTTCATGCTTCAGAACTAACGGTTTAACCTTATGCAAATAAGTGTAAATGCAATCAGTTGATTAATCGACTCAAGCTCACATGAGCAATCAACTAAATGTCCATCCTTTCACTCATAGCATTGGAGAGTTGGAAGGGACCTTGAAGGTCATCGATTCCAAACTCCAGCAATGCGGGAATCTCAACTGAATGGCTCGTTTTCACAGGATCAGCAGCACAGCGAGGCAAGAAGGAGCCTGATTAGCTTTCTTTATGTGGCACGTGAACAGGGGCTTCTGGGTAGTAGAGACTCACTATTCACTATTATGAATTCCATCCTCACCCACCCACCCCCAAAATGGAAAAGGAATGTGCTGAATTGTCTCTTCTGAGGAATTTCCCCCTTTTCCCTGACTTGAAGTGACACAAGATTCCACATGATCTTAGCCTTCACAATATTTTCAAAGTAATTGGGTTTCCAGTTACTCTGGGATTCGAAAGTGTTATCATAATGTTATAAATGCATGGTGTGAATGTGTGTGGTTTGGAGCATATTTGCAGAGGGTCACCCAGCCAAAGGAATGTAGGTTTTCCTTATGAGCTGAAACTAGCGTTGCCATACATCTGGAATTTCCCTGACATAGCCGGGATTCAGCCGTCTGTAACAGTGCCTGGGCGAAAATCGCTCAAACGTCATTGAAAATATGGACGTATGGCAACCCATACACGCCAATCACATTTTCAGAAAATAATAATTTCCTTAATGGATCAGACCAATGGCCCATCTAGGCAACCTTTCCAGGCACTAATGGGTTGTGGGTCAAGGGTTAAATCAGGTGTGGAGAACCTTTGGTTCTCAAGATGTTGCTGCACTGCAACTCCCATCAGCCCCGGAAAGCACGGCTGATGGTGAGGCATGATGGGAGTTGTAGTTCAGAAACATCTGGAGGCCCCAAGGTTCTCCACACATGGGCAAAATAGTCACACACACACACAGGGTATCTTTCACATGTGGCCACGACACCCTCCTGTTTCTCCCCCTTTCTCTCTTACACACAAAAACTATTTAACCTCCCCACCTAAAGGTAAAGGGACCCCTGACCATTAGGTCCAATTGTGACTGACTCTGGGGTTGCGGTGCTTATCTCACTATATTGGCCGAGGGAGCCGGCGTACAGCTTCCGGATCATGTGGCCAGCATGACTAAGCCGGTTCTGGTGAGCCAGAGCAGCACACAGAAACGCCGTTTACCTTCCCGCTAAAGCGATACCTATTTATCTACTTGCACTTTGACATGCATTTGAACTGCTAGGTTGGCAGGAGCAGGGACAGAGCAACGGGAGCTCACCCCGTCGCAGGGATTCGAACTGCCAACCTTCTGATTGGCAAGTCCTAGGCTTAACCCACAGTGCCACCCGCGTCCCTACCTCCCCAACTAGTAATGGTTAAAAGCACACATGCTCTCCCTTTTCGTCTCCTTACTATTCCTTGACCCTGGCTTAGGGAGTCCATGAGATACCTTGTTAATGGCACAATACAGCTCAGGAGCTTAAGAACCAGGGGTGGCCTGTCCCGTTTTGCCACCTGAGGTAAAACAAGAAGGTGCCACCTCCCCTACTGTCACCCTGCTGCCAAAGCCTCACTTACCAGGGTTGCATGGTGGTTTCTGTTGAGAGAACTCACACAGAGATTTTAACAGAAGCCACCGATGCCTCCGCTTGTCCTCCAACCTGGGCAGGGGCTGGCAGGTTGCCTTCAGGACTGTTGGCACACAGGATTCCACCGCCTAAGGCGGCTACCTCAGTCTGCCTCATGGGCCCTGCCAGCCCTGATGAGAACCTTCCTCCAAATTATCCTGATCTGCCCGGTACACACAGAGCTGATGTACATCCCTAATATTTAGTAGGTAAATATTATTTATTTACCTATTTATCAGGTAAATAAGATGAATTTCTCACCAATTAAAGAGCAGTCTACACAAGCCCAAGTGGAACCCATTTTAACGACCTTTGATCGGCAACCTGGCTGTACACGGCCTCGGGATGTCAAGCCTGGGCAGGATATAGTGAAAGATTTGACAACCCTCTGGTCAAACTCGGAAGCTGTGGCAAGACTGAATGCTCTTTTGGAGGCAAACCGAAAAGGATGTCTTCCACCTGCCTTACACTGCATGTTCCCTACAGCAACCGCTGATCCAAAAGTCCCACCCCTCTCAATTTTAGAGCATACCTTAAATGCAGAGTCTATGGACCTGTCGCTAAGTGATACCCCCGTGCACCAGAACCCATCCCCGCAGCCACCAAAAATTAAGCCTCAATTCATGGCTGCTGCTGCTGCGGTAAGTAGTGTTTGGAAATTGCCGGGTAAGCAAGCTACAATTACTTCCTTCTTCCAGCCTATTGCCCCCCTTCGCCGCACGCATTCCCAGGTGGATTCTGCCGTGTTGGCTCCGCAAGGCCCGGCATGACTCGAAGGGGTGACCAGGAGATCACTTACTTTCTTATCCTGGAATGTAGCTGGCATTAAACCTAAGCTGATGGACCCATCCTTTGTCGCCTACATAAAAGGCAGTCGTATTCTTTTACTGCAAGAGACCTGGGCTTGTGAGGGCTTCTCCTTATCAGGGTATAAGGGCTTCTACCTGAATGCACACCAGAATTCACTATCACCTGGTAGACCACAAGGTGGACTGGCTACCTTAGTTTCTTTGGCCTTAAATCTGCAGGTGGAACAAATCGACATCCAGTCGTCATCCATGCTGGGTGTAAAGCTACAAACAGCGGAGGAAGTGTTCGTGGTGATTAATGTTTATTTGCACCCAACCTACAAGAAAAACCTGGTGGACCAAAGATGGAGGGGAATTCAACTGACTCTTGAAACTCTCCTAGAGAAATATCCTGAAGCCTCCTTCCTAGTTGCAGGAGATTTCAATGGCCGATTGTCTCACTCTGATAAATCATTATTGCTAAATATAATAAATATCCCCCACTACCCATTTTAACCTCAGACCTTTTACCCAGGAATTTTAAAGACAGTGTTGCTACGTACGCAGGTTTAAAATGTAGACAAACTTTGATGTCTCTTAATTTTCACCTTTTAAACAGAGCTCTCAGTTCTGATTACCCTGCCGAATTTACTTTCTGGTCAGGCTCCTGAGCCTCTACCATAGATTTTATTTGGACATCAGTAGACCTAATTCCCAAAATTTCTAACTTTAGGGTGGTAACGAGGCTGGAAAGTGACCATTTTCCATTAGAACTCTCTCTGACCCTGGATGGAGAATTGGCTACCTGTTCCTGTGTGCCTATTACAAATAACCAGCTTCAGATGAGGCCCACTGCCTTAAAATGGACCGACAATTTGGCTCAACGGATAAATGAACTCCTTCGGTCTGACCAACTGCAAGAGACAAGGGACTCCCTTGTCCAGGCAGTTGAGCCACTGCCAATGTATGACAAATTAGTAGATCTGCTAAAACCTTCGTTGACTAAGGCCTCGGTAATGAATAGTAACCATTTCTCTCATAAAAAGTGGTTTGACGAGGAATGTAGACACTTCAAGAACAACCTATATAATGAATTCTTGGCATATAGGGCATCAAATGACCCCGCACCTAGCAGTCACCTTATGAACCTCAAGAGAAGGTATAAAGCACTATTAAAGGAAAAGAAGCTTGCGGCAGAAAGAAATGATTGGAACAACCTTCTAAAAGCTGCAGAAAATAGAAATCCCTCCTCCTTTTGGCACCAAATTTCTCAATACCTGGGTAGACCGTGGTCAAGGATAGAACCCCAAATTTCAGCTGACACCTGGGAAAGCTTCTTCTCCGATTTATATGCAGCTCACGCTGCCAGCGGAGAAAGGATAGAATTGGCCCCCTTGCCTGAGTGGGATCCTGTTACCTGCTCTGAAGTGGAAACACTTATAGGCCAATTTGAGGCGGGCAAGGCACCCGGAGACGATCTTATCTCCATAGATGTTATTAAAGCCAATAAGGATTGGTGGTGTCCACCCTTAGCAGCTCTTTTTACTTATATAAACAAAACAGCACAATTTCCTCCAAGCTGGAACTCTGCACTGATTGTGTTAATCCACAAGAAAGGGCCACGCACAGACCCGGCCAATTTTAGACCAATTAGCCTGCTAAATGTTATCGGGAAGATCTATTCAAGATTTCTACTTAACAAATTAACGACCTGGATGGAAAGCAACAACATCATCGCAGAGGAACAGGCGGGTTTCCGCCCTGGAAGATCAACAACAGACCAAATCTTGATCCTAAATCACTTGGCCACCAAGTATGCTGACAATGGCCTAAAAGCCCTCCACGTCGCCTTTATAGACTTTAAGCAGGCTTTTGATCTAATTCCCAGGAGCCAGCTATGGGCAAAATTGGCAGCGACATCTATCGACCGCCGCCTTCTCCTGCTGATTATTAATTTGCATACAAATACCTTCCTGAGGATTAGGCTAGATAGCAAGGGGCTAGTCTCCAATCCGGTTGCCACCACTAGGGGGGTAAGACAGGGCTGTTTGCTTGCCCCTGCCCTGTTTAATTTCTATATTAATTCGCTAGTGGTGCATATGGCAAATACTGATTTCCATCCACCAAAATTGGCAGGACGAGCCTTGAATGTCCTGCTGTATGCGGACGATGCCGCCCTATTAGCTACATCCCCCATCGGATTAAGGAGGATGTTTCAAGCTCTTCATGAATATGTGACCCAACATGAGCTCCAACTAAATTATGCCAAGACCAGAATAATGGTCTTTGCCGCTCGACCGAAACCTAATTTATGGTCAATTAATGGTATTCCTTTAGAGCAGGTCAGCTGCTTCAAATACCTGGGTCAGGTTGTTAGATCAAATAGGTCCTTCTTGGCGCACAGAGAATACATAGCCTCGAACGCATCGAAAGCAGCCTTGGTGATTAGAACTTGTACTCTAAGAAACAGGCACAAACTGTCAAAGTTGCCTTGCGACTCTTTAAAATGAAAGTCCTCCCTCTTCTACTGGTGGGCATTGCCTTGGGCTCACGTAGGGACTTTGAAAAATTGGAATCTATCCAAACCCAATTCCTCAGGGCAATACTCAGGATCCCCCCCTCCGTGGCAGGTGCGATCATGAGATTGGAAACCGGTTGCCAAGCCTTTAGGTATGTGGCCCTGAAAGCGAAGTTATGGCTTTGGCTTAAGCTTTGCTTCAGACCGGTGGGTTTGGCCCCCTTGATTCTGAAGGATAACTTTAAATCTCCATGGGAAGGGGAGATAGTGGAGGAAGTGCAGAAGTGCGGGTTGTCCTCCCTTTATATAGAGTCCATGACGTATAGCCACGCAAAGGCGGTGATCGCCCAAAGATTAAGGGATATTGCGAGACAGGAGGACATAGCCCGTGTGAAACCTGGGCTGTTTCTGGGGGAGCAGATGTACCGAGCTGCTCCAGCTCGCTACCTGGCGGATATCCACTACGTGGAATACCGCAGACTATTTACCGCGGCTAGGCTGAATGTTCTTGACTCGGCGGTTCTGAAGGGAAGATATGGAGGAGTCCCATATGACCAGAGATTATGCCATTGTGCGTTGGGTGAGGTAGAATCCACAGAGCACATTTTAATGAGCTGTCCCTTCTACAACGATTTAAGACAGTATCTTATAACCCCATACTTACCCCAGCTTAGTCCCCGACAAAGAGGAAAGCAGACAGCATATCTGCTAAATAAATCTTCTAGGAAAACAACTTTATCAGTGGCTAAATTCCTTTTCCTGGCACTCAAGCGTCGGAAACGTACAATTGAATGCCTTGATGTGGGTTATCTGTGAGAGGGTTAGTGCTGTGGCCCTACCTTATTCATGTACCCCTATGATGTTTTAGTTCATGATGTTTTAGTTCATAATTCTGTATTGTGTTTTATTTCTGTGTTTTATTTCTGACTATCGGTCGAATAAAGGAAATTGATTGATATTTAGTAGTCTTGTGCTCCAGGTTTGACCAAGGCCCAATTCCCTAATGAAATTGGGAGAATTCAGAGGGGTTCAGGCCTCAATCGAGTCAAGTTGAGACATCCCTGAATCACTAAATGTTGGGCTGAGTCACCCACAGCCATCTGGGGCTGTCAGTGTAGGGGGCACCGGGCAGGCAGGAGAGACAAGCATGAGCGAGAAGAGAGAAGGACCATGAAGACAAGCAGGGGCCTACCAGCTGATAGCATCTTTGTAGGAGAAGATCAGGTAGGAGAAGATCAGGCCTCTCCTCCTTCCTGTCCCCTGAAGCTGTAGGATTGAGGATCCAATCCTATGTCTACTGTATTTTTAAAATAGGGCTTCTTTAAAGACCCTTAGCCCTCCCCACTTGCTTCAAGGACAGATCCAGGGTTCCTTGCTCCAACCCAGGGGCCACAGGGCAGGTTGGGAGTCCATGCCTGGCCCTAATATTGAGGGCCATGTTGCAAAATATGATCACTCAGCACTCTTGGCTGTATCTTCATCTATCACCCAATGATAATTTTCTTAAAGTAACATTTTTACTGAAATGCAAGCATTAACAAAGATGAAAGTAGAAGCCAAGGATGCTTTGGCACAGGAACTGGCATCAAACATACCAATTAAACATAATCTGAATTAAAATTTTATGTCTTTATAATTACCTGCAACAAGTAAGGACTACAGCTTGTCAGTTCAATATGCAATGAATTATTTAACAATTGGATCTAGTTTTTGCATTTGGCAGTGTTTAATTACCTGCAAAAACAAAAAAGGAGAAACAGGGGGGGAAAGGGAGATTGGGAGCAAATCATTTTATGAAAAATAAATACACATAATGTCAGAGCTGGGATATTTATTATGCATTTTTTGCCTCTTAAATTAGAACAAAAAAAAAGTCCAGCCAGCCAATCTTGAAATTATAGGTTATGCACCTAATTAAATTTATGATCTATACCTAAGGAATTTTGCAGTAGAAAATACCTCCCAATGAATAATTTAAGAAAATACTGCGTTCCATGTAGTTTCATAAGAAGTGTTGTAAATCTCCGAGGAGTAGAGGTTATAAACCACTTACACACCAGCTGGAAATATTTCATTTTGGACATCCCTAATGTGGTTATAATCAGGAAAGTAAAGACCTCTGAAATGGGATTTCTAAGCACTAGATCTAGGGGTACGGCAGTGGTTAAATGACTGAGTTATGATTCATAAAGTCCCCCAGCTGAAGCTTGCCTTGTGTGTGAACTCGCAAGATAGTGCAGGCTAAGCCACCATCTCCAGGACTGGATCTACACTGACCCGTTTAACGTTATTTCCCCTTATTAGAACGATATTTGATATGTCATTCTTAAATGTCACAGTGCATACTTGTTAATTAAAATGGTTTTTTTTACTTTGGGTTTTTTTCACCAGATGTGAGCAATAACTGGCAACATTTTCCAAACTCTGTTTAATTCCCTGCTGCCGGTCGCTCATTGCTCTGTTCCGCCCTCTGGTATCACATTTCACATCGTCTTTCCTCCCTCCCTCCTTCCAGCTGTGTCCTTTGTTATCTACCCCTCAAATATCATTGGAGGGGAGCAGGCAGAGTTTGAATGCAGTTTTTAAAAAGGTAAAGCGCTACATAAGGACATATGAGCCGTGTTTCAGTATTTAACCCTTCCTTAATGTTAAAAACCATCAGTGTAGATCCACCCCAAGTCTCAGAGACTTCCCACCCTGGTGGGCATTAAGGGAGAGCAACCAGGAAGAATATAGGGCTGGCAGCAAGTTCTCAAACTTATAATTTTTTCCTATGGGTTGGGGGAACATGTCCAAAGATGGGGGCAGTAATGCTTCTGAATACCACATCGTGTCCTCCCTCAAAGAGGGCATGTGTTGCGATGCGACCTGGCAACCAAACCCTGTGTTGTGGGTGGGTAAGATTGGATAGCCACAACACCCAATTGGTAGGTCCCTCAATGCTGGGTTTAATCAGGCCAATGGGACGCTCTCCAAATGGATCAAGGGACCTATATATGCCCATGCACGTGACCCTGAGCTTCCTCTTTGGGCCAGTGCATTCGGAACACCCGCCCACCTCTCCCTATATTTAGGGCTTGCGCTTGACCTTGCTATGCCATCGTGTGTTGTCTGTCGTTGGGACAGGGGCACGGCAGGAATTTTTCCCACTTGGCTGATTGGCTGTTGTCATTTGGGTTTTGCCTGCTGTGTAGCAAATCGTCACAACTTGTAAGGTTGCGGATAGGCTCTGGTTCAGGTGATAGGGATGGGAGAACGCTCTCGCCATCCCTATGAGAAGGGTATTCCGTTAAAGGAATCAATGGTTTGGTCAACACTGAGAGGGGTTGTGCCCGTGCCTGAGTCCAGGCGGAAATCTGGGTGGTGGACTAGCCTGACTCCGGCTTTCCGCTGTTCCAGGTGTTCACCCTAGGATGACCTATTCTGGTGCCCTGGGGCAGCGCTACCTGCCATGGTGCAGGGAGCTAGTCAAACCAGAGCCTATGCAACCACTCACTTTCTGTAATCAATAAAGTTGTGGCCAAAATTCTGCCAAAAACCAAACCAAAATTTGAGTCTTGTCTGAATTTAAGGGGGAGGTTTAAAGGTCTAAACACGTAATTGCTGGAAACTGCAGGACAGTAAAGTGTTCCTGCACTCGGGTCCTGCTTGTGAGTTTTTCCACGGGCTTCTGATTGGATTCCACGTCTCTTTGGTTGTTTTGGAAGTTGGAAACACTCCTTTTTTGCCATATGGTTTCTTCTCTGGGCTCCTGGGCATCCATTCTGTCTCTCTCCAATTTCCAACTATCTGAGAACTTCAGGAGCCAGCTGTTACATAATGCCGTGGCACTTTGCCCTCGTTGCACTGACTTGGTCTCAATGCCAGAGGGACCCTCTGACGTCTCTCTTCCAGGTGTCTCTTCCCTTTCCCCAGAGATGAGCTTCCCCCGACCACTGCTCACACAGAGGAGAGAGAGAGAGAGAGAGAGAGAGAGAGAGAGAGAGAGAGAGAGAGAGAGAGTTGGGTTTCTTGAGAGCCAGAGGGCAGGATGAAAGCAGGAATGGGTAGCGGTAGCAATGGTGGCGTGGCTCACAACATCCCCCCACAAATTCCATGTTATTCTTCCGACGAGCAGCATCTGGAAGAAAAACACGATCAGATGCTGCCAGAAAACACACTTTGACCCAGTTCTTTCAAAATGCAGAACCATGTCAAGAAATATCCTTTGTTTCTGGCACCTCCCTACATGGAGTCTCTCAGCGCCACAGGGCAGAAGAGCGAGAGTCACACACACAATGACAAATCCTGCTTTGCTGCCTAATAAGGATGGAAGGAGAGCAAAACAAGAAGCCAGGGATGCGTCACTTGGCCAGGGAAAGAGGAAGCGTTCACTGAGAAGAGGCTTTCATCCATTTGCCTGCATTTTGCTACGTTCCTCCACACAGCATGATCAAGAAACAGAACCCAGAAGGAGCCTCTGAAGGGAGAGAGATGGTGCTCAGCTGGAAGGAGACATCACTCGGCATGCCTGAAGTCCCAGGAACAATGCCTTGTGTTGCTGGCTTAGGGATCAAGTCATATAAAGTTATTATAAATATTAGGGGCTGCCTCCCTGGCTGGTGGTTGCCTGCCAACCTCCACCTTTTGCACCTCACCCAGCCAGCCAACCCCACACAGCTCCTTAATCCCTCATATCCTCTCAAAGCTCCTTCAAACCCACCCCAATCCTTCACAGATCCTTCAAGCCCCCATATTCTCATAGCTCTTTCAACCCTTCAACCCTATAGTAGTAGTAGTAGTAATTTTATTATTTATACCCTGCCCATCTTGCTGGGTTCCCTCAGGGGCTGCTGTGAGAACAGGATGTTGGATTCGATGGGCCTTTGGCCTGATCCTTCAGGGCTCTTCTTATAGGCTCACGGGATCAGGACTCCTGTTGTGGCTGAGTCATTTAAACATAATATCTGCTGTACGGGAGCTCCTCATTTGTAAAACAGCCCCCGTTGCTTGGATAATGTGAAAGTAGTAATAGTAAATGCAGCAGCTAGACTGGTGTCTAGGAGTGGCCGCCGAGACCATATAACACCAGTCCTGAAAGACCTACATTGGCTCCCAGTAAGTTTCCGAGCACAATTCAAAGTGATGGTGCTGACCTTTAAAGCCCTAAACGGCCTCGGCCCAGTATACCTGAAGGAGCGTCCCCACCCCCATCGTTCACCCCATATATTGAGGGCCTTCTGGTGGTTCCCTCACTGCGAGAAGTGAGGTTACAGGGAACCAGGCAGAGGGCCTTCTTGGTAGTGGCGCCCTCCCTGTGGAACACCCTCCCTTCAGATTTCAAGGAAATAAATAACTATCTGAGGTTTAGAAGACATCTGAAGGCAACCCTGTTTAGGGGAGTTTTTAATGTTTGATCTTTTATCGTGTTTTTAATATTCTATTGGGAGCTGCCCAGAGCGGCTGGGGAAACCCAGCCAGATGGGTGGAGTATAAATAAGTTGTTGTTGTTGTTGTTGTTGTTGTTGTTATATAAAGAGCTAAGCCAAAACTTCTCCCAGAGTTCCATGAGCATTTCTGGTTATGCTGGAAAACACTTACTCTTCTCATATATTTTCTTTTCTTTTTGGGGCCACTCATAGAAAAAAGGGATGCGGGTGGCACTGTGGGTTAAACCACAGAACCTAGGACTTGCCAATCAGAAGTTCGGCAGTTTGAATCCCCACAACGGGGTGAGCTCCCGTTCTTCAGTCCCAGCTCCTGCCAACCTAGCAGTTCGAAAGCACGTCAAAGTGCAAGCAGATAAATAGGTACCACTCTGACGGGAAGGTAAACGGCGTTTCCGTGCGCTGCTCTGGTTCACCAGAAGCGGCTTAGTCATGCTGGCCACATGACCCAGAAGCTGTACGCCGGCTCCCTCGGCCAATAAAGCGAGATGAACGCCGCAACCCCAGAGTTGGTCACGACTGGACCTAACGGTCAGGGGTCCCTTTTTTTACATAGAAAAAAAATATTCACTTATCTGTTTAAATTGCCCTCACTGAGGTTTCTGTCACTTATCCTCAGTGATTTTCATTTCATGGCCAAATCTTATCACTTGTTGGCCTCTGTCTGCTTGGGAGACAATGGAAGAGTGTGCTTTTGGGGGTGAAGTCAAACTGTTGGAAGGTTACAGCACATGTTGTGGCTGTAGAGGAGAGACATGTTTTATTGCAGCAGATGAAGGCATATTATGCTGATGATGATGCTCCATGGCATTTCTTCTCTCTGCAATCCTCCCAGCAGTCATTTCTCCTCTGGTCACTGCTGTGAATACACAACCTGATTTTCTGTCTGTTATATCCAGGGAGATTTTCAGCCAGAACTGAGTTTCGGCACATCTCAAGTGGGCGCCATTGCCATTATAAGAGAACATGGTGAGTTCCAGCACCGTTTTTTTCTAGAAAAATCACACTGGATATATCATCCCACTTCCCTGATTGGATGGAATTCCCTATTAGAGGACTAATCCAGGGAGAAGTAAGAAGTAGGATCCCACACCAATAATAGCCAAGGAAAAGAGTGATATTGATCAATGGGCGGTGGTGGAGGGAAGGTGAATGTTTGTGCAAGGAATCTGCTGGTTTCAATCCAAACACTGAAACCGGTGAATGTTTGGTATGGTCCTTCTGAGTTAATTGTGACTCATTCATAGAACATCCCAAGTAACAGAGCATCTGCCAAAATGGATTTGGAGGAAGCCGCAGCACGGAGATTTCCATTTCGCCTGGCACTTGATGGCTAATCAATCCAAGGCGGAGGAAAACATCTCCTTACAATTACTGGCTCTGGATTATCAGAAACCTGTCATTGTGCATCTTGTTGTTGCTTGCTCAAGTCACAACAGAACAGGGGACTGCACTCAAATCACTGTCTGCCATCAGTCAAAGAGCTTTGGAAATGATACCGTGGCTGGTCTCCAAAGACGGAAGGAGCCCAATTGCAGGGAGCATTTTAGCAAGCCTCAACATACGAAGCTGGATATTAAAACTGTTTTCTCCCTGGGCTGCAGAATTGCTGCATCTATCTAACTCAGTCCCCGGGAAACAACAGATCGTTGGTGCGCGTGACCCACTGGATGCCTTTATTGTTTTGGCCAAGAGCGCTGTAGCAAGAGAGGCACGGCAGCAGACTCCGATATTATCATGTGAGATGGAAGGGTAGAAAGCTGAAAGGACAGGGAACGGCACTCAGTTTTGCCTGCTGAGAAGGAGCTCATGTGGCTCCTTTTTGTTTGTGCATTTATAATCCCAAGGGGATTCACCCGCTATCTTTAAATGAATGCATACCCTCCAACAATTATCCAGTGAAAGTAGGAACATTCTGTAGAATAACAATAACAATAACAATAATTTAAGCTAACCACTAACTTGTGATGGCCACTAACTTGGATCTCTTTAAAAGAGATTTACATACCTTCCAACATTTCCCCAATGAAAATAGGGATGTCCTATTCAATAATAATAATAATAATAATAATAATAATAATAATAATAATAATAACTTTATTATTTATACCACACTACCACACCCATCTGACTGGGTCGCCCCAACCACTATGAGTGGCTT
Source organism: Podarcis gaigeae (assembly GCF_964106915.1). Classification (NCBI taxonomy): domain Eukaryota; kingdom Metazoa; phylum Chordata; class Lepidosauria; order Squamata; family Lacertidae; genus Podarcis; species Podarcis gaigeae. The sequence goes on along the minus strand of NC_139680.1, from coordinate 107,593,338 downwards.
CCAACATATCTAAAAATATAAGAAAATATTCAACATTTTGAAAAAGCTTTCCCTATACAGACATCTTCTAAAGCTTGTATAGTTCTTGATCTCCTTGGCTCGAGGGGCTGCATAACTCCATATTCCCCAGTGAAAATAGGGACGTCCTAAGGAAAAGCAGGACATTCTGGGGTCAAATAAGAAACTGAGATGGTTACTGTAAATCTGGGACCGTCACTGGAAAATAGGGACACTTGGAGGATCTGTAATGCACTGCTGATTTTGGCAGCGAGTTAGTGGTGGCTCATCCTGTCCCCACCTGCTCACTGTCCTTTCATCCACCTTTCCCTCTCCTGCCATAATGAGCAGGACTTTGGGAGTGCCACATGGCGCAGTGTGCTCAGTAATCTTCACAACAGCTCTCTAAGGTAAGCCAATCTCTGCTTGTTTATTCATTTGCCATAGTTAAAGTCTACCCTTCACCCAAAGGCCCGAGGATGGAAACAACACAAAAGGAAGTCAAAAGCGATGATATTAAAACATATATTGCCAAGATGGATTCATGCAAATTAAAGCAACAGCAGCAGTTTAAAAACCCCAGTCCGATGTACCTCACCTTTCCTGGATGAAGACATAATCTTCACCTCGGTGAGTAACCTCGGGCCAGATGTGGCCCTTGACACTTCTCCACCTGGCCCTCAGAACGGTCTGGCCACACCCACTCCCCCAGGCCACACCCCTCACTTGCCCTTGTTTGCATGTGTTTTCTCCTGGCTCCAATGTGCCCTTGAACTCTGACAATGCCTCTCGCTGGTCTGTGTTGGTGTCTGCAGAAACCAGTTTGTTGCACCGAGGTAAAATTTACATGTCTTGCTCTGCCCACTTTTGCCCCTGGCCTTGCCCCCCTCCACTGCCCCATGGGCTGAAAAAAATGGTTCTCCACCCCTGGCCGATAGCGTTATCAATGCTAGATTAAAAACGAGGGGCTGCAATTGTGGGGCACCTAGCTAACTTATGACCAAGGTAAGATTTGAACTGGGGCCTTTGGGCTCTTAGCTCATGCCATGCCCTGTATTGCCTTCTCAAGTTGTATGGAGGTTAAGGCCAGATGAGATCTCCTAAAATGCTGTGGTCTGCTCCTTCAAGTGAAGGGCACGTGATCCTTCACTGTCAGATCTCACGCCATCCTCTAGATTCACCTTTGTCAAGTACGAACAAAAAGAAGCACCCTCGTCTCTGCATGCCGCCGTACACTTTTCCACATACCTTCGTGCTGAAGCAGGAATTTCCTTTCAGACTTGGGCCCTGTGATTGAAAACAATCAATAGGCGGCATATGAAAAATGGCATGTAACCCTTGGTGTGGCTCCCAGCCATTTGCACTCCTCTTCTCTGTCACACACACACATATATATATCACTTATTGCACAGATTGATAGCAGCTGACACTCTGCACTGAAACAATTGATTATAAGAGGCCGATGACGCTTTGACAGCTGACACAGTGTTGACGGGGATGCATGGCTGTGTTTAAAGTGCCTTGCTGGAATAAATCAGCCTTGATGCTCAGTTTTGCCCTTGGCCCCTTAAAAGTGCTTCGCCCGTGATGTTTCTTCCCGAATAGCCAGTGACTTTCCTTAAGCACTGGCTGTTCATCCTCTAAAGGGTCTTTTCCCAGACTGGCTTACTTAAGCTGTAAGTCTCAGGGAATTAAAGATTTAATGGACTGGTTGTTCTCAAGTTCGCCAGCCGCTGAATACAAAAGAGGATCTCTCTCATTTAAAAACATCCCGTTAACCGCTTTAAGAGCAATAAAACCTATCTAGAGGAAATCGTTTAAAAATGAGAGGAAAAGAGGGGAAGGAAGGAAGGGAGGGAGGGAGGGAGGGAGGGAGGGAGGGAGGAAGGAAGGAAGGAAGGAAGGAAGGAAGGAAGGAAGGAAGGAAGGAAGGAAGGAAGGAAGACGAATTCAATTTAGTGCTGCTGCCCTAAACACATTTACCTGGGAGTAAGTCCTATTCAACCCAATGGGTTTTGCTTTTGAGGAGATGGGGAGAGAATTACACTTTGTACACAGAGTTCTGACAACAACGTATTTTCACCACAACTTTTCTCCATCAATTAACAAGAAATGACACTTGAAAACTATCAAGCAGCAGAGAAAATTCTGGTGAAATTTGAGCACCTGGATTTTGTGGTTTTGAATAGGCTCTCTTTACATTTCAGGTAGCCAAGGGGTGCTTAGAATCATAGAGTGGTAGAGTTGGATGGGACCACAGGGGCCATTTAGTCTGACCCCCTGCAATGCAGGAATCTTTTGCCCGACATAGGGCTCAAACCCACGACCCTGGGGTTTTTAAGAGGAGAGAAACTCAACTCAAGGTCCCAAACCACCTGGGCTGAAAATATCGACCCAGCTCTGAATAATTATACCATGGGGCTGTACAGATTGCTCCTCAGAAAGCAGGGCAGAGAAGGACTTCATATTCCTATTGCAAGCTACAGCAGGGGTGTGGCAGGTGTGGTCCTTCAGCTGTTTTTGGGCTCTCAATTCCCAGCAGCCCCAACCACACAAGGTCTGGGTTAGTTCATATGGGGAAAGGCAGTCCTTGAGGCATTAGAGTCCTGGGCCTCATAAGGCAGAACAATGAACATCATTGAACAACAACATTCCTTCTTTCCCACCTTTTCCTCATGTGCACGCTTTGGTTCTCCCATGAGTCTCCTTTGTAAACAGCAGGGAATATCTATAGGCCAGGGTAAAGGTAAAGGTAAAGGGACCTCTGACCATTAAGTCCAGTCGTGACCAACTCTGGGGTTACAGCGCTCATCTCACTTTACTGGCTGAGGAAGCCGGCGTACAGCTTCCGGGTCATGTGGCCAGCATGACTAAGCCGCTTCTGGCAAACCAAAGCAGTGCACGGAAACACTGTTTACCTTCCCGCTGGAGCGGTACCTATTTATCTACTTGCACTTTGACATGCTTTCGAACTGCTAGGTTGGCAGGAGCAGGGACCGAGCAATGGGAGCTCACCCCGTCGTGGGGATTCGAACCACCAACCTTCTGATCGGCAAGTCCTAGGCTCTGTGGTTTAACCCACAGCGCCACCCGTGTCCCTCATAGACCAGGGTACAGCACCAAATGTATGTGCCACAGTACTGCACCACTTAACTATTAACCAATTAACTCGGGAATGAGTGCTAAACTCCCACCATGTCCTGCTAGATTTCCAGAAGTGGCTCATGTGAAAGCTCAGATTTAATCCAGAAGTTAACAGTCAGGGAAATGTTGGGGAATCGAAGCAACTGCCATGTGACTGCAATCATAGTGTGAATCTATCATTAGCTATCATTTGTCTTGCACTACCAATATGATGGTTTCAGTTTGATCTGTAATGTCCTCGTGAAAATATGGCAACTCTCAAATCTAGGGATGGGTGAAGCGGGTAGTGTTCAATGAATTGTTTCTGGGGAGGAAAGCATTCCTGGGCAGCGCTAAGGAAGGAAAAGTCACCTGGAGCAGCAGCCATTTCCGATAAATGTAAGGATTTCACAGTGATCAAGTGAAGTTCCTTTATTTCAAATGCCACTGTCCTGTCCTGTCTGCCCCACCTACAAGGTTTGCAGCTGCAGATTGTGCAGCAGTCTTATGCACCAGATTTTCATGGAAACACACAGGACCTGGAAGTGTCAGTTAAAATATAAAATAGATGCCAACGGTGTGTCCTCTTAGCATACATCTAATGGAGAAGCCATATTCCTACAATGTCAAGCCTTTTCTTCAGACAAATGCCAGTGACCGCACTGCGAGGGGCTTCCTCCCTCCCTCTGGACCAGAGATATCTGCTAGACAAAAGGCTCCTTGGTCGCCTGGCATTTTTGCAGAGCTTCAGGATAAATCCCCATCTGGTTCTTTCTGATTTAGAGCAGGACCTAGTTATCGGAAACGGCTTGGCATTTAGACTTCTGTTGGCACTAATATGCGCCGCGTCGGGCCGCATCAGATGATCGTACATCACATGATCAGATGCAAGTTGACATGACCTGACATAGTACGATGCATTTGTCTCTTTCCATCAGAAAAGTACAGAAATGAAGCATAAGAAAGGGTAATTAGGCACAAACCAAGAGCACTGCACTCCTGCCTCTTGTTAGAAACAGGTAGCATGAGCCGAGATCCTCTCCTGGCACATGGTTAATTGGTTTTGACTTTATTCTTAGAGAACTTCTGCCACTTAGATCTACACAACTTACATAACTCGGTAACTTTGCTCAGTCAAACCACATTCTGTTTCCACAGTCATTCCATCTTGAATTTAACCACCGCTTCCACTAAAAGTCATTATCTTTGAAAATAGAATCAAAACACCAAGGCTTCGGCGTCATGTCAAAGTCTCCCAACATGTCTTTAACCACAAACCAGGATTTAGCATTAATTGTCAATCACGATCAATCTCAGCTTTGACATTTTTGAAGCAGCATATTTCAGGACTCTTAAACTGGCAGGTGGGTGTGGGGAAGAGAGAAAGTCAGTTAATTATTTTTTCCAGGCACTCCAACCACAGTGACTTTGGGGAGGGAAGCAAAGTTACTGGGTGTGACATTCCTCACTCATGTCCTAGTCTTTCCTGGGGATCTATGCTATTTTTCTTGCGAGTCAATGGAGATTCACCCTATGACAAGCAGTGATTAAGTCCATGAATTGCATCCACTTTGGGCAAAAATTGAAAAAGTTATAGACTTTTCTTTTGCTTTTTTTAAAAAAAGAGAACCCCTGTATGTATATATCTACAATCTGCCAGGCTGACTATAATCAGGCAGCGTGTTGTTGTTTTCTCTATGCCTGCAAATTCCATCCGCTTCTGTAAAAGGAGGAGGGAAGTTATAGCTATTTTCATATTCCATGTTATAATGAATGGGGAGAAAGAAATTCATTTTTAACAGATCTGATTTCGGTCCCAAGTACCAATCCAAACTGGAAAGATAAACAGCATCTCTGAAATGGATCAGGGTGCTTCTCAAAACTAAAGGTGAAATCTTGTGACTGGTGCTGGTGCACATGCCTAATATAGATCTTCTTTTTTACTTTCTGCCAGATTACATGAAATTTGCAGGTTGCCCCTTCCAAGGGGATGAAGCCTTTTGGGTAAAGAATGATTGGCAGTGGTGCTCTCCTCCAAAGGCAAACTTTACTGATTTGAGATAGGTAAAATAAAAACGACTTAACCTTCCCTATTTTATTTTGTTTTGTCTTTTTAGCCATCAGTCTGAAATGTGGTGGCATGAGGGAGATCTATGAGTGGGGGAAAGTTCCCACTTCCCCCTCTATACCTGGGGGTAAAGTTCCTCAGCTGGATGGAAAAAGGGGAATGAAGCCATAAGAAAAATATTAATCATGCTGATTTCAATGTTATGAAAGCAGAGGTACCCAAAAACTGAACAGAGGAGGGAACATTCAACAAGGAAAACAAGAGGAAACAAAATTGGAAATGAATAAAAAGCAGCAAACACACAGCAGCAGCAGCGAGGGGCAGACTCTTAGAGGTGTTTGTACAAACCTCAGGGAAGATATGTTTTTTTAAAAAAAAAACAGCGGGAAGGAAAAACAAATGATTAAAGTAAGTGCTGTTTGTTGGGAAACAAAAAGGGATTGGAATCATTTTATAAAATGACCGAATAAATCACACAAAGGCCCTACAATGGAACGGACAGGGAATGGCCCTACGGAGCTTTCCTAAAAAACCCTCTCTTTCCTGCATTGGACCAGACACCCACAAACATCGTCTTTCGTTCTCTGCAATCCACCCTCTGCCCACACAAAAACTCTCTTTCTCAAACTCCTCCCCCCAGTACCACCCTACCCTCTGCCCACATCCCATGATAATTCTCTCTCTCTCTCTCTCTCTCTGTTTTTTAACATATCATTTTCAACAATTATAAAACATACTTTTATATCTTATACAATTTTTTTTACTTCCATCAATCGCATCTGAAAATTTTCTAATCTTTCCCACTTAATTTACATTTCTTAATTTCACTATTACATTTAAGTATCATAACTAATGCCTCTCTTCTTTATCTGCTTTGCAATATTTCATATATTCCTCCTTACAAAACCTCTTGTAGTCCTACTAGCGTAATCTGTTGATTACAGTTGCTCTTCATATAGTTTGTATATTTCTTCCAATCTTCTGTGAATCTCTGGTCCTGCAGGTTTCGAATCCTTCCTGTCATCTTATCCAGTTCTGCGTAGTCCATTAATTTCGTCTGCCATTCTTCTTTCGTCGGTATTTCTTTTTGCTTCCATTTCCATTCTGGGCCTATGATAATTCGCACTCTCACTTTCAGCTGTCCTCCTCATGGAACCACCCTCTGACTCCCGCTCAGGTTCTCACTCTCCTCCTCCCATCAGACCCACTCTCTCTGCCTGTGCAGTTTTGAGGATTAGCAGGAGCTGGGGTTTTTTATTATTAGTGGGGGGTGGGCGGGACCCAACATTTATCAGATTTCCCATAGTGGGTTAATGATAAGCTGGTTGTCTGCCAGGGGACAAGAATGCCCCTGGTTGCAGTTCTGCTGAATTTGGTGTCTGAAGTGACCATAGAATGCCCAAGGGATGGTTGTGGAACTCAAAGGAAGAGATTGTGGGTCCCTTAGTTTGTAATCCCAGCCAGTCTTCCAACTCTTCACTGATGTCTTGTTTTGTAGCACTTGAGGATAGCGGGTTGGGGGGGGCTGTCTAATTATACTTAGGGTGCCTTTCAACATTTATTTTCAAAGTCTCACTTTGCATTTCTAATGCACTCCTTTCATCTGTTATGCCATTTTTGTGTAATCTGCTGAGTGCTCGATACTTACAGTAATTAGAAAAAGTTACTTTGGCATGGTTGAATGGCTGCTTTTTGAAACTTAATCAGATGATTTGAAAAAAAAAGAAAGATTTTCTACATCTCTGAATGCTTAGTTACTAGGCAAAAAAAAAATTGTGAAGAAGAGGAGGAGGCGGAGGAGGAGGAGGAGGAGGAGGAGGAGGAGGAAGAGCTACCGGTTAACCAACCCCTAACAGAAAACTCGTAAGAAATATTTTTATGGGAAGAATTCCCACTGAGATACCTCCTCTCGAGACTCCCCTTTTTGTACTTGCTTGCAGTTCGTTTAGGTTTGTGAGCAGAAGAGATTTTTGACATAAAAAGGGAGCAAAATGAAACTAAAACCTAGAAACTTTACTGGATGTCATAATGACCAAGATTTTTCCTTTCACTTATGGGCTTCCAAATGAATTGGGGAGGGGGGGCAGGCTCGTTTCTCACACACAAAAATGAGGGAAAGTAGTGCTTATAAATTTTGTTTTGTATCTCAAGTTTGTATCTCTCTCTACTTTTAGGGCTTTGCACTTGACCTTGCTACGCCGTCGTGTGTTGTCTGTCGTTGGGTCAGGGGCACGGCAGGAATTTTCCCCACTTGGCTGATTGGCTGGTGCCATTTTGGTTTCGCCTGCCAAGTAGCAAATCATCACAACTTGTAAGGTTGCAGATAGGCACTGGTTCAGGTGATAGGGATGGGGGACACTCTCACCATCCCTATGTGAAGGTATTCCGTTAAAGGAATCCAGGGATTTGATGGTTTGGTCAACCCCTGAGAGGGGGTTGTGCCCATGTCTGAGTCCAGGGGGACATCGTCTGTTCCCGGCTTTCCGCTTATCCAGGTGTTCACCCTTGGCTGACCTATGCTGGAACCCTGGGTCAGCGCAACCTGCATGGCAGGGAGCTAGTCGAACCAGAGCCTATGCAACCATTCACTTGCTGTAATCAATGAAGTTGTGGCCTAAATTCTGCCAAAAACCAAACCAAAATTTGAGTCTTGTCTAAATTTATTTAAGGGGGAGGTTTAAAGGTCTGAACACGCAACTCATCTGTAAGCTCCTTATGCAGCCACACAGCTTTCTTTAGGTGTCTCTCCCACTGTCTCTCTTTTTCTTGGAATTGTCTGCCTTTGTGCCTTCAGTATTTCACCTTTTAAAAAGCTCCCATTCATCTTGAACTCCCTTCTCTTTGAGTATTTCTGAGCATGGGACTTTATCCAGCAGTTCCTTAAGCTTTTTAAAAAATCAGTCTTCTTCAAGTCCAGAGTGCATGTCCGAATGCACTCGGCTTTTCCTTGCCTCTGTATCATGAAACCCAGGAAGACATCATCACTAACTTCCAATGTTCCCTGTACTTTCACTTCATCAGCCAGTTCCTCCTTGTTGGTGAGGACCAGGTCCAAGAGAGGTGACTTGCCCCATGGTCCTCCAGGCTTTGTGACCTACATACAGTATTGCAACCCAGAAGTGGAGGAAGTATTATTATTATTACTACTATTACTATTGTCCTGTATTAAATTCGTATACTGCCCTTCATACAAAGCTCCCAGGGCGGTTCACAACAGAAAAATATAAAATGAGAAAACAAAATACAGAATAAAACAAAAACATAAGCAAACCAATGACACCCCCCCCCAACATGTTTAAAAAGCCATAGCGTGTTAATCAGCCAAATACCTGGTTGAAGTGAAATATTTTTCCCTGGCATCTAAAGATATGTAATGAACGTACCAGGCAAACCTGCCTAGGGAAAACATCCCACAAATGGGAAGCTACCATAGAAAAGGCCCGTTATTGTGTTGCTACCCTCCAGACCTCTCATGGGGGAGGTACACAAATAAGGGCCTCAGAGGATGATCACAGGGTACAGGTTGGTTCATTCTCTGCTTTTCTGCCATGCACTTGTTGCTCTCCCAACTGCTTCCAAGAGGGAATGGAAAGGGAGCAGTATTTGGGTGAGATTGGCAAGAAGAACTTTGGAGACATCAAGCGACTGGCAGGGATAGTTGAAGGCCTTAATTTGAGCTCTCAGATTGGCTCAAGGGATTTACCCTTTTGCTTCCCAGGGAAATTTGGATCCTTTCTGAGTTAATCCAAGGAAAGCTTCTGAGAGCTCCGTCTCTGCAGGGGAAAATATCATCTGAAATGTCAGATGTACGTCAGATTTCCTCACACGCTTATTTCCTTTCCAAGCTAAGCAATTGGAATTGATTGCCAATTACCTGTGTTTGCTCAATTGACTTCATTATGCATATTAAAATAAAGTGGAGCATCAAATGATAAATACACTGTCCCCTGAGAGATAACCCCTAATGCACTTTTTAAGCTTGATATATCGATCGTTCCCCTTTTGACACCCGCCCTGTTCCCTTGAGCGAGTTACAGTGCTGAAGTCAGCAAAAAGGGGCTGCCGTGCCATTGATAAGTAGTATACATATTTATCTGTACAGGTATCTGATAGAAAATGTGCATCAGAAGCATTTACGGCATGGGCCATAAGGACTAATTGTTTCGGGGGGGGGAGGGTTGGATAATTATGGGATGCTCTCTCCCCCTTGGACATTGGTGGATTGCTGCTGCGTTAGATTATCCACTGGGATGGGCTGACTGGTCACCTCAACTAGTAGAACGTTGCGTCTTTGAAAGTGTAATAAACTTTTGTTTCATATTCTCTTTACATCCTCATGCGAAGCTGTGTGTGTGCTTTTAATAAATATTTCTTGAATTGAAACTCAGCTGTCTCGACTCAAACCAACTTGGGCTATGGGTGCAGGAGTCCCCAGCGACGAGGGAAGATAATGGTAGCCACGAGGCCGTAGCATACCTATGAAGCCCCATGCCAAAGCCACTTCCGCCCTATGGAGGAGGTGGGGTTGAGGGCGTCACGGCCCCACCACACGTGCGGCGGCTGGAGCCCAGCCCCTGTGCAATTGGGGGGGTTCCCGGCCATGTCGCCCCCTGGCTGGCCAATCGGCTGGCTCGGGGAGCATGGCCTGCCCTATTTAAGGCAGGACGCAGTTGGGGATCTCCCTCTTTGCCTCCTACCAGCTGTTCTTGCTTTTCCCACCCTCCCACCCTTTGAGGTTTCCGTTCCTTGACCTTGCTATGGACCTTGGTTGGTCGCCGTTGAGGGGCCTGGTAGAAATTTTTCCCCTTGGCAAATTGGCACCAGCCACTTGGTTTTCACCTACCTCGTAGCAAATCATCACAACTCTCTTGGTATTGGAGGTTAGCCATTGGTATAGTTCTGTAGACAGAAGAGGGGAGGTAGCGCCATCACCTGCCCCACATACTGAAGAAGAGAAGAAGAAGAGTTTGGATTTGATATCCCACTTTATCACTACCCTAAGGAGTCTCAAAGCGGCTAACAATCTCCTTTCCCTTCCTCCCCCACAACAAACACTCTGTGAGGTGAGTGGGGCTGAGAGACTTCAGAGAAGTGTGACTGGCCCAAGGTCACCCAGCAGCTGCATGTGGAGGAGCGGAGACGCAAACCCAGTTCACCAGATTACGAGTCTACCGCTCTCAACCACTACACCACACTGGCTCTCTAAGAGTAGTCCGATAAAGGATTATGGGGGGCTTGGCCCTGACTGAAGCCTGGGGAGGTGAGGGCCTAAGGCACACCCCCAAAGGTGACCCCAGGGGAGTTCCTAGTTGATAGCATCAGCAGGACTCCCCCTACTGGTGGTTAACCCTTCCCGGACTTCAAGCAGACGGGCTGAAGTTGGATATAGTTGGTTATGACCAATGCCTAAGCCAATACCGCTCATCACCTGTAACCAATAATGTTGTGGCCTTATTTTGCCCATTAACCTTAATAATTGTGTCATGTGTCATTATTATCACTGGGGGGGGGCAGGAACTCGACACGCAAAATCATACACCCCACAGACAAAAGGAACAATATTTGTAGTTACTTGTCTGAACTAAGGGGGATGATAGATGAACTTTTAGCACTCGTGCCTCAGGAGCCTGTGTCAAACAGAAGTAGTCTCACTACATATCTACTGCAAGGCCTCTCTTGCCACAACTGCACCAACACCCTGCTAAAGCTGCTGCAAATCTGTGTGTGTATGTTTCCCCTGGACCGAGCACCATCTGGATATTATTTTGAGCAAACTTTCTGTAACATTAACACATCCTAAAAATGCTGGACAATGAGACCAGCTGCTTTTCCAATCCCAGGGGACGGATTTCTGCCTAAGCCGCCTGTGTTCTGAGGAGCTGTATAATCTGGCTCTTTGTAGCTCCTGTCTTTTCATAATAGCCGACTCAGCTGGGAAATCTAGGCCTTGGAGTTTCAGTCTAACCCCTGAGTGCCGTATTAATTCAGATTCTGTCAAAACTCCAGAGATCTGTATTGTAGCGGATCTCAGGCTGTGATAATGATTAAGTTGTAAATAAATAAACCAAGTGAAATGTGGTTCAGGGGCCATTTCCTCCAGATGAGACGGTTGCAGGGGAATTTTCTTGACATGGAAGCAAGACTTCTGCAAATAGCCTTGTTCTATGCACTCCAGCAAGTCATGAAGGCTAGTCATTAAGGGCTTCTGAGGACTATGACCCACCAGCCTCAGTCTGCCCTCAACCAGCCTCTGACCGGCCTGCCTTCGTTCTTCACAACCAGTCAGAATCATAGAGTTGAAAGGCTGGGCATATTTTTTTGGTTTCTAATCAGTGCATGTCCCTGGGGCAGTATAGAATCATAGATTTGTAGAGCTGGAATGAACCACAGGGGTCATTGTTATGTACTGAGTTGAATAGGATCCAAAATGCAGCAGTCTGATTGGTCCTAGAACAATAGGATTCAGAATGCAGCAGTCTGATTGGTCCTAGAACAATAGGACCCAGAATGCAGTAGTCTGATTGGTCCACAGGAACCACCCAATCCAGCTCCAGGTGGAAGTGAATCCGCAACCTGATTGGCCTACAGGAGAATCCTGGAATTAGCCAATCACGTGGGGCCCATTGTGTAAATAATGTATATAAAGCAGACATGTATATAAAAGAAGAGGAAGAAGAGTTTCGATTTGATATCCTGCCTTTCACTCCCCTTCAGGAGTCTCAAAGCAGTTCACATTCTCCTTTCCCTTCCTCCCCCACAACAAACACTCTGGGAGGTGAGTGGGGCTGAGAGACTTCAAAGAAGTGTGACTGGCCCAAGGTCACCCAGCAGCTGCATGTGGAGGAAAAGAGACGCGAACCCGGTTCCCCAGATTAAGATCTACCGCTCTTAACCCCTACACCACACTGGCTCTCTTCATAAAGCTTCCATTCCTCCTCACCACTATGAGCTGAATAAAAAGCATGAAATCCACTCTTGACTCCAAGTATATTTCAGTCATCTAGTCCAACCCTTTGCAAAGCAGGAATCTTTTGCCCCACGTGGGGTTTGCACCCACAGCCCTGAGATTAAGAGACTCAAGCTTTACCGACTGAGCTATCCAGTAGCTTCATGCTGAAATCCTGTAACTTTTTATACCACAAATGTTCCAGTTTAAAGACTGAGGAGGAGTCCTGAGCCGGCCTCAATATATTCCTCTAGGGGCGGACACAAGCAATGCCCATTGGCCAGTTGGGGCTGCCCCCTAAAGAATCCCCAGACCCAGGCCTGCCTGCCATTGACCAATCCGCAGGCAGGCCTGCAGTCCTCCCCAGCCGGCTGCCAAATCATCATCATGGGCCACGGCCAGGCCAAATCACCGCCTAATTATTAAGCAGATCCTCACCCTGGATGAAATTTACACTACTTTTGTACATGGGGGTTCTATGTAAGAGTGAATAAGGATGGGACAGCCACTCATTGCCTTTTTCCAAAGAGCGCTGCTTGCAAATGCTACAGCCACAGCTACTACTTTAAAAGAAACACCTTCTGGTTTGGCAACTGCAGGGCTCTGTGGTACACTTTAGGCAGCTGGATTTGACCTTGCCCACCCACACCCTATGTAACCTATTCTTCTCCCCAGTGTTAATTCATTTGCTTACTACTAACTGTCAGAGATGGGCTTCTTTAAGTGTTCAGTAGGCAGCAAGACAAGGCAATTCAGAATTAAAGGCCCGTTCTGGCTTAAGTAACCCGATAAAGAATACTAAACGAGATTTATTGGCTTGGTGATCACATAAAGCCAGCAAAGACCTCCAAGTGTTGAAAGACTCCAGGACTTGCAGAAAATCATTGATCATTTCCCAAATAATGGACACGATCTGTAAGGAAGTTCTCTTCTGCAGGGTCCCATTGAAATGAAGAGGAGAACCTGGTACGATTCGTTTCACTGAGGCCTTCATAGTGCTGCCTACAAAGGAGATGCTTCTGCCATTTTAAATATGCCCTTAACACCTTGACCCAAAGATCTCCATGTTGTCTGTGAAAGCATCCTAGGTGGAGGCATGGATCACAGAAGTAGCTCTCCGTGTTACGATAATGAAGCAATGCAGCTGCAAAGTCCTAGCTTGAAGTGTAAACATGATTGGAATGTTGGGACTGCTGTGGGAACAGAGGTCATTTCACAATGCGCAGCACCGGAATTACCTCACAGTGTAATATGAGCTGTACAGGATGTACAGGGAGTGTTTGTCTCAACACTGCTGGAATTTGGAGAGAGCAGTCACGTTTTCTGTAACGCTGCAAAGACAGAAATAAAAGCATGTAAATACGTTTCTGTCTATCTCTTTCCCCTGCCTGGGGGAGGCAGGAAAGAGGGGTGTGTTTGAGGAGAATCGCCGTTTGAGGAGAATCGCCGATCGAGACCTTGCCTGCGTCTGCTGGGGAATGCAGCCAGGGAGGTCAACAGGAATTCAAGCCGGGTGCCTGGACTGCCTCCAGCTTCCCGTGAGAAGGGCTTGAAATTCCAACACTCCGACCCCATGCAAGAGGCATAAAACCACTTTTTCTCTGGCCAATCCAGCTCTTTCTATGTTGTTCAGCTTGTTTTGCCCTCTCATCTCCTAATGAGGCATTAAGTTCCTCTCTCCTCAGCCTTTCCACATCACACCTGCTCTTCCCTCTCTTCTGGACTTTCTCCCCTCCTTTCCCAGTGAAGCAACTGTCCAAAGTGACTCTTGTCTCAGTAATTAATCTATCCATTAGTGCACTAAATTACATGTTCGATTGATCTGACCTCTGGCTTCCTTGCCTCCCTGCTAATTCCCCATAATAGAAGACTCGCTTTTGCTGGGGCTTTTTCTTGCTATTGGTTAAAAACACAAAGGTATACCATCCATACTTTACATGTATGGATGGCAGCATGCAGTCAAGCTAGGGAGATTTCCCAAAAGATTGGGAACATGAGAGCCTGCTGGAATTTTTCTGTGTGAGGTACGTTATTAAATGCTTTCAGAAAGTCTAAGTATAAAATGACTGGCCCTAGCCATATGCTCACTGTCAGAGAGCTCTAAGAGGTTATATAAGCCGTACCCTTGCAAAAGCCATGCTGGTTCTTCCTCAGCAAGACTTGTTCTTCTATATTTCCGGTAATTCTCTCTTTATTCACACTTTCCATGAGCTTTTCTATAAGTGGCAGTAAGCTAACCAGTTTGTAATGTCCCCCACACTCCTCAATCTCTTTTTTAGAATTTGGTCTTATACTGGTGATTTATTTGTTTTCAATTTGCTGAAAAAGCCTAGAACATTGTCTCTGGTCACGACTATTTGGCTGTGTACACATTACTCTGGCTCCAGTTCACTTCCACTGCTGGTGTTTGAAGCTGAGTACACCTGACATTATCCACAATCCATGGGTGTCCTGTAGCTTCTTTAGAAATACCATATTTTTCGCTCTATAACACGCACCCTACCATAACACGCACATAGTTTTTAGAGGAGGAAAACAAGAAAAAAATATTCTAAACAAACCAATGGATGTATGATTTTTTATGCGTAAGAATATAAATCCTCCGTCCAGACACGCTTCCTCTGGGCAGCTCTGCTTGGAAGCGCTGACCTGGCAGGATAGCCAGCAGAGTAAATGCAGCGGTCCTGAGTCCATGTGAGAAAGGGATAAATTAAGTCCAAAGACAGATCGGTTCTTATCTCTAGAAGTGTTTATTTACAAGCCATAAATCAGTCTCTTCCATCAGAGTTTTCCTGCATTCTCCGTGCTTCCAAAAGCACACAGATTCACAGCCTCTCCGATGAGCTGTGTCTCTCAGGCAAAATCGAAAGGAACTTTGCCCACAGGCTGTGAGGCACTCCCCTGTGTCAAGCTCCTCCCAGATACAGGACACCACGGAGTTTTAACCCTGTTTGTTCCAAACTCCACATTTTTGTGGTTCATGCTGTGGCCACAGACATGTGATCTGACGGTGAATTTGGGGTGACCCAGTGCAAGAATCCTGAGGATCCATGTGGATCCGTGCTTTGTAACCACGTTTTAAGTGGGGAGGGAAGGAAAAGCACCCAAGGGACAAGGAGCACACATGTGGTGTGTGGAGAAGGATGCTGCTAATAATACAGGTGAGGGGTATAAGAGGAGAAGGCTCCTCTCCTCTCCTGTTTTGCTCCTTTAAAGAAGCAGGCTCTCTGTCCCTCTCTCCTCCCCACTCAGCAGCTCTTGTCCTGCTTTGCTGTTTCAAAGCAAGCCATGGAGGAGGGAAGGAAGGGGAACCATGGATCCTCTGCTCATGACTGCAGCAGATCCCCCACCACCACCATCCGTAGGCATTCACTCCATAACACGCACAGACATTTCCCCTTACTTTCTAGGGGGGGGGGGAGTGAGTGTTATGGAACAAAAAATACGGTACTTCTGTTGGATGTGTTCTCCTTCAAATCAGCTTCCATCCATTTTGAAAAGGAATCTATGGTTAAGCTGAGGCATGTACCAACATGAGCAGATGACAGCTTCAGTGAATTGGAGTTTGGTGCAGGGAAACAAATCAGGTACTGGGCACTGGGTGAAGACCTCCCTGCCCCCTCTCAGGTCTGTATAGCAACATAATATTGTGACTTGAAACCTTGCTGCGTTTCAAGCCCCTAACATGTTCATCGCCTTTGTCTCAGTTCCTCAGGCTCTCTTCCTGAAAAAAATTAGTTGAGTCCTCTCTCTTCTGCAGTGAAGACAGATGCAAAGATTGCATTCTGTTTCTCTGTCCTCTTCTGCTATGAGGACAGAGGCAACGATTGCATTCAGTTTCTTTGCAATCTCCTTTAGCACATCTTTGACTCCCTTGTTCTCCAGATGTCCAGCGGCCTCCCTTACATGTGTCCTAAGTGTGCCCTGTATTCCAAATGGATATGCAATGTGTAAGAATGTGAGCACATGATGCAGCAATACTGAGTCGGACCATTACTCCACCTGGCCCTTGGGATCTGCTGTGGCTGGAGTGACTCTTTGGGGTGGGGACATTTTCCCAACTGTGCTATCTGAGATCCTTTTGGCTGGAGATTGCATGCAGACAACTCCAGGTTCAAACCACATGCTCCATCTCTGAGCTACACCTCTTTTGAAAGATAAAGGGGCTTCATATGAACCTATAAGATCCTTTATTGTGAGGGAAGAACCACAGCTAAGAGCATTGGACCAGGAACTCCAGTATTTTTTGTTTTGATTGGCAGTGACTCTCACAGTGTATCTCAAACTTGGGTCCCCAGCTGTTGTTAAGCTACAACTCCCATCATCCCTAGCTAGCAAGACTAGTGGTCAGGGATGATGGGAGTTGTAGTCCAACAACCTGACCAAGACCCAGGTTTGAGAAACACTGCAAGAGGGTCTTGGGTAGAGGTTGCTTTCAGTGCCTCCTACCTAAGATCTTGCAGAACTGTATCTTCTAGAGGAAAGGACACAATGAACCATAAAGTTATGGCCTTTATTTGCCCAAGAATCCAGACTTTTCTGAGAACTGAACTTAGGACTTCTCTCACCCTTGAGAATCGTGCTCCTAGATCCACAAACCTGACCTTGCTGGCTGCTTCAGTGAACACTTCCCTTCCCTAACTAAACTCATTTAAGATGTTTGCTGTGCTGTACATCTCAGCATATCCCTGCCTTGAAATTTGCCTGCAATGGATATTGCTCTGGCTGTACGGATCATTGAGCAGAGAAGAACATTTATGACCTTCCTTGCCCTTCTCCAATGATCAGGAGGAAGTTGCAACTTATGCGCCCTGGTAATGAGGTGCTCAAAGAGAAATCTCCATAGCTCATGGGAAAAGATATCAATCGAGCAGTCTTGCTGACCCAGCCGCTTCGTAGTTGCTTAGCATATGAATTCCTCTGTGCTTGACCGGCTGCTGGGGCTCAGCATTCAAACATGTACATATTATATGGATTGCCTGTATGTGGGTTCAAATGATACAATTATCAGCGAGTGGGGAGTCATTTGGAGGTGGGTTTTTCCCCCGAGTTACTGTTCAGCCAGATTTATTTTCCATTCACTTATACAACAGGTTTTGGGTATTTTTTTCTCTCTCTAGGCAAAGTGTCACAGACCAGTCTGAAACAGCTATTTCTCTGCTACATGCGCCAATCTTCTGTCTGTACTAAAACAAAACATTAGGTGTTCCCAGCCACTGTCAGAGTTCTTGCGATGGACTGACCTTAGGTCAGCCTCCTGGTGACCCAGGAACCAATCAGGGCTGGGTGGAGTGTAATCCAATCTAGAGAAAGAGCAAAGAGTTTAACATTGGAACCTGTCTGCAGAGGTGGTTTTAGGGTGGTACAACTGGTACGGCCGCAGTTGGCGCCACACTGCAGGGGGCACAAAAACAATGCTTTAGAACGGAGCGCATGAGGCAGGGAGCGCTGAATTTTAGCGCCACACAGGGCGTCACTGAAATCTGAGAGCCTAAAGTCTGTCACTGCAGTTAGGTAGGGCTTGACTGTCCGTGGAACCTCAGATACGGACTTATGTGTCAGTCTGTGCTAGTTAGGGCTTTGAAAGTGCCTAGACAGAGTTCCATTCAGAGCCTTGATTAGGGATGAATTAAGGATTAACTAATCAGGGCAACCCAGATGGTTTGGTAAGGCTCCTAGAAGGGGTTGGGAGTGTCTTACGCGTCGTGTAAGACCAATAGCCATTCTAGGAGGAGTTAGTGTTGGAGATAAGCAGTGTCCAGTGCACAGCGGAATGATGAAAAGTACGTGCCAACATGCTCTATATTAACTTTATTTACACTTCAAAGCTGGTAATTTACAGAAAAACATTTTCCCTCTGCCGGAGCAGAGAAAGGCATCCTCTCTCCTCTAAAGCACGGAGAGAATCACCACTGAACTGCAAAGAACAGTGAAAAACAGGAAACCAGTGTACGTCACATCCAGTCTCCTTTCCCGTGAGAAAACCCAACAGTACTTGACTGTGGAATGTAAACATTGTCTTGTGACAAGCACTTCGCTGCTCAGTGAAGGAAGCAGAAACCAACATCCTCCCCCTTTCTGTGAACATCACTGGGCAGCGTGTTCGTACAATATCAGTACAAACCCAACTTCTGCACATAGGTACAGTGTTGATCCCTTGATACAATCTTGGACAATACATCAGCAGGAATTTCATTACCTGGCATATAGGACACCGTTACGAGTCCCTTTTGAATACGTTCCCTAGCATGTTGCAACTTTAATTGCAAGTGCTTCGTGCTTTGCTTACAACCTTCAGAATTCAGCAAAGCCAAACATGCTTTGTTGTCCTGGTAAACCTGGATTGGACATTTGACAGGAATTTTTATGTCTTTGCACAATTGTAACAACCATTCACAATCCTTAAGTGAATAAGACAGTGCATTCAGTTCAGCTTCACAAGTACTTAAGCTAACTGTTGTTTGCTTCTTGCATGACCAATCAAATAGACCCTGATTGTACTTATAGCAAACTCCAGACGTACTTTTCCTGTCTGTAGTGTCACTTCCAAAACTTGCATCTGCAAATATCTCAAGACCACCAGACTTCTGATTGTTAAATCTCAGTCTGTAATGCATAGTGCCTTTCAAATACCGCGCTATGCGTTTCAGAGCTTTCCAATCCTTAACAGTAGGATTGTTGACTTGTCTGCTTAGCAAATTACAGCTAACAGCAATGTCTGGTCTTGAACATCTGGCAATGAAGTTTAGCTTGCCTAGCACACTTCTGTACAGTGTAGTGTCAGAAAAATGCTTCTCCAGTGTCATCTACCTGATAACCTGTTGTCATCGGTGTGTCTACAGGGTTAGCATCCATCAGGTTTAGTTTGCTTAACACATCAGCAATTTTACGTGACTGGTGTACTAGAATGTTACCATCTTGATCTCTCTCTATTTCCAGAGATAGGTAGTTGTTTACCTCACCAAGATCTTTCATGTCAAAGTGCTCTTTCAATTGAGCTAGGGCATTATTGTACATTGTGACATCCTTCCAAAAGAATAAAAGATCATCAACATAAAACAAACAATACAGTTTCTTTTGCCCCTCCTCTTTGACAAATACACATGGATCAGCTTTCCCTTGCTTAAAACCTAGAGAAAACAATACTTCAGTGAGTTTTGTGTGCCAACACCGTGCACTTTGTTTGAGACCATAAAGGGACTTCTTCAGAGCACAAACAAATCCCTGTTTTACCTGTACGCCATCAGGTGGAAGCATATAAAGTGATTCATCTAGAGATCCGTACAGAAAAGCTGTATTCACATCATGGTGACTAATGTGTAGATTCTCTTCTGCAGCTAGCTTGAGCATAAGCCTAATGCTCTCATACCTCACGGTGGGTGAGTAGGTCTCGTGATAGTCTTCACCTGGTACCTGTGCAAAACCTCTGGCTACCAATCTGGCTTTGTGTCTGACTATCTTGCCATTTTGATCTGTCTTCGCTTTGAAGACCCATTTGCTTCCAAGCAGTTTCATTCCTGGAACTACTGGAACAAGGTCCCATGTTTTGTTCCTTTCCAAGGAATCAAGCTCAGCCTTCATGGCATTTAACCATGGCTCAGCTTCCTTTGAATCCAAATCCTGGATTTCTTGGAAACTTGAAGGTTCAAACACCTTCTTGGAGCTTTTAACAGCTGTTACTGCTATCTTAGCAAACTCATCAGCAAATCTCTTTGGAGGTCTGCCTTTTGTTGCTCTCTGTGACCTGCGAATTAGCCTTAAGTCTTCAACACTCTCCTCTTCCTTCTTAGGAGAAAAGTGACCTATTGTGAACAATGGTTCCTCCAATTCTTGATCAGAGCTTTCAGAGGGTCGCATAGAGGCTTTCGCACTCTTGAAATCCTCTGAATCACCTGATTCAGTTTCAGACTCAGAATCAGAACCTTCATCAGTGGGTGTGGGTTGTTGCGGTTGCTTTTGACTATCCTCAGTTTCATCACTGTCATCAGGATAACATTGGAAAATTCCCACATTCTCCCCCCACTTGGCATTGTACTCAACACTTCTTGTGAGCTTAATTGTCTTAGAGTCAGTCATCATTATTCTGTAAGACCCTTTCTGATAACCTAGAAAGATACCATGCAATCCACGCTTGTCTAACTTGGAGTTTTGTGGTGAGTGAACCCACATGTCAGAACCAAAAATTTTCATGTGTTTGATGTATGGCTTCTTGCCAAACATCTTCTCATAGGGGGTACAACCAATCGCTGAAGATAACCTGCGATTATAACTGTAAGTGAAACATGAGAGAGCTTCGGCCCAATAACTCTCTGGAAGATTGGCATCATGCAGCAAGGTTTTTAACCCTTGAAGCAATGTCTGATTTGCTCGTTCCGCAAGTCCATTCTGCCATGGCGAGCGAGGACTAGACAAATCGTGTTGAATTCCTTTCTCAGTCAGAAAAGCTTCAAACTGCTGAGAAGTGAATTCTCCCCCGCGATCACTGAAAAGAGTCTTTACCTTCTTACCATGCACATTTTCCAACCAAGCACAGAATTCCTTGAACCTTGGAAAAGCCTCTGATTTCTGCTTGAGATTGTACACATAAATATACCTGGAAAATGCATCAATGAGAACCATGAAGTACCTGTTTCCACCCAAAGAGGGCGCTAGTGGTCCAACCAAATCAGCATGAACAACCTGGTATGGTTCTGTAGCTTGCCTACTAGACACCTTACCTTTCGCAGCCATTTTTACCTTGTTTGCTGCGCATGCCTTGCACTTCATGTGGTACCTGCAGGGTTTAATAGTCATACCTTCAACCAAGGCAGGCATTTTAGATACTGCCTCAAAATGCAAATGACCAAATTTTCGATGAAAACCGTGAATACATTCTGCATGCAAACTTTTGTTAGAACCTGCAATGCAACAAGTGTCATCCTGCACAACATCATCAAAATACAAAACATACAAACGATCAACATATTCAGCATGCAATACATAATCATTTTTCTTTGTGATGATGCACATTTTGTTCTTAAAGGAAACGTCAATTTTCCGCTCATTCAGCTGTCCAACGCTGAGCAGATTATGCTTGGCATCTGGCACATAAAGCACATCCTGTATCGATAAGTCCAAACTGTGAAGAACAACAGTTCCGTAGCCTTTACTGGGGATTGTGTGGTCATCCGCCTGGTGAATCGCACCTTCCTGCGGTGTAAAAGACACGAACAGTCGCTTATCGTTGCACATGTGATGCGTTGCAGCCGAATCAACAACGAAGAAAGATCTAGACGTCTTCTGGACCACTGCAACCTTTGGAGTGAAGCGTGAGACCATTGCCTTGTGCTGCGTTGTCCTGGACACCGGACCTTTGCCTTTGCCTCGGCCT
Source organism: Podarcis gaigeae (assembly GCF_964106915.1). Taxonomy (NCBI): domain Eukaryota; kingdom Metazoa; phylum Chordata; class Lepidosauria; order Squamata; family Lacertidae; genus Podarcis; species Podarcis gaigeae. The sequence continues at coordinate 107,571,834 of NC_139680.1, read as the reverse complement.
TTTCCACGCGATGAGCTTTCGCTGCGCTGCTCTGTCTTGGCCCTGGGATATCTGCATTCCCTCTTCATATGGCCTAGACGTCCACACGAGTAGCATTTCACTGCCTTCAAAGCTTTGGCGCCATCTGGTGGTTCCACTGCACTATGGGATGACGTCTGTGAAGTCTCCCCCTTGCCCATGCAGCTATCACCCTGGCGGTCTGCTTCATTCTGAATCATGGCAGTATCACTGGCTACTGTGAGTTGAGCATTTGGCTGATTGGCATCAAATTCCCCACTTGCCTCATCCAGCCTTCTGCAGCTAGCCATCATGACTTTGGCATTAGCCTTCTGCGTCATCTCTGCTGCTTCAAATCAGGCTGCTTCATACAAGCTGTGTCTGTTTACAGCTGCTTCAATCCAAAAGCAAATTCAAAAGTACTTTCAATTTCCAGCCTCTGCCTGTGAGCCTGTGCCTTTCTGCTTAACTGCTTTGCTTATCTGCAGCTGCTTCTAACCGCATTCCAAAGGCAAGTTCAAAAGTGAAAGTTCTCTCTGCTGTCTTAAATTCATGCTGCGACACTGCTGCAGCTGCTTTACTTTCGATTTCCCCCAGCATAGGAAAAATTTATCCTTCTAGCCTTTTGCCTGTGCCACGGCAAAACCGGCTATAAAAGTTCAAAGTCCAGCCATAAAGCCATTAATTAGAAGCTGGCAGGCTGCCCGGAGCTGTAGCACATACCTCATCAAATCATCTTGACGTGCAGAGATATCGTCCGATCCGGCCCTCTGCATTCCGATCCTTTGCCGGCACTCCAATTCTTTGCTCCTTTGTTCCTTTGCCAGGAGCCCGACTTCTGGAGTCCATTCTCAAAACACTGCGTTTTTCTGGGCCCGTAACCAAATGTTGGAGATAAGCAGTGTCCAGTGCACAGCGGAATGATGAAAAGTACGTGCCAACATGCTCTATATTAACTTTATTTACACTTCAAAGCTGGTAATTTACAGAAAAACATTTTCCCTCTGCCGGAGCAGAGAAAGGCATCCTCTCTCCTCTAAAGCACGGAGAGAATCACCACTGAACTGCAAAGAACAGTGAAAAACAGGAAACCAGTGTACGTCACATCCAGTCTCCTTTCCCGTGAGAAAACCCAACAGTACTTGACTGTGGAATGTAAACATTGTCTTGTGACAAGCACTTCGCTGCTCAGTGAAGGAAGCAGAAACCAACAGTTAGTCCATTCAGAGACATGTTTAATGTGTGAATTTAGAGAAAGTTCTTAACTATTCCCGTAAAGCGTGTTCTCCTTCATGGAGAGCACGAGTTGCGGTGGGGGGAAACAAGACATCCCTCTGTTGCTGGGCGGGTTAGTTTGGATGGCCATGAATCTTAATGGGCACCTCTTGGTCGTTGAGGAGAATTCGATGTTGCAATTTATGACTGACGGACAAGGGGCTATTTATTCCCTGCACGCAGTGTTGAGCTTTGAGTCTTTTTGCTGCACGCATCGGATCACCCGCTCACCCTCCCTATGTTTAGGACTGTTTGTGTTGACCTTGGTATGCCTGTCATGGGGTCGTCTGCTTTGGGGCAGGGGCCTGGTAGGAATTTTTCCATTTGGCTGATTGGCCAATGCCATTTGGTTTTTTGCCTACTGCATAGCAAAATCGTCACAACTTGTAAGGTTGCAGTTAGGCCTTGGTTAAATTTGGTTGGTGGAGGGGGTATGGTTGGCTGTGCCTGCCCCTCCAATGCTGCTGCAGCAAGGGTATTCCGTTAAAGGAATCCAGGGGCTCGCCATGCTCTTGTCCAAGCCCCTGTCAATGGGCTAGGGCCATGCAAGAGCCCCTGGGAGCATTTGGGGAAAGGTGAGGGCCTGGCACGCAGGTCTGTTCTCTCCCCAAAATCTTTTCCCTTATTGACTTTTGCAGGCTTGCAGATGTCAGTTCTGTTCCTACCTCTAGGTGGGAACAGATAGTCATGAACCAATGCCTAAGCAACCACTCACATTCTGTAATCAATAAAGTTGTGGACAAAAAATTGTGCCAAAAACCTTAAACAGAAATTCTGTGTGAACTGTGTTTTATTTGAGGGTGGCTTGGGGACCTCGACACACAGAGTGTTTGTCTGAAACAAAGAATTGTGCCTCATCAGGGTATTTATTATGTTACAACCCTCACTGAGTGTAAATAAAATCCTCGTTTTGTTCCCAAAGTGTGTCATCCTTATTTTGACCCTCTGATTGAAGGATCAGTATTAACATGTTCCCCTTTAGCACTGAGTGGTTATTCCTCATGGGTGTAGCTAGGGAGCAGGGAGGGGCATCTAAATCAAGTAAATAAATAAAAATACTTAACTAAAAGTAGAAATTGTAGAAGGATTTTGACAGATTTTCCTGAGTCAGAAGAAAGTAATTTAAAACAACTGTTGTTTGGACCTGTAAAAAGGTAAAAGAGTATTGGGAAATAATCCATAATGAATTGAAAAAAATGATTAAAAGCACTTTTCAAAAAAAGAAAGAAAAACAGAGTGAAGGGAGAAGGAAGGGTTAATAAGGCAAAGAAGCTAAAAGCTGTGGTTAAGCAGAAAACCGCAAATGCGTCAGCTCTGTAGGCCAGAAGTTGCTTCCTGTTTTCAGCTCTGCAGACTGGGAGCTGTTTCCTGTTTTGTGCTATCTGTTTTAGAAATATTTTTAGAAATGCAAGACATACATGCAGGGCATGAGAAGGATTTCTCTCTACCTTCTCTGTACCATTGTACCTTGTAAGGGTTGCTCTCAAATATTTCCTGCAGTAAATTCCTGTACTAATCCTGTTTTTGCAGTTGCGGCAGTTTAGCAAACAATGGGTGTTTGCTAAACTCAGGCAGGTCAAGAGTCCAGCTTCCTGCCTTACCAGCTAGCCAGAAAATTGCAGCTGTTTGCAAATTTAACCAGCCTGCCAAAGAGGTCTCACTCTGTCTTTTATAACATGCATTTGTTTTCATATTTCAAAACTACAAACCATGTTTGGGTGCCTTGGCAAAAAGGTGGTTTCTAGGGGGATGCATACCCCTAAACATTTTGTGAATCTAATGGAAGAAACTAATTTTTAAAACTTTTTAGTTTCTTCCACGGCAAATCATCACCATGTTTCCTGCCATACGCTTCCTGTCTTAAGTAATGCAAAGATAAGAAAGACACGTATGAGGAAGTGCTTAGCCAGCAGAAAGATGTGCCATATAAGGGAATAAGTTGAACATTTGCCAGCTGATTGGGAAAATTTGAGGAAGGAATGGGAGGGGGGAAATGCTCAAATGGTATAAGAAGGCTTGCTGAAATGTATTTCTTTACAGCCAGCTTTCAGGAGGTATCCTGCTGGTTGTCTCTATGTACAGATTGTCTCTGTGCATAGATTTCAATAAACTTTTTCTCCAAAGAAGATTTTGCTTTCCTGGTACTTTTGTTCCCTCCAAGGTCTGGGGATGGCGAGGCTGATGGATCCCTAGGTAAATAAGGCTTCAAGAGTGCTTTGTGTTGGGGATAATTCAGACAGAAATGCCCAGGTGTCACAAAAAGTTATTTATGTATGCCACTACTGCGGCCCATGTTTTGTTAGCCCCAAAATGGAAAATGAGCGATGTCCCAACTAAAGAGGAATGGCAACTTAAACTGATGGAATATGCACAGCTTGCGGACCTAACATATAGAATGAGAGAACAAGAAGAACAGGTGTTTAGAGAAGATTGGAAAATGTTTATTGAATATATGGGAAATAATTGTGAACAGCTGAAGATGCCGGCAGCATGAAGATAAATTCAACAGTGTAAACAAGTTTTGATGGATGTAATAATGGAGTACTGAATGGTTTAGTTTATGTAAAATATGCAGGGATTTATTGTTAAGCAAAATGAACCATGGAAAGAGAAGAAGGGAAGTCGTTGATATTTTAAGGTTGTTTAAATGAATACTCTAAATTGTAAAACAGTAAATTTCATTAAAAATATCTATATAAATAAATAAATAAAACAACTGTTGTTGAGGCATTTCATTTCGAAATTGCTGGACAGAGCCAGACAGAGGATGATGACAGGTGGGTGCCCTGCCCCGCCCCCCACATAAATCCTGGCCACGCCCATGTTATCCCTCCAAAAGGAAGAAGTTGTAAAGCTCTATAGATGCAGAGTTGGTTTACTACGCAGAGCTTGCAACTGATTGGGCAGCGCTCTAAAAGCTGCAATGTGCTCCTTCCTAAATCTGGAAGCATTTATTTAGTAGCCATTGATGTTTGTTCTTTTAAGTGCAAGTAGTTGGTTCAGCTGGCAGATGGTACCCACCCCCCACCCCACTCCAATGTCCCTTCCAGCATAGTCATGGCATATTAGAACTGGAAAATGAGGCATATTTAGCTTGATTCCTCGTTTGCCACAGGGTACGGCAAAATCTGCCAGAGGAGAACCGTAATGTATGTAAACAAATACACTTAGTTATTCTCACCCCAAAGCAGCCTTTGATTCGTATCATCGTGACACCATGCTGTCCCTACAAGCAAAATTAATCCTTGGCATGCAAGTTGCAAATGAGTAGGTCTTTTATTCCAATTCATACTAATCTGTTGTCGTTTCAGAACAGGGCGATGGACCAGCATTCTCTGCTGTGAGCAAGTTGCCATTGTGGAGAGCTGGAAATGTTGTGCTCCAGGATTCAGGTGTCCTTAAAGGAAAGTGAGAATGAATTAAGCCACTTCTTGCTCTTTGGGCAGATGGGGTAGTCTCAACTGCTTGGCGGTGATGGCTCCATTGAGATGAATTACGGCTGCAGAGAACATTGCAAAGGGCCGTTACCAGCATATCCTAGCACAATAAGGTAAAGGTAAAGGACCCCTGGGTGGTTACGTCCAGTCAAAGGCAACTATGGGGTTGCGGTGCTCATCTCACTTTTCAGGCCAAGGGAGCTGGCATTTATCCACAGACACATTTCCAGGTCATGTGGCCAACATGACTAAACCTCTTCTGGCACAACTGAACACCGTGACAGAAGCCAGAGCGCATGGAAACGCCGTTTCCCTTCCCACCACAGCGGTACCTATTTATCTACGAACTGCTAGGTTGGCAGGAGCTGGGACAGAGCAACGGGAGCTCACCTCATCATGGGGATTCAAACTGCCAACCTTCCAATCAGCAAGCCTAAGAGTCTCGGTGGTTTAGACCACAGTGCCACCCGTGTCCCAGCACAATAGAAATGGTACTATATGGCTATATACAAAAATCAAACAAACAAACAAATAAATTGTGACAAGTTTTTTTCTTTGTTATTTTAATGTCACTCAACTTCTATGGCCCCATTCACAGGTCACAAAAGTGGGACAACATTTCCTCTTATTCAATGATGGAAGGAGAAATTGTTGAAATTTGGAGGAGCCAATGACTTCTTCCCGTGCCCCCCACCTCCCCACAGCTTCTATAGCTGGGAACTCACATAGTGGATCAGCCTAGGATCAGCCTATGGCAGCAGCAGAGCATGGCTCTATACAGCCCAGGGGTGGATGGGTGGGTGCCTGCAAGTCCACACCAGGGTGGGGTGAGGCTTGGAGGACAGGCAGAGCCTCTGGGCCCATCCAGCCCCAGCTGCAGCTGGAGTGACATGGCTGTTGCCCCCTCCTTGTGTCACCCTTCCCTCATCCAAGCCTTGCCAGGCCATTCGGGGAGAATGGTGTGTGATCCCAGCCTCTCTTTCAAAGGCGAGGCTGGCATTGAAGGCGCATGGTTGCCATGTCCACACCCCGACCTCCTCCCCCAGAGTCTTTGCAGGGCTGGGACCCAGGACGGATGGTGCAAGAAGGAAGCAACAGCCACGTTCCCCTTGATCCCAGCCTCAACTTTGCTAGCACGGCTGGGATCGAAGGGTTCATGGCCCCCATGTCTTTCTCTTGCCACCCTCCCAGAGTAGTCTTGCAGTGCAGGACTGCCTCGGGGAGGGCAGTGGGGGCAATGCCCCCTTCCCATAAAAATGCACCCAGCCATGTTATGCTCCTGGGCTATTGGTCCATGCATCAGCATTCTTCTCCATGTTGGCTCACAGCTGCCTACTGAAAGCAGATCATGGTGGAAATAGCCACCCGTTGTCGCTAGCCTTCAGCACCAGGTAATCAAACCTTATTACAGGTGCTCCATATTTAGCAGCCATGACTACTGAACGACCCAGTTTCCAGTAATTTGTCTGAGCTCCTGGTTGCCACTTCTCCCCCGTTCCATCCAAGTCATGAGCACCTTTGTGTCGTGGGTGATGAGCCAATGACACAATAATTTTGCAGTGTGGGGAACCAAGAGGAGGAGGCAGGGGCCTTGTCACTGGCTCCTTGGCATATTAGCTTTCAGTCCAGGTGGATGCAAATAGGTCTGGGCTGGGAGTGGGTCACCACCAGCAACACATTAGTGCATTCTTCTGCACACGGCAGCTGTCAAGGATGGGAGAGTGTGGTAGCAGCAGCAGCACAATGCACAGTGAGGGGAAGGAGGTTCTGAAAAATGCTCAAAACTCACCTGCCACCAGCAGAACAAAGATATCCAAGAGATCTCTCGCTTGGGCTACTGCAATGTGCTCTATGTGGGGCTACCTTTGAAACTACAACTAATCCAGAATGCGGCAGCTAGACTGGTAACTGGGAGCAGCTGCCGAGACCATATAACACTGGTCTTGAAAGACCTACACTAGCTCCCAGTAAGTTTCCGAGCACAATGCAAAGTGTTGGTGCTGACATTTAAAGCCCTAAATGGCCTCGGTCCAGTATACCTGAAGGAGCGTCTCCACCCCCATCGTTCTGCCCCGACACTGAGGTCCAGTGCCGAGGGCCTTCTGGCGGTTCCCTCACTGCGAGAAGCTAAGTTACAGGGAACCAGGCAGAGGGCCTTCTCGGTAGTGGCACCCGCCCTGTGGAATGCCCTCCCACCAGATGTCAAAGAGAACTACCAGACTTTTAGAAGACATCTGAAGGCAGCCCTGTTTAGGGAAGCTTTTAATGTTCGATGGGTTATTGTATTTTAGTGTTCTGTTGGAAGCCGCCCAGAGTGGCTGGGGAAACCCAGCCAGATGGGTGGGGTAAAACTAATAAATTATTATTATTATTATTATTATTATTATTATTATTATACAGAATCATAGAATTATAGAGTTGGAAGGAACCACGAAGCTGCTTGAAATGCAGGAATCTCAGCTGAAGCATCCATGACAGATGGCCATCCAACCTCTGCTTAAGAACCTCAAAAAAAGGAGATTCCATCACCTCCCGAGGGAGACCGTTCCACTGTCTAACAGCTCTTCCTATGGAGCTCTCTCCTCGTAAAGTCTCTGGAGCAGAGAACTGAATGAGAGACAAAGTGGAGACGCAGGGAGAAAGCTGGCTGGCACATGGGAAAAGAGGGAGACAGCGATAAGCGAAACAGAAAGTTGGAGAAGGAAGTCTGGGATTACAGTCTCAGCAGCAGGCTGGATATATCAAAGGGAATTATAATAAGCACTGCACATCCTTGATGTGACGGTTCTTTCCTCCCTGGGAAGTGGAGAACCAGCAAGATGGAACGTGGAGTAAGTCAAACATCCTAGATAGTGTAATTTGAAAAAAGAGGACCAAATCCCCAAACTCCTATGTTAATTTTCCATATCAACCCAAAAAAGGGGTGGCTGTGGCATGGTAGTCTCCCATGCAACTTCCTGCATGCAAATATTTCTGCATGGAGCCACTCCCAAGCGCTATGCAAAACTATGCAAAACACTTCAAGCCACCATATTATGGCCTGTTTGCCTTGTTTAGCAGCCTTGATAGAGCAGGGAGAAGATGAGATGCCGCACAGTGGGAAATACATGTTAATAAACACCATTTCACACCTGCTAGTAAATGAGGATAAGCAGGTGTGACAGTTTCTTATTGTACCGAAGAGTTGTCCAAAATTGAATCAAAGTTGTTCCTGGGAGATTTTTTTCAAATATATTGGTGGCCTGTATAGTGGAGTGATGGGGGTTTTCATCGTTTTGATTATATATATTATAAAGGAAATTGTGTGTGTGTATTTGTTTTTGTGTGGATAGATAGATAGATGATAGATAGAGATGATAGATGATAGATAGATAGATAGATAGATAGATAGATAGATAGATAGATGATAGATAGATGATAGATAGATAGATAGATTGATAGATGATAGATGATAGAGATAGATAGATAGATAGATAGATAGATAGATAGATAGATAGATAGATAGATAGATAGATGATAGATAGATATAGATATATAGATAGATGATAGATAGATAGATAGATAGATAGATAGATAGATAGATAGATGATAGATAGATAGATAGATAGATAGATAGAGAGAGAGAGAGAGAGAGAGATAGATAGATAGATAGATAGATAGATAGATAGATAGATAGATGATAGATAGATAGATGGTAGATAAAACCACTGCATTCTGTAGAAATATTATATATAGATGATCTATTATTATTATTATTATTATTATTATTATTATTATTTGAATTTATATACTGCCCTATACCCAGGGTCTCAGGGCGGTTCACAGAATAAAATCAAGACATAAAACCACAAAATGCATAATAAAAATAAAAACAACAACCCAACACCCCCCCCAAAAAAAAGCATTTTAAAAGGGCATAGGATGTAAATCAGATCAACTAAAGGGCTGGTTAAAAAGGAACGTTTTTGCCTGGCACCTAAAGGTGTACAATGAAGGCGCCAGGCAAACTTCCCGGGGGAGAGCATTCCATAGATGGGGAGCCAATGCAGAGAAGGCCCTGTTCTTGTGCTGCCACCCTCTGGACCTCTCGAGCAGGAGGCACACAAAGAAGGGCCTCAGAAGATGATATTGGGGTCCAGGGAGGTTCATGTGGAAAGAGGTGGTCCTTGAGGTATTGCGGTCCTGAGCCATTTAAGGTTTTATAGGTCAAAACCAGCACTTTGAATTGGGCCTGGAAACTAATTGGTAGCCTGTGCAGTCAGACCAGGATTAGTGTGTGTGTGTGTGTGTGTGTGTGTGTGTGTGTGTTTCTTTCTGCATTCCATAAAATATATACCGTATTTTTCACTTCATATGACGTACCAGACCATAAGACACACCTAGTTTTTGGAGGAGGAAAACAAGAAAAAAATATTCTGAATTCCAGAAGCCAGAACAGCAAGAGGGATCGCTGTGCAGCGAAAGCAGAGATCCCTCTTGCTGTTCTGGCTTCTGGGATAGCTGCGCAGCCTGCATTCGCTCCATAAGACGCACACACATTTCCCTTTACTTTTTAGGAGGGAAAAAGTGAGTCTTATAGAGCAAGAAATACGGTATATATTCTACAGAATGCAGTGATATTGTCAATCCTAGATTTGTTGCAGTGCACTAGAAATCTTAAAAAGCAATACTAGAATGACAGAGGTGACATTGATGGTGCAGATGTTCCTGAATACAGATGTTTGCACTTGGTGCTTTTGCAGATGCAATGGCTGACCTAGGGGAGGTCAGCTGAGCTGGAACCCCCTGAATGATGCCTGCTCCGTCAAGCTACACCAGCGCTCAGACATAGAGTGCTTCTGGCATTGTCTTCATCCAGATTTGTCTCCTGAGATCCAAGGGAGTACACAAAGTTAACAAACAGATAAATAAAATTTGGTGTGGCGCAAGCAAATTTTTATTTCGAATGTGCGGCCTAGAGAAAAAAAGTTTGAGAACCACTGCTCCAGTGTGTATGATAGCTCAGAGCATCCACAAAAGGATGAAACTTGCAGGACTTGGTGGTCCGGCATAGGAAGTATGCAACACTAGCAATTTTGAAGACTAAATGCTTTTTAAAGAGTAGGAATGGCCAGGGCAGCAGGAGCTAGTGCCTGGTGGTGCTCAGGAGAAGGAATGTAAGAAGGCAGTGATATCTGTTCCAAATTGGATTCATCACTGTTAAGTTGTGGGTGAACATATCAGACGACACAGCGATTCTTCAAACAGCTCTTGTTTATTCACAGGCCAGGACAGAACTGAACTGAAGGGTTCAGTCAGCCTGCTTATATAGAGCTCCAGTACAATGTAACTGTAACAATTTTCTAAAACTACCCAATCACTGAACGTCACTTTTGATCCCTTATTTGCATAACTATCTACAGTATCCCCCTGCTGGCCCAGGGTGAGAACTTCAGTACATAACAATCACAATCAGTGCTGTTTCCATTCTGCTGCAAGCCGGTTCCCACCAAATACCACATTATTCACCTCAAAGTCTGCTGTTTAATATAAATTGCGCAACTTATTCATTTCAATGCAAATTTGTTCCAGCGCAAAGAAAACTTTTAAAAAGTTTTTTCCCCCCCTAGAAAATTCAGTATGCTGTGTCCCATCAGCTGTATTGCTGACAACATACTCGAAAAATCCAGATGAACAGCATATGGTATAAAATTGAACCCTGAAGAACCCCACATTGAAGGCTGAAAAGCACTCTCCAGGCATCTGGCTCAAAAGGCAAAACAAAGTCAATTCAACGGTGCCCAGGTGAGCAGAATGATGGGGAACACACCTGGGCATGGGCTCCCAGTGCAGCACTCCTTTGCTGGGTTTGGATAATTCAGTCTCGTTTCTGTTTCTACCCTGACATGCATAGGATATAGGATTCAGAATGCCTGTCAGAAAGGCTTAAAAAAACCCACTTTGACTTTTCGCATTTACACCTCTCCTTTGATTTTTGCACACCTGTGCCTCTGAGCGGTTTGCTGAGGTCTGTTCAGTATTCTTACTGCATGTCTCCCTCCCTCCCTCCCTCTCTTTTTATGAATCCCCAGGTAACGGTGTTTCAGCATCCTTGAATTCTCAGCAAGAAGAATCTGGGCGGTTAGGAACCCGAGGAGGAAAAAGAAACCTGTGTTTTGGGACCTGGAAAGAATGTTAAAATGATGCTCTCTCTCTCTCTCTCTCTATCTCTCTCTCTCTCTCAATGCACAGCACCTCCTCCTCTTCCTGTTTTCATTCCCAGCATAATTTATTCCCCTTTCTTTATTGTTGAGAGGAAGCTGGCAGGAAAACCAACTTTGCTGGCAGAATAGCGATGCAGAAATCAAGTCCTGTGCATTGCATTTTCTACCTGCGGATGCTGGAGGGATTAATGCAGTCACCTCCAGTCCTCGAATTAGTATTCTCCGCTGTCTTGAATCAGAGCACCGTACAAAGTCTTTTTTTATTCTTCCTTTAGGAGATGTATCTACTACTTGGGAGTGTCAGTGGGAGGAGGAAATGGGGGAAGAACTCTATTAATCTTTTCTAATAACTCCCCCCCCTCCCTATTCTTCCTGCTGTTTTCCTGCGTCACCAAAGAGATGAAACACCATTAAAAGAGTCTTGTTCTTATTCCTGAAACAGAAATTCTCAGAAGCTTTCGAGAGCTGGCCAAGATACAGTCACCCCAGCTTGGGTCCAGGTGACCTCTTTAGGCACTCAAATATAGCTCCGTCTCCGCACCCTCTGTCCATCCATGTGGGCAGGATGGAGATCAAATGAAGGTGGAGAGGTGGGAGAGTAGCCAGGCTTGCTCCGCAAGAGTTACCCGGTTCAAAGAAGGCACTCTCTCTTCAGAGGAACAAATCCCCCCCACCCCTCTTTTCTCCTTCATTTTAACAGTCTCAACAGACAGGAAAAAGCTGAAAGTGGGTCAATGTCTCCGGAAACTTCATAACAAACTAATACCAGTGTTCAATGGCAAAAGAAAGAAAGGGGGGAAAGCAGAAACAGTTAGAATACAGATGCTGCTGACAGCTTTGTGCAGTTTTTCATTAGCCAGGATATGATAAACCTCTTTCTAGTGTCCTTCAAGTTCCTATCAACTCATCAAGCGGTGGAGGGGCACAATGGAGTTTGTAACAGTGACACAACTCTTACTTCTGATTCATCTAGAGCAAGAACAGGAGGCCTTTTTCAGCCAGAGGTCCATATATCCAAGCGGGCACTTTCCATGCACATTGCTCCCCGCAATAAAATTGGGGGGATCAACCCACACATAAGTCGGCCACGTGTAAGTTAGTGGTTTGCAAACGTACACGCACATATTTCCATCCAGGCATGAAAGAGGTCTTATTGTGGTTCAATGACACATTCCAGCCAAGCAAAAGCAGTCAAGGAAGGCGGAGAGCAGGGCTGTGTATAGAGGACTTGGGGAGGCAGCCTGGGACCCAGATACATTCGTAAAGATAAAGCACTTTATATGTGCTATAGCTCTGTGGCACCAGATGGCGCTATGGAGTCCAGTCTTCTGCCAACCGGATTTCCCTGTATGAAGTTTACAATGCGTTGAACTGAATCACTTTTTTGATGTGTCTAGATCCAGCCCGGATGATACAAGATAAAGTGGCCAGGGCCTTGACCTTTCTAGGACAGCACTCCACCTCAGCTTTCAATTAAAAAAAGAAAAGAAACTAAGTCTACAGCTATGCATCTCTTTGTCCCTATGCAATGCCTCGCTCTCTCTGCTCCCTTCTGCCTTTGTCCTTGCTTTTATGCAGTTTAATATTTTGTACGTTCAAAGAAAGGGCTTTACATCTTGCTGAGAAACTCCCTGCTCCACTGCCTCGATTCTTTCCCAACCCTCATGCAAATGAAGTCTAAAACAGTGCCCTTTCCGTCAAATGGGGCCGCCTCCTTTAAACTGTCAAATGTGGCGTTTTGTTGGCCAGAATTTTATCAGAAGACCATCAGAGCTGCTCAAAGTGTGCTATTTGCTAGAAATCTTCATGACACCATTTTTCATGTGGTGAGACTCTTTCGCTGTTTCGGTCTCAATTCCCATTTCCCAGGTGAATGATTAAAAGTGTACTTGTTCTAATTTTTGCAGCCTGCAGGTGGTTGGGAGCAGAGCTGTTCTCAGTAAATATAACAGGTAAGCATCTCATCTGAACATCTTTTGCATCGCTTCCAAAAGCACTAAAAGTCGCCGCCAGCACCAACCTTTGCCGTCTCAAATAGCTTGCCACACATACCCTCATTTAAATGATGGAGCTAAAAGAATCACGGCGAGATTGTCTATTATTTAAGATCTGTTCCTTTTGGCCTTAAAGACTTACACACACACACACACGGTCTGCATCTTGTATTACCTTGCCAAATTCCAAACGCCAATTGCAGCAAAGGTAATTAGACTTGCTGGCAACATTGCAACATGAGTGGGAAAGATGAATCATTGCCTAAGGAACTTGAGGAAAGTTCAGGAGCTGTGGCTACCATGGGAATGCTGCCTAAATAAATAAATCCATTAGGCAGGTCTCCATCTTCACACACGCTCGGCGGGACATTCTATTTCAGAGCTTCCATGTTCAGAGATACTGTACCTCCAAATATACGGGATGCAGGTGGCACTGTGGTCTAAACCACTGAGCCTCTTGGGCTTGCCAATCAGAAGGCCGACGGTTTGAATCCCTGCAATGGAGTGAGCTCCTGTTGCTCTGTCCCAGCTCCTGCCAACTTAGCAGTTCAAAAGCACGCCAGTGCAAGTAGAGAAATAGGTACTACTGTGGTGGGAAGGTAAACGGCGTTTCTGTGCGCTCTGGTTTCTGTCACGGTGTCCCGTTTCACCAGAAGCGGTTTAGTCATGCTGGCCACATGACCCAGAAAGCTGTCTGCAGACAAACGCCGGCTCCCTTAGCCTGAAAGCGAGATGAGTACTGTACCCCATAGTCACCTTAGACTGGACTTAACCATCCAGGGGTCCTTTACCTTTACCTCCAAATAACAGGTCCTAGTGTCTCGAGTCTGGAGCAAATAAGCAAACATGGGCAATTTCTATTTCCCTTTCAAGTTTACGCCGGAATTCTCTGACTTCTCTGCCTGCTCCTGAATTCAGCTGGGTTTGTATGTCGTTAGTGATCATGAAATCCACTCCACTTCCCTGTGGGGAGGAGTTGCGGTGGACCACGTGGCCATCCACTCCCTTCCGGGGGTGGGGGGCTTAGTCCCCCATTGCCCGGGGGATCCTGGCCATGTCAGAGCCCAGCCAGCCAATCCACAGAGGAGCGAACCGGAGGGCTTCCTCTTTGGCCCGCTTCCTCAATCACCCGCCCGCCCTCCCTATTTTGCAGGTTTCAGGCACTGGCCTTGCTATGGACCTCAGTCTTTTGCTGTTGAGGGGCCTGGTAGGAATCTTTCCATTTGGTAAATTGGCACTGGCCATGTGGTTTTCGCCTACCTCGTAGCAATCGTCACAACTTTCTTCAGGTTGCAGTTAGGCATTGTTTGACCTTGTGATGGGGGAGGGGAGCTGTGGCCATCACTTGCCCCTCCAATCTTAAGGCTATTCCATTAAAGGAATCTGGGGGTGCTGATCTTGTCTGAAGCCCAGGCCAGGGGCTAGGGCCATGACACGACCCTGACAGGAACACCTGGGGGAGCTCGAGTTGGTATCCATTGACAGGGCTCCCCCTTCCGGTCGTTTACCCTTACCGGACTTCCTGTGCACCGGGTAAAGGTAAAGGTAAAGGTAAAGGTAAAGGTACCCCTGCCCGTACGGGCCAGTCTTGACAGACTCTGGGGTTGTGCGCCCATCTCACTTAAGAGGCCAGGGGCCAGCGCTGTCCGGAGACACTTCCGGGTCACGTGGCCAGCGTGACAAAGCTGCATCTGGCGAGCCAGAGCTGCACACGGAAACGCCGTTTACCTTCCGGGTGGTAAGCGGTCCCTATTTATCTACTTGCACCCGGAGGTGCTTTCGAACTGCTAGGTTGGCAGGCGCTGGGACCGAGCAGCGGGAGCGCACCCCGCCGCAGGGATTCGAACCGCCGACCTTTCGATCGGCAAGTCCTAGGTGCTGAGGCTTTAACCCACAGCGCCACCTGCGTCCCCCTGTGCACCGGGCAGGAGTCAAATATAGTCGGGTCCATTCAATGCTTAAGCCAATACCGCTCACATTCTGTAATCAATAAAGTTGTGGCCAAAATTTGCCCAATAACATTAACCTAATATCCGTGTCCTTGTGTGTGTTATTTCTCAACAAGAGGGTGGCTTCGGGGTCTCGACCCACAACTGAGATCCTTCCATGTTGCTTTTCAGATAGGTTGAAGCCAGCATAGGGACGCAGGTGGCGCTGTGGGTTAAACCACAGAGCCTAGGACTTGCTGATCAGAAGGTCGGCAGTTTGAATCCCCGTGACGGGGTGAGCTCCCGTTGTTCGGTCCCTGCTCCTGCCAACCTAGCAGTTCAAAAGCACATCAGAGTGCAAGTAGATAAATAGGTACCTCTCCGGCGGGAAGGTAAACAGCGTTTCCATGTGCTGCTCTGGTTTGCCAGTAGTGGCTCAGTCATGCTGGCCACATGACTCGGAAGCTGTATGCCGGCTCCCTCGGCCAATAAAGCAAGATGAGCACCGCAACCCCAGAGTCGTCCATGACTGGACCTAATGGTCAGGGGTCCCTTTGCCTTTACCTGAAGCCAGCATAACCTTTTCCATTTGAAGGCAGAAATACTTCTGAACTCCAGTTGATAGAAACCACCGGAGGGGAGAGTTGCTCTTGTGCTCAGATCCTGCTTGCTGGTTTCCCCCAGGCATCCTGTGAGAGCAGGATACTGGACTAGATGATCCTGTGCACTAATCCAGCATGCACTCCATATGGCTTTATGCCATTTTTGTGCAATCTGCTGATTCAGAGAAGCAAGCATCATTATAAATGCAAGGGATAGAGTTCCTCAATATATATTAAGAATCACATTCGTACAACTTTTTATCCACAATCTGCTTCACTTCCTTCCTCTCCGGTGTGTAAAAGGTTCGCTAAATTTAAGCCAACAGCAACTTATTTCACTTCCAGGTGTCAGATTCCAATTCTAACAGCTGAGCCATTTAACGTGTTTTGGTCAGCCCAGAAGCCACTCGTCCCCCCAAATATGCATTTGCAGCTTGAAACTGATGAACTACCATGAAAAAATTGCACCTGTTTGTTTGGCAGTGGATTTAAAACAACGATAGCAGCAATCCGGGCACAATTTGATTCCCAACTGGTAGAATTAAATATAGCTCTAACAAGAAGCAGCAAATCCTAGGATTTGCCATGCGTTTACAAATGGTTTTGAAAATGCCTTATGCCAGTGACTTTGCTTTACATCAGCCATTCATTTGTTAACATCAAGCGTTGTAGCCTGACCAGTAGCTTTATGAAAGAAAGCAAATGTGGGTAATTTATCGTCCTGGTTAGTAAGCAGATGACAGATACGGGAGAGCCGGGGGAGATTGCTTTCCTTCCCCCTTCCCAGACTCCTGCTGCGATCACGACAAACCAGCCTTGTGTTATGCTGCAACTGTTGAAGCGCTGGTCTTAATTCTGAATGAACCGAAAGGCTCCCTTGTCATTTTGGATTGCATCCAATGTTGTTCAGAATACCTGAAGGAGTGTCTCCACCCTCATCGTTCAGCCCCAGACACTGAGGTCCAGCTCCAAGGGCCTTCCGGCTGTTCCCTCCCTGTGAGAAGTGAGGTTACAAGGGAACCAGGCAGAGGGCCTTCTCAGTAGTGGCACTGAGAATGGAGAATGGAGAAGGTTAGCCACTTTGAGACTACTTAGGGTAGTGATAAAGCAGGATATCAAATCCAAACTCCTCCTCCTCAGCTTTCAGATATGGTTCCCGTAACATTCATTAGATTGGTTGCGAGGTCTGGGTCAAAACGAGCAGGGCATGTCCTGCTGATAAAAATCAGGACACGGGACTCACGCCCAAAGCGCAATAAACCCTTCCCCAATGTTGGGAAGAAGGTGCAGGGTGTGAGGAGGAGAATAAGAATAAGAATAAGAATAAGAATAAGAATAAGAAGAAGAAGAAGAAGAAGAAGAAGAGGAGGAGGAGGAGGAGTTTGGATTTGATATCCTGCTGATATCCTGAATTTTGCAGTGATTGGAAAGTCCTGAAACTCTCTTAACTGCCACAGCATGGATTCCAGGTGATAGCTCCGCAGCAGAATTTGACACCTCTAGGGAAATTACCTTGCCGGAAGACGCTTGCAGAAGAATCTTTTTCGGGCCTCTCTGGGGGATCAGGGAAATGCAGACCTCGGAAGTGGCTAGGAAAACAGCATGCTGATAGGCCAGAGTCCTGCCCTTTTATTTCACTGCAAATTGACACCAGTGCCCTGTTCATTGCAGCGGCCTCAGGATTGTTCTCCTTGACATCAAGCCTGCCAAATCTCCGCACACTGTGGAGGGAAGACTCCTGATTTTAAAGCTGGGCTCCCTCCCACTTTGAAAGTGATATTCCCGTATTGTGGGCAGCCTACTTGGCAGTTTTCTGCATGGGTTTTCATAATGAATGTTATTACCAGTTCCAGGGTGGGAGTGGAGGCCCAGACCTCGCCTGACAAAAAAGAAAAGTGCTATGAAACACCACTTAGATCTCCCACACCCTCCATCATTTTTCCGATGAAAGTAGGGACGTCCTATTCCATCATCATCATCATAATATTTATATCGTTGCCCCACCCCAGCCACTCTGGGCAGATTCCAACATATATAAAAACATTATAAAACTTTAAGCATTTTTTTTAAAAAAAATCCCTATATAGGGCTGCCTCCAGATGTCTTCTGATGGTTGTATAGTTACTTGTCTCCTTGGCTCGGGGGTCGCATAACTCCATACCCTCCAACATTTCTCCAGTGAAAATAGAGGCAGCGTACCATACCCTCCAGGGACGTGGGTGGCGCTGTGGGTTAAACAACAGAACCTAGGACTTGCTGATCAGAAGGTCGGTGGTTTGAATCCCCATAACGGGGTGAGCTCCTGTTGCTCAGTCCCTGCTCCTGCCAACTTAGCAGTTTGAAAGCACCTCAAAGTGCAAGTAGATAGGGGGGGCCACTAAGGACGCATTGGAAGATGGCCGACAATAACATCTCTCCAACCCACACGAGGTAATTAAGAGGCTGTAATGGGAGTATGCAGCCTCCCTGCCCCCCCCCAAGGGAATGGGGGGGGACTGCCCTTGCCTGCTGTACGTTGGCTCCCTTGGCCAATAAAGCGAGATGAGCACCGCAACCCCAGATTCAATCGCGACTGGACCTAATGGTCAGGGGTCCCTTTACCTTTATCTTTACCATACCCTCCAACATTTCTCCAGTGAAAACAGGGACATCCTAAGGGAAAGCAGGACATTCAGGGATCAAATCAGAAATCGGGATAGTTTCTCTAAATCCAGGACTGTCCCTAGAAAATAGGGAAACTTGGAGAATCTGGATTTTCTGGTTGCTCCGATTGAGATTGTTGACGGGTTTGGGCTGTTGCTGTTGTTTATAAATTTTCAAATAAATGGTGCTCCACATGAGGCCCTGAGTACCAGCCCAACCTGGCTAGGGCCATAAAATGGGCATTAAAGCCTGTGCTTCACTTTAAAAAAAAAAAGGATTCAATCATGCTACATTCACTTTTCAGCTTTGAACAGAACTGTTTTCAAGATGGTGGACCAAGAGGCAACTCTCAGCTTGCCCCAGAGGTTTGGTGTGGGCAGAAGGCCAGGCAGGATGACTGCAGATTCGTTCAAATCCTGTTCCTGCAACCTAACACAGTAAAGTGAATCCAACCGGTGAATCACAGGGAAAAGAAAATCTGAGCCATGTGAATCATGTAAGCATAGAACCGTTGGGCATTTCGTGTGTATGTGTGCGTGCATGTTAGCACCTTCCCAATGTGCTGGTCACATTGCAGGGTTTATTTGTGCCACAAACAGCGCAGTGCTGAACATGTTTACTCAGAAATAAATCCCACTAAAAGCAGTTGAACTTATCCCCAGTAAGTTTAAGCACGCAGCCATTGTGGCTGTGCAGGGAAATCACCATTCTGTGGCTTAGTCACTAGGTGGCACGATCAGATGCTGTGGTTTTGTCTGAGCAGAACCTTCCCCCCTTCTCTATGATTCCTGTTGCTTTGAGGCAGTTAAAAAAAGGGACAGCTCCCTCCCAGTTTTCTGAAAGGCAGGTTTCCATTACAAAGATCAAAGCTCAGTTAAAGAGGTATATGGAGTACTAAATATTTCTCCAATCAATAAGTAGGTCTGTTTTTTTCAGAGAGAGATGAAGAAATGAGGTCAAGCATACTATAATTAATAGAACATCTTAAAGAGCAAAAAAGCATTTGATATGTTACCTTCTCTTTTTTGCACTTGCAAGAGGAACGTGTCATTATTCCAGAGCTGCAACATCAGGGAATAATTTACTGCTGCTTGATTCCAGTTTATTAAATGTCACCTTGATCAGTTAACACTTTGCGGTGAAACGACAGCTACCAAGGCACCAGAGTCAACGATATCCAAAGAAATAATTCTATACAGGCAGTCTGGTCTAGTGGCACCTCCAAAACCCAGATAAATTGGGGGCGAGGGCAGAATTTGATATGGCATGAGTCATAGGTGGTGAACTTCGATACATTTGCCAATCCCACAATGCATCCTGCTGCTACAAAAAATTGTCTTGCAAGACTGCACTTTTTCCCTGTGGGAAAGATTCGATGCTGGCCACACCCAGTGGGAAACAAGCCTCAAAGCTGGCCACACAGAGAATTGTGTAGGGGCTGAGAGTAAGTAACTTAAGATCAAAGAAACATAGAGTTTGAAGAGACCCCAAAGGTCATTGGTCCAACCCACAGCAATGCAGGAATCTCAACTAAAGCATCCATGACAGATGGCCATCCAACCTCTGACTGGAAACCTCCAAGGAAGGAGAGACCACAACCTCCTGAGGGAGTCAATTCCATGGTTCAACAGCTCTTATTGTCAGAAAGTTAAGTCAGAATCAACAAATTACAAAGAGAGAATACATTAATAAACAAACTGGGCTGCACCTAACACTAGGCTCCATCTGCACTAGTGTCTGCACGGTCATAGCATTCCCCCCAAACATCCTGGGGACTGTAGTTTGTTAAGGGTGTTGAATGTTGGCATGCACCCAAGGAAACAGGGGCAATTGGCAGGCCCCCAGCTGGCTCCAGCCCACCGGCCGGTGTGCCGAGCAAACTCCGGTCCTTGGTGCAGCATAAATCTGCGGCCCAGGCTTCAGAAGACTGAGTGCACTATTCAGCAGAGAAAACGCTGCGCAAACAGACCTGGATAAAAAAAATTGGTTTCCAGGTGAAAAAATCAAAGTTAGAAACAGAACTGTTAGAACCCAATACTAAGATACTATCAAGAATGTACAATTTGCTGTTGAAATGGAACACTGAGGAAGAAACGGTAAAATCTGCAATGATAAAATGGGCACAAGATATAGGATATAATATTATGTTTGCTGACTGGGAGAAGTTGTAGACCACCGGGATTAAATGCACGGCATGTAATGCCCTAAGAGAGAATATTATGAAAATATTCTCCAGTCAAGCTTGCAAAAATATATCATCTGCCCGACAATAAATGTTGGAAATGTAAGGAAAATGAAGGTACATTCTTTCACCTTTGGTGGACGTGCCCAAAGATTAAGGCTTTCTGGGAAATGCTCTATAATGAAATGAAAAAGGTATTTAAATACACTTTCTTGAAGAAACCAGAGGCCTTTCTCCTGGGCATAGTTGGCCAATTGGTGCCAAAGAAGGATAGAACTTTCTTTATGTACGCTACAGCAGCAGCAAGAATACTCATCGCAAAGCATTGGAAGACACAAGACCTACCCACTCTGGAAGAATGGCAGATGCAAGTAATAGACTACATGGAAATGGCGGAAATGACTGGCAGAATCCGAGACCAGGGAGAAGAGTTGGTGGAAGAAGATTGGAGGAAATTTAAAATTTATTTACAGAAACATTGTAAAATTTCTGAATGTTGATGACATTGAAATGAAATGAAGGGGTTCTAGCAACAAGGTAAAATGTAAGATTGGATTGATAATAGATGAAAATTTGAAGCTATAATATGTGAGGAAAAACAATTAAGGATAAACTAATAGGATATGAATTTGCTGAACCAATTTTTAAAAGGGATACAAAAAAGGGAGGCGTGAGGAAGTCAGGAAAATAAGTTAATCAAAGATGAGAAATTTAAAAAGAGGGATTTTTGTTTTGTTTTTTGTGTGCTTTTTTTCTTTTTCCTTTTTATGTTAAATGTTTGTATTTTTGTATCTTGTAACTTTGTGTTTTTGTGTTTTTATACTTTCTTGTGTTTTTTGTTTTTTCTGTTTGTTGTTCTGGAATTTCTTTATTGTTAAAACTTAATAAAATATTATTATAAAAAAAAGAAAACGCTACGCAAACAGAAGTGGCACGAGAGGCTATGTGAGCATATTGACAAGCAGGTTTATTCAGCGTAGATCAGGACAAAGGGAAAACATGTCTGATCTCCTTCGTGTCCAAAGCAAAACAGGGGAAGCTATACACAAAGGAAGTTCCCAGCAAGCTGTGCTGGAATGTAAACAGACATGTTTCCGTGCGCTGCTCTGGTTCACCAGAAGCGGCTTAGTCATGCTGGCCACATGACCCGGAAGCTGTACGCCGGCTCCCTCGGCCAATAAAGCGAGATGAGCACCGCAACCCAGAGTCCGCCACGACTGGACCTAATGGTCAGGGGTCTCTTTACCTTTAAGAGATCACACAGAGCCTCCACTACCTGCCTGAAGAGGGAATTATCTGAAAAGGTAAATGGAAAACAACCGGGGAAGATTACCACAGGGAAACGCTGCTGAAGAGATGAATCCCTGACCCTGCCTGGGAAAGTAGGCAAGTGGGGACTCGAGTAGCACCATGAGTGGGCTGTGGTTTGTCTTCTGAGGCACTGGAAGGAGAGGAAACCTGGATCCCAGTGACAAAATGGTGCACCTTGAATGCCATTGACAGCCTCGCCGCTGCTATTTGTGTGGCAAAGGACTTATCGGGCTACCATAATTCTCTTCTCAGGAACCTTCTGTTCCGCTGTCCTCGTGAGTGCCAACACTTTGCCTCACAGCAATGTCATGCACACGGATTGTGGCCTTTACAGTTTCACGTGCTCCACTCTGCTGATGGCTCTTCACAGCAGCACGATTCAATAAACATAGCAGATGCCATGTGTTGGGTTAGGCACAGCACAGGCTGTGGCAAATTCTTCCGAGGCATGAAACACAATTCGTGATGTATCTGACTAAAAGCACATTCTCACTCTGGATTCTAGGAAGAGTGACTTTTTAAATCTTTTTTTTTTTTTTTTTTTTTGGATAGTCATCCAAAGGCAGGTGGTCAATTTGATTTAGGTTTATATCCTCAGGCAAGAAGTCTCCGACTGTCAACAAAGCTTTCCCGCCTTGCCTTGACATACATCTCTGTATACTTTCCACCTTGAAAGCATGGCTCAATTCTGCCAGGTATATGAATGAGGATTTCTTTTTTTCTTGTTTTTAGGTGGGGAGGGGATGACAAGAGGGATTAGCCCATGGAGAGAACAGATGAAAGTCAATATTTGCATCCTGAGACCAAAGTAATGAGTTTCGAAAACCTAATGCGGCGCAGAGTCCGTTGGAGAATTGCAGCCATACTACTCATTATGGCTTCCAGCCTGGGGTAAGCATTAAAGCAGCGACATGTGAGACGTTCTTCCTTTGTACATCAGCGATTGACACCTCAGTGGATATCTCTGTTTCCTTCAAACCGTTAGTGTTCCTGTGAATATGGATGAAGGAAGCCATTGTTCAGTAAGTGGCAAATCTACTCTAGCGGTTGTGTCTCGGTTGATGAAAGGGCTGTGAACTTTGATCAGTTTATTGGGCAAGTTAATCAGCTAAAGACTAATTGATCTTTTTGGCCCAATTTGAATTGAAATCCCTAAGGGCCAATTTTAATTGCCAGAAGGGCGTGGGAGAACACTAAATTTCTGTTTTTAATTTGGAAAGCGATTTTGGTTTTGGTGCTGAGAGGAGTCATGATATGTGTGTGTACGTATTTTATTTTATTAAAAGGATTTTAATAACACAAGAAACCCTGTTACCTGTGAGACAGGCACCATCTCTTAACATCTCTTTGGCAGCTAATGAAGGTATTCCTTTTTCAAACGAGCCTTTTTTTAAAAAAGGAGGTTTTTATCCTAGTCTTAATCTGTATTGGATATGTTGAAGCTGATATGTTTTTATTGTCAGATTGCTTCGGGATGTTTTATGGGAAGTGTCTCGAGAATGAAATTAACGGTATGAGCCATCATAATAATAGTAATCGAATTTATAGATCACCTTTCATTTCAAAAAGGAAGACCAAGGCATTTGACAAGCAAATGAAGACAGCAACAGAACGGCCATAATAAAATCAGGCCACATGCTCTGGGACCTATAAGGATTATGGTGGCGCTGCAACAGAGTGTTGCTGCAACCAGGAGGAATATACCCAGCCAACCTCTTGCCTTTATAGTTTGAACTATGGAGTTCATTCTCACAAGAGGCCTTTAGAAGAGAATTGTATCAAAGATAGAGCTATCAATGGCTGCTAGCCAAACTAGCGAAGTTCTGTTTGGCGACTGTAAGAACAGGGTGCAGGATTAGATTGTCTTTGGCCTGATCCAGCACAGTTCTTGTTATGCTGTGACTTTTTTTGGAGGGTGGAATAGAGGAGCACAATATCTGGAGCATGAAGCAACTGCTTCTCTTGGAAAATGTGGTATTTTGAGCTTCCAGAAACCAGGTCAGGAATGTGTGACATCATTGCAAAGACACCGCAATATAGCATTTTGGCACTTCTTGTCCAATCATCCTGTCAGGTGTGCAGGGGATGTATCTGTCATTTCAACAAAAAGGGACTGTCCCAAAGTTGCTTGAAAGCTGGGCTGGGGGAGAATCTCAATTCCATTTGCATTGAGAGGTGAACTTCCCTAATCTGCATTTTCTGAAATGATACACAAATCAAAACATAGCCATCCTTTGAAATGCATGCATCTCTGAATGTTGCAGGGCACCTCCCCAGCAAAATAAGGTGTACAGGAACGCATGTGCTGGAGTGAAATGTGCACTGAAACACATCTATTCATGAGAATAACATTAAAAGTGTACCATACCGGGGGAAACTGTGTTGCAAAAATGTGCATATGAGACAAAATGCAAACCTAAATGTATATATTTGGGAGATATTAGTAAAATGCCAGTGAATTTTCACAATAACTACTGGGGGGAAATTACACACTAATGCGGAAATGTAGAGAAATGAGCTTCAGACTGGAAAAATGGGGAAGGGAGAGAAATTGAAATATGCAGATTCACTTAATCCCTGCTTGAAAAGTAATATTTATCATGAAGCATCCCGTCAAAGGAGTGGGGGAGGGTGCTAGGCTAGATGGTGTTGGAGATAAGCAGTGTCCAGTGCACAGCGGAATGATGAAAAGTACGTGCCAACATGCTCTATATTACTTTATTTACACTTCAAAGCTGGTAATTTACAGAAAAAACATCTTCCCTCTGCCGGAGCAGAGAAAGGCATCCTCTCTCCTCTAAAGCACGGAGAGAATCAGCACTGAACTGCAAAGAACAGTGAAAAACAGGAAACCAGTGTACGTCACATCCAGTCTCCTTTCCCGTGAGAAAACCCAACAGCACTTGACTGTGGAATGTAAACATTGTCTTGTGACAAGCACTTCGCTGCTCAGTGAAGGAAGCAGAAACCAACATCCTCCCCCTTTCTGTGAACATCACTGGGCAGCGTGTTCGTACAATATCAGCACAAACCCAACTTCTGCACATAGGTACAGTGTTGATCCCTTGATACAATCTTGGACAATACATCAGCAGGGATTTCACTACCTGGCATATAGGACACCATTACGAGTCCCTTTTGAATACGTTCCCTAGCATGTTGCAACTTCAATTGCAAGTGCTTCGTGCTTTGCTTACAACCTTCAGAATTCAGCAAAGCCAAACATGCTTTGTTGTCCTGGTAAACCTGGATTGGACATTTGACAGGAATTTTTATGTCTTTGCACAATTGTAACAACCATTCACAATCCTTAAGTGAATAAGACAGTGCATTCAGTTCAGCTTCACAAGTACTTAAGCTAACTGTTGTTTGCTTCTTGCATGACCAATCAAATAGACCCTGATTGTACTTATAGCAAACTCCAGACGTACTTTTCCTGTCTGTAGTGTCACTTCCAAAACTTGCATCTGCAAATATCTCAAGACCACCAGACTTCTGATTGTTAAATCTCAGTCTGTAATGCATAGTGCCTTTCAAATACCGCGCTATGCGTTTTAGAGCTTTCCAATCCTTAACAGTAGGATTGTTGACTTGTCTGCTTAGCAAATTACAGCTAACAGCAATGTCAGGTCTTGAACATCTGGCAATGAAGTTTAGCTTGCCTAGCACACTTCTGTACAGTGTAGTATCAGAAAATGCTTCTCCAGTGTCATCTACCTGATAACCTGTTGTCATCGGTGTGTCTACAGGGTTGGCATCCATCAGGTTTAGTTTGCTTAACACATCAGCAATTTTACGTGACTGGCGTACTAGAATGTTACCATCTTGATCTCTCTCTATTTCCAGAGATAGGTAGTTGTTTACCTCACCAACATCTTTCATGTCAAAATGCTCTTTCAATTGAGCTAGGGCATTATTGTACATTGTGACATCCTTCCAAAAGAATAAAAGATCATCAACATAAAACAAACAATACAGTTTCTTTTGCCCCTCCTCTTTGACAAATACGCATGGATCAGCTTTCCCTTGCTTAAAACCTAGAGAAAACAATACTTCAGTGAGTTTTGTGTGCCAACACCGTGCACTTTGTTTGAGACCATAAAGGGACTTCTTCAGAGCACAAACAAATCCCTGTTTTACCTGTACGCCATCAGGTGGAAGCATATAAAGTGATTCATCTAGAGATCCGTACAGAAAAGCTGTATTCACATCATGGTGACTAATGTGTAGATTCTCTTCTGCAGCTAGCTTGAGCATAAGCCTAATGCTCTCATACCTCACGGTGGGTGAGTAGGTCTCGTGATAGTCTTCACCTGGTACCTGTGCAAAACCTCTGGCTACCAATCTGGCTTTGTGTCTGACTATCTTGCCATTTTGATCTGTCTTCGCTTTGAAGACCCATTTGCTTCCAAGCAGTTTCATTCCTGGAACTACTGGAACAAGGTCCCATGTTTTGTTCCTTTCCAAGGAATCAAGCTCAGCCTTCATGGCATTTAACCATGGCTCAGCTTCCTTTGAATCCAAATCCTGGATTTCTTGGAAACTTGAAGGTTCAAACACCTTCTTGGAGCTTTTAACAGCTGTTACTGCTATCTTAGCAAACTCATCAGCAAATCTCTTTGGAGGTCTGCCTTTTGTCGCTCTCTGTGACCTACGAATTAGCCTTAAGTCTTCAATACTCTCCTCTTCCTTCTTAGGAGAAAAGTGACCTATTGTGAACAATGGTTCCTCTAATTCTTGATCAGAGCTTTCAGAGGGTCGCATAGAGGCTTTCGCACTCTTGAAATCCTCTGAATCACCCGATTCAGTTTCAGACTCAGAATCAGAACCTTCATCAGTGGGTGTGGGTTGTTGCGGTTGCTTTTGACTATCCTCAGTTTCATCACTGTCATCAGGATAACATTGGAAAATTCCCACATTCTCCCCCCACTTGGCATTGTACTCAACACTTCTTGTGAGCTTAATTGTCTTAGAGTCAGTCATCATTATTCTGTAAGACCCTTTCTGATAACCTAGAAAGATACCATGCAATCCACGCTTGTCTAACTTGGAGTTTTGTGGTGAGTGAACCCACATGTCAGAACCAAAAATTTTCATGTGTTTGATGTATGGC
Organism: Podarcis gaigeae; assembly: GCF_964106915.1. Taxonomy (NCBI): domain Eukaryota; kingdom Metazoa; phylum Chordata; class Lepidosauria; order Squamata; family Lacertidae; genus Podarcis; species Podarcis gaigeae. Next base: position 107,545,149 of record NC_139680.1, on the reverse strand, counting down.
TTCTTGCCAAACATCTTCTCATAGGGGGTACAACCAATCGCTGAAGATAACCTGCGATTATAACTGTAAGTGAAACATGAGAGAGCTTCGGCCCAATAACTCTCTGGAAGATTGGCATCATGCAGCAAGGTTTTTAACCCTTGAAGCAATGTCTGATTTGCTCGTTCCGCAAGTCCATTCTGCCATGGCGAGCGAGGACTAGACAAATCGTGTTGAATTCCTTTCTCAGTCAGAAAAGCTTCAAACTGCTGAGAAGTGAATTCTCCCCCGCGATCACTGAAAAGAGTCTTTACCTTCTTTCCATGCACATTTCCCAACCAAGCACAGAATTCCTTGAACCTTGGAAAAGCCTCTGATTTCTGCTTGAGATTGTACACATAAATATACCTGGAAAATGCATCAATGAGAACCATGAAGTACCTGTTTCCACCCAAAGAGGGCGCTAGTGGTCCAACCAAATCAGCATGAACAACCTGGTATGGTTCTGTAGCTTGCCTACTAGACACCTTACCTTTCGCAGCCATTTTCACCTTGTTTGCTGCGCATGCCTTGCACTTCATGTGGTACCTGCAGGGTTTAATAGTCATACCTTCAACCAAGGCAGGCATTTTAGATACTGCCTCAAAATGCAAATGACCAAATTTTCGATGAAAATCGTGAATACACTCTGCATGCAAACTTTTGTTAGAACCTGCAATGCAACAAGTGTCATCCTGCACAACATCATCAAAATACAAAACATACAAACGATCAACATATTCAGCATGCAATACATAATCATTTTTCTTTGTGATGATGCACCTTTTGTTCTTAAAGGAAACGTCAATTTTCCGCTCATTCAGCTGTCCAACGCTGAGCAGATTATGCTTGGCATCTGGCACATAAAGCACATCCTGTATCGATAAGTCCAAACTGTGAAGAACAACAGTTCCGTAGCCTTTACTGGGGATTGTGTGGTCATCCGCCTGGTGAATCGCACCTTCCTGCGGTGTAAAAGATACGAACAGTCGCTTATCGTTGCACATGTGATGCGTTGCAGCCGAATCAACAACGAAGAAAGATCTAGACGTCTTCTGGACCTCTGCAACCTTTGGAGTGAAGCGTGAGACCATTGCCTTGTGCTGCGTTGTCCTGGACACCGGACCTTTGCCTTTGCCTCGGCCTTTTCCACGCGATGAGCTTTCGCTGCGCTGCTCTGTCTTGGCCCTGGGATATCTGCATTCCCTCTTCATATGGCCTAGACGTCCACACGTGTAGCATTTCACTGCCTTCAAAGCTTTGGCGCCATCTGGTGGTTCCACTGCACTCTGGGATGACGTCTGTGAAGTCTCCCCCTTGCCCATGCAGCTATCACCCTGGCGGTCTGCTTCATTCTGAATCATGGCAGTATCACAGGCTACTCTGAGCTGAGCATGTGGCTGATTGGCATCAGATTCCCCACTTGCATCAGCCAGCCTTCTGCAGCTAGCCATCATGACTCTGGCATTAGCCTTCTGCGTCATCTCTGCTGCTTTAAATCAAGCTGCTTTATACAAGCTGCGTCTGTGTACAGCTGCAGCTGCTTCATTCCAAAAGCAAGTTCAAAAGTACTTTCGATTTCCAGCCTCTGCCTGTGAACCTGTGCCTTTCTGCTTAACTGCTTTGCTTATCTGCAGCTGCTTCAAACCGCATTCCAAAGGCAAGTTCAAAAGTGAAAGTTCTCTCTGCTGTCTTAAATTCATGCTGCGACACTGCTGCAGCTGCTTTACTTTCGATTTCCCCCAGCATAGGAAAAATTTATCCTTCTAGCCTTTTGCCTGTGCCACGGCAAAACCGGCTATAAAAGTTCAAAGTCCAGCCATAAAGCCATTAATTAGAAGCTGGCAGGCTGCCCGGAGCTGTAGCACATACCTCATCAAATCGTCTTGACGCGCAGAGATATCGTCCGATCCGGCCCTCTGCATTCCGATCCTTTGCCGGCACTCCAATTCTTTGCTCCTTTGTTCCTTTGCCAGGAGCCCGACTTCTGGAGTCCATTCTCAAAACACTGCGTTTTTCTGGGCCCATAACCAAATGTTGGAGATAAGCAGTGTCCAGTGCACAGCGGAATGATGAAAAGTACGTGCCAACATGCTCTATATTACTTTATTTACACTTCAAAGCTGGTAATTTACAGAAAAAACATCTTCCCTCTGCCGGAGCAGAGAAAGGCATCCTCTCTCCTCTAAAGCACGGAGAGAATCAGCACTGAACTGCAAAGAACAGTGAAAAACAGGAAACCAGTGTACGTCACATCCAGTCTCCTTTCCCGTGAGAAAACCCAACAGCACTTGACTGTGGAATGTAAACATTGTCTTGTGACAAGCACTTCGCTGCTCAGTGAAGGAAGCAGAAACCAACAGATGGATCCTCTTTTCTTTTTTTTTTTTGTTCTCTCAGAGATATGTGCTTTCCATTTTTGCTTAAAAAGCAGCAGATGTGAGATCAAAATTAAAGTGCACGTCTCTCCTAATCGATACTGAGATGCTTCCATCTAGAAAGGGAGAATAAGGCTGCAATCCTAACTGTGGCTGCATTCCTGTGACAATTTATGCCATTTCCCTGATGTTCCCCTAACTCTTAATTTCTGCATTATATTTGAGATTCCACATGATGCAAAAGTCACATCTGGAAACCTGGCAGAATATAATGGAAAGTTGGTGTACATTTTCCATGTCAATTGGTTCCAGAAATAATCAACTTGCAACCGTATTAACCCAGAGAATCAGAGACTAAAATGGATCAAATTTTGGGCAACATACCAGCGTTTAGTTCATTCCTGCCATTTTCATGATGGAATCATGGGAGAACAGAAGGGTGAGGGAGTAGTGACGTTGTCCAATGATGCTCGTGCCACACCACACCCACTGGTGTGAAGGAAACTGAGTGGTATACCCATCAAATATCCGCAGTTTTTTTTTTAAGACTTTTATTGATACGACAAGAAAAAAGAAAAAAAAACACAAATACCAAATTACACACAAGAATAAACATAGACACATAATTTTCTTAGCAAACAATAAAACATCTATTGGTCTTAACACTAAAGACCCAACCTCCCGTCTATTCCATATTTCAAATTCATATTACTTATTGCCAATACACACTTTTATCATAATTAAACTTATTCTTAATAAATCTAATTTCTTATATCTACCTTGCAACTATTACTGAAGTTCCTCGAATGCTACAACAGAATTTAAACTACTATATTTATTTTTCAGATATTCTTTGAAAACCTCCCATTTTGAAACAAATTTCTGTTTTGATTTATTCTTTATTTTTTCTGATAAACCATCTAGTTCGGCATATTCCGTCAGCTTTTGGATCCAATCTTGTATAGAGGGGATTTCATTACTCTTCCAATTTACTGTGATCAAAACTCTTGCTGCCACCATCACATATAAAAAAATTCCCTTCCTCTTTTGTGGAATATCCAAATCTGTTATTCCCAGGAGGCAGGCCTCTGTTTTTTTATTGAAAGAGATCTTTAGCATTTTTTGCAGTTCTACATGGATACTCTCCCAGAATACCTGTATTTTCCTACATATCCACCACATATGGTAGAATGTTCCTGAGTTCCGCAGTTCCAAAATGCACCAGGTACTCCAATATAGAGAGTGCCCTGTTGCTCCTTGTATGGATGCATGCGCCATCTTCAGTCGAGCTGAAGGCATATGAGAGCAACAGGGAGAAGAAGATGCCAAAGAGAGTTGGAAAGAGAACACAGCCCTGTTTCACACTGCTTTTTATAAAGAAGGCGTCTTAGGATGAACTGCCATATTGGATGGTGCTGCATATGTCCTTGTGAAAGAACGCAATCACCTTGTGGCAGGTGGACCTCCCAACTGAAAGCCTCCATCTGCCCCAGGTGCAACAAAACATGCCTCTCCCGCACCAGTGGGCATTGTGGTCTAAACCACCGAGCCTCTTGGGCTTGCCGATTGGAAGGTCAGCGGTTTGAATCCACACGACGGTGTGAGCTCCCGTTGCTCTGTCCCAGCTCCTGCCAACCTAGAAGTTCAAAAGCATGCCAGTGCAAGTAGATAAATAGGTACAGTGGTACCTCAGGTTAAGAACTTAATTCGTTCCGGAGGTCCATTCTTAACCTGAAACTGTTCTTAACCTAGGTACCACTTTAGCTAATGGGGCCTCCCGCCGCCGCCACGTAATTTCTGTTCTCATCCTGAAGCAAAGTTCTTAACCCGAGGTAATATTTCTGGGTTAGCGGAGTCTGTAACCTGAAGTGTCTGTAACCTGAAGCATCTGTAACTAGAGGTACCACTGTATTTCCCAACTTTCCCCCTCATTTGCCTCTGAGCTGTGACTCCCTGCAAACCACTGTTGTAAATCTATACTGTCTTCCTTTTCCTCCTCCCTGGTCTCCATCACTTCTCCTCAGGTCAGGGATTTTCTTTTTTTTTTTTTTTTGTAATTGTAGTATTTGCTGCTTGCCTGTGTAAGGATTCAATAAACACACAAGACGTAACCGGCTGTAAAGGTAAAGGTAAAGGTAAAGGTACCCCTGCCCATAAGGGCCAGTCGTGTCCGACTCTAGGGTTGCGCGCTCATCTCGCTCTAGAGGCCGTGAGCCAGCGCTGTCCGAAGACACTTCCGGGTCACGTGGCCAGCATGACAAAGCTGCAACTGGCAAGCCAGCGCAGCACATAGAATGTCGTTTACCTTCCCGCTATAAAGCTGTCCTATTTATCTACTTGCACTTTTGAACTGCTAGGTGGGCAGGAGCTGGGACCGAAAGACGGGAGCTCACCCCGCTGCGGGGATTCGAACCGCTGACCATACGATCAGCAAGTCCTAGGCACTGAGGTTTTACCCACAGCGCCACCCGCGTACGTTTGAATAAATAAAGTATACTATTCATTGTATTAAATTGTAGATTTCAGCAGAAGTAGCTCATAAAGTTCAACGAAAAAGGTAGAAGACCCAGTGGATCACTTCATTCTCTAATCAGTTCGTGCATAAGGTCCATATATGTGTGTCTATTCCACCTGTCTGTTCATAGAGTCCAACGATCCACATGAAAGGTTGTTACAGTTCCACAGCATCCTTTCACAGAGTCTAAGACAAGGATTTCCGGAATAGTAGCCTTGTTTCACCGTCCTGGGCTTCATCAGTAGTACAGTGGTGCCTCGCAAGACGAAATTAATTCGTTCCGCAAGAAAATCAATCAATGTGTTCCTATGGAAACCGCCTTCAGACCAGGTCTGGGGACAGTCTGTCCCCCGACCTCTTCTGAAGGCTGGGGGGGGGACAAGGGCTTTTCTTCCCACCCCCAGCATTTTAAAAAAACCTGGGACAGCAGAGGACTTCTCCGCTGTCCCGGGGTTTTTTAAAATGCTGGCGGGCGGCAGCGCTGCCGCCCGCCAGCATTTTAAAATCGCCCGGGACAGCGGACTTCTCCGCTGTCCCCGGGCGATTTTAAAGCCCCCGGGAAGGCAGGCAGGGGGGAGCAAAGACTTTCGCCCCCCCCGCCGGCCTTCAGAAGAGGTCCAGGACCTCTTCTGAAGGCCGGCAGGGGGCGAAAGTCTTTGCTCCCCCCCGCCTGCCTTCAAAAACCGTCCGGGATAGCGGAGAAACGCGCTGCGTTTCTCCTCTCTCCCGGGAAGGCAGGCAGGGGGGAGCAAAGACTTTTGCTCCCCGCCGGCCTTCAGAAGAGGTCCAGGCAAAAGTTTTTGCTCCCCCCGGCTGCCTTTAAAAGCCGTCTGGGATAGCGGGAAGCGCTTCCCTGCTATCCCGGACTGCTTTTAAAATGCTGGCAGTGGGGAGCAAAGCCTTTCGGCCCCCGCCGGCCTTCCTGGACCTCTTCTGAAGGCTGGAGGGGGGGAAAAGGCTTTGCTCCCCACCGCCAGCATTTAAAAGAGGTCCCCGGAGATTGCCCTATGGGCTTTCTTCTTGCGAAGCAAGCCCATAGGGAAATTCGTCTTGCGAAGCGCCTCCAAAACGGAAAACCCTTTCGTCTAGCGGGTTTTCCGTCTTGCGAGGCATTCGTCTTGCGGGGCACCACTGTACAAATTCTAGATAATGCAGATAAATACAAGATCGTAATCTCACATATTTTTACAGCAAAAATAATATACAAACCCTCAACAACCATACATACCATATATGATATCACAGGACAGTGGATCTCACAGCATAGTAGTTGCTGCTGTAAGCCTGTGTAAGGAAGCAGAATCAGGGAGAAATCTAAGGATGCTCTGGTGCTATTCAAGCTGCCTGAAAGCATCCATGGAGAAAATATGTTTGTTATTAATATCTTTGAAAAGGAGGCTTGAGGAGGGGTAGTAAGGGTGCCGGTACAAAGAAGCGAAAGGAGATAAATGGAGGCCTGCATTTCTGGAAGCAATGGACCCTGCGAACAAATACCCATTTGAAGCCTTTCTTCGCTGGTCGGTGCACATTAGCGTTCTGGGGGGCCCCACGCTGTTTTCTTTCCGCAGCGGCAGGAATAGTAAAAGATAAGAGGGACCACTTTGAACCAAAGGGGAGAGCACTCCACATGAGAAGGTAGGCCCAGAGAAATGGCTGCCTTTGTAGGAATGTTCCCAGTGCCTTGGCTGCCGCTCCCGCAAAATACGGAAAGGACTTTGAAAGAATAAAAGAAGACAGGGCTTCTCTCATGGAAAAGGAAAAGGGGGCAGGGGAAAATCTTTCTGACCGGGTTCTAGCAGCAGGTTGTGAAATCTGTTTTGTCCTCTCCAGGAAAATGCGCAAGGGATTCTTGGAGCAAATCCACACAAATGCTACACAGTCCAATGCAGCCACTTGTGAGCTCTTCAGACTGGAAATGTGGGCAGAATATGGGCCCATAAAACAGAACCACATAACAGGGCTGGGAGTGTCAGAAGCCCTGCAGAGTTAGTATAGAATCCAATCTCAAATATCAAATACCTTTATTGGCACCACAGTATAAAACATTTAAAATCACTGGGATAATTTAAAGGACAAGGGTGATGCTGTCAAAGGTCATAAGGTCACACTGTGATCATGTGCACTTATATATTATGCTTCGCCCTGTCTGTTCCCTGAAGGGATGGTTTGTTAGGAATCCCTTCAGGTAAAATTGTGGCTAAAAAGGAAGCTACAGGAGCAGTGATATCTTTGTCCTGCTCTGCCAGGAGAAACCTTGTTTGGCATCTTCTTGGAGTTACCGGTATATGCTGGAGGTCCAACATTTTGCTCAGCATCAGTTGGCGAGGTCTGCTGTGTAAAGAGCAATCTAAGAGAATGTGGTCCATTGAATCAGGTACTCCTTAGTTGCAGGCACACAAACAGGCTTGATATGGAGTATGTGTGAATCTGCCTTTGGTCACTGCAGAAGGGAAAGCATTTAATCTCGCGAGCATAAAAGCTCTTCGGTGGGAGGGGAGTAGTAGATCTTTTAGATATTTGGCACAGGTTCCATAAGGTGTTCTGATAACTAAGGCCTCTGGAGAACAAGATCTTGGAGTATGAGGTAACTGTTGGAGATAAGCAGTGTCCAGTGCACAGCGGAATGATGAAAAGTACGTGCCAACATGCTCTATATTACTTTATTTACACTTCAAAGCTGGTAATTTACAGAAAAACATTTTCCCTCTGCTGGAGCAGAGAAAGGCATCCTCTCTCCTCTAAAGCACGGAGAGAATCACACTGAACTGCAAAGAACAGTGAAAAACAGGAAACCAGTGTACGTCACATCCAGTCTCCTTTCCCGTGAGAAAACCCAACAGCACTTGACTGTTGAATGTAAACATTGTCTTGTGACAAGCACTTCGCTGCTCAGTGAAGGAAGCAGAAACCAACATCCTCCCCCTTTCTGTGAACATCACTGGGCAGCGTGTTCGTACAATATCAGTACAAACCCAACTTCTGCACATAGGTACAGTGTTGATCCCTTGATACAATCTTGGACAATACATCAGCAGGAATTTCATTACCTGGCATATAGGACACCGTTACGAGTCCCTTTTGAATACGTTCCCTAGCATGTTGCAACTTCAATTGCAAGTGCTTCGTGCTTTGCTTACAACCTTCAGAATTCAGCAAAGCCAAACATGCTTTGTTGTCCTGGTAAACCTGGATTGGACATTTGACAGGAATTTTCATGTCTTTGCACAATTGTAACAACCATTCACAATCCTTAAGTGAATAAGATAGTGCATTCAGTTCAGCTTCACAAGTACTTAAGCTAACTGTTGTTTGCTTCTTGCATGACCAATCAAATAGACCCTGATTGTACTTATAGCAAACTCCAGACGTACTTTTCCTGTCTGTAGTGTCACTTCCAAAACTTGCATCTGCAAATATCTCAAGACCACCAGACTTCTGATTGTTAAATCTCAGTCTGTAATGCATAGTGCCTTTCAAATACCGCGCTATGCGTTTCAGAGCTTTCCAATCCTTAACAGTAGGATTGTTGACTTGTCTGCTTAGCAAATTACAGCTAACAGCAATGTCTGGTCTTGAACATCTGGCAATGAAGTTTAGCTTGCCTAGCACACTTCTGTACAGTGTAGTATCAGAAAATGCTTCTCCAGTGTCATCTACCTGATAACCTGTTGTCATCGGTGTGTCTACAGGGTTAGCATCCATCAGGTTTAGTTTGCTTAACACATCAGCAATTTTACGTGACTGGTGTACTAGAATGTTACCATCTTGATCTCTCTCTATTTCCAGAGATAGGTAGTTGTTTACCTCACCAAGATCTTTCATGTCAAAGTGCTCTTTCAATTGAGCTAGGGCATTATTGTACATTGTGACATCCTTCCAAAAGAATAAAAGATCATCAACATAAAACAAACAATACAGTTTCTTTTGCCCCTCCTCTTTGACAAATACACATGGATCAGCTTTCCCTTGCTTAAAACCTAGAGAAAACAATACTTCAGTGAGTTTTGTGTGCCAACACCGTGCACTTTGTTTGAGACCATAAAGGGACTTCTTCAGAGCACAAACAAATCCCTGTTTTACCTGTACGCCATCAGGTGGAAGCATATAAAGTGATTCATCTAGAGATCCGTACAGAAAAGCTGTATTCACATCATGGTGACTAATGTGTAGATTCTCTTCTGCAGCTAGCTTGAGCATAAGCCTAATGCTCTCATACCTCACGGTGGGTGAGTAGGTCTCGTGATAGTCTTCACCTGGTACCTGTGCATAACCTCTGGCTACCAATCTGGCTTTGTGCCTGACTATCTTGCCATTTTGATCTGTCTTCGCTTTGAAGACCCATTTGCTTCCAAGCAGTTTCATTCCTGGAACTACTGGAACAAGGTCCCATGTTTTGTTCCTTTCCAAGGAATCAAGCTCAGCCTTCATGGCATTTAACCATGGCTCAGCTTCCTTTGAATCCAAATCCTGGATTTCTTGGAAACTTGAAGGTTCAAATACCTTCTTGGAGCTTTTAACAGCTGTTACTGCTATCTTAGCAAACTCATCAGCAAATCTCTTTGGAGGTCTGCCTTTTGTCGCTCTCTGTGACCTACGAATTAGCCTTAAGTCTTCAATACTCTCCTCTTCCTTCTTAGGAGAAAAGTGACCTATTGTGAACAATGGTTCCTCTAATTCTTGATCAGAGCTTTCAGAGGGTCGCATAGAGGCTTTCGCACTCTTGAAATCCTCTGAATCACCCGATTCAGTTTCAGACTCAGAATCAGAACCTTCATCAGTGGGTGTGGGTTGTTGCGGTTGCTTTTGACTATCCTCAGTTTCATCACTGTCATCAGGATAACATTGGAAAATTCCCACATTCTCCCCCCACTTGGCATTGTACTCAACACTTCTTGTGAGCTTAATTTCCTTAGAGTCAGTCATCATTATTCTGTAAGACCCTTTCTGATAACCTAGAAAGATACCATGCAATCCACGCTTGTCTAACTTGGAGCTTTGTGGTGAGTGAACCCACATGTCAGAACCAAAAATTTTCATGTGTTTGATGTATGGCTTCTTGCCAAACATCTTCTCATAGGGGGTACAACCAATCGCTGAAGATAACCTGCGATTATAACTGTAAGTGAAACATGAGAGAGCTTCGGCCCAATAACTCTCTGGAAGATTGGCATCATGCAGCAAGGTTTTTAACCCTTGAAGCAATGTTTGATTTGCTCGTTCCGCAAGTCCATTCTGCCATGGCGAGCGAGGACTAGACAAATCGTGTTGAATTCCTTTCTCAGTCAGAAAAGCTTCAAACTGCTGAGAAGTGAATTCTCCCCCGCGATCAGTGAAAAGAATTTTTATCTTCTTACCATACACATTTTCCAACCAAGCACAGAATTCCTTGAACCTTGGAAAAGCCTCTGATTTCTGCTTGAGATTGTACACATAAATATACCTGGAAAATGCATCAATGAGAACCATGAAGTACCTGTTTCCACCCAAAGAGGGCGCTAGTGGTCCAACCAAATCAGCATGAACAACCTGGTATGGTTCTGTAGCTTGCCTACTAGACACCTTACCTTTCGCAGCCATTTTTACCTTGTTTGCTGCGCATGCCTTGCACTTCATGTGGTACCTGCAGGGTTTAATAGTCATACCTTCAACCAAGGCAGGCATTTTAGATACTGCCTCAAAATGCAAATGACCAAATTTTTGATGAAAATCGTGAATACATTCTGCATGCAAACTTTTGTTAGAACCTGCAATGCAACAAGTGTCATCCTGCACAACATCATCAAAATACAAAACATACAAACGATCAACATATTCAGCATGCAATACATAATCATTTTTCTTTGTGATGATGCACCTTTTGTTCTTAAAGGAAACGTCAATTTTCCGCTCATTCAGCTGTCCAACGCTGAGCAGATTATGCTTGGCATCTGGCACATAAAGCACATCCTGTATCGATAAGTCCAAACTGTGAAGAACAACAGTTCCGTAGCCTTTACTGGGAATTGTGTGGTCATCCGCCTGGTGAATCGCACCTTCCTGCGGTGTAAAAGACACGAACAGTCGCTTATCGTTGCACATGTGATGCGTTGCAGCCGAATCAACAACGAAGAAAGATCTAGACGTCTTCTGGACCTCTGCAACCTTTGGAGTGAAGCGTGAGACCATTGCCTTGTGCTGCGTTGTCCTGGACACCGGACCTTTGCCTTTGCCTCGGCCTTTTCCACGCGATGAGCTTTCGCTGCGCTGCTCTGTCTTGGCCCTGGGATATTTGCATTCCCTCTTCATATGGCCTAGACGTCCACACGAGTAGCATTTCACTGCCTTCAAAGCTTTGGCGCCATCTGGTGGTTCCACTGCACTCTGGGATGACGTCTGTGAAGTCTCCCCCTTGCCCATGCAGCTATCACCCTGGCGGTCTGCTTCATTCTGAATCATGGCAGTATCACAGGCTACTGTGAGTTGAGCATTTGGCTGATTGGCATCAAATTCCCCACTTGCATCAGCCAGCCTTCTGCAGCTAGCCATCATGACTCTGGCATTAGCCTTCTGCGTCATCTTTGCTGCTTTAAATCAGGCTGCTTTATACAAGCTGTGTCTGTGTACAGCTGCTTCAATCCAAAAGCAAATTCAAAAGTACTTTCGATTTCCAGCCTCTGCCTGTGAACCTGTGCCTTTCTGCTTAACTGCTTTGCTTATCTGCAGCTGCTTCAAACCGCATTCCAAAGGCAAGTTCAAAAGTGAAAGTTCTCTCTGCTGTCTTAAATTCATGCTGCGACACTGCTGCAGCTGCTTTACTTTCGATTTCCCCCAGCATAGGAAAAATTTATCCTTCTAGCCTTTTGCCTGTGCCACGGCAAAACCGGCTATAAAAGTTCAAAGTCCAGCCATAAAGCCATTAATTAGAAGCTGGCAGGCTGCCCGGAGCTGTAGCACATACCTCATCAAATCATCTTGACGCGCAGAGATATCGTCCGATCCGGCCCTCTGCATTCCGATCCTTTGCCGGCACTCCAATTCTTTGCTCCTTTGTTCCTTTGCCAGGAGCCCGACTTCTGGAGTCCATTCTCAAAACACTGCGTTTTTCTGGGCCCATAACCAAATGTTGGAGATAAGCAGTGTCCAGTGCACAGCGGAATGATGAAAAGTACGTGCCAACATGCTCTATATTACTTTATTTACACTTCAAAGCTGGTAATTTACAGAAAAACATTTTCCCTCTGCTGGAGCAGAGAAAGGCATCCTCTCTCCTCTAAAGCACGGAGAGAATCACACTGAACTGCAAAGAACAGTGAAAAACAGGAAACCAGTGTACGTCACATCCAGTCTCCTTTCCCATGAGAAAACCCAACAGCACTTGACTGTTGAATGTAAACATTGTCTTGTGACAAGCACTTCGCTGCTCAGTGAAGGAAGCAGAAACCAACAGTAACAAGCACTGTCTTTCTTTATATATATATTAGTTTTTAACATTTCATTTTCAAGTAATTAAACATACTTCTACATCTTATACAATTTTTTGGGACTTCCATCAATCACGTCTGAAAATTTTCCAATCTATTCACTTAATATACATTTCTTACTTTCACTATTACCTTTAAATCTCATAACTAATATCTCTCTTCTTTCTCTATTTTGCAATATTTCATATATTTCTCCTTCCAAAACTTCTTGTAGTCCTACTAACGTAATTTGTTGATTACAGTTGCTCTTCAAATAGTTCATTTATTTCTTCCAATCTTCTGTAAATCTCTGGTCCCGCCAGTTTCGAATCCTTCCTGTGAGTCCATTAATTTTGTCTGCCATTCTTCTTTCGTCAGAATTTCTTCTTGCTTCCATTTCTAGGCTAACAATGCTCTTGCCACTGTTGTTGCATATAGAAACAATTTAACATCTTGTCTATTAATATCCTTACCTATAATACCAAGTAAAAATGCTTCTGGTTTTTTAAAGAATGTATATTTCAACATCTTTTTCATCTCATAACAAGCACTGTCTTTCACAGTCGTAGAGCTGCTGCTTGATTATTTGGAATATGTAACTTTTGTCACACACTTCAGGCCTCTCGAGAGCAATGCCCAAACTGCGAATTTTATCTTGAATTGCTCTTAGTATAGAATCATAGAATTGTAGAAATGGAAGGGGCCATTTGCCCAATGTGGGACTTGAACCCACAACCTTGAGATTAAGAGTCTCCTGCTCTAGTGTCACGTTACTGCCAGTCAGTGTAGAAAATAATGAGCCAGATGGAACAATGGCCTGAACCCCTTTGGGAGTTCTTTATGAGCCAGAAAAAAAACCTCACAATTGGCGTGCTGGATCAGGCCCATTCCAGCATCTTGGACAGGAGTCCAATAACACACTGCTCACCTGCAGTCCCTAGCAATTGGGATTCAGAGCTAAACTAAATACTGTATTTTTTGCTCTATAAGACTCACTTTTTCCCTCCTAAACAGTAAGGGGAAATGTGTGTGCATCTTTTGGAGCGAATGCAGGCTGCGCAGCTATCACAGAAGCCAGAACAGCAAGAGGGATCGCTGCTTTCACTGCGCAGCGATCCCACTTGCTGTTCTAGCTTCTGAGATTCAGAATATTTTTTTTCTTGTTTTCCTCCTCCAAAAACTAGGTGTGTCTTGTGGTCTGGTGCGTCTTATAGAGCGAAAAATACGGTAAACTCCAGCCATTGTGGAGAGGGAGACAACTCAGGTGAAGAGAATGAAACAGTGGCAAAGGAGCGTATCCTTTCCTGAGGGAAAGCTTGAGACGTGGTAACAGCATGCACTTGTGGGAAAACCTGAGGAGAGGCCCCTCTGCCTGTCCCTGACAGATATTATTATTACATTGGAATAGTTACTTTACCCAGATGACTCTGTGGACCTGTTCCTGCATCCACCTTAGTTGCTATTCATGGATACGGGTAGAGATGGAAAGGCCCCCGGAAAAATGAGGGGGGACACACAGGTTTTTTGCCATTCTTTTCCAAAGCCATTTTTTTTCCAGAAAAATTGAGGGGTGGTATCCAAACTATATCAAACTGTTTTGGGTTTTTTGGGTTTTTTTGTTTGTTTTTTCTGGAAAAAAGCGGCTTTGGGAAAAATGGGGGAAAGGGGGGCATGGAAAAAATGGGACCCCCCCCCCAATTTTTCTGGGTTTTTTTTTTCCCAGGCCTTCCCATCTCTAGATATGGGTGACGTTCCCAGCTATGGGTGCTGAAGGGAGATCCTTTAAAACAGCCAATCCATGTCTGCAAAGCGGTGTGTCCAAAAAAAAGGGGGGGTGTTGCTTCCCACTGCTACCCTGGGACAAACACCGGCCTTAGAGAAGGAAATACAACTTCCTCTGGCACTTAATCTTTTTTAAAGACTAGTGGATTTAGACATACCATTAACACTTCCCTGGTGCATAAAGTCTTGTAGCAGAGACCGAGGTCAAACGCTCTGGTTTCTGTGAGCTAATCTTATTATCACTCTTGTGGCACATCTAAGCTGCACGAAGAGCACCAAGACCCTCTTTGCCTGTGGCTACGCACTTCACCACAAGACAAGCTTTGTAGCGCTGTCAGAAACAAAGAGAACACGAGGCTATCTTCATCACTTCGCTCCTCAGACTTGAGGAAGGATCTCCCAGGAACGAAGAAGATCTGCCGAGGCTGTGACTGATCAGGATGTCTGAACCTCGTGCGGTGGGGATTGTGTGGAGGCAGAGCTGTAGCTATGGGGGTTTTCTTTGCCCTGGGTGAAACCTCCAGAGGGGCGCCATTGAGGCTCCCTTCCTGTGTGTGTGTGTGTGTGTGTGTGTGTGTACGAAAATGCACGTGGGTGGGTGCCAAACTGGGTCTTTGACCTGGGTAAAATAAAGCTTAGATTTGCACCGGTGAATGGAAGGATGTAGTCACTGTGGCGATCACACAGGGTCCCCGGATGTTTCACCGTCTATTGATCCCTGTGCCACCACTTTATTTCTCGCTGCCACCACCCAGGCCCTACCTGGTACAATACTGAGTCCAGTCAGGGTTAAATTGGAACATAAACTTCTGTTTATTTATTGCAGTTTAACAAGCGTGTGGTTTCATAAACGGTATCGGTCAATTACAGTCATGGGGTGCCTATCCAGACCTCTAACTTCCATTACCTGCTCTCACTCACTAAACCACCTCTCAGATATTTACTTGTCTTCCTAGCTCCTAACTGTTCCTGACTCAGCTTATTTCTCTACACTAACTCAACCTACCCACAGACTCTATCCCAAGTCACTCCCACTCCAACCAACCACCCAACTCCCAACTCCCCTCCCAGAGCTGGTTTTATAGTCCCTCTGACTCCACCCCCCTGGGTTCTGATTGGGTAACTTGTTTAACTATTTCACCTCCAGCACTCTCATATGTTAACACACAGTCATGCCATTGGTGGCCCTGCCACCTCATCATTACATCATTACTCCACTGACGTGGAGCACACGTCAGGGAGCCTGCTCCACACATCATAATAATAGTAATATAAAATTTTATTTATATCCCCCAGCCAAAGCCAGGCTCAGAGCGGCTAACAACAGTAAAAGTAACACAGTTTACATAAAATCACAATCAATTAATTGAAATACATTCTAAAATCAATTCAGACACAGAGAGAGAGATAGGGGAGGGAGGGAGAGGGAGAGAGGTGGTGGTATTAGGTGCTGACAAGTTGTTAGGAGAGCACCTCACCAGTGGCGGAGGAAGGGGGTGAGGTGGGGGTGGACTACCCTGGGTGTCATCCCGGGGGGGTGACATTCGGTGCACCACCCGCCTGCAAGTCCGGCAAAGTGGCGCAGCAGCTCCCCTCTTCCCCCAATGGGTCACGGTAGGCTTGGGAGTCGCGGGTGGGCGTGGAGCCATTGCCTCGCACTCCCAGCTGGAGGAGGCAGGCAGGCAAACAGGGGAGAGGACGGGAAGGAGGCAGGCGAGCAAACAACAGAGGGGGTTGGGAAGGGGAGAGGAAGGAAGCGGGATCGGTGGGTGCGCTTTTCATTCCGCCCCTGGCTGCAGGGCATGCATGCACCGCTCCGTGCACCCAAGCGGCTATCCTGCGTATGGGAGAGCACCCTCCAGGCCCTCCGCCACTGACCCTCCCAGAGTTACAATTCTCAGAGATCCCTGGGAAGAGAGATTGGCTGCTAAAAAGACTGGAAAATTAAAAAAAGAGAAGAAAAGCTCAACAAGTTTGGGCAAAACTCAAAAAGGCTCAACCACTCCCCCCCCCCCCCCGTGGCAACCCTACCTAGTAACTCTCATTCTACATTTCCCAGGATTCTTTGAGGGAAGCCCCAACTCTTTAAAGTGGTATGATACTGCTTTAGGGCCCTACAATCAGCATGTTTTTACATGAGTAGAATGTGTGCTTTTATTTAAAATGCATCTCTGGGTTATTTGTGGGGCATAGGAATTCGTTCATTTCCCCCCAAAAAATATAGTCTGACCTCCCCACAAGGTCTGAGGGACAGTGGACCGGCCCCCTGCTGAAAAACTTTGCTGACCCCTGGGCTAGGCAGTGCTTTCTTTCTAAAATATTTATATATGTTTAGGGATACTCTCATTTGGACTCAAGAAAATCACCATTTTATCATTCAAATCAGGAAAAACAAATACAGTAAATGGACCAAAGTACAAAGATTCACAAAAGGTTTAGGGGTATGCATCCCCCTGCGTCCCCTCAGAAAAAAAAGCACTGGGGCTAGGATAATGTCCCATTCCATATATTCCTTACATTCACATATATATCATATATATATATATGATGCACCCCATGCACTGTTACAGCTCTATTTATTGTATTTAACATTAAAACGTTGCTTACAAAATGGGGTGCTACTTTATTTGAATGTTACGTTAAAGCACAAACTGTGCCCATTTTAGTATAGTTTTAAAAACAAAAAAACCATTGCAGCGAAACACTGCAAATTAACAGATGAAGCAACAGCACTTGTAGATCTAGCGATCTGCGCTTCTGCTAAAGCTTTGACCAGTGTGATGGTGCCCTGGAAGCTTCAGTCCTGGTTCTGAGGCTGGAAGAGGTTTAAAAGTAAGATCCATCTCCTGACCTTCTATCCATCTCGCTTAGGAGAAAGGAAGAGAAAAGGCTGCTTCGCTCCCCTCCAGCCAGATTGTGCATCTTTCCTGGGTAAATAAATTTTAAGGAAACGATCAAAGGGATGGTTAAATATTAAATAGCTGCCTCCGCTGCCTCAAGGACAAGGCCCAGGAATGCTGCTGCCAAAACACAGGGGTGGGTTTTGCTACTTGATATGCAGGTTCTTGTGTTTATCAGTTGCCATTCAGTCAGATACCTGTACTATTCTGTGAAATAGCAAATCTTAGATGTGATGCTCTCGGCTGAAATGAATGCAAAGATGACATCACAGAATAACTTTCCTTTTTTCCCTACACAGAGGGAAATGAAAAAAGACTGCAACAAGGCTGGCTAATGGAAGTAAGTGAAGGGACCAGATTAACAGTTGCAGAAATCAGGCGCAGGTGGGATGTTATGATAAGTTCCCTGATTCATCGTCGCTAATAAGAGAAATCAGAATAATAACGGAAAAGGAAGAAAGGATTGTAGGATCGGTGCGAATATTTGTCTGCTCGCAAAGTGACCTTGTGATCCATCCCCGTCATTAATCTGATAGCAAAGAACATGATTGCCACCGTGTGGTTGCTACCAGAAATTATAGTTTAAGGCAAATCATTTTTCATAATTAAAATGTAATTAGCTGGCTCCCCTGTTGTCTACGCAGATATTTTGGTGAGTGCCTGTTCTGCTGCTTAGAGGAATGCACAAATAATCGCTGCCTCTTCCAAAAAAGAAAAAAGTTGGGGAAGGGGGGAAAAAGCTAGAATCAGAGACTCCTTGGGGTGTGTGGCTTTGACAGCAAGCAAGATGGTGGCGTGGCTTGACAGCAGTTTCACGAATGAATAATTTGGCTTGGGTTAATACTTCGGCAAGGTAATGCTGCGCAGACAATATAAGTGAAACCCGAAACTTTTAGAATTAATGCCGTTGGCGGCTAATCAGCTTGACAGCTCAGAACTCTTGAGGGAGGCTAAGGACAAGGAGATGGTGAAGGGCAGTTCAAAAGCTTGAAAGGCGCAACATTAAAAAGTGGGTTGTCAGTGGTAGAAGATCTAGCCAACTTTAGCCAGCAACAGGAGGAGAACTTAGCAAATGACTGTGCTGTGGCTTTGAAAGTGGCCATAAACCAGGTGGGGCAGAACTTTGGCCCGCTAGAAGTTGCTCCCATCAGCCTAGTGGCCAGGAATTATGGTAGGATAAGGAGGACCGTAAGAAGATCAAACCTATCCATTCTGAAGGAAATCAGCCCTGAGTGCTCACTGGAAGGACAGATCCTGAAGCTGAGGCTCCAATACTTTGGCCACCTCATGAGAAGAGAAGACTCCCTGGAAAAGACCCTGATGTTGGGAAAGATGGAGGGCACAAGGAGAAGGGGACGACAGAGGACGAGATGGTTGGACAGTGTTCTCAAAGCTACCAGCATGAGTTTGACCAAACTGCGGGAGGCAGTGGAAGACAGGAGTGCCTGGCATGCTCTGGTCCATGAGGTCACGAAGAGTCAGACATGATTAAATGACTAAACAACAACAACACAAGGAAGGCCATGCTCATAATTATAATTTTCTGCTTAGAGGAATACTAGATGTGGTAGTGTTGATGGCCTGGTTCTTGAAACTTGCATTGGACATTCTTGACATCACTGTCAGGAGGAAGAATGGACTTTCAGTGCTATTTTACTTCAGCCACTGTTGCGTGACAGAGAAATGGAAGTAGAAGGCTGAACTCATATCCTGCCAGGTTCTCAAAACACCCTTCTCTGTCCATCTAAGGATGTGGGTGGAGGATATGGAAGCGAAGAGCTCAATACCAAACATGCATGTTCCCTCCAAAAATCACTGCTTAGCTACCACTGAGAAAGACAAAGGGAACCATTGAGGACTGAGCCCACCTACATAACCATTAGGAGAAGACAGTGGTAGTGGTGTCTAGTGGTCAAATGCTGGATCAAGGGAGATCCAGGCTCAAATCTCTACTCTGCCAAGAACGTTTGTAGGTGACTTCAAGCCACTTGCAGTCAAATGAGTCTTCCCACCTACAGTCTGAAGTGATAAGAGTCCAGATTCTAGTTTACAACCATGGTGAAAATGGCCCGGTTCAACCCATTATATATTACTAGGGAAACTCATTTTGACAAACTCTGAGAAAGGCATTTTTCTTGAATGAAGTGTTCTGGCTTCTTATACTATGCCTGGGGGCAGGGGGAGGGAAAGGCAAGGCAGTGCCCAACACCCATGGGAAACCAGTTGAAATAATTTCTTTTTAAAACAAAAGCAAAAACCCTATAATTTAAAATGAATCTGAACTCTGGTTTTCTGAGTCAAAAGTAATGAATTTAACACTTAACCTGCGCCTCACGGAAACAACTTTGGGCTGCAACAACTTTCCTCTAACCTAACATTTCCCTGTACCTTCATGAGTTTTTGCATCACGCTGTGAGATTCTGCAAAGGACAAGAATAAATATAACCAGTCACCTCAGAATCAAGATTTGAAGGAAAGACATATAACTGCCGCATGGTGTTGCCATGGCAACAAAGGCTCCAACACGATCCTAATCTGCTTATGAATTCCATCTCTGAGATGAACAAAATCAACACAAGAGAAGGAAAGAAAATCTGCTAAGTTGAAGGAAGGTGAGGAGGATATTTCAGGTGGGCCATTAATTCCGTGCCCCAGATTTGCGGCATCAACAACCCCTTTCACCTCGGAGCAGCTCTGGACGTTACCGAGAAGCAGCAAAGAAACTAGCCACGTGGTGAAAGGCCGATTTGTCCAGGAATGCCATTCATAATCATAGCTGAGTGCAGAGGCGTTCACACATTACATTCAGTGAGTGTGCAATCTGCATACCTGTATATATGAACAGTTGTGCTGTGCAGTCATACAGGTATTCACTTGCAACTTGCAACAGGTGTGTAGATTGTGTACCTGTGAATGCAGTATCTGAGCCATGCAAATCAACAAGTGTGAAAACACTTTCACACAAATGCATGTATACATGAGCAGACGCAGCTTGCACCAAATGAGAGCCCTTGTGGTGTCGTGGCTGGGTGTTGAACTGAGACCTGGGAGACGCAAAGTTATTCCTCTAGGGTCTTAACCTCTGTTAAAAAGGGGGTGGGGAATGCATTAGCCACAGTAGAGCAGCCAACTTACCACAACACTTCCCCTTTACATCTGTGCTACTGACTCTCATGATGACAAACCTAGACAGCATTTTAAAAAGTAGAGACATCACCTTGCTAACAAAGGACCGTATAGCAAAAGCTATGGTTTTCCCAGTAGTGATGTATGGAAGTGAAAGCTGGACCATCAAGAAGGCTGATCGCCAAAGAATTGATGCTTTTGAATTATGGTGCTGGAGGAGACTCTTGAGAGTCCCATGGACTGCAAGAAGATCAAACCTATGCATTCTTAAGAAAATCAGCCTTGAGTGCTCACTGGAAGGACAGATACTGAAGCTGAGGCTCCAATACTTTGGCCACCTCATGAGAAGAGAAGACTCCCTGGAAAAGACCCTGATGCTGGGAAAGATAGAGGGCACAAGGAGAAGGGGACGACAGAGGACGAGGTGGTTGGACAGTGTTCTCGGAGCTACCAGCATGAGTTTGACCAAACTGCGGGAGGCAGTGGAAGACAGGAGTGCCTGGTGTGCTCTGGTCCATGGGGTCACGAAGAGTCGGACACGACTAAATGACTAAACAACAACACTGACTCTCAAACTTTGGGATTGTTGAAATATATACTACAACAACAACAACATTATATATAATTTTTATTAATTTTTCTGTTTTTCAATTTAGAATACTCATTTAAACATCCTTAAAATATCAGTGACTTCTCTTCTTCTCTTTCCATGGTTCATTTTGCATATCATAAATCCCTGCATTTTTTACATAAACCACTAAACCATTCAGTATTCCTTTATCCATCAAAACTGATTTACACTGTTGAATTTATCTTAATGCTGCCAACGTTTTCAAGTGTACACAATCCCCCCCCCCCATATATTCAAATAAACATTTTCCAATCTTCTTGTTAAATGTTCGGAAAAGTCAGAAGCCCAAGGCAGTATAAGTTCCTCAACTAAGTTTATTCAACATTTGTCAGTGACAACAGCTCACTCATAGGAACACAAGAACCAAAGTGACTGGACAACACAATAATAAACCCGAGCATGAACTGACCGTTGACAGTTGAAAGTGCATGCGCTTACTTGCCATTAGAACGTTCGTCTACCAACGCTTATACGATTGGTTAGAATGCGCCTTTGAACATGTGTTAAACCCAATACATAACACTTCTCTAAACGTATGTTCTTCTTGTTATCTTCTTCTATATGTTAAGTCCGCCAGCTGCACGTATTCTGTTAAGTTGTGGGCGAACATATCAGACGACACAGCGATTCTTCCAAAGCAGCTCTTTATTTGTAAGCTGGAACAGAACTCAACTGAGGAGCTCAGTCAGCTTGCTTATATAGAGCTCCACTAGAATGCAACAGTAATCATTTTCTGTAACTAGCCAATCACTGAACGTCACTTTCGATCCTTCATTTGCATACAAACTATCCAATCACTGAATGTCACTTTCGATCCTTCATTTGCATAACTATCTACAGTATCCCCCTGCTGGCCCAGGGTGAGAACTTCAGTACATAACATATTCCATCAGCTTAAGTTGCCGTTCTTCTTTCGTTGGGGCCTCACTGGTTTTGCAAAAATATATACAACAACAAAATTAATCAATTTGAGTCGTGGTAGACCCCAAAGTTTTAAGCAATGCGGACTAACATCGCTTATGTGACTCTTAGGAGCCCTAAAGTTTTATACAGGGCCAAAGCGTGGGGGTGCCGAGGGGGAAGCCGTGGCGCCGGGCACACAATTTTTTGGGGGGGCGCAAACCAGGCATCACCAGTGTGGCCCAACTCAGTGTCAAGGGCCACATTAGCTGGCCGGGCCCCCACCCCATCCTGGTGCACACAACCCCCACCCAATGCCCGCGCGCCCATCCCAGGCACTGACAACTGATGCTACGCTGCTGATTTCATAAAATATTCACCCCTGCTGGCTTCTTATAGCAGCAGAGATGTACCGGTACCTGAAGGGAGTAGCTCATTTACAAGGCAGTGGCAAAGAGATGCCACCTCAGATCATGGGTAGGCAAACTAAGGCCCGGGGGCTGGATCTGGCCCAATCACCTTCTCAATCTGGCCTGCGGATGGTCCGGGAATCAGCGTGTTTTTACATGAGTAGAATATGTCCTTTTATTTAAAAGGCTTCTCTGAGATATTTGTGGGGCATAGGAATTTGATTCCAAAATACAGTGGTACCTCTGGATGCGAATGGGATCCGTTCCAGAGCCCCGTTCGCATCCTGAAGTGAATGCAACCCGCGTCCACACGTCTGCGCACACGCGAGTTGCGATTCGCCGCTTCCGCGCATGCACGTGACGTCATTTTGAGCATCTGAGCATGCGTAAGCGGCGAAACCCGGAAGTAACACACTCCGTTACTTCCGGGTCGCCGCAGAGCACAACCTGAAAATGCTTAACCCAAAGCTACTTCAACCCAAGATATGACTGTATAGTCCGGCCCCCGAAAAGGTCTGAGGGACAGTGGACTGGCCCCCTGCTGAAAAGGTTTGTTGACCCCTGCCTTAGATGATGTAGCAGCAGCAGCCAGAATCACTAACTACTGCATTCTCTCATGGGCTTGTCACCTCCTAGAGAACTCTATAGTGTGAGCCGAAGCTTTGGCTATAAAGAATTTATTCGAGTAGCAGATCTAAAATGGATTGTGGAGAACAGAACCGTTTGCAAATGTGCCCCAGATCTTCTCTGTGAGGTTGCTTCTGCTTCTAGCTGGAACAGAGGTTCCAGCGTGGCACAGGGCAGAATTTTAAAAGTCTTCTTAAATAACTGAGTGTGAGCTGCATGCTTTCTCTGTGTGAGCGCGGTTCCAATCTCGGTCCGCTGCAGTCAATAGGTAAGCTCGGCCGAGACAGGATTCCACCCTGTGTGAGTTACATGCATGTCAAAACAGTGTATGGGAACATCAGGCTCCGAGTCTATAAATATTGGATTTGTGTAAATAGATACAGATGGGCTGCATGATACAAGGAAATACTGACAAGCTAACAGGTATTAGGGAAAAGAGAGTCCAGGAAGCTGACACATGAATAATCCCAGAAAGTGCATAGCACAGAATTTTATAAAAGCTTTCTTTTGAGGAGGAGGAGGAGGAGGAGGAGGAGGAGGAGGAGGAGGAGGAGATGGAGATGGATGGAGCATTTTTAAAATAAATGATTTATAATAAAACTTCACCATCTTATTATTGAGGATGAAATGACAGACTCATAGAATTGTGGAGTTGGAAGAGACCCATAGGATCATTTAGTCCAACCCCCTGCAATGGAGGGATCACGGCTAAATCCACAGCAGCTATTGTGTTCTTGTTGATCTTAAAATAGTTGAGGAAAGGAATATGCCTTCAGGAAATATTTACATGTGCCCAAGGAGCTCTTCAGTTCTAATTTAATAGGACAGGCTATGATGTTATGTACCGAGCTGAATCCTAGAACAATAGGATCCAGAATGCAGCAGTCTGATTGGTCCGCAGGAGCCACCCAATCCAGCTCCAGGTGGAAGTGAATCAGCAAACTGATTGGCCTGCAGGATCAGCCAATCAGGCTTCTGGAGGAAGTGAATCCGCAACCCGATTGGCCCGGAGCAGCCCAGAATTAGCCAATCACATGGGGCCCATTGTGTAAATAATGTATATATAGCTAGACGTTTTGGGGAAAGTTTCATTCATTGCTACTTCGAGCTGAATCAAGAGCATGAAATTCACACTTGACTCCAAGTATATCTCAGGTTAATGGGAGGGAAAAGGACTCTGCACATGATCAGGATTCTGAAGACGGAAAATGGCCATTCCATTGAAGAAGACATGAGGCATGGATCTGATTTTAAGCATTCAACTAGCAATCATAGTAATGATTTCACTACTGAGCTCAAATGAAACCTGGAATATAT
Organism: Podarcis gaigeae; assembly: GCF_964106915.1. Lineage (NCBI taxonomy): Eukaryota > Metazoa > Chordata > Lepidosauria > Squamata > Lacertidae > Podarcis > Podarcis gaigeae. The sequence continues at coordinate 107,521,106 of NC_139680.1, read as the reverse complement.
TATTCCATGATACAGGAGAAAACATTCATAGCCAAGTGTCTAAATTTGGAGGGAGCGTCGTCAGTCACTTTTTCATTATTTTGTTATATTGTCTTACTATTGATACCTTCACCTTTCCCCATGAAAACAGGACAGCTTCCAATATTCAATATAAAGAACATATCAAACAGCTCCACGTACCAAACAATGAAACAGCGTAGTGATCAGCAAAACAAGGGGGAGAACCAAAGGCAACGATGCAGAATGAAGCCATATTTCATCTTTTGAAAAGAGGATGCACTTCAAAGCCAGATCTGTGCTTTTGACGGGGAAACGGTGCCCAGCTAAGTGCAGCTGCGCATGTGATTCATGGCAGTAATGCGCAGCGATCATTCAGAAACTCTTAACCGCAGTGCCAAGATACGAAAGAACCTGTGAAGTGTAGTAGTTGGGATGTCCAAAAGTGATATACAATTGAAAGGGGCCTCAAACAAGTGGGGCCCTGCAACAAAGGGTTGCAGCATGGCACACTCCCTAACCAGCAGCTAACTAATTGGCAGCCAGTACACAAAGGTCCATAGAGTTAAAGCTATGGTTTTCCCAGTAGTGATGTATGGAAGTGAGAGCTGGACCATAAAGAAGGCTGATCGCCGAAGAATTGATGCTTTTGAATTAGGGTGCTGGAGGAGACTCTTGAGAGTCCCATGGACTGCAAGAAGATCAAACCTATCCATTCTTAAGGAAATCAGTCCTGAGTGCTCACTGGAAGGACAGATCCTGAAGCTGAGGCTCCAGTACTCATGAGAAGAGAAGACTCCCTGGAAAAAACTCTGATGTTGGGAAAAATGGAGGGCACAAGGAGAAGGGGACGACAGAGGACGAGATGGTTGGATAGTGTTCTCGAAGCTACCAGCATGTTTGACCAAACTGGGGGAGGCAGTGGAAGACAGGAGTGCCTGGCGTGCTCTGGTCCATGGGGTCACAAAGAGTCGAACACAACTAAACGGCTAAACAACAACAACACAGTCAGATCAGCACTGATGTTATATGCTCAAACCGTTGTTCTGGTGAGCAACCTCGCCGTCAAATTTTGCACCTGGTGAGGTTTCCGAACCGTCTTCAGAGGCAGCCCCACACAGATTGCATTGAAGTAATCCAACCTAGAGGTGGCCAGAGCTTAGGCCACAGAAATTAGGCTATCCCTGTCCAGATAGGAATGTAGGTGGGCCACCACTCCGTGCCACCAAGGCGACCTGGACCTTAAGCAACAGCAACAGATCCAGGAGCACCCCCAAGCTACATACCTGCTCCTTAAGAGAGAGAATAACCCCCTCAAGAGCAGGGAACTTCCATCCAGCCAGCCCACTCACAGATTATCTGTCTTATCTGATTATGCTTCAGTTTATTGGCTCTCCATGAAGTCCAACAACATCTGGAGGGAGCTACGTTGACTTGCGCTAGTGTATGCATTAGCGTAGAAACAAAAATAGGCTGCATTCCACATTGCATGGACAAATGGCGACGCTATTAGATCATCCAGGGACGGGTTAGTATGCTGGCCCTGTGCAGATCTTCCATTCCGACAAACCCTTGCCTGAGCGGCGTTTGCCAATGACTGTCAACAATCGAATGAATTATAGATGATGTTGGTAAACAAAATGCTGCCGTGATGAACGACGAGCTGCGCCATTATGACACCACGGCTAAGTCATTCAAAGTGCTGATTAAAGCCATTACAGTAAAATAATCACCATCCATTACCTTTTAGTATTGGGAACTGACAACGTAGTTATGTCAGCTGACGGTGTCAGCAAAACATGATTTGTTGGGCCGGGTGTCCAATGGCAATAAATCACGTCAGTAAATCAATGCACCCAAGCGATGAAACAATATATTTTCTTTTCCCTTTTTCGTGGCACTGAGTTGCAAAAGAGGTACGCAGAGTTATTCTTAAACACTGACACTGCTAGAGATGGCTTTTGGGAGTCAGTAACCTTCATTATTTTATTTATCAATTTAGAGCAAATGTTGCCCATTTTGTTTTCTGCTTCCTCCTCCTTGAATCTCTTCTCTTTTTTTTTTTCAGTGTTCTCATATATTCAGGTTTAGCAGTAGAACATCCATCATTCTTCCTTGGGGTCATTTTGCTCAGCGGTTGTGGAAGCAATTCCCACCCGCATTTATTTAACTAAAGCATTTTTACTCACCCTGTGCAGTCAGAAAGGTTCCCTTTAAGAAAGACAGTCAGTAGAAAAACAGTCCCTGCCTGTAGGCTTATTATCAAAAAGAAATGTCATAAAAGGAGAAAAGGCATGAGGAGGGAAGACGAAAGCAAGCAAACAGGCGCAAGTTCTTAAACATAAATAGCAGGGTTTCGTTGTTGTTGTTGTTGTTGTTGTTGTAATTATTTTGTTTATACCCCACTCATCTGGCTGGGTTTCCCCAGTCACTCTGGGCCGCTTACAGCATATAGATATATAAAAACATAATAAAACACCAAACATTAAAAACTTCTTGATACAGGTCTGCCTTCAGATGTCTTCTAAAAGTCAGATAGCTATTTACTTGACATCTAAAGGGAGGGGGTGGGTGCCACTACAGAGAAGGCCCTCTGCCTGGTTCCCTGTAACTTCACTTCTCACAGTGGGGGGACTAGCAGAAGACCCTCGGAGGGGGACTTCAGTGTCTAGGCTGCCCGATGGGGGTGGACAACCAGCTGGAATGGAGATAATTCAGGGGGGAAAGAAGTCAAATGGAGCTGGACTCTCAGTAGTGCTGATGAAGGAGTGGAGACCAGAGGTCCATTTTGGAGAGCCAGGCTGGAGCCATTTTATAAGCTGAAAGCCATCTTAGAAGGCAAACTAAAAGCCAAAAGACATTTCTCTCTCCCCTGCTTGCCCCTGCTTGCAAAGACAATATTTTTGCAACGCAGCAAGTGTGGTCAGAGCACTTCACTCCTGCAAAGCTAGCTGTTGACCCAATTCCAGTTAAACACCGAGAAGAGGAAGCTCTAGCTCACCACAAGACTAACTGTGAAAACCACAAACTGCCTTGCTATCTTTACCAGCATGCAGGTGTTCAGAAATGGTTTTTACTAGGAATTGTGAGTAGCTATCTTTACATGCATGCGGTCAGAAGTGGTTTTCCTAGGAATTGTAAGAAGGTCAGATAGTTTATAAGCTCGCAGCACCACCTAGTGGATAACACAGTTTGGAACCAAAGGCCACCACCAATTTTCCTATTGGTAGAGCTTTTAATGAATATGTATAAAGGGGAATGTGTAAGGGGTGGGTCAAGGGTTGAACTATTGCTTTGCCTAAAGGTATAAAAAGTATCTGCATCTGATTGACAGGGGGCATTCTCTCATTTGGGCTGAATGCACCCCTTTGCTTTGCTTGTCTGACAAATAAACCAAAGTCAATAAAACTTCTTTTAAAGATATTGCTGCCTGGATTTTTCCATTCTGGTCTGTATTCTGAAGTCTCTAACACTGAAAAGCATGGTCCTGGTTCCTATCTATCTATCTATCTATCTATCTATCTATCTATCTATCATCTATCATCATCTATCTATCTATCTGCTGCAGCCAGATGGAATAGCTGCTGCCACGCAAGAGGTGATGGAGGGCAGAGCCTGATAGAACATGTATTTAGGGAGAGCTGATGGAATGGTCTTGCTTCCCTTCTTTCTCTCTCCTGATCCAGCAGAGCTTTTCTTACTACATTCTTATTGTTGCTCCTCAGTGAGTTTCCGTAATTCCTTTCGCGGTAGGATATCAAGACAAAGTCAAAATGCTTGTATTTTGGGGTGATTATCTGTTTTTTACAAATGCACTTCAGAAAGCAAAGAACCAAATAATAGCAAGCAAACTGTTACATAACCTGAAGCAGTTGATATTTGAACGAGGACCAGCCAAATCCACTGCTTTTCCATAGAAGCCCAGCGCTTAAAATTGGATAAAGGAAATTAGTTTATGAGCCTAAAGGCAAGAATCCTTTTTATTTTTCTGCAGTGGGTAATGAATGCCAAGTGCAGTACAGGTGCTTTTATGAATATTAAATGGTGGTGCTTTTTAAACAAAACAAAAAAACCCTTTATTATATTGTAGGAGGATAAGATTTAAAACAAAAGGACAACTGTTAGGAATAAAAATGCTACTGATTAAAAACATTGGTCATGTGTTTTAGTGCTGGGCTGAATACATTCCCCTCCCTGCTGTCTTTTTGCAGCATGATTCATCCCTTGCTAAAGTGGGGAGGGGAACTAATCATCAATTTGGGGAGGAAATTAATGCATTTTTTATTTTTACTTTTGGTCTTAACAATGAAGTGGCCTGGAGTTTTATCTTCCTTTCTGAAGCAACCCAATAAGCCTTGCTGTCATTTTCCACTAGTAATATAGCGACCTCAGCTGTAATCCTGGGGCAGGTTAAGAATCGAAGAAGAGATTGCTGGATCAGGCCAGTTGCCCATTTAGTCCAGCATCTTGTTCTTACCATGGCCAACCAAGTTGCCTGTGGGAAACCTTCAAGCAGGACATGAGTGCAAGAGACATTTCCCCTCCTGCAGTTTCCAGCAACTGTTATTCAGAAGCATCACTGCCTTCAACCATTGTGGCAGAGCATAGCCATCATAGCTAGTTTAATGTTTAATGTTTTGCATTTTTCTCAGAAGGTCGATAAAGAATGTATAATCACTTATCCTCCGTGAATGGCTGCTCCTGGGAACAATACAATTCTTGGGGGGATTCTTGGGGAAATAGGATTGCTGTCCTCACTGGCAAGGTTTTTAAACACACCCACCCACACACCCACACCCAGAGAGAGAGAGAGAGAGAGAGAGAGAGAGAGAAGAGAGAGAAGAGAAGAGGGGGGGGGGGGAATAGGGATAGGAACAAGTTCTAGCAAACTAGATTTCTTAACAGACTCACATGATCCAGGGGGCAACCATGTTTTTCTAGCAGCCCTGTTTGGTAGTTTGAAGGGTAGCAGTGCTTGGCGATAGCATACCCTTCAACATTTCTCCCATGAAAATAGGGACATCCTATATAATAATTGTTGTTATTGTTGTTTTCCTATTTATACTTCACCCATCTGACTGGGTTGCCCCAGCCATTCAGGGGAGGATTCCAACATTTTAAAAAACATAATAAAACATTAAACATTAAAAACAAAAAACTTTCCCCGTACAGGGCTGCTTTCAGATGGCTTGGTGGGCGGATAACTCCATACCCACCAACGTTTCTCAGATGAAAATAGGGATGCCCTACCCTACCCTCCAATATTTCCCCTATGAAAATAGGGAGAAAATGGGGCATTCCAGGACAAATCAGAAACCCCAGGACAGCTTCTGTAAATCCAGGACTGTCCCCCCAAAATAGGGATGCTTGGAGCGGTCTGCGATAGAGCTTACTTGTCAGCAGCTCACTTTTTCAAAAAGAGAAAAAAACATCTCCCAAAGCAGCTCACATCAATTAAAATTCAAGACGCAATCCTACCGGCAGGAGCTGGGAAACAACAAAAACGAGAGCCAGGCCCTGCCCTCAGACTTGTAAGGCAAAAGCCCAGGACGCACAAGGGGCAGGAAGAGGGCGAAGGGAGGGGAAAGAAAGAAAGAGGGAGTTTTAATTAAAAAGGTGAGTTGTTAACAAGCCCTTACATCCAGTTTGGGCCAGGCAGGTTTGTCCCAGCTGGGGTTCTTGCCAGCACAGAACTGATGCAGCCACCTGTACTTGGCCTGTACATCTTCCTTCCAGAAAATGATAAGGAACTTTGACCACATGGGGCACATTCATGCCATACATTTAAAGCATTATCACACCGCTTTAAGCAATTGCAGCTTCCCCCAAAGAATTCTGGGAGCTGTAGTTTCTTAAGGGTGCTGAGAGTTTTTCAGGAGACCCCCTATTCCCGTCCCAGAGCTACAGTTCCCAGTTCCCTTTGAAAAAGTATTGACTCTTAAACCACCCTGAGAGCTCTGAAAGGGGTACAGGAGTTGCCTAGCAGCTCTAAGCGCCAGTGTTACTTTTCTAGAAAAAGAGGTGCTGGAACTCACCATGAACGCCTGCCTCCCTTGTTCTCTTATAACGGCAATGGCACCCATTTGAGAGGTGCCGGAACCAAGTTCTAGCGAGTTCCGGCTGGGGAAAAAGCCCTGCTTAATGCCCTTACCAAACTACAATTCCCAGGATTCCCCATGATCACTAAAGTGGCCTTTGAATACGGGAGGGGCAAACTGCATGTCCCAGAATTCTTTGGGGGAAACTGTAGCTTTTGTAAATGTGCTACAATTGATGTCAGTGGGTAGCTCAGCTGGTTAGAGCGTGGCACCAGTAATGTCAAGGTTGCAGGTTCGATCCCCATATGGGACAGCTGTGATTTCCTCCATTGCAGGGGGTTGGACTAGATGATCCTCAGAATCCCTTCCAACTCTATGATTCTATGATTGCCCTTTAAATGTAGTTCTTAAATGTATTTTTATTAAATATTTTCTTAGTTTATAAAAGTATGTGCAATGTCTCTCTCTCTTTTTTTCTCCAGATAACATTTTTTACAGATCAGTTTCATTTGTCGAGACATTAGGAAGAAGAAGTGAAAAGGTGGGGGGAGATAGGTGGGGGTGGGGGCAGGTGGCGATGTTACTGTTTTACTTAATATATGTGGGGTTTTGTGTCAGCATCGCTTGTGCAGGTTCTCTGCTATTCACTTGTGTTCCTTTGGTGGTGAGAGAGGTTGGGGTTGACCTAAGGTGTGGTTGTTTGTTTGTGATTGGCTGTGGTGGTCTTTGTTTTCATGTGTGAGTGGGGTGGGTGGGTTTTTTGGATCAGGTTAGCCATATTGATTTGTATGCTGTTGGTGGATTATTGTCATTGTCTTGTTGGGCTGTGTATGTGATAAAGGGGAGCCATACCGGGGTGAAGGCGTCTTCTTCTATTTGTTCCCGTGTCAGTTTCAGTTTATCGGTTCCTTTTTCTAGTGAGGCTGTTTCCCATACTATTTGGTCCCATTGGTCCATGCTTACTCCTGACAGGTCTCTCCAGTGTCTGGTTATGGTGTTTCTGGCTGCTGAAATGTAGTGTGCGAATGTGGCCGTACTTTCTTCAGTGGAAGGAAACCTGACTGTCTTTTGTTGCACAGTGAAGTGGGAAATGTAAGGTGTTAAGTAAGGAGATGACACAACCTTGATGGCAGAAAGTGAGGAGGAATTAACCTTTTAATGGAGGTGAAAGAGGAGAGCTCAAAATATGGTTTGAAGCTCAACATCAAAAAAACTAAGATCATGGCCACTGGTCCCATCACCTCCTGGCAAACAGAAGCGGAAGAAATGGAGGCAGTGAGAGATTTTACTTTCTTGGGCTCCATGATCACTGCAGATGGTGACAGTAGCCATGAAATTAAAAGATGCCTGCTTCTTGGGAGAAAAGCAATGACAAACCTAGACAGCATCTTAAAAAGCAGAGACATCACCTTGCCAACAAAGGTCCGTATAGTAAAAGCTATGGTTTTCCCAGCAGGGATGTATGGAAGTGAGAGCTGGACCATCAAGAAGGCTGATCGCCAAAGAATTGATGCTTTTGAATTATGGTGCTGGAGGAGACTCTTGAGAGTCCCATGGACTACAAGAGGATCAAACCTATCCCATTCTTAAGGAAATCAGCCCTGAGTGCTCACTGGAAGGACAGATCCTGAAGTGGAGGCTCCAGTACTTTAGCCACCTCAGGAGAAGAGAAGGCTCCCTGGAAAAGACCCTGATGTTGGGAAAGATGGAGAGCACAAGGAGAAGGGGACGACAGAGGACGACATGGTTGGATAGTGTTCTCAAAGCTACCAGCATGAGTTTGACCAAATTGCGGGAGGCAGTGGAAGACAGGAGTGCCTGGCGTGCTCTGGTCCATGAGGTCACGAAGAGTCGGACACGCCTAAACGACTAAACAACAAGAAGTAAGGAGATAGATGTTCTCTCTCTCTCTCTCCATCCATTATGACTTCTACATTTTAAAAACTTTCAGCACTAGCTATTCTGTTCTCACTACTTCTTGTCTCCCCCCACCCCTACCCCAAGTACTGAGGGAGCTCATTACGCAAGGAAACTGTTCATTAAATCAAGGAAAGAATATATATATATATATATAGGCTCTCGGGCTCTCTGCACCACCCCATGCCCCCAGAGCCCCATATTAAGAGAAATGGATAACTTGTCATACGGCATGTGCTTGCTCTGTGGAATTGTCTGCCTCATGTCAAACCGGATCCCCACCACTCTACTTTTTGTAGTCATTCTGCCATGTAGCTTGTAGCCACACAATCCAGCAAGTGCTTATGAGCTCGTTGCTCACATTCCTACTGGGTCTCCTTTCATTAAAATCTCATTCCTCCTGCAATCCTAGGAAATTAAAGTATCACCATTTAATATTTATAAAAGTACCTGCACTGCGCTTGGCGCTCATTATATACACGGAATAAAAATAAACAGGGTCCTGCCTGAAGGCTCATGACCTAATAAGCATGCAAAGTGCTGATTCAGCCCAGGCTGGATAAACATGTATGCAAACTTGCACGACCACCTGAGAACCACAATGAGAAACAATGCCACCTGAGAACTGACCACCTGAGAAACAATGCCTGTGGTCAGTGGCGTAGCAAGGTCAAGTGGTACCCGGTGCAAAAAAAGTCCTTTTCACCCCACCACACATTGATTTTTTGTATTGATTTTTTTGCCTGCAAAAATGGTTTGCTTTCAGATTTTTGGGGGGAGCCAGAGCTGTTGAGCTTTTTTTCAACAAAAAAGCCCCCCTACGGCTGTGCCACACAACATTTTGTCACCCCCCTTGGAGGTGACATCCAGGGCAATCTGCACCCACCACCGCACCCACCTTGCTCCGCCCCTGTCTGTGGTTCCTGGTCCAACCTTGTTGCTTCCTGCTGTTCATCTGAAACCCATGGCTTCGTGAACATCAGACTCCCCGACTGCTGGATTGTCTGGCTACGTGGACTGTTGTTTGTCCAACCCTCGGAACGGACTTGACTTCATACGCTGATGCTGCCAAGGGTATATTTCAGAGACTCTTCTCTTTGTCCTCAACACTGTTGCTCAGCAATAGGACTATGACACGACCTCTCCTAACTTGTGATTCCCAGCAAAGTGGCATTCAGCGGAGGCATAAACTAGCCGTCATGGCTAGTAGCCATTGGCAGAGAAATCAGCTACTAAAATATATTGTTGCCTGTGGGCCATAGCATGAGTTCTACTACGCTATGATTCTAAGAATTGGAGTGGCCATTGTCCATGGTTTCTGGCTTCACAATAATCATATCACCATTGTTTGTAAGAATATATATATATATATATATATATGCTTTCGTAGATTTTCACGGGTACAGGAATGCAGGTTTTGGTGTCCTCGGGTGTCTTCCCGTGTAAAAGTTGGGGTGTCTAGGCGACGTTTCGACGAGGTCTCACTCGTCATCTTCAGGCTGGTGCTTTCGGCTTCTTGTTACTGGAACAGAGCGGGATCTCAATGTTTGAGTTCCTATAAATACTGTAGAGGGGGTGTGGTGTCTAGCCTCCAATGTTCTGGGCAGAGAGGAAGTTCCCAGGCTAGTGTGCCTTTTCTTCTTTTGTTCCTTAATTACTTGAGAGATACCTTGAGTGATTTCTTGAGTGATATCCTGAGTACCACTTAGGTGGGTCATTATGTGTGGATTAGTTGCTAAAGTCTTTGTGTCTTGACCTCTTGAACTTTGTGAAGAGTTTTCCTGAGAAGATGGCTGTATTGCACTTAGTTGTGCTTTGGCTTGGCTTCGTGTATAGGGGCGAGCTGTGGTTTTGTGGCTTGTGTCACAGATCTGGCTGACACAAGCCACAAAACCACAGCTCGCCCCTATACACGAAGCCAAGCCAAAGCACAACTAAGTGCAATACAGCCATCTTCTCAGGAAAACTCTTCACAAAGTTCAAGAGGTCAAGACACAAAGACTTTAGCAACTAATCCACACATAATGACCCACCTAAGTGGTACTCAGGATATCACTCAAGAAATCACTCAAGGTATCTCTCAAGTAATTAAGGAACAAAAGAAGAAAAGGCACACTAGCCTGGGAACTTCCTCTCTGCCCAGAACATTGGAGGCTAGACACCACACCCCCTCTACAGTATTTATAGGAACTCAAACATTGAGATCCCGCTCTGTTCCAGTAACAAGAAGCCGAAAGCACCAGCCTGAAGATGACGAGTGAGACCTCGTCGAAACGTCGCCTAGACACCCCAACTTTTACACGGGAAGACACCCGAGGACACCAAAACCTGCATATATATATATATATATATTTCTGCATATATATATATATATATATATATATATATATATATATATTTCTACTGAATTAGACCTAAAGCCCATCAACCTGTTTTCACCCTGGCCAAGCAGGTCCCTGAGGGAAGCCTGCGAGCAATGTTGTGTATACATAGATAAATAAATTGTGGTGATATGTAATGTCCAGAGTCTTTATATTTTTCAAAACAAAACCACTTTACTTTCATATATAACTTAGAAGAATATATTGACAATCTCATGCTCAGGTTTCTCCCTATTAACGTTTAGGGATCTCCTCTGCCTGTTTCACTTCAGACAGATCACACTAACACAAACAGTCCTTGGCAGTGTCCTGAGAAGTCTCTCTCATCAGCCATTCTCCTCACACAGAGAGAGATAAAGCAGAAAAGCAGTTAAAAACAACTGTGACTTGAGTAACAGTCACAACAGAATAGAATGTCTCTTCCATGTGACTCAGACAGCCAATCACATGAGAGCTACTGTTAAAGCAAAACTGCATGCAGGAAACACACAGCAGTTCAACATAAGCAAACATTCCCATTTTAGGAAATTTAACCATTCTCATTAACAAGCAGTGCATGAGTGCAATCTCCACCTCTGATACTGGATGGAGGTGGAGCACGTAGTCTTCATAACTAGTGGATCCCACTTTTAAGCCATCCAAGCTTGTGGCCATCACTACATCGTGTGCTGGCATCTCCACAAGCACTTTCGGTGTGGACCAAAACGGCAGATGCTGCCACCTCATGGTTACAGCTTTACATGAGGCTAGTCCCATGCCTCTCTGTAAATCAAACAGTAATTATAACTAACAGCCCATACAACTGAAACTGCCAACGCTGTGTTGAGGTACTTTCTTCTATCGATCTTAATCTTCCAATATTCAGCTTTATTAGGTGCCCATGAGTTCTTGTGTTATGAGGCAGGAAGAAAACCTTTCCTCCATGCTCGTCCTCACTTGCACTGGTTCTGCCTCTCCTACACACCACAAGGGCAGCCATTTTGTGCTATGCCACACCCTTATGGCAGCCATTTTGTGACTAGCATCCACAGCACTTGCCGTAAAATGTCTTATGTGCTTACTGGCTCAAAATAATTGGCAGTCCTTAGCCTAGTTTGTCAGGTCCCTCATGACTGGGATTTTATTGCATGATATATGTTAAGTTGTGGGTGAACATATCAGACGACACAGCGATTCTTCAAACAGCTCTTCTTTATTCTGAGGCCAGAACTGAACAGAGCTGAAGGGCTCAGTCAGCCTGCTTATATAGAGCTCCAGTACCATGTTACTGTAACAAATTTCTAAAACTATCCAATCACTGAACGTCACTTTCAATCCTTCATTTGCATACAAACTATCCAATCACTGAACGTCACTTTCGATCCTTCATGAATTTTAACAGGGAGAAATGTAAAGTATTGCACTTGGGCAAAAAAAATGAGAGGCACAAATACAAGATGGGTGACACCTGGCTTGAGAGCAGTACATGTGAAAAGGATCTAGGAGTCTTGGTTGACCACAAACTTGACATGAGCCAACAGTGTGACGCGGCAGCTAAAAAAGCCAATGCAATTCTGGGCTGCATCAATAGGAGTATAGCATCTAGATCAAGGGAAGTAATAGTGCCACTGTATTCTGCTCTGGTCAGACCTCACCTGGAGTAGTGTGTCCAATTCTGGACACCACAGTTCAAGAAGGACACTGACAAACTGGAACGTGTCCAGAGGAGGGCAACCAAAATGGTCAAAGGCCTGGAAACGTTGCCTTATGAGGAACGGCTAAGGGAGCTGGGCATGTTTAGCCTGGAGAAGAGGAGGTTAAGGGGTGATATGATAGCCATGTTCAAATATATAAAAGGATGTCACATAGAGGAGGGAGAAAGGTTGTTTTCTGCTGCTCCAGAGAAGCGGACACGGAGCAATGGATCCAAACTACAAGAAAGAAGATTCCACCTAAACATTAGGAAGAACTTCCTGACAGTAAGAGCTGTTCAACAGTGGAATTTGCTGCCAAGGAGTGTGGTGGAGTCTCCTTCTTTGGAGGTCTTTAAGCAGAGGCTTGACAACCATATGTCAGGAGTGCTCTGATGGTGTTTCCTGCTTGGCAGGGGGTTGGACTCGATGGCCCTTGTGGTCTCTTCCAACTCTATGATTCTATGATTTGCATAACTATCTACAGTATCCCCCTGCTGGCCCAGGGTGAGAACTTCAGTACATAACAATATAAACAGTGAACATGACACTTTCTTGGGAAACTGAATGGAAACATACTAGTTTTGCAAGGAAATCATTTGCAGTCTAGGATTGAAAGGAATGCCCCCCCCCCCACTTATAAACGGATGTGTCTAAAATTTTACTACATCTTGCCAATAATTATTTCCTGTAAACCAAACAAATTTCCCACCATCCCTTGCACTGCTGTCAAAAGAGATACAGGGAAACCACAAGTGTTATGAAAAACCTGTCAACATGCACAACACCTCAGGGCTGAAAGAAAGAAAGAAAAAACCAAGTCCATAATTATTTGTTTGCTTCCCAAGATTATTAGTGGAAAGATAACCCTCTAAAACTAAATGAAATTGAGGATATGGTTTCTTAACAAAGCCAAAAACATTGATGAAATGTAAATTTGTATTTGCAGCAAGTCACAGATAAGATGCTTTTAATAAACTTTTCTCCCCTTAAGGGGAAATGGCGGGTGGGGGCAGAGAGAGATTTGAACACCATATGCTGAGCTCACAAAATGGAAGAGAAGGAGACCTGCTTGATAAACGACTTGCAAGCAAGGACACAGAATGTGTGCCTAACGAAAAGGAAGTGTGCACTCATTGGCGCCACTTTTTGTGGCTTACGCAGCAGGATTCCCTCATGAAATAGCCGTTCTTAAGGAGTATCATGTCCAATTCAGTCCAGAGGGCAGTGTTAAGTTGTGGGTGAACATATCAGATGACACAGCAATTCTCCAAACAGCTCTTGTTTATTCACAGGTCAGAACAGAACTGAACTGAAGGGTTCAGCCTGCCTGCTTATATAGAGCTCAAGCACAACATAACTGTAACAACTTTCTGTAACTATCCAATCACTGAACGTCACTTTCGATCCCTTATTTGCATATGTAGACCTGAACTATCTATAGTATCTGCCTGCTGGCCCATGGTGAGAACTTCAGTACATAACAGGCAGAGATCGAGGACCTCAAACCCAGGAGCAAAATGCGGCCCTCCAGACCTCTCAATCTGGCCCTCATAACTTTTCCCAGGCCACACCCCTCACAGACCCACCCTGCTTCACTATCCCCCCGCCTTCCAAGTGTTTTCACCTGGCTAGAATTTGTCCTTGAACTTGAATAATTCCCCCTGCTTGCTTAGATGGAGAATAGAGAAGGGTGGGTGGGTGGGTGGGTGGGTGTGTGTAGAAAACATACCCTCCAAGTGTCCTTTTCTAAAAATTTATTTATTACTTTTCTTTTTTGTAAATTGTTATTTACAAATTCTAAGGTCTCAAATATATAATAAATATTCATAAATGCACGCATATATAAATATATAAACCATGTTTCTGAAATCATACAAGAGAACAATCCTGAAGCCCTGTTGACTCTCCCAATGACCTCAAATATTTCTCTGCAGTAAGGGAGGCAAATAGGGAAAGCCTTCCCATTGTCTTTTCGCTTACAAATCTTGTCTTAAGGGTGTATTTGTGTATGAATATGGTGAGCATGTGACCTGGATTCAGGAACTAAAGTATTAACCATCACAAAAGAATGGCCAGGCTGCCCAGGTAATACCGTGACCATTATCAGATATCCTGGCAGGCAGGATTTCTGCTGTAGACCGCCTCCTATGATGTATGCATGTATGATGATTTTAGGGTAGTCTTTGGCTAAGGGTTTGGGCATTGTCAAAAGTCTTTAAAGGTTCCTGCAGACTTTTGTTCAGGGTCTCTCCCTCCTTAGAAGGAGCGGAGGGAACTCTGTTGCAACAGAAAAATAAATAACTGCCTTGCTTTCCACTGGATCCAGTCTCCATCCATTCTTCTCTGACCGATCATGGACTTAGGAGACTCAAGAGTCCCATGGGGAGTTGGGCAGCAGAAGCCAAACCCCAATTTTTACATCAAAATCTACCAAAGAATAAAACAAAATCAGGATTAAAGGGTTTTCTCAGGATGGTGGATGCCCGTCTTCTGACAGGAAAAGGTCTGCAGGGAGTGGGATGACAAAAATGGGGAGTCGAGGAGGGTCATTTAGGGTGGAGTGAGAAATGCCCCTATTTTCATCTGAAGACGGTTGGAGGGTATGAGAAACTAGCCTATTGTACAAAGATGAAATTCTCATTCCAGTGAAAAGTAAAATTGTCTTTAATAAGGTTGGTGACAAGGAGTACAGTCATGGTAACTTTGCACTAGTCTTCCTCGGGTATAGTAATAATAATAATAATAATAATAATAATAATAATAATAATAATAATAAATTTGTTATACCCCACCCATCTGGCTAGGTTTCTCCAGCCACTCTGCGTGGCTTCCAACAGAATATTAAAATACAGTAGTCTATTAAACATTAAAAGCTTCCCTAAACAGGGCTGCCTTCAGATGTCTTCTAAAAGTCTGGTAGTTGTTGTTCTCTTTGACATCTGGTGGGAGGGCGTTCCACAGGGTGGGTGCCACTACTGAGAAGGCCCTCTGCCTGGTTCCCTGTAACTTAGCTTCTCGCAGCGAGGGAACCGCCAGAAGGCCCTCGGCACTGGACCTCAGTGTCCGGGCAGAACGATGGGGTGGAGACGCTCCTTCAGGTATACTGGACCGAGGCCATTTAGGGCTTTAACCAACACTTTAAATTTTTCCATGTTTAGTGAACATGCAAGGGGGTAGATGGGAAAAGCACACTCTATCTACCCATTAAATCGCTGTGGTCCACTGGAGTTCCCTAGGAGAATGAACTCCATCACCTTCTTCCTTGCAGCATGACTGGGGGTGGGTAGGGGGCCAAAGAGACAGGTCAGGGATGCTTTGGGTCTACCAGCTCCCTGGTGCCCAACAGCCTCCTTAGCCAAGTTAGCTGGGGTGATCTTTGGCATAGTGCGGGAGGAGCCCAAGATGGTGGTGCTGGATGACTTAAACATCCATGCCGAGGGCATCTTGGGCCTGGCTTGAGATTTTATGGCCTACAAGGCCTTGAACAACTTGGGCCCAGGAGATGTTAAGGACCACTTGAGCCCAGCTTGATCATTGAGATAAACAGGAGTGTTATTAGTTGTCCCCAGTTCGACAAAGGCCCAACTGGCCTTCACAAGAAGTATCACTCTTTCAGCAGAGATTTGTCAGGCACCCTCACTTTCATTCATCTCTTGAGGACTTTTAAGCCAACAATGTTTTGTGTTTTAACATGGTAGACCACCCTGATGTGATAGGATATGGCAGAACAGAAATGCTTTTGTAAACAAATAAATGATATATTTTATTGGATAAAATGTCACATAACATAATAGCATGTCATAATAGTTAACAAAGGCTTGGCTATTTTGGGTATAAGAAGTCCGGCACCCTTTGCTCTGAGGCCGAGCAAACAAGCCTTGCACTCGGATGGTATAAAAGGAAAATCAGAAACCAAAACAGCCCGAGTTACTTTCCTAAAATACCTGATTCGCCCCTACATGGATAAAACAGGTTTGAATTTCATCCCTGAATGAAAGGCAAAGCAGAAAATGAAAATCAAAAGTGAAGTTTCCTGACACGCTATTGATTTTCCACTTAGCCCACCCTGAGTAAATGTGGGGGAGAGTGAAGTTAAATTGGAAACAGTAAAGAGGCTGAATTCGAAACAGAAGAGATCAGCACAACTGCGGACTGATTCATAACCATACTGGTTCACCCCTCTTCACGGGGTGCAAATGTGAGGACCAGCTTCCCCTTTCAACACAAACCACAGTTACTGGCTTACTGGGGTTTGCTGTGCGTGAGCTGTATGTTGGTACACACTGCCTGATTGCTCCCTTGGTACAAGCAGAAAACAAATAAGGAATTTAGCTTGACTTCCTGTGGATCTTGGGTTTTGCTCCCTAAGAAGTGAGGATGGGTAGCCAACCTTAAAAGGTAAAGGTAAAGGGACCCCTGACCATTAGGTCCAGTCGTGGCCGACTCTGGGGTTGCGGTGCTCATCTCGCTTTATTGGCCGAGGGAGCCGGCATACAGCTTCCGGGTCATGTGGCCAGCATGACTAAGCCGCTTCTGGCGAACCAGAGCAGCACACGGAAACGCCGTTTACCTACCTGCTGGAGCGGTACCTATTTATCTACTTGCATTTTGACGTGCTTTCGAACTGCTAGGTTGGCAGGAGCAGGGACTGAGCAACGGGAGCTCACCCCGTCGTGGGGATTGGAACCGCTGACCTTCTGATCTGCAAGTCTTAGGCTCTGTGGTTTAGACCACAGCACCACCTGCGTCCCCTAGCCAACCTTAAGCCTTGGTTTATTTTTGGTTTACAAATTCTGGCTTGTTAGGGCATAACTAAATCACAGTCCCAAGTTCAAATGTCCCGGTAAGCTAGGGATGGGAAGAAATTGGATTCATAAACATTAAAAGGTGAACTTACATGAGTTGCACTTTCTGCAGAATGAAACACAGCCATCCTTCGAAATCTGCACCATTCCGATTCTGCAGTGCAGTTCTCCAGTGAAGTAAGGCATTTAAACATTGCATATACTGGGGTACATTTGGCATATAAATTCCTATATTAGTTAAAACGACATACGAAGCTGCATATTAGGGGAAATGTGTATATTTGGCAAAATTGCATACAAAACTGTGTATATTAGGAGTGCTGATGAGTTTTCATGAGGATTTCTTTTTTAAAAAAATTCTCAAATTGGTGTGGAAATGTGGAGAGCTGTACTAAAAATGGGAAAGGTGACAAACTGGAATAAATTGAAACTGACAGGTTTGCTCATCCCTACAGGATGCCAGGCTTAATTTGCTTGTTCCTGGTTTGTGTCTTCTACTCACACCAAGTGAAGCAGGACCGATCATTCAGTGGGTGGGATGTCATAATCAGGAAGCTGTAAACCCAGGTATTGGCATAGATCAAAACCAGGTAAACCCAGGTATTGATCTTCTAAAGTCTTGTAGGGCCTCCTGTAAGATTTCTAAGATTGCTGAGCTGTAGAGAGGACCAGTTTGGTGGTGGCCCCATATCTGTGGAACTCCCTCCTCAGGGAGATATGTTTGACCCCTTCAGTGCTGGCTTTTAAAGTGGCGTTGAAAACCCAATTGTAATTTAAGGCGTGGAACTTTTCCATGTTTTACATCACTGCTGGTTTTAAACAGCTGGCTTTCAATTGCTCTTCTTGGCTGCTTCAATTAATATTGAATGAATGTAGTGATAGCTTTCGAAATGTTGTAGCTGTTTTAACTTTGATAGAGTTTTATTGGAATTGTGTTTTAATCTCTTTATGTCAGTAACTGGGAGAAGGCTTCGCCCTAAAAGGCAGTCGAGCTATCCTCAAAATAAACTGAGAGGGTAAGCCCTGACCAGCTCATCTTAGGCCCTGCAACTGCTTACCCCCATTTTAACTGAGACATCCCAAATCACAGATGCCAATTCTGGCTTCTATTTGGATCCTGGCATGTCCCATTTAAGACTGGCACCCTGGCACAAATCAACAGGATCGCTTGGGCAATCATCAAAGGGGCGTGGCAGACGGTAGGTGGTGGACCTGGGCAGGTGGGGGGGTGAAAAGCCGAGTCAGCCTGGGTAGGTGAGGGGTGGATATGAGGGGCTAGGATGTGGGTGGCGCTGTGGTCTAAACCACTGAGCCACTTGGGCTTGCTGATCGGAAGGTCAGCGGTTCAAATCCCTGCAACGTGGTGAGCTCCCATTGCTCTGTCCCAACTCCTGCCAACCTAGCAGTTCGAAAGTACGCCAGTGCAAGTAGATAAATAGGTACCGCTGTGGAGGGAAGGTAAACAGTGTTTCTGTGCGCTCTGGTTTCCGTCATGGTGTTCCATTGCGCCAGAAGCGGTTTAGTCATGCTGGCCACATGACCTGGAAAGCTGTTTGTGGACAAACGCTGGCTCCCTCGGCCTGAAGCGAGATGAGTGCCACAACCCCATAGTCACCTTTGACTGGACTTAACCATCCAGGGGTCCTTTACCCTATACCTGTTACCTACGGGGGGCTACATGAAGGGGTGGTCCTGGATTTGGGACAGAAAACGTTGGAGAATATGGGGCTAAGGAATGAAGTCCAATGTTTTAACCCAGGAATGGGCAACCTATAGCCTTCCAGAGGTTGTTGGACTCCCCCAGCCAGCAAGGCCAGCGAGTGATGGGAACCAGCAATATCTGGACGGCTACAGTTTCTGTTCCCCCATCCCTGCTTTGCCACTACACTCAAGCAGCTCTTTTACCAGTGTATCTAGGTGGAAATAAGCTCTCTCATTAATCTAAATGATGTTTATTAAAATGTGCTGCACAGTGTCTTTTGGCCCTCTTCAGCCAGGCTGCATTGTATTATATTTTTTTTTTTTTATTTTAAGATACAATGATTTCTTTGTAAAGTTTCACACACAGAGACACCTCTGGTTCGGCATCTTAATTCTAATCATGGTTTCCCGTTAATCAAGGAACAAGAGGGGAGTTTTAAATATGCAGTTTCATTTTTTTTATTAAAAAAAAACATTTTCAAAAGATGTATGGAATTTATGGTGAATAATTCATGTCCTTTAAGATCAGAAGTTTTTAGACATAAAAAGGGGATTCCACAGGGGTTTGGTGCATTGAAAACCAAAAAAATAAAAAAATAAAAATGTCTTTCCGGATAAATGCAGCTAAAGTGGGATAAATCTTGCAGCAGCAGAGGAAACGCATATTCTAAAAAGGGTTGGGTTTTTTTGTTTCTCCTAAAGCTGGCACGACTTTCCTCCAGAATTAAAATATTCAGTTTGGGAGTCGAATTCTGGTTAACATTCGCTTTTAATGTCTGCCATATTTGTTCTCCAGAACATAAAGAACAACTCTCCAAAGAACTAATGGTGAAAAAGAACCCCCACACACACACACCATAGCTTATATACCCCCGCAATGAGGTTATCCTGATTAAATGATCACTTAAATTACTGCTCTCTTGTGAAATTAAAAAGAGGAGAGAGAAATGGCCTTTAATTGGGGGAAGCTGAGTGGTGATAAATAAAATAAGCTTCTTAAGAAGAAGTGCCGCGAAGACATCTGTGAACCTCAAATCTCCAATCCTCCCCAAGCCTAGTCAGAAGCTCCATTTACATTAAAGGGATTTTAAAGGGATTTACTTTTGAACAAAAGTGGCTAGAACTGAGATGTCAGATATTTACTCAGAAGTAAACCCTACTGTGTTCATTGAGACTTACTCAACCTATGGAACTTCCTTGCCCAGAAGGCAGTGAGGGGCACCAACTTGGATGTCTTTAAAAGCAGTTTAGATACCCTCCAACATTTATCCAGTGAAAATAGGGAAAATAGGAAATGTTTGAAAAATGTCTGTACAGGGGGAGAGAAAGGGTTAATATGTAAACCAATAGGAAAGCCGGAGGTGGAGCCTACCTGTATATAAAAGGGCTTAGCCTCAGGTTTGAGTTAGTTGTTGGTGGTGGTTATTTGGTTGGTTTTAGTGGGCTGGTTGGTTGGGAAAGGCAGTTGGAAAAGCAGTTGGCAGGCAGTTGGAAATAGAGAGACAGTTAGTGCAGTTGGTTCTTGTGTGAGGGGAGGTTGAAGAGATAGAGACAGGATAAAATAAAACTAAGAAGGTAAAGAGTAACAACGTTTGGAATGCAGTTAAAGTTTATTTGTGTCTGAAATAAACTACACTCTTCTTTGTTAACTTGAGAACCTGACTGAGACTAAGTGATTTACCGGGGAAGACCTGGTTGGTGGCAGCGGATTAGTGGTGTATGGGTCAATAGTCCGTGAGATGACTGGGGGCTCCATATGAATGCCACAGACGTCCTATTCAATAATGATAATAATTTTATTATTTATACCCTGCTATTCTGACTGGGTTGCCGCAGCTACTCTGGATGGCTTCCAAGATATACATATAAAAACAAAATAAAACATTAAACTTTTTTTTAAAAAAACTTCCTTATACATTGCTACCTTGGCTCGGGGGGGGGGGGTCACATAACTTGACACCCTCCAAGAACTTTCCAAAGAAAATAGGGGCATCCTACCATACCCTCCGAGGAACGCGGGTGGCGCTGTGGGTTAAACAACAGAGCCTAGGACTTGCCAATCAGAAGGTCAGCGGTTCGAATCCCCGCGATGGGGTGAGCGCCCGTTGCTCGGTCCCTGCTCCTGTCCACCTAGCAGTTCGAAAGCACGTCAAGTGCAAGTAGATAAATAGGTACCACTCCGGCGGGAAGGTAAACGCCGTTTCTGTGCGCTGCTCTGGTTCGCCAGAAGCAGCTTAGTCATGCTGGCCACATAACCCAGAAGCTGTATGCCAGCTCCCTCAGCCAATAAAGTGAAATGAGCACCGCGACCCCAGAGTCGGTCACGACTGGACCTAACGGTCAGGGGTCCCTTTACCTTTACCTTTTATCATACCCTCCAACATTTCTCCAATGGAAATAGGGGCATCTAAGGGAAAGCAGGACATTCTAAGGGAAAGCATGACCTCATGTGCTGATGTATGGAATGGTCAGGAGGAACATTTGCCTGTTGGTGATTTACCAACGTTTTCATCACCATATGCCATGTGAGCAGGGCAGAGACAGATGGCTGCCATGGTTAGTAGTCTGGAAGAAGACTATGATGGATTCATCGCTGCATGCGGTCTTCCCATTCATACCTTTGTCTCACTATTGTCTTTCAACAGTAGGCTCAGCTGGCAGAACGCATGTTTTCTCGTAGAACCTGCTTGTATAACTTGCTACCCATAAGACTGAATGCAGCTCATCAGCCATGTACTGTGGGTCGATTCAGTCACAGAATCATCGAGCTGGAAGGAACTCTGAGTCCAACTGATGGCCACCCAACCTCAGCGTAACAATCTCCAATGAAGGAGACGCTACCACCTCACAAGGAAGTCCGTTCCACTGTCAAACAGTTAATACCTGTATACCTGAAGGAGTGTCTCCATCCCCATCGTTCTGCCCGGACGCTGAGGTCCAGCGCCGAGGGCCTTCTGATGGCTCCCTCATTGCAAGAAGCAAAGCTACAGAGGACCAGGCAGAGGGCCTTCTCAGTAGTGGCACCCGTCCTGTGGAACGCCCTATCATCAGATGTCAAAGAGATAAACAACTACCTGACATTTAGAAGATATCTGAAGGCAGCACTGTTTAGGGAAGTATTTAATGTGTGACATTTTAATGTATTTTTAATCTTTGTTGGAAGCTGCCCAGAAAGCTCTTCCTGATGTTTAGTCGGAATCACCTTTCTTGCTACGTGAAGCCATTGGATTGAGCCCTACCCTCCAGAGCAGGAGAAAACAAGCTTGCTCCATCTTCAATAAATTCACTGGTTTTGTTGCCTGGTTGGGGTGGGTCAGCATGCATCTGGTAAAACATAATGGCTGGCTGACTGTGCTCAACCCAGTGGGTTGTAAGTGCAGTGGAGCAAAAATCACACACCCACGCACCCCAAAAAAGTTGTTATCCCACTCTGAGGCACAGCATTCAAGGGAGATGAAGATGGAGGGTGCAACTATTTGGGATTTAGTATATCTCTGAACATTAGTTGATGCTTTCAGAATTCTAGCTTGAAAGTGCCTGCAAGGGATAAGAATAGAGATTGTTCCATCTTTGCAAATGAGCATTGCATATCCATTTCAGTTTAGTTATTATTCAAGAACAATGCCTTTTAAGAAGGCTTTCTGAGAGCGAAAGCCATTTTTGGAATCACAGGTGCATGTTTTGTTCGGTTCCTTTACCATTTTACCTGCGGGAGCAGAAGGTCAAACAGGGCATTAGCAGGCAGCCTTGACTATACCAAAGGCAACGAATGCTCTCAGTTGCATTCGTAGCTGTCAGGACTGCCGCTAGGTCCCAGCTCACAGAGGACCAACGCCCAGTGGATGTTATATACAAAAGTCTTTATTAAAGTTTAGTTTCCATTTCCAAGCTCTGGGCGCGCAGACCCACGTCTCGACGCTAGACCGGCTAAGTCCCCTCTGACTCACTGCTCCACCCACACCAGTTTAAGATTCTAGCCCGGCTCCACCTCTTGCGCTGCTCTTTCCTGCGCTGGGTCCTTCTGCCCTCTGGGGTTCCCTCCTTCCTGGACTCCTCTGACGCTGAGCCTCCTGAGTCTTGCCCCTCCCTCCGGCGGGCTTTAGGACCTGGCTCCCTTCCCGGGCTCCCCGCTGTGCCGCGCTCCTGTACATTTGAACTTGGCGCGCGCGCCCAGCCGGTGACTTTCCTTCTGACCGTTTCCCCGCTTCCTGATGTGGGTGTTGCCAAACCTGACTCCTCTCCTCCCTCTGGTGGTGAGGACACTGGTCCCGACTGCTGGGACTCCCCCTCCCCACTGCGCTCTGGTGGAGACGCTGGTCCTGATCTCCAGCTGCTGCTCAGGGACTCCCCGCTGGCCCCTTCCTCCTGGGGCTTCCCCCCTGGACCCCCCTTCGCTCTGGCCACCGGCGCTCCCTTCTGTGAGTCCTCCGATTCGCTAGAGAGGCTTGTGGAATAACTCTGGCCACTGTCACTGCCTGCGCCCCCCTCGTACTCCTCCTCCTCACTCTCCATTTGCTCCCCCTCCTGTGTCTCTCCTTCTGAACCCCTGACAGTAGCAAACACTAGATGCAGAATTTGGGGAATGCTGAAAATGCCAGCCAATAGGAGAGCAGTCACCCTTATTAAATAGGACTGGTTAGGAACCACTAATCTGGGAGTAGGGATGGGGGATAAATTTGTTTTGGTTCGCATTTAGAGGTGAACCTACCTAATATGCACTTTCTGAAACAATGCAAGTGACTCTCAGTTTACATGGGAGTTAGGTTCTGGGGATTGTGCCCAAAGCCAAAATCATATATAGTCAAAACACATTGGGTTCAATGGCAGGTGGGATTGTCAGAAATCTTTTCCCTGAACACCCACCCCCTTTTAAAAAAAAATTAATTGCCAAGCACGAAGTCATTATTGATATCTTACAGATGTAAAATGAGTATTTGAAATTGTAAAACAGAAAATTTAATAAAAATTATATATTTAAAAAATGTGTGTAAGTTGTGTGTTACATGTCATGCTTCAAAATTTGCACCCATCTGAATTTTGCAATGCACTTCTCAGCCAAGCAATGTGTACAAAATGTGTACACTTGGGTAAAGTGCACATAAAGATGCACATAATACTAAAAATGACATACCAAAATGCATTGGGAGAAATGCTTTGCAAAAATGTGTATGTTGTGCAAAATTGGGTGCAAACATGGGTGCATTAGGAGAAATTCTCACTTGAATGCTGATGAATTTTCACGAGGTCTTTAAAAACTTCAAAATATCGTGGAAATGTGGGGAACGGAAGTTAAGACTAGATAAAGAAGAAACAAAGAGGAACGGAAATTGAAGTCAAGTGTGGGGCAGGAAGGTATGGGGGAAACCCATCTCATTCAAAGCACACCTGTAAGGGATTTCCACAAGTCCCAACTATCAGCTGATTGTCATGTCTTGCAGAGCCTTTTGCAAAGCACTCCGAAAAACCCTTGAAAGCAGAAAAGGGCCAGGTTTACAGTGGCAGGAAGTGTTCTGCTTCAGGTATCATGATGGGGAGGAAGCCCAGCCTCTCTTCACCAGGTGTGCAGGAGTTCCACAGGTGAAAAAAACAACGCACAGACTGTCCCACATTCTCCTTGCCTCTCTTATCTACTTTCCTCCTGGCTCCTTCTTTCCAGCAGTGGCCCGACTCATTTCAATGTCTTTGTTGATCTCTTTAGAATGGTCAAATAACTTTGCATCCCTTTTGGAAGATTCTGAAAATGCTCCATTTCTTTCCTGTTCTCTCTCTCTCTCTCTCTCTCTCTCTCTCTCTCTCTCTCTCTCATGCACACACACCATATGTGCTCTGTTTTAATGAACCATCAAGATAGGCTGCTGTAAGAGGGCTGCATTTCCCAGAAGGATTCGCTGAATATGTTATGTCTCTATTCATTTGGAGCTTTTCTTTTCCACATGCAGATCTAGTTTGTCTAAAGCAGTATGAGGTCAAGTAGAGAGGAGATGTATTTTATTTTTAGACATTACAGGCTACTGAGCGAGAGAATGCAGGGAGCTCAGCTATATGGCATACATTTTTAGTAAGGCAAATAAATAAAATAATGCTGGAAAAAACTAGCATAGGAGTAAAAACAGCTTATTCCTCTGACAGATTCTTTAAAACTTTATTCTTCCGTACCCTGTTTTCCTATTTATCATTTGAAGAGCCATTGAATTCAATGGAATCTATGGCCAGGTTTGTGCCTGTGATTGCTGACCTGGAATCATTCAGCAAAAAAATTGATGTGGTGCTTACCCCAACGTTCGTTCTTACACATAAATGACTGTCTGGACCTTTTTAGACTTTAGAGCAGAGATGGGGAATAGAATCCAGCTAGGGGGCCAGATCCTGACCTCCTTGACCCCGCTCCACACATGGGCCATGTTGACATGTGGGCAGGGGCTCCCATTTGTCAATCACCTGATGTCATCAGGTGACCCACAGTTGGACTGCTGCAAAGCACTCCACATGGGGCTTCCTTTGAAGGTGACTCGGAAAATACAACTAATCCAGAATGTGGCAGCTAGAATGGTGTCTGGGAGTGGCCACCGGGACCATATAACACTGGTCCTGAAAGACCTACATTGGCTCCCAGTATGTTTCCAAGCACAGTTCAAAGTTTTGGTGCTGACCTTTAAAGCCCTAAACGGCCTCGGTCCAGTATACCCGAAGGAGCATCTCCATCCCCATCATTTAGCCCGGCCACTGAGGTCCAGCTCTGAGGGCCTTCTAGCAGTTCCTTCATTGTGGGAAGTGAGTTTACAGGGAACCAGGCAGAGGGACTTTTTGGCAATCGAATCCTCCCTATGGAACGCCCTCCCATCAGCTGTCAAGGAAATAAGTAACTATGCAACCTTTAGAAGACATTTGAAGGCAGCCCCGTACTGGGAGTTTTTAATGTTTAGTGTTATGTTTTTGTATATGCTGTAAGCCACCCAGAGTGGCTGGGGCAACCCAGTCAGATGGATGGGGCACAAATAATAAAGTAGTAGTAGTAGTAGTAGTAGTAGTAGTAGTATGAATACCAGGGAGGCTATTCTCCACTCTTGTAGATTCCCCCTGGTTCAGTTTGTCCACCGCCCAAACCTTTCATGATTCTTTCTCCATCTGCCTAAGCTCAAGTCCTTTTCCTCAAATCTTGAGTTCATTCTCCATTTCCCCCTTCCTCCTGACTAATTACACTGGCACTCCTGGACCTGCTGTTACCTGGTATCTGTCTAGGGACCTGATTCCGCCTTCTCTTTCATGACTGACCACCCTGGCGCTCCCATGCCTCACTCCCTGACCCAACAAATCTGCTCACACCTCGACTCGCTTCTCCCGGGTGGAGAAGTCAGAGATCAGCTCACTGCGGCTCCGACTCTGGACTCCCTGCTTCCCCACGAAACCAACCCCTCAGCCTCCCCGCTTCAGTTCTCATCAGCAGCATCTTTTAAGACTCGCCAAGTAATTAGGCCGTTTTCAGCTGTCTTCTATCAATATTAATAACCTTCAGTAATTGCACGAGGCTTTCAAATTTCCCTTCCTTTTCATCAGTCCACTACGGGGATTCGTCCTTCATTTGCATCTTTTTGGGCGAGAGTTTAACAAATGTTAATTTGTCATTTTTACCTCTCTATTTATTTCATTAAGTGTCAGGATAAAATGCATTTCCCGGAAGGCTGTTCTTTGCCTTTCATGTCTCAGTCAAGTGCTGAGCTCCCCCCTTTCCCTTCTTTCATGCCTAGCTGGCTCCCCGCCTCCCCCCAAAGCAGCATGGGGTCAAGGAAGAAGGAGACATAGAGGAGGATGGTGCGTTGTAGGGTACCTTGCAAGTTATGATGGAAGGAGGGGAAAGAAATGATTCAGGCTTAAGCTGAGCAGGAATCAGCTGGGCAGGGGGGAAATCTTAGATTCAAAATGGGATCCAGGGCAGGATCTACAAGGGACATAATAACATAAGACCGTAGTCATAGCCCTGATGGGGCCATCTCTTTCAGAATCCATATCAACCAGATATGCCTGTGGAAAGCCAGCAAACAGGACCTAAGCCCAGCCCTGCCTACTGGGGATTGCCAGTAGCTGGTATTCAGAGGCACATTGCCTCTGACCACAGAGGTAGGTCCCTCTGTGTCACAGACTGAGCCAGGAGAGAGCCAGTGTGGTGTAGTGGTTAAGAGCAGTGGACTTGTAATCTGGTGAACCGGGTTCGTGTCCCCGCTCCTCCACATGCAGCTGCTGGGTGACCTAGTCACACTTCTCTGAAGTCTCTCAGCCTTACTCGCCTCACAGAGTGTTAGGGACACGGGTGGTGCTGTGGGTTAAACGACAGAGCCTAGGACTTGCCAATCAGAAGGTTGGCGGTTTGAATCCCCGCAACAGTGTGAGCTCCCGCTGCTCGGTCCCTGCTCCTGCCAAGTTCAAAAGCACGACAAAGTGCAAGTATATAAATAGGTACCACTCTGGCGGGAAGGTAAACGGCGTTTCTGTGTGCTGCTCTGGTTTGCCAGAAGCGGCTTAGTCATTCTGGCCACATGACCCGGAAGCTGTACGCCAGCTCCCTCGGCAATAAAGCAAGATGAGCGCCGCAATGCCAGAGTCGGCCACGACTGGACCTAATGGTCAGGGGTCCCTTTACCTTTACGTTTACATCACACCATTCACGGTTAGAGTCAACTAATTCAGTTAGAATTCCTGCTTCGTGATTGCATTCATGGGATTGTTGTCTTTCACATGATGGTATGTGTTTTGACTCCACAGAGTGGGAAGTGACGGAGGCAGGATGTTTGTGTTACTGTGTTCCATGAAGTGGGACTATTGTCCTTTTTTTTCTCATTGCTGTCTGATGTTAGAGAGAGAGGGAGCCATGTTGCAGTGCTCCGTGTGTGTTTATATGTAAATAAAGTAGACTAGCCAATATGCTGAGTTGCTCAGGGCTGTTATGCAACTGGGCAAACTCTGCGGATCCTTAAGTGTGCCGGTGTCTGTTTGCATCAGTTGTTGTGATGTTCAGGCAGAAGAAAGCTTTTGAAGCTCCCAAACGAAAGACCAGGAGGAAGAGAACATGCCGGTCAGGCATGTGTCTCTGCCAGGGTCCTACTCAAGTGTAGGCTAAACTCCTGACACATTCCAGTTGTGCCTTGGTTCTCAAACGGAATCTGTTCCTGAAGTCCGTTCCACTTCCAAAAACGTTCAAAAACCAAGGTGCAGCTTCCAATTGACAGCAGGAGCTTCCTGCATTCAATAGGAAGCTGTGTAAGCCATATCAAGACATTCAGCTTCCAAAAGAAGTTCGCAAACCGGAACTTATTTCCAAGTTTGCGGTGTTCGGGAGCCAAAACATCTGAGTCACAAGGCGTTCGAGAACCAAGGTACGACTGTATTAGCAAAAAATGCTATCTTCACAGGCTTGACTAAGTGTCAGGCTTAATGAGCACAGTGATCTTACTCCAAGATTTCAGCTGCCAAGACTGAAAGTCCCTGCCTCCCTGCAGCCATCTAAGTCCCCAACTTTCCAGGACTTTTCCCAAGCAATCAGAGACTACACCTGCATGAAGCCTGTTGCTGCTCTGCCCGTTTCAGCCCTCTTCTGGTTCTGGGAAACAAGGAGGGAGGGGAGGTTCTTTCAGCAGGAGGGGGAGACACTTGTGACTCTTCACCAGCCTAACTGATTTCCACCTCTTGGCCTCCTTCCTCCCACTCTCCTGCTTCAGCTTCTCCTTCTGATTCTAGACTTCTCTCTGCCACAAATTCTCCCTTCTTACTAAGCCCTGTCACCTCTTCAGCTTCCTACACCTCCTCTTCCCCATCTCCTCCCTCAGACCACTCATTGTCACCCCATCACCTCTCCCAGGGCTCTGAGCCTTCTTCCCTTGGGCGTTCCCCAGAGGGTTCTTCCCACCAAATTCTCCAAAAAAGGTCCTTGCTTCCCTTCGAAGGAAGCTAAAACCTAGTAGCACTACCCCTAGAATATTTTCCAAGCTGAGGGCCACATTTCCCTCAGGGGCTGCAGGCTGGAAAAAGTGCTTGCGGCCAGAACCACGGAAGGGACTCTTAACGTTTGCCCAGTAGGCCACATTCTAGCTACTGCAAATGTCAGAGGTTTCTGAGTCTGCAGATATCTCAGCATCCTCCAAGCAGACAAACACCAGGTATTATCGCAACTCAAGGGCACATTCTCACTAGGCAAAGAGGCACTCAAAGGAATGCAGAGCAGTGCTGGTGTGTGAGTAGAGAGGCCTAGCCAGCCGCCTTCAGCTTCCAGGGCTGAGGTTTCCCACATCTCACTGCTTCGGAAACTGGGTGCTATATAGAAATATCACCTCACTCTCACTTTGTACCACAGATTTAACCCAGAACTTGTTTTAAAAAAAAAATTCCCCATGAGGCATAGTACTATTAGGTTAGGAAGGACAGCAATGAAACAGGAATATGAGCCTCAGCAAAATCAGTCCCTCATGCCTGTCTTTATTATGGTTTTCTGCCTGCCACTCCTAATATCACTTAGGGGCAATTTTATTTCAGCATCAGAAATGTGCCCCTCTGACCCGGCCAAGTAGCCGAACACCACTTAAGAGCAAGATTGGATAAAAGCTTTGTGCCGGTCCTTGTGGAATTGAAGCAGCTGAGCCTGCAATACATGTTGTTTTCATCATATTGCCTGATCTAGGCAGAGGTTAGGTCAAATAGGGTAGTGTTTCCTTCTGGGCAAAGTTCTGGGAGGGGTGTCACTTGACAGTGGTGGGTGGGGCCAGAGACAACAGCGGAAACAAATGCACATCTATCTTGCCCTTTCTGCAGTAGGCTGTTTTCTGCACACACTCCCCCTCCCCCCCCCACACTTTCCTCTATTTAGTAAGCACATAGCCTGAGGACAGATTCCAGCCAGGCAAAGACTTGCCAAGGGAGTGAAAAATCAGGACCGGCGAGTGGCATGGCTTGTGAAAAAGGGTTTGTGTGGCACGGGGAGAGACCCAAGAGTGACAGAAAGATGCTTGGAGGGCTACATCTGCCCCACAGAATTGAGGCTCTCCACCCTTGAGCGAAATGAATACTTCATTTCTGCAAACCAATACAACAACAACAACAACAACAACTTATTTATACCCCACCCTTCTGACTGGGTTTCCCCAGCTACTCTGGGCAGCTCCCAACAGAATATTAAAAACACAATAAAACATCAAACATTAAAAACTTCCCTGAACAGGGCTGCCTTCAGATGTCTTCTGAAAGTCATAGTTGTTTATTTCCTTGACATCTGATGGGAGGGCATTCCACAGGGCGGGTGCCACTACCAAGAAGGCCCTCTGCTAAAAAAACTATTGAGCATTATTAATTTTTTGCAAAACTCTTTGTAAATTTATCAAGAAGACTCAATTTGACTTCCCACCTCACCCCCACCCACCCATGCTGTGTCTCCGACTGATAAAATTAACCTTTGGCTTCGTAGCGCTTCTAAAGGCACATGTGCATTTCAACACATGCCTGTGTTTCTGTTTGCTTGCCTGCCTACCTTTCTACTGAACACAGGAAAGGGTCAATCATAAGTCAAGCAATATTCTATGCAGAAAATTCAGCCCTGCGGAGCGTGTATCATTCTTTAGTCTCCATGAAGTTGCTATGCATATTTGTTGTTAAAAGCTGTCAGTTTTGTCTATATTTTTGTAATTTGACTCTTTCTACTGTGCTAAAGACTGTTCCATTGCTTATTCTTTTTAAAGGATTTTTAAAATGCTTTGTCACTTTCCACAAGAAACGTCTCAAAATGACAGCTCTGAACAATTTCCCCTGCTCTTTTCAATCAGGCGCCATTGCATAAGGAACCTCTCAGAGATTGGGGTGCAGGCAACCATATTTATATCCATTGATTTTGTTTGATTGACCTCCCAAAGTCATCTTAGCCAGTGGCCAACACATCTGGCAGTGAATTCAGCAGTGCTGGGCAGGGGAGAGGGAATTCAGGGCCACAGGCCATAGGCAAACACCCCACCCTAGTCCTCCCCAAATCATACTTCCTCTCCCCAGGCTACATCCTTTACCAGCCCTGCCTTGCACCCTCCTTGGGTCCTCTTGCCTGCCTTGTAATATGTCCTCAAACTCTGGCAATGTCTCTTCCTTGCCTGGATGGAGGGCACAGGGTGTTGCGTGAGTGTGTTTGCAAAACAGCCTACTACACAAAGGTTTCTCCACCCACTTTTGCAGCTGGGATGTGGGTGGCGCTGTGGGTTAAACCACAGAGCCTAGGGCTTGCCGATCAGAAGGTCGGCGGTTCGAATCCCCACAACGGGGTGAGCTCCTGTTGTTCGGTCCCTGCTCCTGCCAACCTAGCAGTCTGAAAGCACGTCAAAGTGCAAGTAGATAAATAGGTACTGCTCCGGCAGGAAGGTAAACGGCGTTTCCGTGCGCTGCTCTGGTTCGCCAGAAGTGGCTTAGTCATGCTGGTCACATGACCCGGAAGCTGTACGCTGGCACCCTCGGCCAATAAAGCCAGAGTTGGCCACGATTGGACCTAATGGTGAGGGGTCCCTTTACCTTTTTATGCCTGCCACAGGCGTGTGTCCCTCCCCCTCCCCAAAAAAATGTTTGCCCCAAAGGAAATGCAGTCAAATATTCCAAATATGATGTGACTGTATCAAAGCTTTCCCCCTGCACCTGGAATTTCCTGCTCTCTCCTTTTTTTTGCATGCACTTTTATTTAGACTCTTCCAAATCTTCTGCCATTCCATTGGGTGACCCTGAATTCTAGCCTTATCAGTGAGGAAGGAGGGGGGGGGATCCTTCCACTTTCACCACATCCTGCAAAAAGTTAAAAAACCTTGAGCTTGCTGTCCTCCCCACCAGCACCAGCCTTAGTTAGTTGTCTAAGAAGAGGTGCAGGATCTAAATTAACCCTTGCCAGATGGGAAAAAAGGAGGGGGAGGCGGTTTAAAGGTCCTTGATGACCTTCAAATTCACGCCCCAGAAACTCTGTTGCTTGCTGATTTAGTGTCTGTGGGTTTCAGTTGCATCAGGACTCTGCAGAGTCGCCTATTCTCGCCACTCAATGCAAGCTTCCCTTAAACACCGCTATAGATCAAGTCTCAAGTGTACAGAAATTACTAGCACCTAAGCAACCCCCCTACACCAGGAGCGATCTTTTTAAAAAATGATTTGTCTAGTGGCACTGTCAGGTCAGAAGGAAAGATGGATACTGCTGTGCTGTGTCCCTGCTTGTTTGTTGACATATGCTACTGAGATACTTGGCATGCTCTGAAACGGACGGCAAGCAAGCATTATCTAGAAGGATATTTATGGGGCTCCTTTCAGCATGCATGACCTGGGAGCGTTCCACGCGGGGGGGAGGGACTTCCCGCAAATAGCAGATGAAGGTGATAAACCTGCGTCTGGGCTGCTCCACCTCAGGTGGCAGAATAAGGGAGGGGGAGTCTCACATACTGGAATGCTATTCCATACCCCCACAAAAAGGTAAATAAATCCCTGTAAATAGTGACAAGGAGAAGAGTTCAACTTGAGCTCACTCCTTGAAGTGCTAGTTTTCTACCTGCGTGGATTTTTGAAAACCTTTTTGTGTAGAAGAGCATCGGGTCATAGGAACACATACACACCCCACTTCTCTCTGAAGCGGTGTTCCTTGAGGCCTAAATTGGCGTACGACAATGGGCTTGGAAATCCTGGCATAGCCACTTCCGAGCTTAGGAGGAGGTGGGGTTGCGGGCTTCACGCCCACCCCATGTGCGCGGGGGCTGTCTCCAGCCCCTGCGAGACTGGGGGGAATCCCGGCCACATCGTCCACCCAGTCAGCCAATCGGGTGGCTGGGGAGGCGTGGCCCACACTATTTAGGGCCGGCGCGGCTGGGGGCTCGCCCTCTTTCGTTGTGCCAGCTGATTCAGTTTCCCACCCTCCCTCCCTTTAGGTAGGCTCTTGACATTGCTATGGACATTGGTCGGTCGCCACAAGGTGCCTGGTAGGAATTTTTTCCAATTGGCATTGGCCCTCTTGTTTTTTTGCCTACCTTGTAGCAACTCGTCACAACTCTTTGGCATTGGCGATTAGCCATTGGTAAGGAAGGGTTAAGGGTATGTGAGGGGGGGGAGGAAATGCCATCACCTCCCCCCCAAAGCAAAGGGTAGTCCGATAAAGGACTCCGGGGGCGTTGCCCTGTCCAAAGCCTATGGAGGTGTGGGCCTAAGGCACGCCCCCGAGTGGTAACCCCAGAGGTGCTCCTAGTAGACGTGCCTCATCAGGACTCCCTTTACTGGTGGTTAACCCTTGCTGGTCTTCACGCAATCGGGCTGAAGCCGGCTAGTCAATAGGACCAATGCCTAAGCCAATACCGCTCATTCCTTTAATCAATAAAGTTGTGGCCTATTTTGCCCATTTCCTGTGTCTTTATTACTTCCGGGGGAGGCGGGAACTCGCCACGCAACCCCCATTAAAAAGGATTTCATGGGACCAAGCAAGAAGAAAGATGTCTTCAGCCTGAGACCTTGAAGACTCCAACCCAGAATTTCCCAGATTTCTGGCCCCTCCCCCATGCACCTAGCCAGCATGACCAATGGTCCAGGATGGTGGGAGTTGAACTCTAAAACATTTGCAAGACTAATGTTGGGGGAGACTAACCTAACAATAAGATTGACCAGTTTTTGAGGTCAGATCTCATAGATAGCTCAGCTGGTTAGAGTGTGGTGCTGATAATGCCAAGGTTGAGGGTTCGATTCTCATATCGGACAGCTTCATACTCCTGCATTGGAGGGGGTTGGGCTAGATTGGGGGGGTGTGAACCTGGTCCCTACTGCCCACTAGTGGACATTTCAGGATTCTACGTGGGCAGTAGGGGGTTCTACAGCACAAGCTGAATCCTCCTGCCATCGAGCACGGGTGGGTGGTAAGGAAATTTTGCCATCAATGCATTCGTGGGTGGTAAGTATAAAAATTTCGTGAGGAGGAATTAAAGAACCTCTTAATGAGGGTGAAAGAAGAGAGAGCAAAATATGGTCTGAAGCTCAACATCAAAAAAACGAAGATCATGGCCACTGGGCCCATCACCTCCTGGCAAATAGAAGGGGGAGAAATGGAGGCAGTGAGAGATTTTACTTTCTTGGGCTCCATGATCACTGCAGATGGTGACAGCAGCCACGAAATTAAAAGATGCCTGCTTCTTGGGAGAAAAGCAGTGACAAATGTGGACAGCATCTTAAAAAGCAGAGACATCTTCTTTCCGACAAAGGTCCATATAGTTAAAGCTATGGTTTTCCCAGTAATGATGTATGGAAGTGAGAGCTGGACCATAAAGAAGGCTGACTGCCGAAGAATTGATGCTTTTGAATTACGGTGCTGGAGGGGACTCTTGAGAGTCCCATGGACTGCAAGAAGAACAAACCTATCCATTCTGAAGGAAATCAGCCCTGAGTGCTCACTGGAAGGACAGATCCTGAAGCTGAGGCTCCAATACTTTGGCCACCTCATGAGAAGAGAAGACTCCCTGGAAAAGACGCTGATGTCGGGAAAGATGGAGGACACAAGGCGAAGGGGACGACAGAGGACAAGATGGTTGGACAGCGTTCTCGAAGCTACAAACATGAGTTTGACCCAACTGTGGGAGGCAGTGGAAGACAGGAGTGCCTGGCGTGCTGTGGTCCATGGAGTCATGAAGAGTCAGACACAACTAACTGACTAAACAACAAGGTAAAAAAAGGCTGACTAACCCTTGGTTAGATTATCCTCAAGGTCCCTTACAACTCAACAATTCTAGGATGCTATAAAGCAAGCAGTTCTCAAGCACCCTAAATTTCAGGGACGAATTTAATATCCAACAAGCAAGAGCACCCTGAGCACATACAAGCAGAATGTCAAGCTTCCTCTACTCCAAACATCCACAGACTCTGAACATCGGTGAAACTGAAAGTAAAAGTAAAATGAAAAAGTACCATATACAGTTGAACCTTGGAAACCGAAAGGAATCTGTTCCAGAAGTCCATTTGACTTCCAAAACATTTGGAAACCACAGCACGCATTCTGATTGGCTGCAGGAATCTCCTGTGGCCAATCGGAAGCTGTGGAAGCCCTAGAGGACATTTGGGTTCCAAAGAACGTTCGCAAACTAGAACCCTTTGCGTCATTCAGGAGCCAAAATGTCTGAGTACTAAGGCGTTCACGATCCAAGGTACAACTGTAGTATTATTATGAGCAAAAAAATCATCACCCACCTTCCCCGAGACCCTGACAGGCCATACAGAGAAGGGGAGGCAAACTCTGATATCTACAAGCATCCCAAGGTCTACCAACCAGAGGCAGGTGCAGAAAACATGAAATAACTGGATGCCTCTGAGGGACATAACTATCACTTTTGGTTTCTCTCAGTTTCTCGGTTTCCCAATCCTACATTCAGTTCATCAGATCAAGTTGTTTTTTTCAAGTACTCATGAAAATCTGCCAGCATTTTAGTGCACATTTCTTTGAATAAACACATTTCTATGAGCAGTTTTGCACCATGCGCACCTTCTTGCAAGAAATTTCTCCTAATATAATGCATTAAAAAAATTATTTTCACTAGCATACGAACCTTGGCTCACTTTTTTCCTTGGCTTGGAAAATGCATTGCAAGGTTTGGTGGAGAAGTGCAATTTTCAAATGAAAACTTTGAGTTTGCACATTGATTGGGGAAGTGTGAAATAAGTAGGTTTGCAGTAAGATCCTATAATAACAGAGTGGGAAGGGGCCACAAAGATCATTTAGTTCAACCCTCTGCAATGCAGGAATCTTCTGCCCAGCATGGGGTTCGAACCCAAGACCCTGGGGTTACGAGTCTCCCTCTCTAATGAGTGAGCCATCCCTGTGGGACTGTTTTTTCCTTGCTCCCCACCTCATGACACCTTCTGAGCCACGACAACTATTTCCCCCAGTAGAAGTGAACTGAGATTCCCTGCCTTGTTAGCAACCTTTGTCAGATGCCACATACAAAGTCAGACCCCTGGTCCACACTGCTGTTGTGAGTGTGGAAGAAAGACTGCTCCCTGATTCAAGGCCTATTTCCACCTGGCCTAAGGGACAGGGCCCACACTCACTCTGAGCATGTCAAAAATGTTTTTAAATGTTCAAAATACTTGTTCATCTGTGGTGTTTTAAATGTTGTTTTTGGTTTTTTTGAGCTGTTGTGGGTTGGATGGATGTTTGATGGGGCTGGGTCTTAGTTTAGTTTCAGTATAAATGTAATTCTTTTTATTTCAATTAGTATTGATTGTCTTGTTGGTTTGCTGTGTAGTTTTGTTTTAAAGAAGAGAGGGTATGAGTCATGGGGGCGCAGAGATGGTGTGAACGGACTTAGTGCTTAGCTTATATTTTTAGTTGCTATTTTGTTAAAGTTTTTAATATCGTTTTTTAGATTCTAGATGCCGCATTGATTTGTTAATCATATGACTTGCCGTAATTGTGAGGTTTAGCTTATTTTTTAGTTGCTGTTTTGTTAAGTGGTTTTATTTAATTGCAACTGTTTTATTGGTAATTTGTTAATTATTTTATATGATGTATGCTGAATTCATGATGTGCTATTGTGTTTTATTATGTTATGGTTATTTATTGGTTGTAAGCCTTCTTGAAATTCATTTGAATGAAAAGCAGCATGTACTGTATTTTTCCGTGTATAAGACAACCCCTATTTTGGGGGACCCCAAATTAAGATAATGGGGAGAGATTGCCCAGAGTTGTTGAGCTTTTTTTTTTTCCCACCAAAGCCACCAACCATCTCCCAATCACACCCAATTGCTGCAGCGGCAGCCAATCAACAGCAGGCCTTCACACAGCCACCAATCACCTGCCCAATTGACAAAGCAACAGCCAATCGACACCAGCCCTTGACACAGCCACCAATCACCCACCCAATCATCATTGACAATCTCCTGCTTGCCCGTCTCTGAACTATCTGTGTATAAGACAACCCCAATTCTTTTACATTATTTTATAATTAAAAAATTGTCTTATACATGGAAAAGTACAGTAAATACAATCAGCCAATCAATCAGTCCACCTATGTGCTTTGCCACTGAACTACAGCCCTTCCCTGATGTTATGTTGCTGTTTACTCAAACAATTGGGGAGAGAGTAAACCTTGCTGCAAATCACTCGTATTGACTGCAGATCTACCTTCTGGCCCACCCCTGACGTGCAGAAGACCTTCCTTGGGTGTTGCATAACTCACCACTGCCCATTAAGGCGGTGCCTCGGTGGAAGGAGTGAGGCAGGAGGAGCTTCTCTTTCAGTGGCCGGGAGAGAGGGCATTGCAGAGGCAAGCATGGCTCTCTTCCCTTCTGCCTGCTTCTGCCTGCTTCTCCTCTTGGGGTCTGGCTCCGGGCATCCCACCTGTCAGTTCTTGGACAACTTGATGTTCACCTGCCAGGATAGCAAGGTGACCCAAGTGCCGCAGGACATCCCCAGGAACGCCACAGAACTGTGAGTAAATTGGGCAACCAAAAGAACTGTACAGCAAACTTTTGCTTTGGTCTCTGGAGATTATCTCATCCTTTGGGTTCACTCTTTCCGGAGGATTTTCAGAGGGAGGGATCGCTGGTTCTTCTGGGACCACGGCAACCCTCCTCAAAGGAGGTTTGCAAGCGTTGGAGAGAGATAAGTTGCCTGCGCAAAAAAGTTTCAGTCGGAGTTTCCCCCAGCAGTGGGGGTTTCCAAAGTAATTTATGATATTAAGCGCCTGGCGTTTTCTCCAAAACGAAAAACAAAAATCCTTGCTTGAACACAGCTGAAACTGAACAAAGCAAAAGTCCGTCTGCAGAAAAGCAGCACAACTTATCCGAGGAAAATCTGGCAACCTTTTCAACCGGAGCATTGTAGCAACTAGCTCCTATCTTCTCTGTCGAGACGTTTTTTCCTTTGCAAAGAAGTTGGTGGTTTGCATCATGATCACACAGTACTTTGCGGAGTTTCCTAAAAGTGAAGGGGGGAGGGGGCGTGTGAGGGGGAGTCCTAGATAAGGATGGTTTTCTTTTAAATTTTGAAAAAGTGGGGAAAGCAAATGGTCCTTATGGGATGAAATGGAACAAGAAGCTCTAATAAGAATAAATGAAGACAGCTCACTGTTGGATTTCTCAATTACAAGGCAGTTTCTTGAAGTTCCCATTTATTTCTCGGGGACTGACACAGGCAGTGTTCTTTATCAGATGTTTCGGCAGCTTTGTAACACAGAGATTACCACCAATACTTAACGGTGTCCTTGCTGGAATAAAATTGTGGGGTTTCTTCTTGCTGAAGCACAAATGGCAGATTTTCACCCTATGCACCAAAGATACATAGCAAGGATTTGGTCCAGTAAAGGGCTCTACAATTGTCCCTGTATCCATGAAGGTTTGAGAGGAGTTGACACCCAGGATGGGGAACCTGTGGTCCTCCAAGATATTCCTGGACTACAGCTCCCATCGTCCCTGAACTTTGGCCATGCTGGCTGAGGCCAATGTGAGCTGAAGTCTGAGATCTGGAAGGTCACAGTTTCCCCATGTGTGCCTTAGTAGACCACATCACTTTAGCATCATTGCAAAGTGTTGTTGCACATGTCAAGGTGGTTAAATGAGGAGGGGTTGTCAGGATCTTTCTAAGGGAAAGAGCAAAGAACATGTGCAGATTCTTCCTCAGGCATAAGATTTCAGTAAAGTTTGTTTTCAGCAGCAAACCTCAATGCGGTTATGCGCAACAAAGGTATAATTTACGGAATTTCTATGTGGCCACACGATGCATTTTAAGCACTCTTATGCCACTTTAACAGTCATAGCTTCTCTCCTGGGAAGTGTGGTTTGTTAAGGGTGCTGAGAGTCCTCTATTCTCCTCCCAGAGTCCCCTGGGGTGAAGGAACAGCTGTTAAACTACTTTGGGAATTGGCCTTTGTGTTGGTTTTGAAAGAAAGAGAGAACATAGCAGACATGAATCAGATGAAACCTGACAAAATTATTTCTCCTGTATAAGTTATTTCTCCATTGCAAGTAGGGGCAGAGACAACAGTTCATTTTCCGGAGATCAGACAATGATATTAACTTTCTTGAAGGTGTTTCATATTATTGGGAATGTGTACCTGTTGGGGAGGGGGCAAAGGGGAAGGGAGCACAGAGAACCTGCACAGGTACCAGAGGCTCCCAGCTGCAGGCAGTCACCTGCCCCAAGATGGAAGGTGATGGAAATGTTGATGGTGGACAGGTGTGCTTGTCCCTGCTGTTGTCCTCACTTTCCCCTTTTTGGAATGCCTGAAGAGAACTTGCATTTCTTGGTAGACATGTTTCTGGGCTGTACCACTTTGGACTGCAGGAGGGGCTGGACACATCTTGACATCTCAATCCCCTCCCCCTCCCAAATGACCTCATGTAGAAAACTAGCATATCAGGGAAAGGCTAGACAAATTTTCTATGTGGAAGGAATGCCTGTAAGCAGCAGCATTCAGTCAAATCTGCTAAATCTGAAGTAGTACGTCCCATATAGAGGTTTAACACTTCACTGAGAGAACTTGGCAAAAAAAAATACCTCAGGAAGTTACCTCACTGTGCATTCCAAGGCGTATCACACAGGGGAGAGATTTCTGTACATAATGCGTAGCCCCCATAGCATGTTGAATGGCACCATAATGCTCTTTTCAATGGACATACTCTTCCTAGAAATGGTACTGGCCCAGTTCACACATAACACTAAGCCGTTGTTTATTAAATCGCAGTTTACTAAACCATGGATTCATGCTATGTGTGAACGTTGCCCAATGGCTTAATTATGGTTTGTTAACTGCCAGCATACCATGATCTGAAGTCATGGTTTGTTGTTGGCTTACAAACCTTTGCTTGTTTATCTGTAGCTTGGCATCACATGTGAACCCAGTGCCTCTTCTTAACCATGTTCCGTTTGACCGCAAAATTTCACACCACATTCTCATATTTTCTATTGCACAAAGGACCCACAAATTCACTTCACATTTTGTCTAAGGCATGATCTGGTTAGACTCTAGCCTCTAACCGTTAGAGGCTAAGCCAGTAGCCAGCATGGAGCCCTGCAGATGTTGTTGGACTACATATCCCATGACCATAGGCAGAGGAGCATTGGAGTCCAGCAACTCCATAATGCCTTCCTCCCATCGAGACTTAAGCAGAATTACCACCC
Organism: Podarcis gaigeae; assembly: GCF_964106915.1. Taxonomy (NCBI): domain Eukaryota; kingdom Metazoa; phylum Chordata; class Lepidosauria; order Squamata; family Lacertidae; genus Podarcis; species Podarcis gaigeae. Next base: position 107,481,461 of record NC_139680.1, on the reverse strand, counting down.
GTCTTTGAAGAGATTTCAGTTGTAATTATCTTCTAAAACTCTTTAGATTCTTCACCTAAAGAGGAACCTCCAGAGTTCCTTCCAATTGTGTTTTAGGCTAAATTTCAATGGCAACTCCCCCACCCTCTTTTGGTAACATTTGTTCTTCTCATCTGTTCCTCTCATCTGTTCCTCTGTGAAACTAATCACTCAACAATCCAAAATTGGAAGAAAGGCAGATGGAAGCAGGAAAGAGATAAAAAAGCGGCCATTAATCAACCCCCTAATAGGCGAAGTGTTCCTGTGCCAAAATATTGAGCAAAAAACTTTTGTTCGGCTTTTATAATTGTTGGGACAATGCCTTCTTCTGAAAGACTGAGAACTTGCCATTATCAGAAGTGGTTTGCCAGCTGGGGTCGACCCACTTCAAAAGCTTCCCAGCAGGCATGTCACCTGTTGCTTACCTGGAGAGAGGTGGCAGAGAAGTTTGTGCAGCGAAAATCTCCTAGTGGAGCCAGTTTGGTTCCATTAAATTTGCACCACTTTAAACCCCCCCCCCCCCGCCGCCCCTTTTCCCCTGCCCCTCTCCTTCCTGTTAGGAAGCTAGCATTGTGGCTTTACCTCACCCGTCGAGACATTTCTGGTTATTATGTTATTCTGACAGTTTCATCCCACCATTTCTCCAAGGGACTCAGTCTGCTGAAAGTAGTCCTTCCCAACTCCACATTATTTTCATAACAATCCTGTGAGAAAGGTTAACCCGACAGCTGGTGACTGGTCCAATGTCACTCAGCTAGATTTCAGGCACAATGGGTATTTGAGCCCTGGTCTTCCCAGTCCTGGGGATGTGGGTGGCGCTGTGGGTTAAACCACAGAGCCTAGGACTTGCCGATCAGAAGGTTGGCGGTTTGAATCCCTGCGACGGGATGAGCTCCCGTTGCTCGGTCCCTGCTCCTGCCAATCTAGCAGTTTGAAAGCACACCAGTGCAAGTAGATAAATAGGTACCACTCCAGCATGAAGGTAAACGGTGTTTCCATGCGCTGCTCTGGTTTGCCAGAAGCGGCTTAGTCATGCTGGCCACATGACCCAGAAGCTGTACGCCGGCTCCCTCGGCCAGTAAAGCGAGATGAGCGCCGCAACCCCAGAGTTGTCCGCAACTGGACCTAATGGTCAGGGGTCCCTTTACCTTTTGCTTCCCAGTCCTAGTTAGACACTTTAACCACCTCACCATGCCGGACATTGTGAAATGTCATTGTGAAATTCTAAAAGGTAAAGGTACTACTTACCAATAAAAAAAAATTAAATACAACAAATTTAGACAGAGCTGGTTGAAAGCACCTGTTCAGGTAGAAAGCTTACTAAGTGACTGTAGGCCATTCACACTTATTCTAGCCAACCTTGAAGGGTTGTTGTGAAGTTAGAATGGAAAAGGGGCTGCAAAGATCATATCTTCTTGAAAGGAGCTATGGGAGAAAAATCCAAATAAATAACTTAAGAATTGCCGATCAGGTGTCCCATCCATGTACTAACCAGGACAGACCCTGCTTAGCTTCCAAGAAGAATACATGTAATTTCCTACATGTACACAAGTGATCTCCATGCAGGAAATTGAATTAAGCAAAATTTAACCCCTCATTCCCCTCATCCTCCATGAGATCATCATAAGGCTATGTGTATCTTCCATGATCCATGAAGCAAGTTGTTTCCTCCCACCCACCCATCGCCCTTGTCCCTGCATATGCCATGCCATTCCTTTTCTTTGACTGGCAATGATTGAAGAAAACGTTATGCAAGTTTTATATGGGTAAGTCTGGCTCGGTCCATGGTATCTTTATTGAAATTAGAAGCAGAGAGAGAGAGATTTTTCAGCCAGAGCTCACCGGAGCTCAGCTCCAGCACCTCTCAAGTGGGCACCATTGCGTGGACAGGTGGAGTCACCCAGATCCTGGGCGCCCGCCCCCCCCCCCCGGTCATGTGGACTAATGACTCAAGACAACAGGCTATGGGATTAAATTGGCCACAACTTTATTAAATTTCAAATGTGGGTAGACCTTGTCTCAGGCATTGGGCGTTATCCCTCCCCAGTCCCCAGCTGGGAACCTAGGGAGCATCAGGGTTATCCAGTGTGGGAGGGGGGTGTGGGCCGGCTCTGGAGAACATATGTCCAAGCAGAGATAGCCGCCCCCGTTACGCTGCCGCCGCAGGGGAGAGCAATTACGACCTCTCGGCGTACGGTCAAAGGCTCCCTTCAGAAACCCCTTTAACGGGGAACCCTGGTATCACCACTGCAAAGAGGAAGATAGACTAAAGTATTCCGCCCAAGGCCTGATACCGCCAAAGTTGTGACGTTTTGCTATGGGAAAGGCAAAACCTGCCAATGCAGGGGAATTCCTTTCCGGCCCTTTAACAGTGACCTTGACGTAGCAGCGCCCACATACCTGTGAAGAAAAGTGAACCTGCAAAATAAGACATTAACTGAGGGTGGGTAGGGTGGGAGAAGCTCTGGAGCCAAGTGAGGATTCCCAGGTAAGATCCTCCCTCTATTGTGTGGGCAGGTAGTCCCTCCCCTACCTGGCCTGGTCTCCTTGGCAACGCTTCCCCCAGGCAGGATTGGACAACTGACTGAGGTAGGCGGAGACCTCCAGGTATCCCACCTGAGGGAAGGCGAAGCCAAGCCTATGCTGATGGAGCCGCTCCAGATCCAGGGGCTGTGCGCGTCCACGCAAAGGGCGCCCCCCGTTTTATGCGGGGGGTGATCAGTGTCATTCTCAAAGAACAAGGGGGAAGTTCATGGTGAACTTCAGCACCTCTTCTTCTAGAAAAAACAGCACTGGTTAGAAGAGATACCAGTTGAGGTTAAATGAGTTCCTCGCCCTCCTTCATCTGAAATAATCTTATGAATTTCACAAGCTATCAAGGTTGCAGCATAAAGATTGCCAGTGTTTCCTATCCAGCAGCTATTGAGTCTAGACAGAAAAGCTGAGACGCCTAAACAAAAAGTTTGAATGGATTGTCTCCGGCGTTAATTGTTTTGCTTGCCAAGTTTTATCTCGGGGTAACTGTCCTCAAAAATCTGCTGTCTTGTTGATGGTACATCCTTTTCTTTCACAAACCCCCAAACTTTATTCTCATCAAGAGTAAAGGAGGTGGGTTACATAAACCATAATTACATCCTTAAAGTGAGTTGTGTACTGAAAGATTGAAATTAACCATTTTTTACAAGCAGTTTTGTTCAATTGTTTCTGCCTCCAGTTCTTTCAGACATAAAATATAGACGTGAGTAAGTTTTGTTTAACTGAATTCCGCACAAGTCTGATTCACCAATGCATACCTACTTACCAACCAAGGCCTTACTAAAATATTCCAAATATTTGCCGAAAAGTCTGTAAATCAAGCATACGGAGTTTAACACTTGAAACTGGAAGTTTCTGGGTGGCATGAGTTTTGGATCGCCTTCAGAAGACAATGTTTGCAGGCCACAGAACTTAATACAGATATGTTCAAGAAATATTTAGCGAATATTTTGGAGAATTCAATTTTGCTATCTGTGAATCCTGGCCACGATTGTGGATCCAGATTTAATCAGGTGTTTAATATTATTTTAATACTGTTGAAGAAAGCAATGAGATTGAACAAAAGAAGCTGCTCTACCAAGTCAGATCATTGGTCCATGTAGCTCAGTACGTATTGTCTTCAACGACTGACAGCATCTCTCTGGGGTTACAGGCAGGGAATCCATGGAGATCTGGGGATTAAACCTGAGACATTCAGCATGCCAGGTAGATGCCGCAGGTTAAAAGAGGTTAAAAGAGGAGGTCAGCTCCTCTTTTAAAGAATTAAAGAAGTCTGGGAGCTGTAGTTTGTTAAGGGTGCTGAGAGTTGCTAAGGCACCCCTATTCCCTCTCACAGAGCTGCAATTTCCAGAGTTCCCTAGGAAGCAGGATTGACTGTTAACTCACTCTGGGAATTGTAGCTCTCCTAGGCTGAAAAATCTCGGCCAAAACAGTTGACCCTGATCTTATTTCCACCCTATCTTTCAAACTGAATAACCCTGACTATGGTTTACAAAGCAGAAAGCACAGCTCTTCACTGTTTTCTCCAATCACCACTAGAGAGGTGAAATATTCTCGGAGTCGAGAGTGGATTTCATGCTCTTTATTCAGCTCATAGTGGTGAGGAGGAATGGAAGCTTTATATACATGTCTGCTTTATATACATTATTTACACAATGGGCCCTATGTGATTGGCTAATTCCGGGAGTCACCTGTAGGCCAATCAGGTTGCAGATTCACTTCCACCTGGAGCTGGATTGGGTGGCTCCTGTGGACCAATCAGACTGCTGCATTCTGGATCCTATTGTTCTAGGACCAATCAGACTGCTACATTCTGAATCCTATTGTTCTAGGGCCAATCAGACTGCTGCATTCTGAATCCTATTGTTCTAGGACCAATCAGACTGCTGCAATTTGTATCCTATTCAACTCAGTACAAAACAAGAGGGGAGGAGCTGAATGTTAGGTGGTCCCAGGCAGGCCATTGGACAGTGCTTTCCTGTCTTGCTTCTCTCCCTCTAATGAAGCCAGCCGGAATGGCAATGGATGGATGAGCAGAGAAGTCTAACGGCTCTTAGTCCCAGCCTGGCTGTGAGACATTCTGTATATGGCTGGCAATAGCACACGGTGGGGTGGACCGGAGGCACTTACCTGACCTCCTGGCAAGTAATTGGCTGCTTCTTACTGGGAATGGGAGGGGCAAGGCAGCCAGGAGGTCAGCTCAGTGCAAACGCACCAATGAAGGCAATCTGATTCTCCTGCTGGTCCACTTACACCATGCTGCCCTCCCCTCTTCCTCTCCAGCAACTCACCTGCCAGGGGGTCAGGTAAGCTTTTCCACTCCATCAGACTATTCACTAAAGGTGTCTCCTTGTTTTCTTTTTAGCTCTGCCCTTTACTGCTACCGGCTACATAGTTTTCATGGATGCGTTTGTATGTTTGTTTGTTTTTATTTTTTAAAAAATGCAGACATTTTTGTGTTAACAAAGAAGAAAATAGTTTAAACTGGTGAGTAAATAAAGGAGAGCAAGGGGGGGGGGGACTTAGAAATCATTGCGAATATTCCAGAGGCTGCTATAGTTACTGCCATTTATGTACAGTTTATGGTTATACATAATTTGCACAATTACAATGTAACTTTCTCGGCTCAATTTTGCCTTAAATTACCTCCAAAACAGCTTGTCGTGCATTTTGTTTCATTACGCCAATAAAAAACAGATAAACTTCTACCACAGGTTTAACAAGTCTTTTAGCTTATTGAAAGTTCCTTCCCTCCCTCCCCCCTTTTAGTATAGCATGTTATTTTATACATCAGGATCTTGTGCCAAATTGCCCGCTCACTTTCTTTTAAAGCTAGGATTTGTGGTTTTCCCCAGTAGTTAGGAACGGGAATCCTTGCCGATCGTCAACTGCGTTATTGAGGGCTGCTGTTTTATGGATTATTGTAAATTACCCTGGAAATGTTTAATTAAGGGGCAGTGTAGAACTGTGATAAATCAGTCGGTCCCCCTCTTTTCAAGAGTAGCCAGCTAGGATGATTCTGGAAAGATATATCAAGGGATGTATCATCTTTCCTTGCTGCTTGTGTGGCCCCTCACGCCCCCCCCCCCCAGTCCCCAGATATTCAGTCAGTGCCACAAAGCCTCTGCACTTGGTACTTTCATGGCCAACGGCCATTCGACCTCTCATCCATGAGTTCCCTTTTAAACCCGTCGTCAGGAGCCGGAGCCGGGAGCCGGCCAGCAATTAAAAAAACACTTGTCTCATTGAAGTTAACTCTTTATTCAAATAATCCCAAACAGTGCAGGCCTCTTTTGGTGAACCTTAGTGAGTTCTTTTTGGGTGTGAGGAGGGGTGTTGAAGCAAATTTACCTGTAGGCCCGACACCATTGCAAATGTGTTGAGTTCTCTGATTAGGGAGGTTGCTGTGATTATGGGGTCTGGTGTTGTAACCATTAGGTCGTCTGCAAATAGCCCTAATTTATAGGTTCTGCCTTTTATTTCCACTCCCTTGATGTCTGTGGCTGCTCAGATTCGGATTGCTAAGGGTTCCAGAGCCAGGATAAATAAGAAGGGAGACAGTGGGCATCCTTGTTTTGTGCCTCTTTGGCACAAAGTATTAGAATCCATAGTAGTATAGTATTAGAATCCATATTGTTAGCTCTGCATTTTGCTGAGGCTTGGGAGTATATTTGCTTGAGGATTTGTAGGAAGTTGGGGCCAAATTTCATGTCAGTTAGTACTGCTAATATGTATTTCCACTCTAACCAATCAAAGGCTATGAGGATATCTTGGAACATAATTGTCAATGGGATTTTAGTTGCCTTTCTGTGTTCGATCAGGTTCAGTAGTTTCCTGATGGGGGTCTGTTATATTGCGGCCAGGGACAAAGCCAGTCTGGTCTGGGGCTATTAACACAGTGCAGGCCTATTGATCACAGCAACTCTCCCCAGTAGGTATTGCCCCAGTGAAGCAGTTGCGAGAACTGAGGGTCCTCACCTTCCCATAGCTTTCTAAGGCTCCCCCCCCCCCTGATTCCTTTCCCAGCAGCCTAAGACTCTGTTGTCTTTTCTCTCTTTGCTCTGCCCTCTTCATTTCTCTGCCTATTCTGGGAGACCAGGCAGGAGGGGAGCTGGTTGCGGCAGGAGGGGGCGACCCCCTGGCTTCTTCAGCAGCCTGCTTCATCTCTGTCTCCTGCCCCACTTCCTCTCCTGCCTCCGATTCTCGAGATCTCTGTGCCCCAGCCTCTCCCTGCTCGCTAACCTCGATTACTTTTCAGCTTCTGACACCTCCTCCCTCCTCTGCTCTCTCTTCTCCCTCTGACCACTCATCATCATCCAGTTGCCTGGCTCTGAGCCTTCTTCCTTTGGGGGTTCCCCAGCTGGTGCCTCCCACCCCGCTTCAGCATCCAGCCAGTCCATGACAGCCATTGGCCACCACCACACCTTGCAGCAGGGAGTACCATAAGTTGATGGTCTGTTTCCTTTGTCCTGAATTTCTCTGCTGTTGTCCTCCTCCTGTTGTTGTTTTGTTTTTCAAAGCAATTCTCAATAGGGACACTTGAGGATTTCAGTGGGTCCGTGTGTGTTTTTTAAGCGCTAACATCGTTTTGGCAAATCCCAAGCAATGATTAGATCTTGCTTTAACACAGGTATGGGCAGCCTTCCAGATGTTGCTGGATTAGAACTCCCATGCTGTCTGGAGCTAACAGGAATTGAGAGTTCAACATCTGGAGAGCTGTAGCTTCAGATGCCCCTCTTTTAGGGTAGAATGCATACCCCCAAAATGATACTTTCTGTGTGTTCAGCTGTATCTCAGTTGTTGAACATCTGCTTTGCGTGCACAAGGTCCTTGCCACCTCCGGGTAAGGCTGTGAGAAAGCCTTGTATGAAATCCTGGAAAGCCATAACAATATGTGGATATTGCTATTCCAGAAAGACCAATGGCCTGCCTCAGCAAAAGACAGCTTCCTCTTCTCCTGTGTGGTTCCTTTGAATGAGTTGGACCAGACTTATGAATGAGCACATGCAAACCTGCCACAGGCCAGAAACAGCTCGACCCATCTTTCCTTAGTTATAAAGAATAGACGCCCTTCTGCTCAGTATGGAAGCATTAACTGGGGTAAAGCTGAACAACAACAACAACAACATCGGTTGGTTTTGCAAAAGCAGAAACTTATCAGTAATCTCAAACACAGAGATTCTGGAGTTCAATGGGTAAGGGAACAAGGACTCGATGTACTTCTTGGAAGGTGATTGAAACGAAAGCTCCAGAAATGTGGCAAAAAAGGGGAACAAACAGCTGTGGAAAACACAAATAGAAAATGCCTCTGCAAGCAGAATTCTCAGCATTGTTTTCTTTGAAGCCATTATCACACACTTAGTGGGAAATGAGTGGAAAAGCCCTCTCTAGGCACTGTACTTGTTTTTCCTTTTATTTATTAAATTTGCATGCCACCCTTCATCCGAAGATCACAGGGCGGTTCATAACATAAAAACACAGAATGAAAGCTCAAAATACACGCTAAAACAAAAGCCAAACTAACCTCTGGACACCCACACAGAGAGAGAGACACATTTAAAAGGCCATAGGATGTGAACCAGCCAAATGCCTGGTTGAAGAGAAACGTTTTCACCCAGTGCCTAAAGATATGTAATGAAGGCACCTTCAGCAGGTATAGCCGGTGTGCTGCTCTGTTGTGGGACTCCCAACACCCATGAGTCCCAGTCAGCATGGCTAATAGTCAGGAATGATGTAAGTTGTAGTACAGCAACATCTGGAGGATGCCATGTTGGGCACCCCTAAACTTGACCACAAAGGAAATGTCAGGACAGTGAGGACTAGAGCCTTAGCTACATCCCAGTCACTGTTCCCATTGCCCTCCATCTCACAGAGGATCCACACACCTGCCATAACCGCACCTTACATTTAAAACAGTGCTGTACCACTTTAACAGCCATGGCTTCCCCCAAAGCATCATGGGAACTAGATTATTAAGGTTTTTGAGAGTTGCTAGAAGACCTCTTCACAGAGCTACAGTTGCAGAGTTCTCTGCAAAGAGGAATTGATTGTTAAAACCACTCCGGCCATTTTAGCTCTGAGGGGAATAGAAATGAAACGATGATGTAGCATAAGAAGAGCTTGCGGGATCAGGCCCAAGGCCCATCTGGCCCCTCATTCTGTTCTCACCGCGGCCAACCAGATGCCTGTAGGAAACCCACAAGCAGAATTCGAGTGCAAGAGCCCTCTCCCCTCCTGTGGCTCTCAGAAATGCTATTCAGAGGCATTGCTGCCTCCAACCACAGAGGCAGAGCATCATCTTATTCTCCCTGAATTTGGTCCAATCTAATAATAATAATAATAATTTATTATTTATACCCTGCCCATCTGGCTTTGTTGGAGGCTTCCAACAAAGATTAAAAATACATCAAAATGTCACACATTAAAAACTTCCCTGAACAAGGCTGCCTTCAGATGTCTTCTAAATGTCAGGTAGTTGTTTATCTCTTAGACATCTGATGGGAGGGCATTCCACAGGGCGGGCGCCACTACCAAGAAGGCCCTCTGCCTGGTTCCCTGTAGCTTTGCTTCTCGCAGTGAGGGAACCACCAGAAGGCCCTCGGCACTGGACCTTGGTGTCCGAGCAGAACAATGGGGGTGGAGACGCACCTTCAGGTATACAGGACGGAGGCTGTTTAGGGCTATTAAAGGTCAGCACCAACACTCTGAATTGTGCTCAGAAACATACTGGGAGCCAATGTAGGTCTTTCAAGACCGGTGTTATGTGGTCTCGGAGGCTGCCGTCTAGCTGCCGCATTCTGGATTAGTTGTAGTTTCCGGGTCACCTTCAAAGGTAGCCCCATGTAGAGCGCATGGGAGTCCAAATGGGAGATAACCAGAGCATGCACCACTCTGGCAAGACAGTCTGTGGGCAGGTAGAGTCTTTGGCTGCTTATCAGATGGAGCTGGTAGACAGCTGCCCTAGATACAGAACTGACCTGCACCTCCATGGACAGCTGTGAGTCCAAAATGGCTCCCAGGCTGCGCACCTGGTCCTTCAGGGGCATAGTTGCCCCATTCAGATCCAGGGAGTCCTCCACACCAGCCCACCCCCTGTCCCCCTAAAACAGTACTTTAAAGCCATCCAAACTGGTTAGCAGCCATCACTGTCTCCTGTGGGTGTGAGTTCCAAAGTTTAATTTCATGCACTGCATGAAGAAGTGCTTTCTTTTAACTGTCCGGAAGCTTCAAACATTCGGCATCAATGTAATAAAAAAAGCACTCATATTGGTGCTGCTTTTTGGTCACGTGAGAGAGTGACACGAAATGACATTTTTTCCTCAGTGAATAAGGTTACAATCAGACATTATTATTTTTATTGTTATTCATTGAATTTACATACCGCCCGATACCAGCGGGTCTCAGGGTGGTTCACAGAATAAAATCAATTCACAGAATAAAAGCATTATATGGCTTAGGGCCCTCATATTTACAGGACTGCCTCTCCTGGTATGCCCTGCAGAGGACCTTAAGGTCCATGAATAATCATAGTTTAGAGGTCCCGGGCCCTAAGGAAGTCAGATTATCCCCCTCCAGGGCCAGGGCCTTCTCAGTGATGGCTCCGACCTGGTGGGATGCTCTGTCCCATGAGACCAGGGCCCTTCAGGATTTAACCTCCTTCTGTCAGGCCTGTGAGACAGAGCTATTCCACCTGTTTTTCAATTTGAATTTAGCCTGATCTTTTATTCCCCTTCCTTCCCTCCCCTTTCCCTTTTTATGAAGATTACCCGCTCTGGGATACCACAGCTAATTCTCCCCTGGTCTCCATGCTGGCTCAATTAGGACTAATTTAGCCAGCTAGCCCTGGTGATCATCTAATGTTTATTGGATGGATTCCCCCCCCCAAAAAAAATTGATTTTTGATTTTTGAATTTATTGTTATTCACATTTTATATTGTATTTTATGCTGTTTTTTGTTGCATCAATTAAGTGTACTAAATTTGTTGTTAGCCACCCTGAGCCCGGGCGGGGTATAAATAAAAATTTATTAATAATAATAATAATAATAATAATAATAACAACAACAAATAGGAGTCATCCATGGAGGCTGATTGTGCTTGCAGGCTTCCCACAAGAACACAATGTTGGACTAGATTGTCCTTTGCTCTGATCCAGGATGTCTCTTCTTGGCTTCTTACGCCACCACTGCAGTTATTCAAAATTGATTTCCTCTCCCACCCCCATGAAAGAAAAAGAAAAATATCTCTTTTCTAATTTTACCTGAAGCACCTCCAACTTCTCGTTTTCCTACTTTCTGTCTCTGTGTTTACTTTTCTCCCATTAGATTGTGCCAAATACTTAAAGGAAAAGCATTTCACAGTTGTGTTAGAGTCAGTAAATTTAAAGACAGCTGAGATAGTGCTTTTTTTCCTTCTTCTTTTTTTGCATTTCCGCATTTCAATTACAGATAAATGTTAGATCAGTTATAGTCCCCCGGGGGCTACTCGTAGCACACTAATTTGAAACTTGTAACGGTGAACGGTGGAGATGTGTCTGCATTGGTTCTGCAACTGATTCTCTCGCCCCCTTGCTGGCAAACTCTGTGTGTTTGCATGTGCTGATATATTTCTTCTAGAGTACAGTCCTGGAAAGGGGGAGCTGGAATTACACTATCTTTTTTTGCAGTGGGGGGGTTGCATTTGAAGGGCATGTAAGTTCTGTTGCACAAACAGAAATCCTTGCTCACACAAATAAGTGCTTAGTGTATAGAATCATAGAATTGTACAATTGTAGAGTTGGAAAGGAAGAAGAAGAAGAGGAGGAGGAGGAAGAGGAGGAGGAGGAGGAGTTTGGATTTGATATCCCACTTTATCACTACCCTAAGGAGTCTCAAAGCGGCTAACAATCTCCTTTTCCCTTCCTCCCCCACAACAAACACTCTGTGAGGTGAGTGGGGCTGAGAGACTTCAAAGAAGTGTGACTAGCCCAAGGTCACCCAGCAGCTGCATGTGGAGGAGTGGAGACGCGAACCAGGTTCCCCAGATTACGAGTCCATCGTCCCTGGTGGTCAGGGGGCTCGAATCACCAACCTTCTGGTTAGCAGCCAGATGCACTGACCCAATTCACCACAGTGCTCTGATTCTTCTTACCTGTGGACTTATTGTAATGCAAACCAGCAAGCAAGGAACCTCGGGCTGGGAGAGCAGCTCAGCAGAGAGAAGGTCCTGCCTAACCTCTTCCTTTCTTCCCTTTTGTCTGCTCAGAAATCTCTCCCTCATCCAAGGGCCACTGTTTTCCTATATCTCTCCCCCCCCCCCCCGCAGAAAAATAGCATACCCGCTTGGCAGCCCCCCACCCCCCACTCAAATGCCAAGCTTCCCCCTTATGCAATGTTAAGCTTTAAAGATCACCAGCGGAAACATAACAATTGCAAAACCACAGATAATGATGTATAGTTTGCCCCCTGTTAATTATAGGAGGTTGTCAAATTTGGAATTAGATCTATTTTCTTTCTTTGTAAAAGGTCATGAATTCTTGGTGCTGGGGGAGGGCAGGGGGTGGGGAGATGAGACATTCAATTGAAAGCTGGCCTTAAATAATAAGAATTAACAAGAAAGAAAGAAAGAAAGAAAGAAAGAAAGAAAGAGGCAGAACCTACTATTGACTCTTAATCTCAGGGAACATGGGTTTGAGTTCCATATTGGGCAAGAAGATTTCTGCATTGCGGGGCGTCCAACTCTACAATTCTGTGAATCTGTAAAGCACTATTAACCTGTCAATAACAGGTGACAGACAAACCTGTAGTAAAGGGGGGGGGGGACCACAGTCTAGAGTGGCAAAAGAGAATGAAATCAAGAAAGGGCTTCAGGTTTGTTCAGCATAGGAAGTCCGATGAAAAATGTCTAAAGTTCAACTCCAGGTACCTCTGATTAAAATACTCAGGTGGTATTTTAATTGGGAGATGGGGAGAAAAATCTCTCTCTGCAAGAGAATTCTGGAGACAATACTTGCCGTGATGGACCCATAACCTGACTCAGTATATACCAGCTTCCGTATGGAATTAGGGCACCTCCAGGAGAGATTCAAGTGCATACAGTGGTACCTCTGGTTAAGTACTTAATTCATTCTGGAGGTCTGTTCTTAACCTGAAACTGTTCTTACCCTGAAGCACCACTTTAGCTAATGGGGCCTCCCGTTGCTGCCGCACCGCCACTGTGTGATTTCTGTTCTCATCCTGAAGCAAAGTTCTTAACCCAAGGTACTATTTCTGGGTTAGCGGAGTCTGTAACCTGAAGCGTATGTAATCCAAGGTACCAACTGTACTGGGGAACTTAGGTGATGCGATTTAAAGTGGACTTAAGCACTTTGTCAGCCTTGTGCTGCAAATCTGATTTAGAAAAAGAAACAGAGGTTTTGCAGTTAGGAAAGTGATGAGGAAAGTGAGGGTAGTGACCTGGAAATGCATTGAAAAGGGTTGTATGAGCAAGTGATTAATGGGAGGACACCCTTTGACACCAGATGGTGCTGTGGAGTCCCATCTTTTGCCAACGGGATTTCCCTAGATGAAGTTTGCAATGAATTTAACTGAATTGCTTCAGCTCCTGTCAGCAAATCAGGACAAATGCTCATTGTCATACAGGCTCCCCACAAACAAATCACAATGAATGCTCCACCAAGATCAGAGACGATCTAAACTCTGCATGAGCTTTGCACAAGAAAACCAGGATGAATGCTTGGTAAACAGGTCATCTTGCCAGCGTTTGGAGAGGCACATGAAGAATGTGCTTCTCCAAGAAAGAAGGCTGAACGGGGGCTCTGAGATGGGAATGTGAAATGCCTCCAAGGAAACTCTCTTGCAGGTGCTGGAAGAATCCTGTTTTTCCGATGATAACCACCGGCTGCTGCATTCCTTCGCCCTGGAGGACATCAGGCAGCTGGATCTCTCACCAAAGCCCAAGGCTGTTATTCGGCAGGCTGTAGATGGAGGGGGGGAGAGAACACTCAAAACCTTGAACAAAAAGAGTGTAAGCACACTTCTGAAATCCATCTCATCCTAATGAGGTTTTGGAAATCCAGATTACTTGGCCTTGTTCCCAACGGGGAAATGATGCCTTAGCAATTTTCCATTTGCTTGTTTGTTTATGCAATGGGGAGAGAGAAATCTGAACTTTAAGCAAAGCGCTGTGCGTGTTCAGTGTGCCACATATTTGAGAATTCCTTCATCTAATTCATAGATCTCCCCTCTTTTACATATATGTGAGTGGGTGCATACACATCAATAAGACACTGTACTCAGAGTAGATCTGCTGAAATTAGTGATCTTGGCTAAGTTAGGTCCATCAATTTCAGTGGGGCTACTCTCCGTAATACTCTGTTGAATACCACCCTGTGAAATCTTCCAAAAATCACCAAAGAGGACTAAGGTACTTGATAAAGTACTGAATATTCAGCTTCCCTGGATGTCCACAACATCTAGGGAGGAAAACTCTATCCACTTTCTCTATGCCATGTATGATTTTATAAACCTCTGTCATGTTACCTCTCCCTTGCCTTTTCTCTAAACCAGTGTTTCCCAAACTTGGGTCTCCAGCTGTTTTTGGACTACAACTCCCACCATCTCTAGCTAGCAGGACCAGTGGTCAGGGATGGTGGGAATTGTAGTCCAAAAACAGCTGGAGATCCAAGTTTGGGAAACTTTGCCTAAACTAAAAAGTCCCAGACGCTGCAACCTTTCCTAATAGTACTTTAGTCTTCTTTGGTGATCGCTTGTAGCCAAGTAAGATTATCTTCCATAAGCACGGTTTTAACAGTGAGTTTGTAAGTGACTGTGAAGGTCAATTCTGGATCCACACGTCCTTCCACATAGGTTTCTGGGCGAGAGTTGATCATGGTGAGGGCTTGCCAAATGTGCCTTCCTCTTAGCACATTTCTCCCTTTCATCCTGAGTTTGAGCGTCTTCAAAGCCCATGACACTTTTGATGAAGGCTGTTCTCCAATTGGAGCACTCGCAGCCAGTGTTTTTTTAACGTGTGATATTTTACTGTATTTTTGGTTTCTATGGAAGCCACCCAGAGTGGCTGGGGAGGCCCAGCCAGATGGGCGGGGTATAAATTATTATTATTATTATTATTATTATTATTCCCAGTTGTTGGTGTTTATACTACATTTTTTAAGATTTGCCTTGAGAGAGTCTTTAAACCTCTTTTGTTGATCACCAGCATTACGCTTCCCATTTTTAAGTTCAGAATAGAGTAGTTGCTTTGGAAGATGATTATCAGGCATCTGCACAACATGACCAGTCCAACGAAGTTGATGTTGAAGAATCATTGCTTCGACACTGGTGATCTTTGTTTCTTCCAGTACACTGGCATTAGTTCACCTGTCTTCCCAAGTGATGTGTAAAAAATTTCAGAGACACCATTGATGGAATCTTTCAAGATGTTGGAGATGGCATTTATAAGTGGTCCACGTTTCACAAGCATACAGTAAGGTTGGTAGTACAATACCTTTGGTTTCCCTGTGAATGTCCCAGTGTGGGGTGGACTTTATCAAGTACTTTAGTAAGGAAGCAAGTATAGCAATGGGAGGGGAAGTCATGCCAGCTACAGAAAGTTACTCAAAGTCTTCTAAACAGGGGAAAATGGCTACATGTTGGGGATAAAGTTAGCTGCAACTGGACTGCTGCTTGCAAATTGTGTATGGTCCTATCTGTTCTACAGACTTAGACCAGTTTTACTCTAACTGAAGAATTTTGGTGACTGTAGTTTGGCGAGGGTGCTGAGAATTCTGCTTCCTAGCCCCCCTCCACGAACTACAATTCCCAGAGTTCCCAGGGATGAGGGAATGGTTGTTAAAAGTGATTTGTGTCTGCAGCCTTGCCAAGCCCTAAGTAACAGTGGGGTGTGATAAACAAGGTTTTGGGAAACTTAATGACCTTTCAGAAAACAGACTTTTAGAAACCCGCGCTTGTTCTCTTCCCTCCAGAAGGTATCGTTTTGCTCTTGAAATAGCTGGAGATGAAATGACCTTCCCCAGTTATATTTATTGTACCTAGCGTTTGGCGGAGGTAATTCCAGCAACAAAACACATGCTGCTGTCAAGCTGTATAAACTGAAACCAAGCTAAAAGCACTGAATTGCTGCACACAGCCTATAGTCCTGCGGTTCAAAGACTGCAAATTAATTGCATTCAAGGTCCGCCGCAATCTCTAGATACAAAAGTAGGCAGTTCATTCGCTCAAGCAAGCAAGCAAGCAAGCAATGCCAGCGTTTGATGGAGAATCAAAGGGAACATTTTAACGTCTGAGTTGCTCCCTGTGTCGTGGTCACAGCAGGAGCAGACAGCATGGGAGGGCACAACCACTGACCTGACCACCGGTTGGTTGGTCACACCATCAATTCATAGAGTTGGGTGGGACCACAAGGATCCTGTGGTCCAACCCCCTTGCAATGGACGAATCATTTGCCCAATGTGGGGCACAAGCCCAGAACCCTGAGATTAAGAGTCTGAGCTATTCTCCCCTGCTACTTACCAGGAGTGGAAGGTGATGGTGAGGTTGGCATGGTTCAGAAACACAGGCAAGAGCCCTGGATTGGCCCCACTGTTTCATTTGCACCCAGCGGACCTAGTCCCTCCACATCTACCTCCCAGGAATCAACAACAATGCAACTGGCCAGAGGTCAAGTGAGTGGCAGAGTCCCACCATGTTGTCCACTACTGATAGTAATAGTGCCACTGTATTCTGCTCTGGTCAGACCTCACCTGGAGTACTGTGTCCAGTTCTGGGCACCACAGTTCAAGAAGGACACTGACAAACTGGAACATGTCCAGAGGAGGGCAACCAAAATGGTCAAAGGCCTGGAAACAATGCCTTATGAGGAACGGATAAGGGAGCTGGGCATGTTTAGCCTGGAGAAGAGGAGGTTAAGGGGTGATATGATAGCCATGTTCAAATATATAAAAGGATGTCACATAGAGGAGGGAGAAAGGTTGTTTTCTGCTGCTCCAGAGAAGCAGAAACGGAGCAATGGATCCAAACTACAAGAAAGAAGATTCCACCTAAACATTAGGAAGAACTTCCTGACAGTAAGAGCTGTTTGACAGTGGAATTTGCTGCCAAGGAGTGTGGTGGAGTCTCCTTCTTTGGAGGTCTTTAAGCAGAGGCTTGACAACCATATGTCAGGAGTGCTCTGATGGTGTTTCCTGCTTGGCAAGGGGTTGGACTCGATGGCCCTTGTGGTCTCTTCCACCTCTATGATTCTATGATTCACAGTGAACTAACTGGGCTCCATGAGCACACGAGCCGTCTCATACTGAGTCAGACCACTGAGAGTTATGTGGCATAATGGTTAGAGTGTCAAACTAGGGCCCGAGAGACCAGGGTTCAAATCCCCACTCAAGCATGAAGCTGAACGTTTAATCCAACTGCATCTTAAATTCAGATGCAAAAAACCAAAAAAAAACCAACCCTTCCAAAAATTCTCTGCCCTATTTTTACAGGAGGAGATGAGGCCAAGCTCTTAAACAATATTAAAATTGTATTAAACAATAATAAAACAGGATCTGCAGCTGCATTCACTTTTCACATGTAAGGAAGGGGTTTTTTTTGGAGGGGGAAGTATTTCATCAAATATTCTTCAGGGGGGGTTGAAATTATTCAACAGACTGAAGGGAGCTCAAAAAAGATATTAAAAGGGGGAGGTCAGAAAAGTATTTTCTGAGAAATTTCTCCCCAGCCCCTAGTTTTAATTCCACGTGTGTCATTATTTGCTATATCAGAAAAAAAATTCCAGCCTTTTCTGCTCTCATTTCCATCGTGGCTTCCTGACCACCCTTCATGAATCTCTGGCTGGAAGATCTACTACAACTTTTGCATACCTGGCACTGTCCAAATCTTTTAGACCAAGGGAGTTGTAAGTCCAAAACAAATGGAAGGGTCCCAGGTCGGGGGAAGGCTGGTTTCATGGGTCACTTCAGATTTTAAACTCTGATCGTCATGGATTCTTCTTCTTCTTTAATCATATAGCATTTTTTGGAAGGCGAGAAACCAAACTGTGTGCAGAATTACAACATTCTACATTCATTCTTCAGTTTCTTGTTTTATTATTTTATAATCCAGATTTCCGCACTGCTGTAAACATTTTGAGATTCAGCAGAGGGAGGGAGAGGCCGAAAGTGGCAATGGTTTCAAACACTTGCAATACTTTCCTGTGTGTAATGTTTCTCTTGAAGCAGCCCAGATAAGCTACTAGTCCACAGCCCATCTCCTTTTCTGTTATTTATTATTTGGATCGCTTTTCCTCACTTTCAATAATCATTAAGTGTCACTGCTGAGGAAATCAGCTGCTCCTCGCTGAAAAGAAAATAATTTTTATGAATCACAAACAGTACTTTGTGTATTGGGTTGAAGGTTGTTGGGGTGCTTTTTTCTTGCTGTGATTCTGCCGGCCTTGCATTTCTACCAAGGCGGAGTGAGCTGTATTTCGGTTGGTAAGGACATTAGCGTGCCACAGAACATTATGAAGCATATTGCAAAATGGATGGAGAGCAGAGAAACAACTTCTGGAGTTGGAGAGATTTAATTGACTGTCAAAGGTTCAGTGATGCGTTCTTGAAATTCGTTTGTGGGTGGAGGGAAGAAAAACCCCGGTAGAAATAAAGAAGATCTATTGAGCAGAAAACGAAGGCTGTTGTCCCTCTCACCTTTTTTTGATTATCTATACTTCATCCTCAACACTGATAAGGACCCTCATGTATTGTATACAATGTAAGGCTAAACAATGGGCTGCCGGAGAACTCCTTGCGCACCATGAGAAAAACATTTATTAAATACGGAATGGACTCCTGAGAACTCCATCAGAAAGGAGGCTTCCTGTTGCAATTCTGCATGATTCGTTGCTCTGATCTTGCCTCTCATTCTGCCCCATCTCTGCATAAGATGTAATGGTGGCATTCGGTTATTCCCAGTGTAAAGAGACATGGCAATATTCGGGGCAGGAAGATAATGGTCTTGCAATGAGGGGGACATGGGTTGGTCCCTTCATCGTAGACAGGCCATTAGCCAGTGTGATGTGGTGGTTAAGAGCGGTAGTCTCGTAATCTGGGGAACTGGGTTCGCTTCCCCGCTCCTCCACATGCAGCTGCTGGGTGACCTTGGGCCAGTCACACTTCTTTGAAGTCTCTCAGCCCCACTCACCTCACAGAGTGTTTGTTGTGGGGGAGGAAGGGAAAGAAGAATGTTAACTGCTTTGAGACTCCTTAAAGGGAGTGAAAGGCGGGATATCAAATCCAAACAACAACTCTTCTTCTTCTTCTTCTTCTTCTTCTTCTTCTTCTTCTTCTTCTTCTTCTGTCAACCCTGGGACTCTGCAGGAGTAGCAGACCTTTTGGAAGGTCTGAACCTGCAGTAAGAACTGTTCGGCAGTGGAACAGACTCCCACAAGACATGCTGGGCTCTCCATCCTTGGAGGATTTTAGGCAGAGGTTGGACGGCCATCTGCCATGGATGCTTTAGCTGAGATTCCTGCATTGCAGGGGGTTGGACTAGATGACCCTTGGGTCCCTTCCATCTCTAAGATTTTGTCATTCTATGAAACCTTAACTTCCGCAATAAACGTTTCATTTTCTTAAAGGAAATTTTTAAAAAACAAACTGCAATGCACGAGTTAAATTTAGATCGGTGGTGCTTGAAAAAAGATTCTCTCTGCCTTTATTTTAACTGCCTGCATCTGTGGCCTTGAACACAGAATAACTCAAGTGGAGTGGTTCTGTGCAGCAAGTGATAAAAGAGACAGTGAATTCTTTGTCCTGACTTTTTTCCCTGAGTATCGGTGTTGAGACTGGGAGCACTATGTTTTGGAGACTAACCCATGCTGCTGAAGGGCGTGTTGCGAAGTGTTTTGTGTTGTTGCAGATTTTTCCAGAAGTGCCCATGCATCTGCCTTTATTTCTGTGTCTGCCCTGCGCCTCATGCTCAGATTAACTAATTGGCAAAAATGCCCATCATTGTCACAGGCAGGAGATTTGTGGGAGGAGATCCTGTATATTTCGGCGACTATTTCTATGCCTCTCTGACTGCCCCACCCACAGAGATGACTTGCACCAGCTTTACCGCAGCCTCCACCCATATCGGGAGGGGAAGGTAGATCTTTGCATTCGCTGCAAGAATCCTCGAGTCAATCGCTTTACTTTTTCTCCGTGGAATGAAACAGAAATTATTCTCTTATTGGAGAGAAAGCAAAGAGGGTGCAGTTTCTTTGAGGATCTGCTGGGGAAAGCCCTACACCCAAATTATGCATGGTGTGGGGGAACGAGGACTGAGAAAAAGAATTCCCCTCTCTCATTATGCTAGAACAGGGGTTGACAACGTTTATCTTGCCTGGGCTGATTCACTCCAGGAGAGGTGAATCCATGGGCCAGATTGCACCTGCGATTTCCAGTGTCTGTGTCTGCGCAGAGACAATTTCCAGCTTCTGTGTCTGCACAGACATGATTTCCAGCACCACCGAAGCAAGTACCTGCGCCGTGGTGTGCCGGTTTAGTACAGCGCGCAGGGACTCGCCGAGTAGGTGGCTTGGTTTGGGGGCAGCTTGTGGGCCAGTTAAATGACCCCCATGGGGCGCTTGTGGCCCATGGGCCTTAGGTTGCCTACCCCTGTGCTAGAACTTCATTACACAGCACACAAACTATGGGACTCACTGTCACAAGAGGTAGTGATGGGCCCCCAGCTTGGATGGCTTTAAATGAGGATTGGACAAATTCATGATTAAGGCTAAAGTGGGTGAAAAAGTGGGTTGAGTAAGTTGTATTGCAAGGCCTGTGGTTGGATGAGAGATGGTGATGTACTGGGGTGGCAGAAGGCAATTGAGCAGAGGATGAGCAGCTAAAATGACACATATTTTACTTAAATAATGTGTGTCCTAAAGCCCCTCCCGAACTACGGAGGGGGGGGAGTTGCGGGCACACGCCCCCTTCCACAGTCTCGCGGGGCTGCCGGCAGCCCCGTGGGACCCGGTCATCTCATAAATATGCATATTTGGCATCGGCAGCCAATGGGCTGGCGCTGGGGGTGGGGTTAACTCGGGCACTTAAGGTCAGGGCAGCCCGGGACTCGCCCCTTTTCCTCCTTCAGCAGCCGCTTGGAGGGTAGTTCGTTAAAGGACTCCGGGGGGCGTCGCCTCGTCCGAAACCTACGGAGGCCAGGGCCTAAAGCGCGCCCCCGAGCGGTGACCCCTGGGGGAGCGCCTACGGATGTGCATCTGGGGGGGCTTCCCCTGTTGGTGCTTAACCCTCCCCGGTTAGACCGGATAGTCTGTTAGGGGCCAATGCCTAGGGCCAATACCGCTCTTACCTGTAATCAATAAAGTTGTGGCCATTTTCGCCCATCAACCTAAATTCTGTGTCCGGTGTCTTTATTTCATCTGTGCGAGGGGGCGGGGATTGCCACGCAATTGAAATGCTCTTGCAGACTCTTTGAATTCTGTCCTGTAATGCATTGCTGAATCAAGTCTGACTGATTAGCAATTCAGCGCGAGCATCTGTACTTGATAACCCTCCAAGGGGTATTTGCCCCATAGTGTATGTTGAAAAGGTAAAGGTAAAGGACCCCTGGATGGTTAGTTTCAGTCAAAGGCGACTATGGGGTTGCAGCGCTCATCTTGCTTTCAGGCCAAGAGAGTCAGCATTTGTCCACAGACAGCTTTCCGGGTCATGTGGCCAGCATGACTAAACTGCTTCTGGCGCAATGGGACACCGAGACAGAAACCAGAGTGCACGGAAACGCCATTTACCTTCCCGCCACAGCAGTACCTATTTATCTACTTGCACTGGCCTGCTTTTGAACTGCTGGGTTGGTAGAAGTTGGCACAAAGCAATGGGAGTTCACTCCATCGTGGGGATTCGAACTGCTTACCTTCCAATTGGCGAGCCCAAGAGGCTCGGTGGTTTAGACCACAGCACCATCTGCATCCCTTGTATGTTGAAAGTAGCCTGCTGTGTGAAGGTTAACAAATATATTCATTGCTCTGCTCACTGTTGCCTCTGGCCCTGCTCGCCACTGGCATGTGGCCCTGAAACGTTTGCCCTGAATGGACTGTGGCCCTCAGAATGGGGAAAAAAGGTTTATTTGCTCCTGATTTTATAACACAATCTGTAGTATAAGCTGAGGTTTGAGGGAGAGTTGGATGTGATGAGCCAATCCTTGTCTGGCATCCTTGTTTCCTTGCCTGTTTTGTCTCCACTGCCATTGTAAGAGACAGGGAAGCATCTCCAAGATGGTACGAGTCGCGCAACTAATCACATTGCAAACAGGCTTCTTTTAGGAAATTAAACTCCTCAGCAAATATCTGCTCCTGACAAAACACACATTGCTTCAGAGGCTTAGGAAAAGATAACATCACACTATTACTTCCAAGATGAAAGCAAAAATGTTCTTCAGAACCCTTTCACAGTTATCGCTTTGGAACGGAGACCGGTGACATAGGATTACAGTTACTGTATCTTGCTGGAGTTTAATTTTTGTATTTTTTAAGAAGAAGGGGGAAAAAAACCCTGCTTTAGTGTGGTGCTTTACATAAATTATAATGTTTAAAAGAGATGATAAATATCAGGATAAATATCATGACTTGGCGTTTTGGGCAAGCTAAAGGGAATAATTTGACAACGCGTGTTCTTTCTGATTAACTGCATGTAGCTTTCAAATGGCTGAGATAAATGGGTTTGGAGGAGGGCTTTGCAACAACCTAAACAAAAATGTGGCATTATGAGCCATGGATCAGACGTTGCTTGCTAGAACAGCTAATGGCCCAATTTCCTGGATTCTGCAATTACAGAGCAGAATCTCAGTCTCAGGGGAGGTGCATGCAAAACACCTGCAGGGTGGGTGTGTTGGTATGTTGCGTTCATGAGAGAAAAGACTGAGAGAGTGGATCTGCTCATCTGCCACTGGGGAAGAAGCACAGGAATTGGGGCGAATCAAAACACAGCTATTCTTTGAAATTCCCACTTCTCTGGATTTTGCAATGCAAGTAATGTGTACCAAAATGGCACACAGCAGGGGGAAGGGTGCATAAGAATGCATCGATTTGTGAAAATATCATGTGAAATGCCTTGCGTTAGGGGAAACCGCTTGCAAAAAATGTGCATATTGGGGAAAAATGTGCACTAAAATGGAGATGAATATTCTGTCGTCTTTCATGATCTGAACCATGAAAATTTCAAGGCTTGCTTGTATTAATTCCCCGAGGCAGAAATGTGTACAGATCGCCTAATCCAGAAATATGCATTATCAACTAAAAATCTGACATGTGGCCCCTTTCAGAGAAGCAGCTACAGTGGTACCTCAGATTAAGTACTTAATTTGTTCCGGAGGTCCATTCTTAACCTGAAACTGTTCTTAACCTGAAGCACCACTTTAGCTAATGGGGCCTCCAGCTGCTGCCGTGCCACCGGAGCACGATTTCTGTTCTCATCCTGAAGCAAAGTTCTTAACCTGAAGCACTATTTCTGGGTTAGCGGAGTCTGTAACCTGAAGCGTATGTTACCTGAAGCGTATGTAACCTGAGGTACCACTGTATTCAGAAGGCCAGCTCCTGGAGAGCAAACTCAGAGGTGTGGTCTAGTTGGGAAAGTTACTGGTAGTCTTTGCAAGTTCCCAGGCCTCAACAGCAATGAAGTTTTGTTCCACCCATAACTCAGCTTGTAGCGAATTTCTATGTAAAGAGCAGAGGGAAACTCACCAAGGTAAGCCACTGGGGAGATCTGCCTGGGATCTGTCAGTCCTGTAATAATGTAAGCAAGTCCCATACACGGGGATGCGCAGAACTGCACCGAGAAAGACATCGGAAATGTGTGTGTTTGCTAGGACTGGGGTGATGGTGTGTTTCAGTCTTCAAATCAGTAAGTTGGATTTTGGTCAGAGAAAATGGTTCAAAACAAGATCTCTATTTTCATGTAATGGCCTAGATTAGAGTTCCTGGAACAACAGGAGAGCCTACTTCACCAAGAGGAAGGAAAGCTGCAGAATGCCGTGATAAATATTTATTACCAGTTGATGGACCGGCATGCATTTTGAGCAATGCACTTTTTATTTTATTTTTTAAAAAAGGATAATAAATAAAAGATAGAGCATCTCCTTACAGCTGTTGCCGTAACTCCCCAAGATGCTGAAAGTTACCTGTAACAAGCAGCGCTCTCTCCCTCTCTCTCTTTCACAGTATATCGGAGTTGCACAAGAAAATGAAAGGATTAACCATAATCTTAATGTGTCAAGCAGAGATTCAGCAGCAAGAAATGCAGGTTGCCGGCCAGGAAGTGCAAAGTGTTAGTGAGGAAGGTGCAATTTGCACTGGAGAAACAGCTGGTTGGAGGGATTGCTTAACCCTTCTCTTGCTCACAGCTTTTTCTTTCTCCAGCCCTCTTCTCCAGCTGCTTTTCTCATCTTGACTGGGGTTCCAGACCTGTTTGCCTTGTCATGGAGGGAGTGGCGGGGGGGTTGAAGGAAGCGGTGCAAGAGGAAGCAGCAGGTAAAGGAGGGGCAGCAGATTAAACACACCCACCCTTCTTGCAAATATTCATATTGTGCAGCATGAAGTGACTGGATGCATAAGAACTCTTTGAATAATATTTTTATGGGTCTGAGCAATGTTGATTTCTGAAAGGAGTCGGTTCTTACGCATCCAGCCACTTCATGCTGCTCCTTTCGGAAATCAACATTGCTCAGACCCATTAAAAATATTAGTCAAAGTTTACTCTTCAGAAACGTGACAAAACACATCAAATGATACATCCACAACATCTTAGAGACCAACACGGCTACCTACCTGTAACTAGATCCATAACATCTATGCAATGTATTGTGCTGTTTGTCCAGCACAGGCTCAGCATCTTAAAAATAAAAGATAACTCCAAAAATCAAAATGATGTCTCTCTCCCCCTTCCCAGAATGAGGGAACCAGTCACGGGGGGTGCCAGGTTGTGCCCCCTCATGCCCTTTTGAAAATCTGTGCCAGGGCCATGGCTACCCTGTCCTTTCTCACACTACGCCCCTGGGTAGTTGCGTGGATTGGTATATGTGTGTGTGTGTATATATTTAACATAGAAGTATATGCACTGATCTGATATACATTCCCCCGATCTGACATTTATAGGATATATGACATGCTAGTGCCAGCTGCAGCCATCAGAGATCATTCTCCAGGCTACCATGAGGCCGATTATAGAGAATGTGGCTCAGAGAGTGCAGGCATGAACTGTAATGCAGCAATGTTATGCCATTGCTCGCATCACCAACTCCAAGATCCAGGTCTCCAGCCCACGCAGATTTAATTTGGTAAGGGCTGGAGAAGAAAGAGAAAAGGGTGATTTTGGAACAACGTTGGAAGGACAGGTTGATTCAAAATTGTTATTACGAAAGAAATCTGTGCTCCGAGGAGATAAAAAGTGGAGATTCATCTCTCAGGCAAGGCTGCTGAGGCAAAAAAAAGACAAGAAAAAACCCTCCAGTAATTCAAGAAACAATTAGCTGTCACTTCTCAGGGGTAGCAGACTGTGAAAAGTAGTTAGATGGTGATATAATCTTTGTATTATGACTGGCTTTGGAAGAAAATTCTCAT
Organism: Podarcis gaigeae; assembly: GCF_964106915.1. Taxonomy (NCBI): domain Eukaryota; kingdom Metazoa; phylum Chordata; class Lepidosauria; order Squamata; family Lacertidae; genus Podarcis; species Podarcis gaigeae. The sequence goes on along the minus strand of NC_139680.1, from coordinate 107,456,319 downwards.
GGCGAGGGAGGTGAATCTAGAGTCAATCCTGCGTGAGGCCATTTTTTATCATGCGGCCATATTTAGTTGGCAGAATCAGCCTACTCAGGCTTCAGCTCAGGTGATGGATAGAGATTTGGGGAGAAATCCAGTCCTGTTGGTCTTTTTGTGTGAACACACCTGTCCTGGCCCTCACTATGCCTGAAGTACTCAACCTCAAAATTTAATGCACAAATCAGATTGGTACCTAGGTAAGGCACAGCAGGTATGTAAGAGGTTAAGTGCAAACTAAGGCATTGATCCCACAAACTAAGGCATTGATCCCACAAGTACAATGGTCCCTGCCTTTTCCTATTGAAGCACAGAGTGGGAACAGCAGTTGTTGTTGTTGTTGTTGTTATCATCATCATCATCATTATTTATACCCCACCCATCTGGCTGGGTTTCCCCAGCCACTCTGGGTGGCTTCCAACAAAATATTAAAATACAATAGTCCTTCAGATACTAAAAGCTTCCCTAAACAGGGCTGCCTTCAGATGTCTCCTAAAAGTCTGGCAGTTATTTTTTCCTTGGACATCTGGTGGGAGGGTGTTCCACAGGGTGGGTGCCACTACTGAGAAGGCCCTCTGCCTGGTTCCCTGTAACCTCACTTCTCGCAGTGGGGGTTCCGCCAGAAGGCCCTCAGCGCTGGACCTCAGCATCTGGGCAGAACGATGGGGGCAGAAACACTCCTTCAGGTATACTGGACTGAAGCTGTTTAGGGCTTTAAAGGTCAGCACCAACACTTTGAATTGTGCTCGGAAACGTACTGGGAGCCAATGCAGGTCTCTCAGGACTGGTGTTATAAGGTCTTGGCAGCCGCTCCCAGTCACTAGTCTAGCTGCCGCATTCTGGATTAGTTGTAGTTTCCGGGTCACATTCAAAGGTAGCCCCATATAGAGCGTGTTGCAGTAGTCCAAGTGGGAGATAACTAGAGCATGCACCCCTCTGGCGAGACAGTCTGTGGGCAGGTAGGGTCTCAGCCTGCATACCAGATGGAGCTGGTAGACGGCTGCCCTGGACACAGTTAGTGGCAGCGTCTCAGGATTAGGCAAGCGAAAGGACACTTCTTTGAGTAGGTTGGGCTTGTGATGTCTGTTTGCACCAACGCTAACATCTCCATGTCCATGTCCTTCCATGTGGGGTTAGAGCAAGGTCAGTGTCCGGTTTGCCTCCTGAAGACGCTGTTCATTGCTAGGAGGAGATGCTGGAGGTTTCTCCACAGCAACAGGTGTCTGATCAGGGTGTCCGGTGCCATAGGGGCATAACACTCCCCTGTCAACCTGCTTAGTCCCTCTCCTGGACCCAGATCTCCATTCTTTCACTTCTGACCTACTCCCCAGGCTCAGACCCTTATTGGGGTCCTGGCTTCACTTCTCCCATCCCACAAAAACACTCTCTGGTGTCATCTACATCCAGCTCCTTGAACTCTACCAGGATCCAACCGTCCCTTCCATGGCTTCTCCATGAGACTCAGGGCTCTTCCTCAAAAAATATGGGAACTGAAACACAGCTGTCCTAAAAAGCTGCCTTCTGGCAAATCACACCATTGGCCCATCTAGCTCAGCAAGGTCTGCACTGACTGGCAGCAGCTCTCCAAGAAGAAGAAGAGGAAGAGTTTGGATTTGATATCCCGCTTTATCATTACCCGAAGGAGTCTCAAAGCGGCTAAGATTCTCCTTTCCCTTCCTCCCCCACAACAAACACTTTGTGAGGTGAGTGAGGCTGAGAAACTTCAGAGAAGTGTGACTGGCCCAAGGTCACCCAGCAGCTGCATGTGGAGGAGTGGAGACACGAACCTGGTTCACCAGATTACGAGTCTACCGCTCTTAACCACTACACCATGCTGGCTCTCCAAGGTTTCAGACAAGGGACCTGTCCTGTGTGCTGGGGACAGGGATGGGGGAATCCATCCATTTCACTTTCTCATTTTTCCAATCTTCAGCTGTCCATCAGTCCTTATGCATTGGTCTGGAAAGTGGGAGCAGAGAATTAAGTCCTCATGAAAACCCATCAGCATCTTAATGTGACTTTCTCCTGATATACAGATTTTTGTATACAGATTTGCCTTTTCGCAAAGCAGTCTTCCCTAATATAATCCATATGGTGTTATTTCCCCCAGTATATAGGCACATCTATGCATACTTTAAATTGTATGAAGTTTCGTACACACTGGTCGACTGGAGAAGTGCTGTGCAATTTATTTTTTTTAATGTGAATTTTGATTGGTGGCTGTGTTTCATTCCACATACAGTCATACCTCTTGTTACGTTTGCTTCAGGTTAAATCTTTTCAGGTTGCGTCCCATGGCAACACGGAAGGCAACCCAGAAAGGATTACTTCCAGGTTTCGCCACTCGCACATGCGCAGATGCTCAAAAGAACGTCACGCGCATGGGCAGAAGCGGCGCATCCCGATCCGCGCCTTCTGCTCATGTTGTGAACGGGGCTCCGGAATGGATCACGTTCGCAACCAGAGGTACCACTGTACTGTGTATTATTTTGGTTGTGTGGATTAGGTAAAGTCACCTTCAAATGCAAATTGAAGAGAATTTGTCTCCCATTCCTGTCCTTCCCTTGTGCTCTTCCAGCATTACATCAGCTACATTACTCTGGGATCATGTTTCGCCAACCATATATTCTGTTAGGGGTGTGTGAGAGAAAAACAGAATAAAATAAGTGAATCACAGGCAGAATATATATATATTTCAACAAGTCAACTATTAGAATAAAAGCTCATGCTGAAGTAATTTTGGGGGGAAAGGGGGGGGATGTGAAAGTTGGCATCGAAATGTGTTCCTATGAAGTTTAACATTGTCTAGACATGGAATTTTAATTCTCTTTGTCCAAAACGTGAGCTGTACCAATTACTTATCAAGCTATGCTTAATACATAAATATGTTTTGTTTTGTTTTCCCCTTGTGTTTTCAGGGTATTTTTCCTCACCAAAATAAGAATCATACCCAAAGGAGCTTTCTTGGGACTCGATGAAGTTGAAAAAATGTATGTACCTCCATATTCACTCATTACATTTGTAGAATGATTTAGAGGGCTATTTTTTGTTTGGGGTTGTTTTCCCCCTCTCTTCCCTAGACCTGCACTGTGCTTTAGTTAAGCTATCAGCTCTCCGCTCACATAGGAGCCTCCTCTTCATTCACTTAAGGACTGGGGGGGGGGGGGAGCTGAAGGAGAGTTCGCAAACCCAATCTTCCAAAGCGGCGTTGCCACAATTACATCTGCACATCCTTATGAAATAGGTTTTTCAATAGGGAGTTGATTGGTGGGCACTTAAGAAACAAACGGAATAAGAGATCACAAGAGAAGAGCGGAATCTGTAAGGCGACTTAAGGGCTGCTTCTCTTCATGTGGGTGGCACTACGGTCTAAACCACTGAACCTCTTGGACTTGCCAATCAGAAGGTCAGCAGTTCGAATCCCCACGAGGGAGTGAGCTCCCGTTGTTCTGTCCCAGCTCCTGCCAACCTAGCAGTTCTGGGGCACCCAAAGTAGCTGCACTGGGAGGTTTTAAATAGAGACTCACTGATCCAACTGTCCATTGTGAAGGGTCCTGGGCAGGCGGTGTTAGGATATTTCCGTTCCACCTTAAAAAGGGGGCAGGCTGTTGTGTGTCACAAGCCTGCACACTTCCCGCTCACAGGGAGTTTCTGTTTTTTTGTTTGTTTTTTTTAAATATTTTTATTAAGGATTTTCTTGTTTTACAGAAGTGTAGTGCCTCGTATTTTTTTTTCTTCTTCTTCTTCCATGTAACGTTTTTACAAATCCGTTTCATTTGTTGAGGCATTAGGGGGAGAAGAAAACAGAAAGAAAAAAGAAAGGGGGGGTGGGGAGAGGGAGGATGGATGGGGAAATAGCCATGATCAAAATGATCACACTCCCAAAACTAACCTACCTATTCCAAACCCTCCCAATCTGGATCCCCTCAACCCAACTTCGCAGTTGGCAGAGAAAACTACACTCTTTCATCTTCTCACATAAAAAACCAAGAATAAGCCCCAAATACCTGCACCTCCCCACCTCAGAAGGAGGATGGGGAATCCCCAACATAGAAGCATATTACAATGCCAACCAAATACGCCATATAATCCCATATATACTAGAAGATGAGACAAAACAATGGGTACACCTAGAGAGGGACACAATTGAAAACACCTGCACCACAACATACCCACTCCTCCCAAACAAACTAAAGAAAATTCCCACAACACTTAACAGGTACACACAGACCATGCTCAAAGCATGGAAAACACAAATAGGCAAACTATCCCCAACCCCATCCCCACTAATCCCCCTGGCGTACCACCCATTATTCTACCATGCAGCACAAAACCTCCAGACAAAAACCTGGCGAACCAAAGGCTTATATCGCCTAATAGACTTTTATAAAAATAACAAACCCTTGTCAACACAAGAAATACAAGACAAACTAGAAGACACCCAAATGACCTGGTTAACACAACACCAACTACATGCCTTCTTAAACAACCCAACAGTAAAATCAGCAGCAACTAGGCCCCTGACAACCTTCGAAAACCTCCTCCTAACAACAAAGGGAAACGGTAAAGGGACGGTATCCGCAATATACAAAATACTACTCCAAAATCCCGCAAATCCCCTAGACACAATCAAAAAACAATGGGAGAATGACATAGGCTATGAGATTAACCCCACTCAATGGACCAGAATGTGGTCTAAACCCCCCTTTAAATCCATATCAACAAAAAGAAAAGAACTCACACTGAAACTCACCTACAGGTGGTACCTAACACCAGGGAGTTTCTGTTTTGTATATAGCTTTCGTTTTCACTCTGTTGCCTCGACATGAAGGCAGGCAGTCATGTTTTTCCTTGGTTCTGACCAACGCTGAATAAATCTGTAAAATATGGTCTCCTGGGTGAATCTTTCATTGTGGAGTCTGCTGCAAGGGTGTGCACGAGTCCTGGAATGTAGACAACTATTTCTGAGGCTCGTGTCGCTAATTGACTAATGCTGTTTCCACGGGAGACCGGGAGATGACGTGGAGGCATGATGGCCTTTGTCTCCCTGGCAGTATCCCAAAAGGCAGTGCATAGATTGACAGCTGTCTTAAGCATCTGCTGACGCTGAACCTGCACTCCTTCATTCATTCAGGGGTGGGGTGCCCCATTTTGTCCCCCTCATTGCCGCCCCACTGCTGGCACCGTGCCTCTCTCACCTACCTTGCATGGCGGTTACTTAGAACTAGTTACTGAGAACTTCAGGAGGTTGAGTGGTCTTGCACCCAGGTTTCTTATAGGCATCTGGTGGCTCTTGTGAGAACAGGATGCTAGACTAGATGGGCCACTGGCCTGATCTAGAAGGCCTCATTCTGTGTCCTTGGCAAAGACTGGTACTAGTTCAGTTGTGGACGTTGGGCCATGAGGGTGAACTTGGCTCTGCCCCACCAGCCTGACTTCTTATTTACAACGAGTCTAGGGGAGAGCACTGGCCTGTCAGCATCTTGCTAAGTCTCCGTGTTTGCCTTTGTAGGAAGCCCTCACAGAGGAGGTTGGGGACAAAACTAGGATCAGTTGACTTTACCCGTCACTGGCAATTGGCTGTAATAATACTAATACTAATAATTTATTATTTACACCCCACCCATTGGCCTGGGTTTCCCCAGCCACTCTGGGCTGCTCCCAACAGAATATTAAAAACACAACAAAACATCAAACATTAAAAACTTCCCTAAACAGGGCTGCCTTCAGATGTCTTCTAAAAGTCAGATAGTTGTTTCTTTTCTTGACATCTGATGAGAGGGTGTTCCACAAGGCAAGCGACACCACCGAGAAGGCCCTCTGCCTGATTCCCTGTAACCTCACTTCTCACAGTGAGGCAACCACCAGAAGGCCCTCAGCGTTGGACCTCAGTGTCCGGGCAGAACGATGGGGGTGGAGACGCTCCTCCAGGTATACTGGGCCAAGGCTGTTTAGGGCTTTAAAGTCAGCACCAACACTTTGAATTTTGCTTGGAAACATACTGGGAGCCAATGTAGGTCTTTCAGGACCAGTGTTATAGGGTCTTGGCGGCTGCTCCCAGTCACCAGTCTAGCTGCCGCATTGTGTATTGTAGTTTCCGAGTCACATTCAAAGGTAGCAGCACGTAGAGCGCATTGCAGTAGTCCAAGCGGGAGATAACCAGAGCATGCACCACTCTGGCGGGACAGTCTGCGGGCAGATAGGGTCTCAGCCTGCGTACCAGCTGGAGCTGGTAGACAGCTGCCCTGGACACAGAATTGACCTGCGCCTCCATGGACAGTTGTGAGTCCAAAATGTAGCTCAGTAATAGAGTACCTGCATTGCATGCAGAACATCTCCAGCATCTCCAGGTAAGACTAAGAGAGGACAGAGTCTGAAATCCTGGAGAGACACTGCCAGTTAGTGTAGATAGCACTGAACTAGGTGGACCAAAGGCCGCTTAGTATGTTCCTGCCATTAGTCTCCACCCTTCCACCCTGCAAGTCATCCTTGTGGGCCAATACTGGCTTGTTCATTTTTGCTGCCTCCCAGCAGGGCGCATGGAAGCATGAAGATGACTGCTGAGCCCACCTGTAAACTATTTCTATTGTTGTTCGTTACCTGCAGAAACCATATGTCTGCCTTGTATAAAGTGCGGAAAGGGGGATGTTGACGAGGAAGGAAGCTTGTGACAAAACTGACAAACACTGTTAGCGAAAGAGCAGCCGGGAGGTAAGGGGGAGAAGAAACACAATGCTAAGCAGGGGAAGTGGCTTTCATTTGAAAATATAGCAATGTGCTGTGGAAACTCTGTGGGGAAACAGTTTAAAGTGTGGCAGCAATGAAAATAGGGGGTTGATGAATATGCAAACGAGACCAATCAGCATCGGCAGCGTCTGCAGATGAGAAGCAGCAATGAAATGTGAAATGGCTCACAAATCAAAAATATAACCCATAAAACATTCATTGGAAATATTCATGATAATGCAGGGGCACAAACTATATAATCAAGTGATATATTTGCATATAAAAAAGGAGACCCCCTTGTATGCGATTCTTCCACCTGCCTCCCCCCGCCCCGCAATATCATACACACACACAAAAACCAAGATTAAAGTCAACGGTAGGCTATTTAAAGGAAATGGCTATTAGAAATGTGATGCCTCCATGTGGTAAAATGTATTTTTCCTAGAGTATACAAATTAGATACTTCAATACACATGCGGCGCGCTGTGTTAGCACGAAGCTAGCGGGGAAGGAAATTCCCACAATGGATATATTCGCTGCAGAAGTTTAGTGAATTAAAAATTTCATGTCTGTGAGAAGGGAATGGATGACTTCAAACAGGCTCTCGAGGACCCATCTGCAGGGCCTATTGACTGAAGAGAGAGCTTAATGGAAAAACGTCATTGTGCTGAATTTTGTAGGGGGAGAGAAAAACAACTTTTCCACAGAGGGGAAAGCTTTTGCATTGGTAAAAGATTCGAGCCTATCATCCCACAGGGTGTGGATCTGCATAAATGTAACGAGATCTGCACCGGGGTGTTCAGATACGGTTAAAGCTTGTGAATAACTAAGCCTCTGCACATTGGTATGCGAGGTGCAGATCGGAGACGCTTTCAGACTGTCGCTCTGTAGCAGGTGGAATTCAGTCACATACCAGATAATTCAGGTGGTGCAATTAAAGTGGATTTGGCACTCTCGTGCAGTCAAGATGCTCCCCTTTCTCCCTCCCCTAGGGAAAAAAAGAACCGGGCTTTTTGCAGTAGGGAAAATGATGGAGAAATGTGAGCTATCTGTTCTAAATTTAGGTTGAAGGAAAATTGCCACGTCTCGGGGCTTGACCTGAAGTTCCAGGCATTTAGACCCTTTCTCAGTATCTCCAGGGAAGGGGGTGAAACATGAATGGGGAACCGGTTGGTTGCCTTCCATATGTTGCTGGAGTCCAGTTTCTAACATTCCTGGACCTTCACCATGCTGCCTGAGATTGATGGGATTTGGGGGTCTAAGAACAGTTTCCCCAGACCAGGGTAAAGGGGCCAAAACCAAGGGGTTGGACTCATTTCTGCTCTTCTTGATCAGAGATTTTGCCCTAGGCTCTGTTTCCATCAGGCACCAGAGGTGCTAGACACAGTGAGGCTTTTCTTCTAGCTAGATGCCCAGACCTTGAACCTAGGATCTCCTTGAGGGAGAGCACGCATCCAGCAAACCTGAGAAATCTGTCACTTTTGCAGAGCCTTCAGGCCCTTATATTTGAGCTGCAAAATTAGTGGCTTCCATAACAGTTGACTAGGCTCCTAGGTGCCATTTCTATTTGGTTATCTTTCACCACCCCGCTATAGAAGGATGTTGCTTCTAATTCCTAGTTGCTCCAAGCCAGTCTCTTGGAGGCAGAAGGATGATTTCATTGCAGGTGCACAGCTATGTGCTTGGTTAAGGGATGGGGAATCCATGGTTCTCCAGCAGTTCCTTGGGCTATCAGCTCCCTTCAGCATCAGGCACAATTGCCAATGGTTAGGGATGAGAGGGTTTGTACTCCAACATCTGGAGGGCCACTGGTTCCCCCTCTCTGTCTTTGTCTAGTAGGGCTAGCACTCCAACTGTTCTGGGATAGGCCAGTCAGGTCTATGTCCTCCAATCACATTGTCACTGGTTGCAAGCAGGAATGCTAGAGGATTCGGTCGCAAATGGAAACAGGAGCAGAAATTGCTGCAATTCTCATGCACATCCAAGGTCAGGAGTAGAAAGCACAGAAATGAATAGGAGTGGTGTTCACTATCATAGGTATTTTAGTCTGCACACATTATGTTAATAGATACGTTGTTTCCCACAATGTTTTTGGCATTTCCCATCCGTTGTTCTGAAATTAATTATGTAATGAATTGCATAATAAATTCAATTTGCCTTGGCCATAGCGGATAGCAAAACAAATGGCGTAGGTTGTAGTGAAATATGAGCCGAAGCAGTACTGATTGTAACAAATGTAGGGTAGAATGGAAATTGCTTTTGCCCCCCTAGACCCATCCAGACTACAATAGAGATTTGACTCAACCAATCAAAAAACTTTGCTACATCATCTGGACATTGCAACATGGAGCCTAATCTGTCATCTAGCTAGTTTCATGGTGGTAGATTCCTGCAAAAATTGCTGACCCTGCCAAGGAAAACTTGGCCATGGAAGAAAGGTGGCCTGTTGTCTTTTGTGGGAGCGCAGCTGGCACAGCTTTGCCGTAATGAAGCCAAATTTTGGCAATCCAAGGCCTTGTGTGTGACTTCTGAAATCCACAATGGTCCAATAGCATCGCTTAGGTGTCTTATTTGTTTCCTTTCTCCCATCCCTCTTCTGGCCTGCAAGTGGAACACCTGGCAGCTCGCTTTCTCTTGCCAAGGCCTATCAGTAGGAGAGACCTTGACTGTTGTGATACCCTTACAGCTCCTTGAAGAAGTAATAATTTTTAAAAAATGGAGCTGATCATTTGTTATTCCTGCCAATAACTCACAGCTGCTATCAAAGAGCAAAGCTTTCGCTTGGCTTGTTTTGAAACTTTTTGAATGAAGAGACCAAGAGCGGTGCTCTGTAAAAATGGAGCTTATACATTCTTGGATCATGGTCTCTGCTTCCTTGAGGTAAGATCCCAAAGAGGGTTAGAGAAATATAAAAGTACAATATTTACAATCCGAAGAATAGGGTGGGTCCTAAAATCACTCTCTCTCAGCATCAAAGGCCAAGTAAAGAGGAGTGTTTTCAGCATACAGTGGAGGCTACATAAAGATATGTAGACATGTGTGGCGCTGTGGGTAAAAGCCTCAGCGCCTAGGGCTTGCCGATCGAAAGGTCGGCGGTTCGAATCCCCGCGGCGGGGTGCGCTCCCGTTGCTCGGTCCCAGCGCCTGCCAACCTAGCAGTTCGAAAGCACCCTCGGGTGCAAGTAGATAAATAGGGACCGCTTACCAGCGGGAAGGTAAACGGCGTTTCCGTGTGCAGCTCTGGCGCACCAGAGCAGCGATGTCACGCTGGCCACGTGACCTGGAAGTGTCTCCGGACACCGCTGGCCCCTGGCCTCTTGAGTGAGATGGGCGCACAACCCCAGAGTCTGGCAAGACTGGCCCGTACGGGCAGGGGTACCTTTACCTTTACCTTTACATAAAGATAATGAAGTCACATTGTTTTAATTACCTTAAGTATTGAACATGACAGGAAGTGTTGCATGGTGAGTTCCCGCCTCCCCCCACGGAAATAAAGACATGAGACACCAGAATTTAGGTTAATGGGTCAAATTAGGCCACAACTTTATTGATTACAAGAATTGAGCAGTATCAACTAACCGGCTTCAGCCTGATTACTTGAAGTCTGGAAAGGGTTAACCACCAGTAGAGGGAGTCCTGCTGATGCACATCAACTAGGAACTCCCCCGGGGTCACCGCTTGGGGGCGTGCCTTAGGCCCACACCTCCATAGGCTTAGGACAAGGCCACGCCCCCCAGAATCCTTTACCAGACTACCCTTCAATTTAGGGAAAGGTGATGGCGCTTCCTCACCCCCCCCCCCTTTCATCTGCATGACAATACCCCTACCAATGCCTAACCGCCAATGCCAAGGGAGTTGTAAGGTAGGCGAAAAACCAAATGGCTGGTACCAATTTGCCAATTGGAAAAAATTCCTCCCAGGCCCCTCGACAGCAACCAACCGAAGTCCATAGCAATGTCAGGGAGCCTAACCTAATGGGTGGGAGGGTGGAAAAACCTGCTCAGCTGTAGCGTGGAAAGAGGGAGATCCTCAGACACGCCGGCCCTAAATGGGGCAGGCCACGCCTCCCGGACCAGCAGATTGGCTGGCCAGGGGGATGACGCGTCCGAGGATTCCCCAGTATCGCGGGGGCTGGGAGTCAGCCCCCGCGTGCGTGGGAAGGGGCGTGAAGCCCGCAACCCCACCTCCTCCCTAGCTCGGAAGTGGCTTTGCTCTTCAGCAACACGGTGGCATGAGATGAAGTCGGCGGTGATGTGGTTTGCAAGGTATCAAAGGAGAGAGAGCACAGTAATCCTCTGAGTTTATCAAAATGATACCTAAATACATCCTCTGTAGAGTGTCATGTATATAAAGGTCAGTGTTGTTCATTGCAATTCTGTTTCTAGCAAGGGATAACACACAGCAACAAGAAATATGGACACATTTTGTCCATAACAAGCTTTCTGAGAATTGTTCAAATTTTGAAGGCTCTATCTACAATCTAGTGTTCTGCCAAAGATTATGGGTTGTAGCCAAACTTAGTAAGAATAAAGGTAAAGGTACCCCTGACCATCAGGTCCAGTCGCGGATGGCTCTGGGGTTGTGCGCTCATCTCTCTCTATAGGCCGAGAGAGCCGGCGTTTGTCCACAGACAGCTTCCAGGTCATGTGGCCAGGATGACTAAGCCTCTTCTGGTGAACCAGAGCGGCACACAGAAATGCTGTTTACCTTCCTGCTGAAGCGGTACCTATCTATCTACTTGCACTTGCTGTGCTTTTGAACTGCTAGGTAGGCAGAAGCTGGGACCGAACAACGGGTGCTCACCCCGTCACTGGGATTCGAACCGCCAACCTTCTGATCGGCAAGCCCTAGGCTCTGTGGTTTAGACCACAGCACCACCCACATCCTTCTCCTAGTCAGAATAGACTGATTGAAATTAATGCAGTTGCATCCATTGCTTTCAGTGGGTCATCTCTTGAGTATGGCTTAGTTGGATACAACCTTCCTACTTTTTACAGACCATTCTCTATCAATTGATGAGGAAAGCAGGTAGGAGAGCAACACCGATGGGTTTGTTCACCCCTAGAACAAGACCCACCTCTTCTAGTTTCGATGTTATTATGTATGATGATTGCATAGGAATGTATTGTGGTGGACAGTCAGACACCATGGGAGCAAGGGCTGAACCCAGTACAGTAGTGGCAAATTCAGAAGTTCAGGCAGTGGCGTAGCGTGGGGGTGCAGGGGGGGCTGGCTGCACCGGGCGCAACATCTGGGGGTTAGGGTTAGGGGGCGCAAATCCATGGGTTAGGGGGCGCAAATTACTTGCCTTGCCCCGGGTGCTGACAACCCACGCTACGCCACTGAGTTCAGGGGCCCTTTGTGATAGCCACAGCCGCAACCCCTCTCAGCTCTGCCCCTTCTAATAATTATAATTAGGGATGCATTACAACCTTCAACGCAGATCTCCACTTGATGCTTTTCAGCAAGATCTACGATTTTCCAGTCATGCACATGGACAAATAATTTGGAGTGCACCAATATCCTATTTCAGAGTGACTTAAATTGTGTTTTCCTTGGAGTTCCAACCACAGACCACTACAGCACTGGCTGAACCAGTCCTCTGCTTTTGTGTGTGAGCCACAAGGGCATGGTTTCCTCACTTCTCATCTGTGTCTCTGCTTTGCAGTCTCCAATAACCTCCCCCCCCCAAAAAAAAACTCTATGGGAGCCAACCAACACCAGCACTGGGGAGGAGTGGGATACTGCAGCCCTCCAGATGTTGGACTCTGGCTCTTGATGGGTGTTGTAGCACAACAGCATTTGGAAGGCTACAGGTTCCCTATCCTTCATCTGCAAAATGGACACCCCAAAATAGCTGCAGCTGGCTTCTCTTTAAATGGAGGTCATTGATTCCAGCTATAGTAGTCTACCCTTGGATGCAGAGAAACAGCAGGATTCGAAGAATTTGCTTCTTAGAAGCATTCAGGAAACTCATAATGTAGACAACCATCTACATGCTGCTAGATCAGGCTTCCTCCAACTCAGCACTCCAGATGTTTTGAGACTACAATTCCCATCATCCCTGACCACTGGTCCTGCTAGCTAGAGATCATGGGAGTTGTAGGCCAAAAAAAACTTCTGAAGGGCCGAGTTTGAGGAAGCCTGTGCTAAATGATGGTTATGGTGATGATTTTGTGCAACTGTTTTACAGTCGTGTTCACGTCCGCAGGCAAATTATTAGGTTGCCCTCTCCTTTATTCCTGGCTATTTCTGATCTGCCATGGCCTTTTAACAAAATCCATAGTATTGGTTCTGAAGCTGACCTTGTCTAATCATATTGATTGTGACCAGCTGAAGGCTAATTGGGAGACCAGTTGCTATGGCAATGCTTGGGTCACGCACCGAAAGAGACAGTGCGGGGTATCTATGGAGGGTGGATGGAAAAAATGTTCAGCTTTTGGAAACTAACAGATAACGCATTACGATCAAGTCTGGAGGGATGCAATGGTCAATGGGGCATATTTTTATTTTCTCCCTTGCTGCCTCCACCACCCCAATTATTTTCCTTTCATTTTTCAAGTTCTTTAAATGATCTACATCTTCTGAACCAGTGAATGTAACAACAACAACACCTTAGCCACAAGAAGGTTTTTTGGGGGTGGGGTGTTAAACATGGAGTTTCTGCACATTCCGATTCAGCTGGCAAAAGGCAGAACCGCCACAAATTCTGAGTTTGGTGTGGGAGGTTGCTATAAATTAGTTTGTTAAGTGGCAAATGAGATTCGGCACCCCCTCCACCTCCCCTTTACCAGTCTGCAAGCCTGACAACTGCCCTTCCTCCTCACTGAAGTGCAAAGGATGGCAAACAATTCATAGCTTCCTATCGCTCCTGCAGTTTGGATTTGTCGGGTGGCATCTTCCATCGAAGTGACTGGGCCTGATTTTCTAATGTGGATTTCAGTGGCAGCCTCCCTAATTTGGATCAGGACCATAGCAAAGGGCTAAAGCAAGAGTACAGAATGTCATTGGCTCCACAAGCCAAGATTCTTACCAGAATCTAGAGACATGGGCCAAATTTGATGGGTAGTTGGGGCTGCACACGTACCTGCTGCCCCTCAATGACATTCTGTGATTGGGCGCTTTGAAGTTCTGAAGTTGCGGCTTCAAATTTAAGCATGTTGGTCTCTCTCTGGTCCCTTTCACCATGGATGTTGGCTTATTATATGGTTGTATGCTCTGTGTTATTTTATTAATACTGTTGCTAAGGGTTTGTCATGGCCTTTGGCTAGCAGGATAAACTTATGACCTTCGAACTATATATCGCTTAACTATAATAGTCTCCAAACCTTTAGCTAGATGCTAAGGATAGGAACAGCCACACCTCTTGGTTGGAGGCAGTGCTTACCTACTCAGTGCCGATGTATACAGGCCTCGGTCCTGTATACCTGAAGGAGCGTCTCCACACCCATCATCCAGCCCCAACACTGAGCTCCAGCGCTGAGGGCCTTCTGGCGGTTCCCTCGCTGCGAGAAGTGAGGTTACAGGGAACCAGGCAGAGGGCCTTCTCGGTAGTGGCGTCCACCCTGTGGAACGCCCTCCCAGCAGATGTCAAGGCAATAAACAACTACCAGACTTTTAGGAGACATCTGAAGGCAGCCCTGTTTAGGGAAGCTTTTAATATCTGAAGGACTATTGTATTTTAATATTTTGTTGGAAGCCACCCAGAGTGGCTGGGGAAACTCAGCCAGATGGGTGGGGGATAAATGATGATGATGATGATGATGATGATGATGATGATGATATCTGACTTTTAAAAGACAACTGAAGGTGGCCCTGTTTAGGGAGGTTTTCAATGTCTGACGCTGTCTTGTTTTTAATATTCGGTTGGAAGCTGCCCAGAGCGGCTGGGGAAACCCAGCCAGATGAGTGGGGTATAAATAATAAATTATTATTATTATTGAGGGAGAGAAGGGAGAAGACTGGAGAAATCAAGGTAAGGAAAGCTGTGCAGGACTAGGAAAGATGGAGAGAGGGGTATGCTGACACCGTGTGCCAAGAGAAGCAGCAGGGACCCTAAGAAAAGAGGGATGGAAAGGGGAGCAGGCCATGGAAATGCATTGTTTCTGAATGCCTGTTGTTGAGAATAGCAGGATAGGTGAGCACTGTTGCACTGATGTCCTGCCTGTGCTCTTACCACTGGCATCTGGTTGGCCACTGTGAGAATTTGATGCTGGACTAGATGGGTCTCTTCTTGCGTTTTCAGACCGAGAAACCTCCCCCATAAATAAATTCACACTTGACTCAAATTTTGGTTTTGGTTTTTGGCAGAATGTAGGCCACAACTTTATTGATTACAGAAAGTGAGTGGTTGCATAGGCTCTGGTTCGACTAGCTCCCTGCCATGCAGGTAGCGCTGACCCAGGGTTCCAGCATAGGTCAGCCCAGGGTGAACACCTGGATAAGCAGAAAGCCGGGAACGGGCTAACTCCACCACCCAAATGTCCGCCTGGACTCAGGCACGGGCACAACCCCCTCTCAGGGGTTGACCAAACCATAGAATCCCTGGATTCCTTTAGCGGAATACCCTTCACATGGGGATGGCGAGAGCGTTCTCCCATCCCTATCACCTGAACCAGAGCCTATCTGGAACCTTGCAAGTTGTGGCAATTTGCTACGCAGCAGATGGCAACAGCCAATCAGCCAAGTGAGGAAAATTCCTGCCATGCCCCTGTCCCAACGACAAACACACGGCGGCATAGCAAGGTCAAGCGCAAAGCCCTAAAAATAAGGAGAGGTGGGCGGGTGTTCTGAATGCACGTGCCGAAAGAGGAAGCTCTGGGTCACGTGCATGGGCATAAATAGGTCCCTCGAACCATTTGGACTGCTTCCCATTGGCCAGATTGTACCCAGCTTCGAGAGAGCTACCAATCGGGTGTTGTGGCTTACCAAATGTACCCACCCACAACACAGGGTGTTGCCCAGGTCTCAGGTCTCTTTAAGGGAGGACCCAAGTTATCGTTTTAAAAGATTAAACCTTGGAGCAATGATGGGGCTCTACCACAAAACTGTGACAGTTGAAAGAGTGTTGCTTTTCTTGGCAAAGAATTTGAGCTAGTGGGGTAGAGGATTTTGATCTGAGAGCAAGCAGAGTTCTACTCATGTTTAAACCAAGCCCCACGTTGCCTTCTAGAAACCACATCCCACCCTGCTCTCCCCGTGCATCACTATTTTCCTTCCTCCCTCGCTCCTGCTAGATAAAGATGATAATTACTTAAAACCTAGCATAGCCTGAAATAATAAATGATCCCTTTAAGAGGGGTTTGTATTCAAGGAAGCAAGAGCTGCTTCCGCTTGCTTAGCTTGGGTGAATTGCGGGAGACAGATCATAAACATAAAAGACACATTTTTATTTTTATTTTATCGTAGCTAGACTGTGTGTGTGCGCGCGCGCGTTTGTGTGTTTAAGTTTTGTTTAATTTACCATTCAAGGTTTATTTAAATAAAAAGAAACAAAAAAACCTTGATATATACTGTGTCGCTGTAAAAGCACCTGCTGTTACCCGTTTCATCATAATGTGTAATGTAGTGGAATTAGCAATAGAACTTCCACTTAATCGCATTTCTTGACGTGAGTGGGGAATTTAAACATGAGGTTGTTAATGTTGGGTCGTGAGTTGTTTTGCATTTCCCATTCACCGTTGATGCGGTTTATAAGGTTAATTGAGATATGTGTCTCTGCCTCACAGCACCTTGGGGTGGGGGTAGGACCCAACACAGTGACGGAGGGTGGCTTTCTTCTCCTTCTGAAGCCCAGCTTCAGAGCTCTTTGACAAGGAGGGAAGAGCCGTAGCTCAGTGGCTGGGCATCTGTTTTGCCTGTTGAAGATCATAGGGCCAATTCTCTTTTTTAAAAAAAATATATTTATTAAAAATTTTAAAGAGATACATAAAAACATATAGAAGATAAAACAATACAAAACATAAAGCAAAGAAGAAAGAAGTAAAGAGTACATCAAAAAGAAAAAAAAAACAGATTTTTCCCTTTAAAGTTGTGAGTTTCTTAAGCCTGTTTCTTGGCTTCCCCGCACCTCCCTTCCTTGTGTTCCTGTTTACCATCAGATTCAGCAAATCCCTATCCCCTTTCACATCTCATTATCTATTTAAGATATTTAAATAAGTCTTATTTCCATATTTTTCTCCTTATTACATTCCTCATTGCATAATCATCACTTATCCACTAATGCCATATTGTTTTATATCTCACATCATTTTAACATTCATAGATTTTACAATGTGTCCGCAGGTATTCTTTAAATTTCTTCCAGTCCTTTTCCACCAAATCTTCCCCCTCATAGGGCCAATTCTCATCTCCAAGTAGGGTTGGGAGAGAACCCTGCCTGAAACCAATCAACATAGACCATACTGAGCTAGGTGGTCCATTGAGCTGAGTCAGTATAAGGGCAACTTCCTTTGACAGAATGCCCCATGGGAAGGATGGGTGCTGCCATGGGCCATTTTGGCAGTATTGTCGGTGCTCAGTGAAGAAGAAGAAGAAGAAGAAGAAGAAGAAGAAGAAGAAGAAGAAGACATAGACATGCTAGAACTTCCTCTCCCTGAAGATTTTTTTGCAAACTTTGGGAAAGGTTTTCCCC
Source organism: Podarcis gaigeae (assembly GCF_964106915.1). NCBI lineage: Eukaryota > Metazoa > Chordata > Lepidosauria > Squamata > Lacertidae > Podarcis > Podarcis gaigeae. The sequence goes on along the minus strand of NC_139680.1, from coordinate 107,438,931 downwards.
CATCCCTTGAATGTGCCAGAAACTTCAGCCCAGCACTACTATTCAGTTAATATGTTGTTATAGGATTTGGGGGAATGGGGTTGGTTGGTTGGTTTGGATACCATCTTTGGGTCCCCTCTAGGGCTGCGGTTTTATAAGATGGGGTTCTTCAATAGAAGTGATGAAGCGGTTAAACCAGTCTCTTTGTTAAATTAATGGCCTTAGCCAAGCTGTTAAGCTCTCTTCTTACATGACTAAAGAGTTGCCCACGTTGTCATAGAAACAACTAGCTAATGCTATTTCTAGAAGGAAGCAGCAGGCCCTCTCCTGGCTGTCTCTCTCTTCTGGTATGGTCCAAATGGGATATTCCTTTTGAATGCATAACAAATGCCCTGTAAATAGTAAATAATCACAACAAAGAGATTCGTTTTCCTGATGTGCTCATTTTTCAAGTATCTATCTATCATCTGTCTGTCTATTGCATTTGTATCCTGCTCCTCAGCCAAAAAGACTCCCAGAGTAACTTACATGCAGTAAATTAAAATAAGGCAGTCCCTACCTGTCACAAAAGAGAGAAAAGGAGGGGGCGAGGAGGGGGAAAGGAGGGGGGAAACAAACTTGGGCAACAGTTCATAAAGTCAAATAGCAGTTCTTAGAATATCCTCAGTTTTCAGTAGAGGGGGAGTAGCAAAAAAATGTGATCCTCCACCCCCACTTGACCAGTGCATTCTATCCTGCAAACTTCTGGAGATGTTTGCTACGCTATGCTATCTAAGATACTGGAGTACTTTCCCTCCCCCCCCCCAACAGGTTCTTACAAATATTCTTTTCTTTTAAGCCAGCTTTGTGTTTCAATGGGTTGTAGTCCAGGATTTATGGATCCTTTGGTGCCGGCAACGTTTTTAAGTTATTCCCTTCATTTTTCACGTACATTTGTAATGTTGACGCTTCTGATAAATAGCGAGGCCACCGTGGCTGATGTTTCCTTTTTCTTGACAGAGAAATCTCTCAGAACGATGCCTTGGGAACTATAGAATCGAACGTGTTCGCCAACCTTCCAAAACTCTATGAAATGTAAGTCAATAAATGGAATTGGAGGGCTGGGGCATTACAGGATACTGGTGGACCAACCGTAAAAATGCACGTGGTGGTTCCATGGGGACAAAATAGATCTAGGACTAGTTTTTTTCTCTATGTGTCTTTCTTTCCTTCTGCATTGGCTCATCAGGACTCAGTCTTCAGCCTCATCCTACTAGACGTCAATAGTGATTGTGCTCAATGTACTGTGTGAATTGGCTGTTGCAGGGTTGCCAACCATTTTAGGCTCATGAGCACATTTGATTTTTTTTTCTGTAGGTAGCACCCCTTTTGATCACTTCCCTCACCCTCTCCCCTGGATCAGACCCACTTCCAAGAGACAGAAAGAATGTGTCTGGTGACTGGGAGTGGCCGCTGAGACCATATTACACAAGTCCTGAAAGATCTACATTGGCTCCCAGTACATTTCCGAGCACAATTCAAAGTGTTGGTGCTGACCTTTAAAGCCCTAAACAGCCTTGGCCCAGTATACCTGAAGAAGCATCTCCACCCCCATCATTCAGCCTGGACACTGAGATCCAGCACTGAGGGTGTTCTGGCAGTTCCCTCACTGTGAGAAGCGAAGTTACAGGGAACCTGGTAGAGGGCCTTTTTGGTAGCTGCCCTTGCCCTGTAGAACACCTTCCCATCAGATGTCAAGGAAATAAGCAACTATCTGACTTTTAGAAGGCATCTGAAGGCAGCCATGTTCAGGAAGTTTTTATGTTTGATGTTTTGTTGTGTTTTTAATATTCTGTTGGGAGCTGCCCAGAGTGGCTGGGAAAACCCAGCCAGATGGGCAGGGGTATAAATATATTATTATTATTATTATTATTATTATTATTATTATTATTATTATTGCATACACACACACATGTTGCTTTTCCAAGGAATCCAGGTAAAACTAAGATCCTGGAAAGCACATAGAGATGAAAGAGGAAGTGGGGCAGAGTGTCACTTTTCCAACTTCCTTCTTTGGCTCTATTTGCATTTCAAAGGAGAAAAAGGTAACCACCCTCTGTAACTCGCGACAAACGAGGGCTGTGAGAGGGGATGCTTCTGCCATCCCATAATGGAGACTGAGGACCGAAGGAAGAGGAGTGAACAGGTGCTGGCCCTCCAAGTGTCCCTATTTTCCAGGGACGGTCTGGGATGTACCGAACTTGTCTTGCTTTCTCATTTGATCCCAGAATGTCCTGCTTTTCCTTAGCACATCCCTATTCTCCTTGGAGAAATGTTGGAGGATATGCTTCACCACTCTGGCAATTGTGGGTCTTGTATGTGGTCAGCCCCCTGCTTACAGGTGCCTGACCACACACCGGGCTTGATTGCTTTTTCATTTTATTTACTTCAAACATTCCTTGGCAGCCTTTTAGGGCAAAGCCCTCTCAAAGCAGCTTCCATTTTAAAAAGAGAGGATAAAACGTAATTCCCATAAAATGCAATTAAAGTTAAAGCAGCAGTTAAGACATTTCGGAAGCCAGCACCACACTCATACGAAATGTATTTAAATGCTTTTTTTAAAAAAGCACTTTGAAAACGGACAGTTTAAAACCAGCAGCGATATAAAACATTTAAAAGTTCTGCATCTTAATTAAAAGGAGCTCAGAACATACGGGTTTGTTGCCATATGTCCAGATTTTCCCGGACATTTTTTCCGATTTCCGCCCAGACATTGCTTCCGACTGGTATGTCCAGGAAATTCAGGGCGTATGCCAACCCTAAGCAAAAGGCTTTAACGTACACCATTCAAGGTGGCAGTCCAGTTAGATAAAAGCACTCGAGAGCGCAGAGCCTGTCTGGTGAGGGGTGTGGCCTTTGGAGGGGAAAGCTTCATGTGTCAAGTTTGCAGGGGGCCACCACTAAAAAGGCCCTTTCTCTTTTCATTGTCTGCAGCAGCAGCAGCAGTAGTAGTGTGGCATTTTAATATAGACTGCATTTTTAATCAAGACTTATATTGGCTTATATCTTGATCAGGTTCCTAAATTAAATGGGCTTAGATTTTCAAATGTTTCATGCCAGGCAGAAAGAACCTTGGCAAGAGGTTTTTCTCCTAAGACAAGGGGGCCCCATTGATTTATAGTAGAAAAACAATTCTCAAAGTCATAAAAAGGGAGAATTACATATGCTGCCCTTGCAGACTGAGAAAACACAATTAAAGGCAAGGGTAAATAGTAAAATAATACCAATGTGCCTCCCAGTAAAATGAGCCAGATCTTCTTTCCAAGGTTAAAAAGGCCAAGAGCAATGGAGAGGCATCTAGCTGGCAGAAAAAGAGAGCATTTTAAAGAAATCTTTAAAAGCTGTTTCTTTTTCTTAAACTGAGAGAGTTAAAAAGGTTAAATGTTGGGAAAGGCAACTGGCTTGGCTGGAGAAGAAGCATCTAGCTGGCTGGGAAAGGAGGGGGAAAGGAGGGGGAAAGGGGGGAGGTGTAAACTGAAGAGGCTTCTTTTTAAAAGCTGTTTTTTACTGAGTTCCTTTTTACTTTACAAAGGCTTTATTCTTTTAAAAGGCTACCTATGATAAGTGAATGAAATATATTAGCTTAAATATATTGGCTTAAATGTAATTATGCAAAGGATTTAAGGAATGCTAGATTCTTATTTCATATGGTTGTAAGAGTTGTATTTATCCTGAAATTAAGTCAGCCACCAGCCTAGCCCCCCTGCTAGACAGAAGACGCCATCCAAGCACTCTTGATATATAAGGTTGTCAGGCATTTGTTTAGAAACTTTCAAATGAAGGAAATCTTTCAATATTGATGTGAAATTCAAGATCCTTGACATCTGTTGAACATAAAAATGTAAGATTAAACATTTGTTTTAGAAGGCAATAAGGGCAAGGAGGGCAAGAGGTGAGCTGGTAATTAAGATTCCATGTAAGATATATTATTACTTATTTGTCATTTATATATAGCTCTTTGTCTCCCTTATAAGGGCAAGGAAGTGGGTGTATCTTTTGTGGGTGTATCTTTTGTGATTGGTTCTACCAAACAGCCAATAGGAATTTCAACCAGGCTGATTGGACAGAGGCAGCCACAGGAGGAGCAAAGGGGGCTGGATTAAGGGAATATAAGTGCTGGCCAGGATGGCAAGAGGCCAGGCCAGAGCTTGGTAACCATATACCACTGAGCCTCTCATTTATTTGTCTGACAAATAAATTATTATTTTAATTTCTCTATTGCTGCGTTGAATATTTCATTCCAGCTAAGCGTTAACCACAAGCAGGGTGCTACATTTTATGGTGCCACTGTGACTCGGATAAGTGGTCTGCTGGAACGCAGCCCCTTCGCCCTACTGGGCAGGGTACAAGAGAGAGGACCACTGCTTACCCAGCGCGCACTGGTAAATTTTTCCAGGGGGAACGCAGAAGACTCGTCTGTCTGATACCCTGCTCACTGGCGGCGACGGACCGGGGGAAACAGGGAACCAACCAAGGGTAAGTGCACAAAGGGATTTTTGACCCTCCAATTAATTGGGAGGAAGAGAAGTCTTGATCTAACTTCTGCGTCTCAGTAAGGGGAAACTGAGTACGCTAGGTGGTTGGGTACATCAGATGTTGGTCTGGTGGAGGAAAAGGGAAAATTGGGAGGTAGAGTGTGGTGAAGTATCTAGCGCATTGTATGTGTGAGAAAGTACAGAGCAATCTGTAGCTGACCTGAGTGTGGAGTGGGCAGTACTTCGGTTCTTAGTAAGGCGACTTCACTAGGCAAGGAAACCCACAAAGCGTGTGTGTGAGTGACTGAGTGGATACTTCACAGGGCCATACAATGGGAGTTGGGGGTTCAAAGGGGGAAAATACACCTCTTGAGTGTATGTTAAATAATTTTAAGAAAGCCTTCTCAGGGGCATATGGAGTCAAAATGACGCCAGAGCGCTTGAGAACGTTATGTGAACTAGAATGGCCGAAACAAAATACTGAATGGCCATCTCAGGGAACTTTTGATATAAATTTAGTAAGCAAACTTTGGTCTAATATCGCCAAAGAAACTGGAGGGTGCCCAGAACAATTTCCATATATAGATTCCTGGCTGAGCACATTAAATAAAAATCCTCCATGGATAAGGGAATGCAAAGTCAAACGATGCAAATTATTGGCTGTAAAAGCTGAAGCTAGGAAAGGAATCTTGCCAAATAAACTCAAACCCATTTTTGAGGGACCAGAGGAAGAGGTGCTTCCACCTCCACCCTATGCTCCACATCGAAGGGAGCTTAATTCAAACACTCCGCCAGTTGTAACCCCAAGGCAAGAAAGTGGAATGAATAATGGGAGTGGAGTCACAGAGCTTGATTCCTTGATAGATTATGATAAATATCTTCAGGAGGCATTGGAGTCCTATAATAAAGCCCAAGCAGAAGTGGTTATTCCACCTGTGACTCCTAATAGACCTGCATCTACAGTCTCCTTTAGTGGAACAACTGATTGCCCACCCCAAACCCCTGTACATCCAAGTCCTAGAGAATTATTACAGAAGTTACAGGGAGACCTTAATCGGTCAGCAAGCAATACAGCCAGGCGTATAAAGCTGCTAAAAGAACGCCTTGGGACAAATACCATCCCCTATGATTTGAGGCCCCTAGAGCAAAGCGAAGAGAAAGATCACGTAGTAGCCCCTCTTAGAAGAGTATTTGATGCACTTGAGGAGCCTGCGCTGGTTAACGGGCAACCCGGACCACGGCCACCTCGAACTTCGACCCTGCAATATATTCCATTCACAACTACAGATTTGATGAATTGGAAAACACACACCCCACCTTTTGCAGAAAAACCTCAGGCTATGATGGACTTGGTGACTTCAATAGTAAATACTCATAGCCCTACTTGGACAGATTGTCGCCAGCTCCTAAATACTCTTTTCACCACTGAGGAAAGGAGAGACATAATTGAAAAGGCACAGATATATTTGCGTGAGCAGGCCAGAGTGGGAAATATTTTTAATATTGACCGTCATCTCCAAGATAACTTTCCCTTGGAAGATCCTAATTGGGATCCAAACAATGGAATTCATCTGGCCAGACTTACCACCTACCGCCAGACACTTGTGCAAGGTATCCGCAGGGCATGCCAGAAGCCCACTAATATGTCTAAAGTCTCAGAAGTAGAACAGAAACCAAATGAGAGTCCAGGAGACTTTTTAGAGAGGCTGCAAGAAGCCTATCGTATATGGACTCCTTTTGACCCTGAAGCCCCTGAAAACAGCAGAATGATTACTGCTACATTTGTGGCCCAGTGCGCTTCTGATATTCGTAAGAAAATTCAGAAATCAGAAGGATGGGAAGGGATGCTGATGAGCCAAATTATGGCCATTGCACGCCGAGTTTATCGGAATAGGGATGAGGCTGAGAAGCAAGAGAAGAAGAAGTGGCAGAAGGAAAAGATGGTAATGCTAGCCACAGCAGTGAAGCAAGACCACCGCCCCTTAAATGGAGGGAGAGGGCGAGGAAGGAATCCACCACTGGGAAGGAATCAATGTGCAAATTGCAAGAAGGAGGGTCATTGGAAGCGGGAGTGTCCTGAACCCCTGAGGTTGGAAGAAGTACGCCCAGGCCCAGGCCCAGGCCCAGGCCCAGGCTCCGGCCCAAGAAACCAGGGACGGGGACGGGGAATGATCCGAAATGGAAGATATCAGAGACCAGGACAAGGACAGAATAGAGACAATTTCATTGGACTGGCAGAAGAGGATTTTACTCAAGACTAGGAACGACCGGACTCCATAAAGTTAGGCTTCCAGGAGCCCACGGTCACGATTCAATTAGGGAGCCATTTAATAGACTTTATGATTGATACTGGGGCTGAATACTCAGTACTCCCAGAACTATTGCAGAAAAAGGCATCCAAAAGTGTAGTCATTAAAAGTGCCACTGGACAGTCAGCTAAGAGGTCTTTCCTCCAACCTTTGGAATGCCAGATTGGGGGACATCGTTTAACCCATCAGTTTTTGTATATACCTGAGTGTCCAATACCTCTCTTAGGCAGAGATATGCTGTCCAAATTGCAGGCCCAAATCACCTTCACTCCTCGAGGTCCAGAAATGAAACTGCCATCAAAAGCAGCAGGAATAATTACCCTCTCAGTACCTAAGGAACAATCATGGCGCCTAATGTCAGCCCTGCAAGTCCAACCCACATTGGATACAGAATTAAACAAGGTCCTCCGAACTCTACAGGTGCCACCAGGAGTATGGGCCGAAAATAGCCCACCAGGAATGGCTAAGAATATAGCTCCAATTGTAGTAACCCTAAAACCTATGGCTACCCCCGTATCTGTAAAGCAATATCCCTTACCCCGGCGAGCAGCAGAGGGCATCCAGAAACATTTGGACCGCCTATTAAAATATGGTCTGCTTAAGCCTTGCCAATCAGAATGGAACACACCCCTTTTGCCTGTTCGAAAACCTGGGACAGATGAATACAGGCCAGTGCAGGACTTGAGGCTCGTAAACCAGGCTATCGAGACCTTGCACCCAAATGTACCAAACCCATATACCTTGTTGAGTTTGATCCCACCAGAAGCAACATTTTTTACTGTATTGGACTTGAAAGATGCATTCTTCTGTTGCCGGCTGGCACCACAGAGCCAACCTATATTTGCCTTCCAGTGGGAAGACCCTTTGACAGGAACAAAAGGCCAGCTAACCTGGACAAGATTGCCCCAGGGATTTAAAATTCCCCAACTTTATTTGGCACTGCCTTGGCGAGGGATCTAACAAGTTACCCCTCAATACCGGGAGAAAAGGTGGTTCTGCAATATGTAGATGATCTTATACTAGCGGCAAAGGATTTTAATACCTGTAAAGAAGGGACAGAGGAACTGCTCCACTTGCTCTGGGAAGCTGGCTACCGAGTTTCCCAGAAAAAGGCACAGTTATGTTTAGAAAAGGTCAAATATTTGGGCTTTGACATCTCACACCAACAACGAGCATTGAGACCAGAGAGGAAAGAAGCTATTTGCCTTATCAAGGAACCTACCACAAGAAAACAACTTAGAGGATTCCTGGGAACAGCAGGGTTTTGTAGACTATGGATACCTGATTTCAGCAGTCTGGCCAAGCCCTTACATGAAAGCACTCGAGGTGCAGAAAAGGACCCATTCGTATGGGGACCTGAGCAGAAACAAGCCTTTTTAGTTATCAAACAACGACTTATGGAGGCCCCAGCCCTTGGATTGCCTAATTCGGAAAAACCCTTTCAGCTGTATGTACATGAACAGAATGGGATTGCAGCTGCAGTCCTGACCCAGAGATTAGGAAGTTGGAACCGCCCAGTAGCTTATTTGTCTAAACAATTGGACTCAGTAGCAAAAGGATGGCCTCCATGCCTAAGGGCAGTAGCGGCCACTGCAAGCCTTGTCAAAGAAGCTGATAAATTTACCTTCGGCCAGACGATGTATGTGAATGTACCTCATGCTGTTCTGACACTCATGGAATATAAGGGTAGTTATTGGCTAACGAACCCAAGGATGGCTAGATACCAAGGCCTATTGTGTGAAAATCCCAGGATTCATCTACGAGTAGTGAATATGCTCAATCCAGCGACTTTGCTGCCCCTACCAGAGGTAGATGATGAGGAATCACATGATTGTCTCCAAGTAATGGATGAAGTTTATTCCAGTAGACCTGATCTGAAAGATGAACCATTGAAAAATCCAGATGTTGTATATTATACGGATGGTAGCAGTTACCTTCATGAAGGTGCCAGACGAGCAGGATATGCTGTGGTCACCAATGAGGAAGTTGTGGAAGCTGAAGCTTTGCCTGCTGGCACATCAGCACAAAAAGCTGAACTTATAGGCTTAACTAGAGCTCTGCAATTGGCAGCTGGATGTAAGGCAAACATCTATACTGATTCTAAATATGCCTTCTTAACCCTGCATGCACATGGAGCTCTATGGAAAGAAAGAGGTCTAATAGGAGCCCACGGGAAGGCCTTGAAATATGGACCTGAAGTAGAAATCCTGTTAGAAGCAGTATGGGCTCCAGAACAGATTGCTGTAATGCACTGCAAAGGTCATGGACGAGGAAGGGATCCAATAACCAGAGGAAATCATGCTGCTGACAAAGCAGCCCGAGAGGCAGCCCAAAAGCCTGTGGGAGGATTTATAGCAGCCCTCATACCAGAGGTAGTTCCAGAAGAAGTTAAACCTCACTATACCCCAGAAGAGAGGAAGTGGGCTGAACAGGAAGGAGCGGTTATGAAGGACGGTTGGATGATCCTGCCGGACAATAGGATTTATGTACCTCATCATCTAGCAGGCACAATTGTAAGAAATTATCATGAATCTACTCACCTTGGCGGTACTGCAACCAGAGAGAGTCTCAGTCGGAAGTTGTATATTATTAATCTATCACAATTAGCAACTTGCATTTCACAGAAATGTGTTCTTTGTGCTAAAAACAATCCCAGGCAGGGACCAGTACAACCTCCTGGAATTCAGCATGTGGGATATGTCCCCATGGAAAGCCTAATTGTGGACTTCACAGAGCTGGTCCCTTCTAAGGGATTCAAGTATCTCCTTGTGTTTGTAGATACTCTTACCGGATGGGTTGAAGCTTTTCCCACCCGAACTGAAAAGGCACGAGAGGTAACTAAGAGACTCCTCACTGAATTGATCCCAAGGTTTGGATTACCTAGATGCATTGGAAGTGATAATGGGCCAGCGTTCATTGATCAAGTAGTACAAGATGTATGTCGAGTCCTACAAGTAAAATGGAGACTGCATGCAGCATATAGGCCTCAGAGTTCAGGGAAAACTGAAAGAATGAATCGGACTCTGAAAACCCAATTGGCAAAATTAACCCAGGAAACGGGATTGGGATGGGTAGATGTGTTACCCATAACACTGTTTCGTGTTCGGTGTGCACCCACAAAAAGACTTAAGTTGTCACCTTTTGAGCTCCTGTATGGGAGACCGCCCTCCTTTGTTCAGGATATTCCAGCTGACCTTAAACAAATAGGAGATCATGTGACACAGGGACAAGTGCAATCTCTCTCCCGTGTTTTTGTTTCTCTTAACAGGTGGGCCCTCGAACGCACGCCGTGCAGCATTGCCGAGCCGATTCATCAGTTCCAGGCTGGCGATAGCGTATGGGTGAAAGAGTGGAAACGTGATCCACTTGCACCAAAGTGGCGTGGACCTTACACCGTCTTGCTCTCTACTGCAACAGCGGTGAAGGTAGCTGAGGTGACCCCCTGGATTCATCACTCTCGTTTGAAGAAGTCCGAAGGCAGTTGGACGTGCAAAGGTGACCCCTCTAATCCTTTAAAACTAACTCTCTCCAAAAACCCCTGTATCTAGCCCTACCGGGAACGGGCTAGGTCACGGGCAACATTTGACGACCGGCCTGCTGCAGCCACAACCTGGAAGCTGGCTGACCTGCGCACGCCTGAAGCTTGAGGAGCGTCTGAACCAGCAACTGTGAACGGAAAGATTCTCTAATACAATTGATTGACTGCCCCCTTGTGGAACAATTATCAGAGATATTACTCATTGGGGATCCTCGGGATATATGTTTTGGTCTTGGTGGTTCCCCATTTCTGTCACTGGGGGAATTATATTGGGGCTAATAATTATTTGCTATCACAATAAGGTAATCTTTTGTGGAAGGAATGCATATACTAGACATCAACATGATTTTATTATTAATCCTGATCCCTTGGGAAGGGGAAGGGTCCTTGAATCTGACCAAATTGGCTAAATATGGATTCAGCCATGACCACAATATGTGGGTAGGCTTAGCTGAGATGGTAGCCAATGTTGCAAATAGGACCAATTGCCTTGTTTGCTCTCTTGGGCCAGATGATTCAGAGGGAGGTATGCCCTTATTACCGATACCATTAGATGCCATTGGTATGGTAAGCGAAATGCCACACCAAACAGAAATACAGAATTTCCCCGGATGGAACTCAACTAAACCATTACGAGTTATACCTGTACAAGGGGAATTCTGTGTACATAAATCATCAGATGCAGCTGATTCTCCCATGATAGGCTCTTCTCATTGTCACTATACTTGGGATTATATTAAGAATAGTCATACCTGGGCACACGGTACTACCTATCGAACTCGGAATACCTTGCCCTGTGCACCTCCTTTTATTCACGCATGGAAAGTGGTGTGGAACATAACTGTGACAGAAAAAGGCAATCTAACATACTGCACTGTGAACTCTCTACCTCTTTTGGTATTTCGCCTTCTGTACTCCACGTACCAAAAACCTCAGACCCGATGGTTGTGGTGGATATGTGGAGAATGGGCATACAAAAAGCTCCCTTCCAAATGGAGTGGGACTTGTTTCTTGGGTTGGGTATTACCACCAATGTGGATTATGCCCACTAGTTCGGCCAGGCGAACACGAAGGAATGCTGATATTTCTCATATAGCAGGAGGAAGTACCCAAAGTTGGAGCGGTACTGATGATTGGCCGCCAGAGCGCATTATAGCCTATTATGATCCTGCCTCCTGGAATCCTGGTGAGCTCATACAAGGGGCACGGGATCCTATTTATAATCTAAACAGAATAATTCGATTGCAAGCAGTAGTGGAACTTGTAACCAATGCAACGGCCCAGAGTTTGAGACTTATTGCACAACAGTTGGATGAAAGTAGAGCCGCCATTTTGCAGCTGAAAATGGGAATGGATTATGTACTTGCCAGGCAGGGAGGCCTATGTGGAGTCTTGAACTTGACAGGGAATGCCTGTTGCTTTAACATTTCTGATAATGGTGAGGCAATCCGTGTGTTGGCCACAAAGATGGAGAATATAGCACATGTCCCAGTACAAACATGGGAAGGATGGGATATGGGATGGCTCACCAATTGGTTACCTAATGTCACAGGACTCAAAGGGATACTATTGTCTTGCTTGTTTTTCTTGACAGTAGTGGTAATGGTTTTGTGTATGATGCCATGTATCATTTCATGTTTTAGAAGTACAATTAGCAAGATGGTTTCAAATGAAACTCTACCTCATATCATGGCCCTATACAGAGCTTTACCTCAGGAATATGATGAAGGTCAAGCTATCAAGGACACTTGGGATGAAGGTCCTTGAGCTTGAAAGGGGGGAATGTGGCATTTGAATATAGACTGCATTTTTAATCAAGACTTATATTGGCTTATATCTTGATCAGGTTCCTAAATTAAATGGGCTTAGATTTTCAAATGTTTCATGCCAGGCAGAAAGAACCTTGGCAAGAGGTTTTTCTCCTAAGACAAGGGGGCCCCATTGATTTATAGTAGAAAAACAATTCTCAAAGTCATAAAAAGGGAGAATTACATATGCTGCCCTTGCAGACTGAGAAAACACAATTAAAGGCAAGGGTAAATAGTAAAATAATACCAATGTGCCTCCCAGTAAAATGAGCCAGATCTTCTTTCCAAGGTTAAAAAGGCCAAGAGCAATGGAGAGGCATCTAGCTGGCAGAAAAAGAGAGCATTTTAAAGAAATCTTTAAAAGCTGTTTCTTTTTCTTAAACTGAGAGAGTTAAAAAGGTTAAATGTTGGGAAAGGCAACTGGCTTGGCTGGAGAAGAAGCATCTAGCTGGCTGGGAAAGGAGGGGGAAAGGAGGGGGAAAGGGGGGAGGTGTAAACTGAAGAGGCTTCTTTTTAAAAGCTGTTTTTTACTGAGTTCCTTTTTACTTTACAAAGGCTTTATTCTTTTAAAAGGCTACCTATGATAAGTGAATGAAATATATTAGCTTAAATATATTGGCTTAAATGTAATTATGCAAAGGATTTAAGGAATGCTAGATTCTTATTTCATATGGTTGTAAGAGTTGTATTTATCCTGAAATTAAGTCAGCCACCAGCCTAGCCCCCCTGCTAGACAGAAGACGCCATCCAAGCACTCTTGATATATAAGGTTGTCAGGCATTTGTTTAGAAACTTTCAAATGAAGGAAATCTTTCAATATTGATGTGAAATTCAAGATCCTTGACATCTGTTGAACATAAAAATGTAAGATTAAACATTTGTTTTAGAAGGCAATAAGGGCAAGGAGGGCAAGAGGTGAGCTGGTAATTAAGATTCCATGTAAGATATATTATTACTTATTTGTCATTTATATATAGCTCTTTGTCTCCCTTATAAGGGCAAGGAAGTGGGTGTATCTTTTGTGGGTGTATCTTTTGTGATTGGTTCTACCAAACAGCCAATAGGAATTTCAACCAGGCTGATTGGACAGAGGCAGCCACAGGAGGAGCAAAGGGGGCTGGATTAAGGGAATATAAGTGCTGGCCAGGATGGCAAGAGGCCAGGCCAGAGCTTGGTAACCATATACCACTGAGCCTCTCATTTATTTGTCTGACAAATAAATTATTATTTTAATTTCTCTATTGCTGCGTTGAATATTTCATTCCAGCTAAGCGTTAACCACAAGCAGGGTGCTACAGTAGTAGTTGATGTATGTATGTATGTATGTATGTATGTATGTATTTTCTATACCGCCCTATACCCGAAGGTCTCAGGGCAGTTCACATAAAATATCAAATACATAAAATCAAAACAAAACCAACAACACAATTAAAAACAAATAAACCCCAAAGTTGACAACTGAGGGCAGTGGCACCTGAAGCAGGGCTTCTGATGGCAATCTAAAAGAATGGACATGTTCATGTGAAAGATGACCCCAATTTAGTTAGGCACATGTATTGAATGAAATGATTGGAGTGGGGTGAGGGTTTGCTAAGGATATGCTAACACCTGTAGCAATTGGGACATCTGGACCAGCCCGAAACCCAAATTCACCAGAATCAGAGGTGGTAGCAGTCAAGTGATAAGCTGCTTCCATTGAGAGCTACTGTGTTAATCAGCCTCTGCCCATGACAGCTGAACAGTGACAAACTGCTTATATCACATCACAAATGCATTTGTGTAAATGTAATGGAAGGACAGATCGTGAAGCTGAAGCTCCAGTACTTTGGCCACCTCATGAGAAGAGAAGACTCCCTGGGAAAGACCCTGATGCTGGGAAAGATGGACACAAGAAGAAGGGGACACAGAGGACGAGATGGTTGGACAGTGTTCTCGAAGCTACCAGCATGAGTTTGACCAACTGCGGGAGGCAGTGGAAGACAGGAGTGCCTGGCGTGCTCTGGTCCAGGGGGTCACGAAGAGTCGGACACGACTAAACAACAACAAGAAGTGGTGGGCAAGGCGGGAAGAGAGATATTTGTGGAGAGGGTAAATGAATGGTCTTGCACTGTCAGGTCAGTGGTTCTCTGGACTAGAAGGGGCAAGTTATATGTCCATCTGCAAGCATGAGAATTGGTACCAAGAATCTAAAGAACATAAGAGAAACTTTTAGCTGAAGAGGTATATTGGGCGATATCCACTCACAGCAGACCACTTGTGCAGCAGCCATTCCGCAAAGAGGAGTCTCATTCTTAGCACGCCACATCAACCAGACCCAACAGATAAACTGCACTTGTGAATGAAGTTGCTTAACCCCAGTTGTGCTGACCTTACATTGGGTCTCACCCATACTGCTTTGCAGATCATGTTGCTTTCCGCAGCCAAATTTCATACTGTGGAAAAACGAGACAATTCAAATTATAACTGATGTTTTTCTTTTTTTCTTTCCCCCCACAGAAGAATTGAGAAAGCAAACCATCTGGTGTATATTGATAGATATGCCTTCCAGAATCTTCCCAGTCTCAGATATTTGTGAGTATTCCTGACGTTGCGGCTGTATTCCCTGGAAAATTGTCCTTTTGTACAGACTTTTTCTTGCCTTATTACTGTTTTGAACTGCTGAATCAAGGCGCCACATGAGAACTGGATTGGCAGCTACAGTGGTACCTTGGGTTAAGTACTTAATTCATTCCGGAGGTCCGTTCTTAACCTGAAACTGTTCTTAACCTGAAGCACCACTTTAGCTAATGGGGCCTCCTGCTGCTGCCGCGCCACCGGAGCACGATTTCTGTTCTCATCCTGAAGCAAAGTTCTTAACCCGAGGTACTATTTCTGGGTTAGTGGAGTCTGTAACCTGAAGTGTATGTAACCTGAAGCGTATGTAAGCCGAGCAGAGGCGTAGCATGGGTTGTCAGCACCCGGGGCAAGGCAAGTAATTTGCGCCCCCTAACCCAGTAGGAGCAGAGAGCTACAAGTGCGAGCGCGCCCCCCCCAGATGTTGCACCCGGTGCGGCCGGGCCCCCCTGCACCCCCCACGCTATGCCACTGAAGCGGAGGTACCACTGTACTGGGCAAAGGATAAAATGGCCCTAATAATCTAGATTGGAGCTTTCCAAACTTTTCATGTCGGTGATACACATTTTTAGACATGCATCATTTCACGACACAGCAATTCAGTTTTACTAGCAAACCGGAGGTTAAACTAACTCCTTTCCAGCCCTAGAAGGAGTGTTCACACGACACACCTACACACTGCAGCCAACACACTAGCATGTCATGACACACAGTTTGGAAAACTCTGGTCTAAATTGTCCAAGCAAGTGATGTTTTCCCTTCTTACTTACTCAACTCTTTTTCTCTCTTGCCTGCACAATAAGCATTTAAACTTCACATGGAAAGCCATGAGCTGCGGCTCCCATTTATATGCAGCGCTGGGAGATGAGATGCCTTTTAATAAGAAAGCATCTGATTGTCAAGCTTAATTCCACATCTGTTTGAATGGCACCCTTCACAATGGATGCAGGTCTCCCGATATGCTTGCCACATCCGCTCCCATGGGGTTTCCATCATAATTCGTGGATAATTAATCCTACCCTCTGTACAAAGTACCCTCCAAAAATAGTCAAGCTGCTGTTAGCATCTGACCTGAATCTGACTGATAATATCTCTTCGGTCGTAAGTAAAGAGAGGAAATATAATGAAATCCAGCGGACTCGATTAAAATGGAAAGGGTGGCTTTGGGGCTTTGTGGACCACACTCCCCCCCCCCCCCGCCCCTCACACCAGCGCGGATTTTAATTCTTAGCCCTGATTCAGCACAGCTGGTATGATACAAATTTCCTACATGGGAGACTCCTTGCTGCAGAGGAGAAAGTCTGGCTATATGAGAAAAGCCTAATTATGTGCCCCACAGTTATTATTATTATTATTATTATTATTATTTATTAATTATACCCCACCCATCTGGCTGAGTTTCCCCAGCCACTCTGGGTGGCTCCCAATTGAATGTTAAAAACAATACAGCATTAAATATTAAAAACCTGCCTAAACAGGGCTGCCTTCAGATGTCTAATGGACAATGAGCACATGGACACAAGTATTTTGGTTTTGGGGTTCGAATAGGCCACAAATTTATTGGTTAGAGATGTGAGCAGTTTGGCTCGACTCCCACCCATCTGCAGGGAGTCCAACTAAGGGTAAAACACCAATAGGGGGAGCCCTATGACTTACATCAAATAGGAGCACTCCGAAGGGTCCCCGTTGGGGTTGTGATATGGCCCTAGCCTATGTCTGGACATCGGCAAGAAGCCACACCCCTGGATCCCTTCAGCAGGATACCCTAACTGAGGAGGTGCAGGCAGAGGCTACAACCTCCCCTCCATCCAAACAAAGGCTTACCCAATGCCTAACCACCAGCAAAAAAGGAGGGTCTACCCTCCCACAGCCCCACCCCCCACCTGGCACTGATTGGCCAGCAGTGCCACACTGGGTGTGGCCCCGCATCTGGGACAACACGGAAGGGGGCGTCAACTCTCTGCCCCCTTGCTGGATCACTGCAGAGTCCCAGAAGCCTAGTTGCAACGCCGCCCACTGGAAAACGAGAGTGGATTTCTCTCATTTTTGATTATGTGCATGGGAGATTCCCTTCCAGCTCTACAGTTCCATGATGATAAATGGGGAGTGTTTACTTATACATTTAGTACCAGTGTAAAGGGACGCAGGTGGCGCTGTGGGTTAAAGCCTCAGCGCCTAGGACTTGCCGATCGAAAGGTCGGCGGTTCGAATCGCTGCGGCGGGGTGCGCTCCCGCTGCTCGGTCCCAGCGCCTGCCAACCTAGCAGTTCGAAAGCACCTCCGGGTGCAAGTAGATAAATAGGGACCGCTTACCAGCGGGAAGGTAAACGGCATTTCCGTGTGTGGCTCTGGCTCGCCAGAGCAGCGATGTCACGCTGGCCATGTGACCCGGAAGTGTCTTCAGACACCGCTGGCCCCTGGCCTCTTGAGTGAGATGGGCGCACAACCCCAGAGTCTGTCAAGACTGGCCCGTATGGGCAGAGGTACCTTTACCTTTTAACCAGTGTAAAGGTAAAGGTAAAGGTAAAGGGGCCTCTGACCATTAGGTCCACTCATGGCCGACTCTGGGGTTGCGGTGCTCATCTTGCTTTATTGGCCGAGGGAGCCGGCATACAGCTTCCGGGTCATGTGGCCAGCATGACTAAGCCACTTCTGGCGAATCAGAGCAGCGCACAGAAACGCCGTTTACCTTCCCGCCAGAGCGGTACCTATTTATCTACTTGCACTTTGACATGCTTTCGAACTGCTAGGTTGGCAGGAGCAGGGACCGAGCGATGGGAACTCACCCCGTCGCAGGGATTCAAACCGCCGACCTTCTGATCGGCAAGTCCTAGGCTCTGTGGTTTAACCCACAGCGCCACCCGCCTCCCAGTACCAGTATAGAATCGCAGAATTGTAGCATTTTGAAGGCAGACAACATTATTATGATGGGGGAAACCAGACCCTGACTTCTGTTTTTCCAAAAGGAGTCTCATAATTCCCCTTCCCTGATTAGCAGCATCTCTCCAGGATTTCAGACCGGGAGTCTTTCTGACCCTTACCTGGAGATGCTGGGGATTGAACCAGGGACCTCTTGCATGCAAAGCAGATGCTCTAATCACTGAGCTATGGGCATGCCTAGGAAACAGAGTGGGCATCCACTTGTATAGATGCCATGTAGCTCCTGCTGCAGACCTGAACTTGCAGACAACAGAGCGTTTTGCAGGGAAGGCTGCTCATTTCCTCTTGTTAGTAGCTTTCGTGTATAAGAAAGGTTAACAAGCATCAAACCCTTGTGCTCAGAGACAGAACTTTGAGGAGGAGATGGCAACCATGTGCCTCTGCAGCCTTCAGCTTCCCCACCCTGGCTCTTGTTTATTGCACAGAAACAAGACCAGCTTCGGGGAGGGAGCCGCTCAATTTGGTTCTTAAGAGCTGTGACAAATTCAAAGGCCAAGCAGCCATTCATCATTTCGAAGCTGAGGCCCCCATACCTGGCGCCAGCTCTGCCGTGTGACTTTGTATTATTTTTCATTCCGGCATGGTAATGTGTTTACAAATGTTGTGGCGGTCCAGCCCCGGCGCCCGTTTTCGCTTCACGCTGGTCGGCTGATGGGATGGAATTAGAGAAAAGACAGGGAAACCTGCGCGCTTCATCACAGCCTTGCACACTCTGCTGAGAAACCTCAAGTGGCTTTTTAGAAAGTCATGAATAAAGACAAGGCACTTGAGCAGCAAAAACAAGTGCAGATTGGGAGATCTGTCCCCGCATCCATTTCTTTTCCAAATATCCCCCTGGTTCATCATGCGCTTTGCCTAAACCTCTGACCTCTCACCTTGGTGGCGGGGAGATGTTTATCTACCAAATTTTTCAATAAAAGGAGCCCAATAGCCCCTTCCCCCCTACATACCAGTTGCACACATTCTGAGTCAGGATTTTATCCATTCCCCATTTATTCCTTAATCTTTCATTCAGTCGCACAGCAGCTCTTTTCAGCTGGCTTTCGCAACCCCAGCGCGCCCCACCAGCTGCAATATCCTAATTGTAAACTTACAGCTTGTGAGCTCCTTCATTCAGCTGATACCAGTTATTCTCCTTCACTTTCCAGAAGGCTCATCCATACTGCTGTTTGATGCGAATGACAAGCCTGTTAACTCTCCTCCATATCACTGCCCTCTTGCATTTTCCCTCCCCTCTGTTTGGGTTTTCTATACCCTCTCCTTCGCAAAGCATCCCTGGTATGAGAAAATCCAAATCCAGGATGGGGAGGGTGTGGAAAGGCAGCGATGCAGGGGAGAATGACCTATGGACTGTGGGAAATGAATGGCGGCACAGGAATATAGCTCAGTTGGTAAATTATGAGACTCTTAATCTCAGAGTCATGGGTTTGAGCCCCATGTTGGGCAAAAGATTCCTCCATTGCAGGGGGCTGGACTAGATGACCCCATGTGCTCCCTTCCAACTCTACAATCCTATGATTTTATAAGCTTATTCTCCACATTAAAGCATGGTCATATTCTAGACTCATATCTACATGGGGCTGCCCTTCAGGCTGACCCAGAAACTCCAGCGGGTGCAGAATGCCGCGGCGAGACCCCTTACGGGGTCCTTGCCATGGGATCACATTCATCCGGTGCTATACCAGCTGCACTGGCTCCCGGTGGAGTACAGGATCAGGTTTAAGGTGCTGGTTTTAACCTTTAAAGCCCTATATGGCCTAGGACCCTCGTACCTATGGGACCGCCTCTCCTGGTATGTCCCACAGAGAAACTTACGGTCTTTAAACAAACCTCCCGGGCCACAGGGAGGTTAGGCTGGCCTCAACCAGAGCCAGGGCTTTTTCAGGCGTGGCCCCAATCTGGTGGAACGTTCTATCACAAGAGACTAGGGTCCTGCGGGACTTGACGTCTTTCTGCAGGGCCTGCAAGACAGAGCTGTTCCACCAGGCCTTTGGCCAAGGCGCAGTCTGACCCCCTCCTTTAGTAATCCTCATAGAGCTCTAGCCCAATGGTTGCCACTAATTTGATTTTGAATTGATTTTAGAGTGTTATGTTACTTTTATTTTTGTTAGCCGCTCTGAGCCCGGCTTCAGCTGGGGAGGGCGGGATATAAAAAATATATATCTTTATTTTTATTATAATAATATTATTATAGAATTCAGATATGAAAAGGCCTACCATCTGCCTCACTTTCTCACAGAACCTTTTCCTGTCCATTCATGGAGCTTTCCCTGTTTTCAGGGGTTTCATCACGTCTAGTGATGTGAATCTTGTCCTAATAAGAGGGATCTGCTGAGCGCAAGGGTTGTCCTCTTTTACTGAGCTACATAATAAAAAGAGGCGCAGGATCTGGCTTTACATCTTGTTTTTAATCCTGTGAATATTTGTTTAAATTGAGATGGGGAAATTGCAGCTACTCAATTACCTTCTCCCACATGTTAATTGGAAAAAAAACTCACAACCCTTAACTCTAAAGGCCTAGTTAATAAAGCATCCATGCTGGTGATTGAGAAAGCTTTCAAGGTGGCCAATCCCTTATTTAGGCGGCATTCTTTCCTAAGTTGCAGAAGTTAATAAACATCATTAGAGTCCGATTAAGTTTGTTAGAGGGACGCAGCTGGCGCTGTGGGTTAAAGCCTCAGCGCCTAGGACTTGCCGATCGAAAGGTCGGCGGTTCGAATCCCTGCGGCGGGGTGCGCTCCCGCTGCTCGGTCCCAGCGCCTGCCAACCTAGCAGTTCGAAAGCACCTCCGGGTGCAAGTAGATAAATAGGGACCGCTTACCAGCGGGAAGGTAAACGGCGTTTCCGTGTGCGGCTCTGGCTCGCCAGAGCAGCGATGTCACGCTGGCCACGTGACCCGGAAGTGTCTCCGGACAGCGCTGGCCCCTGGCCTCTTGAGTGAGATGGGCGCACAACCCCAGAGTCTGTCAAGACTGGCCCGTACGGGCAGGGGTACCTTTACCTTTACCTTTAAGTTTGTTAGGGGCTCATATATATATATATATATATATATATATATATATATATATATATATAAATAATTAATAATAATAATGAAAGGCAGCCCTTGACTTGCTTCCAAAGATTTTTCACACAGAGGATGAAATTGTTAATTGCTCCTCCTGAATGGATGCAAATCTGTTTCCAAATGGTAACTTGCTGCCCTTTTCACAGATACAAGCCTCATTAGAGGAAAAGAGTAAATGGAGGCATTGTCTGCTGGGATAATATATCTTTGCCTTTTCAGATCACACCACTGGATTCTTTTTGTTTCCAAAATTACTTTGCATTTGTAATCGAGACGCCAGAATGCCCTGAAACCACCATTGTTATCTCTTCCACTCTCATCCTCAGATATACAATTCAAATTCAAAAAGAGAAAATAGATTGAAAAACAACATCCCCTGAAACAGTGGCACTGGCTCTTAACATATTGGTTATTCTTGTGAATATGTTTTAACAGGGGTGTTAGGGGAGGGGTAGTAGCTCTGGTGGGGGGTGACACGTTGTGCTCCTTCTGTGGGAGTTTGTCCACTCAGCTCTCACCTGTGGCTCCGAGAAGCTGTCAGCATGCGACAGCGGCTACACCCTGCGAATGGCTTCAACTGGCCAGCTGAACCTGGTGTGGGTAGCCAACGGGTCTCAAACCCTTGTTGAGTTAGGGACTGCCCCTGCATGTGAAGAGAGGCTTCGGCAGATTGAATGGATAAGGCCAGTACAGTGGCACCTCGGGTTACAGATGCTTCAGGTTACAGACTCCGCTAACCCAGAAATAGTACCTCAGAAGATGGAAAGTACAAGACATACCAACTATTCAGGAGTGGCGGGCGAAGTTGACGGAATATGCAGAACTTGCCAAACTGTCTGGGAAGATCCGGGACCAGGGAGATCAAAGATACCAAAATAACTGGAGTGAATTTATTAAATATTTAAAGAAGAATTGTAAAGAGGTCAAGACACTAGCAGGATTGACATAATACCTCCAATGTATAATAGTACTAATATGAGAATGATGTGCGTGATGGAAAGAGGATAAATATACCAGTTGTGGGGAGGGAGGGGGGTCGCGACTCGGCAGAGTCAAAGGGAATGTATGGTGCTATTACAATTTGTTGGAAAAGAATATGTAAGGAAAACAATAAAAATTCACTTGGAAACAAGAAATAGTACCTCAGGTTAAGAACTTGGCTTCAGGATGAGAACAGAAATCGTGCTCCGGTAGCACGGTGGCAGCAGGAGGCCCCATTAGCTAAAGTGGTGCTTCAGGTTAAGAACAGTTTCAGGTTAAGAACGGACCTCCAGAACTAATTAAGTTCTTAACCCGAGGTACCACTATAGTGGGTCCAACGGTTCAGACGGCGCAAGCTGTAGAGGGGAGTGAGGGGTAGATAGGGCTTGTCAACCTGGGAAGGTAGCCCATCTAGGAGAAGGAAAACCTTGACCCTAAATCTCCTTGTGGGATGTCTTTGTTAGGATAAAAGGCTAAAGAGTAAACCCTTCCAGCTGCTAACCCAGTGGTTCGACTTCGCCCCGGAGGCGTGCTCCATTGTCTCTCGACAGAAGCCAACAACGACTGTGTTATTATAATAATAATAATAATAATAATAATAATAATAATAATTTTTATACCCCCACCCATCTGGCTGGGCTTCCCCAGCCACTCTGGGCGGCTTCCAACAAAATATTAAAATACAGTAATGCATCAAATATTGAAAGCTTCCCTAAACAGGGCTGCCTTCAGATGTCTTCTAAAAGTCTGGTAGTTGTTGTTCTCTTTGACATCTGGTGGGAGGGTGTTCCACAGGGCAGGCGCCACTACCGAGAAGACCCTCTGCCTGGTTCCCTGTAACTTGGCTTCTCGCAGTGAGGGAACCGCCAAAAGGCCCTCGGCGCTGGACTTCAGTGTCTGGGTAGAACGATGGGGGTGGAGACACTCCTTCAGATATACTGGACCAAGGCCATTTAGAATCACTCTCTAAACACTTTTCTCTGTTCCTCTAGCCAGGCATGGCCAAACTTGGCCCTCCAGCTGTTTTGTGACTACAATTCCCATCATCCCTGACCACTGGTCCTGTTAGCTAGGGATGATGGGAGTTGTAGTCCCAAAACAGCTGAAGGGCCAAGTTTGGCCATGCCTGCTCTAGCCCACTTTACTGAAA
The DNA here is from genome assembly GCF_964106915.1 of Podarcis gaigeae. Classification (NCBI taxonomy): domain Eukaryota; kingdom Metazoa; phylum Chordata; class Lepidosauria; order Squamata; family Lacertidae; genus Podarcis; species Podarcis gaigeae. Next base: position 107,416,033 of record NC_139680.1, on the reverse strand, counting down.
AGGCTCTGGAACAGAGCCTTACACCGAAATCAGATCCTTGGCCCGTCTGGTTCAGTGGCCTGAGACCTTCTGCATGCAAGGCAGAATCTCTACGCTGAGCTATGGCCCTTCTGTCTGACCTACACTGTGCTGCCCTTAGAAACAGGTGTGTTAGAAAACCTATATGTAAACACACCACACTTTTTTAAAAAATTAAAAAAACTGAGAAGCCCAGCTTTACTTAAGTTGTTTAGAAGGCCTTCACTAACAGAAATTATTCACCTGGTGCTGAAAAGGCCACAAAAATAGTGCCAAGCGAGCATCCCTGAGAAGACTATTCCATAACTGTGGTGCCACTACCAAAAAGACTCTCTCCTAATGGTTACCTGCCTCACCACCAGGGAAGAATTGCTGTTGTATTTTAGACATGCATCATTGTTTCTGTTCTGCTGCAGTTCATCTTCCACCCAAAACTACATTTTTCATCTTACTGAAGCACAATTACATAATCGTGTAATTACCGTACATAACATAGCGTGAATAAATTCTGTAAATGACATTATTCCACCCATTCATATCAGTATGAAAGAAACACAATGCAAATGGGGAAAGAAACATATGATTTGCAGACGGAAAACAACGATGCCAGCAAATGCTGATCTACTGATCACATTTGCTGGACTGATTTCTGTTCTGGACATGGGACAAATAAGTGGACATTGTCAATATCCACTTGTTTCTATTTTGGCTGGAATCTTTTGACAACCCTATTTGCTACTATCTATGATAACGGAGTTCTGCCTCCGCTCTGATTGCCAGCTGATGGGAATCACAAGTGGGGGAAGTTCTGTTGTTGCACTCAGGTCCTGGCCATGGAATTCCCATTGGCAACTAGTTGGCCACTGGGAGAACAGGATGCTGGACTAGATAGGTCTTTGGCCTGATCCAGCAGGGCTTATGAACCTCACTTGGCAGAGAGAACTGGAGCAAGTCTTCCAAAGAGGATCTTAATACCCAGATAGAAAAGAAGGCAATCGGATATGGAAAATCGGATATGGAAATATGGAAACATCATGAGAGGCAGGACTGAGGTTTGGAGATGCTTTGACGTTCAGACTGTGGGAAGCCGTAAAATCAGAATTATAATTCAGAAGACAAATGGATCTTTTTTATTTTATTTTTTATTTTTATTGGATTATGATTTGATATGTTAATTGGATGTTTTTTATTGGAAAATTAATAAACGCTCTAACAGAAAAGAAGGCAACCAGGCCCCGAGCTGTTTAGGTCTTTTTAAAAATTAAAGCCAGCACTTTAAATTGGCCTTCAAGTGGGAGCTGGTGAAGCTGACAAACAGAGGCTTCATATGATCAAACCACCCGGCCTTAGTGAAAAATCTTGTAGCTCTTTCCCCCCCAAAACCGTAGAATGTTTAAAGATACGATGAGTCAGGTTGCACTTATTATACCAAAGCTGACATGCAGAGGAAGCCATGTTAGTCTGTTACAAGGCGTCATTCTGAGAGATTGTCAAGAAAAGGGAAATATACGCCTAACGCAAGTCAAAGGTTCAATAAGAACGCAGTGCAAGTAGAAGACAAGATGAATACTGAAACCGCAAGATGATAATAACCATGTAGACTGGGCTCACCCTTTAAAATAACTAAGTAGACCAGGCCTGCCCCTGAGTTTCATCCCTGCCACTATCTAGGTTTTTCTAATTTTTTCCTTAAACTTTTTTTTATTATTTAGTCTGTTTCTATAAGATAATACTTCTAGCCGATTACTTCTCATTTCAGGGATTTACACAGTATTTCATTTGTTTTGTGCACTACCTAGAGGTCCTGCTAAGGAGCCAGAAGACCCAATCGGTCAGATAATTTTATAAAAGAAAGCTGGAAAGGTGCAGCAGCCACATGGCAAAGTTCAATCCCACTCCAGCCATTTGGCTCAGTCAGTAGAGCATGAGACTCTTAATCTCAGAGTCATGGGTTTGAGCCCCATGTGGAGTGAAAGATTCCTGTGATGCCTTTGCTCCCACGAAGCACAGTCAGGAAGACGAGCCATACTGAATGAGACATCAGGCCCGTCGCTGTTCCTTCTGATATATAACGATTGCAGAGATTCGTCAGCTTTCGCATGCTCGCAGCAACGGCAATCTAAATCCCTCCTTCGCATGCTGCTTTCCTGTGAAGCAAATGCACGGAGGATAGGAAATGAGACGGATAATGAACCCTTATTAGACTGTGAATGGCCCAGCTGAAACTCTACGGAACGTTTTGATAGCGTGCATTATAGACACCTTCTTTGAGGGCTCACTTTGGAATGGAAATGGCGGCTCCATTCATCCCGATGTCAGCTAGAATGCCATTAGAACTGGCTGATGCATTGCATCGATGCTCACATTTGTACATGAATACCTGATGATTCTTCCTTGTGCTGTCAGAAGCACTTTGGAATCATAGCCAGAGCACAGCCATGAAGATGATACATCTTTTATTCCATCACTGCCGTTCTTGACCCCTGCTTGGCGTAGCCTTGTTTTACCTCCACTGTCAGCTAATTGCTAGGAATCACAAATGGGAAGAGCCCTGTTGCACTCAGAATCTTCTTATCTTCTTCCAATATTGAATAGTCTTCTAGGTGCCTAAGGGCATTGTATGTTTCTTAAATTGTTTTGATGCTCTTCTTTTGGTATATAAAGCACAGCAAAAGTTCTGAAATGATGGCTGCAGTTTCCTCTTCCAAGGCTTAAACTGGGTTTATCATAATTTCATCTGCCTGGGGAACCCTGGGAACTGTAGTTTTAATATGACGCCTCCAAACTGGCATGGGTTTTGTTTGTTTTTCAATAATAATAATAATAATAATAATAATAATAATAATAATAATAATAAATTTATTTATACCCCACCCTTCCTGGCCAGGGCCAGGCTCAGGGCGTCTAACACTAAATATGAATTACAATAAAATGTAATAGAAAGACAACAACCAATTAATTAAAATACAGCTTAAAATACAGCCTCATTTTAGTAGTAGCCCATAAATCAAGACCGTAAAGGGAGGAAACATCAGATACACACCCGAGCCAGCTATCCATGCTGGTCCTACATGGGGCAGAAAAAAAGCCAAGGGAAAATTTATATACCAAATCCCATATAAGGAGTCAGAGTGAGTCTAAGCCGAAGGCCAGGCAGAACAGCACCATCTTGCAGGCCCTGCGGAAAAATCCCGCAGGGCCCTAGTCTCTTGTGACTAAGGCAACATATCAATAGTAGTACATTAATGGTGGATTTATACTGGATCATCTGCACATCATTCCACGTTATTAGTTGTTCTTTGATGCTTCCCCAGCATTATTGTATTATTGTCGTATGGAGAGGGGCTCTTGTGTGCAGCAAAGGTGTGGTACAACATTGCAGGATTTCAACAGGAAGCTATAGGACATGAACCAATTGGAAATGAAGCAATATGTCTGCAATATGACCTGCACATGAAAAACATGTAAGCAGAGTTATAGAAGACATCAAACACTACCCAGAATTTGGAATATGGGGGGGGACTAAATATTGAATAACAAAATGAGGATAACAAAAATTTGCCTGCAACTTTTCTTCCTCTGTTTCATTTCAGTCATTTGTTATTCTTTACTTTTCCTCAGAGATGTGCTAACAACCTGTACTTATTCCCTCTAGGTTGCTATCAAACACTGCAATCATGTATTTACCCGTCGTTAACCAGATACATTCTTCCGTGAAGTTTGTGCTGTAAGATTTTACTGGATTATTCTAATATTTTGGGATTTTGACCATTTTTCTTGGGTTGCCCATGAAGGAAAGAGGGAGGAGGAATTATTTAAAACTGAATTCGTCCATGCCAAGAGTTGAATCAGTTCTAGTTTGTTGGAGGAAATCTCAACCAGATTTCCACACTGAATTTTGCATTGAAACATCTGCAAGTAAGAAAGAAACCAATGATCTTCAACGTTTTGATGTCTTTGAATGTTTACTGCGTTGCATCCGGGTTTTCCCTGACATTTTGCCGATTTGGCAAAATATCCCTCCCCACCACCACCACCACCACACACACCATTTTTACACCTGAAAACCAGGACATGTCTGGAATTTTCCTGATGTATGGCAAGCCTCCCCAACAGTGCTGGGGAGGGGTGATGCTAGCCCCTTTTCTTCTCTACGTGTGACTGAGATTGAGTGGAGAGAAAACTCCTGAAGAGGGCTGCAAATCCATACTGTATATCCATAAGAATGCATGATCCTTGAGGTCAGATTTGTTGGCATGCATCCAAGGAAACGGGGGCAATTCGCAGGCCCCCAGCTGGTGCCAGCCCACCAGGCAGTGTGCCAGGTGAACTCCGGTCCTTTGTTGTTGTTGTTGTTTAGTCGTTTAGTCGTGTCCGACTCCTCGTGACCCCATGGACCAGAGCATGCCAGGCACTCCTGTCTTCCACTGCCTCCCGCAGTTTGGTCAAACTCATGCTGGTAGCGCGAGAACACTGTCCAGCCATCTCGTCCTCTGTCATCCCCTTCTCCTTGTGCCCTCCATCTTTCCCAACATCAGGGTCTTTTCCAGGGAGTCTTCTCTTCTCACGAGGTGGCCAAAGCACTGGAGCCTCAGCTTCACGATCTGTCCTTCCAGTGAGCACTCAGGGCTGATTTTCTTAAGAATGGATAGGTTTGATCTTCTTGCAGTCCATGGGACTCTCAAGAGTCTCCTCCAGCACCATAATTCAAAAGCATCAATTCTTCAGCGACCAGCCTTCTTTATGGTCCAGCTCTCACTTCCACATCACTACTGGGAAAACCATAGCTTTAACTATACGGACCTTTGTTGTCTCTGCTTTTTAGGATGTTGTCTAGGTTTGTCATTGCTTTTCTCCCAAGAACTCTGGTCCTTGGTGCAGCATAAATCTGCGGCTCCAGGCTTTAGAAGACTGAGCACGCTATTCAGCAGAGCAAACGCTGCACAAACAGAAGTGGCACGAGAGGCTGTGTGAGCATATTTACAAGCAGGTTTATTCAGCGTAGATCAGGACAAAAGGAAACATGTCTGCTCTCCTTCGTGTCCAAAGCAAACAGCTAAAGCAAAAGCTACACGCAAATGGAAGTTCCCAGCAAGCTGTGCTGGAGTGTAGACAGACATGTGACACACAACAATCATGCCTGTTCCTTAAGGTGGAATGAAACATCCCAACAAGATTCAGGGGTCCTTTGGGGTGGTGCCCCCACCCATATGGCAATGGCTGGACCATAGCAACACCGCTCCTGCTCCCCTTGCTGCAATAGCAATGGGAGGGCAGCAGTGATTGATTTGAGTTTACTTATGTGCTCCTTTTCCACAACAAGCTGTTCCCAAAGCAGCTCACAGTAAACATTCAATGTCATCAAAACATTGAAGATAATTTCTTTCTTTCTTACTTGCAGATGTATCAGTATTTGACTTTATTAGATTTTATTTTGCTCTTAGAACTGAAAGGCGGATTAGAAATCTTCCAGACCAAGGAAAGTTTGATGCCTTGTATGCCAACAACGCATCAAAGGGGCGCGTTTTAATTTCCTTTTTTGAAATGTATTTTTTCTTTAAATCTCAGCGACGTCCAAGACAACATAAACATACACAAGATTGAAAGAAATTCTTTCCTGGGGCTCAGTTCTGAACGTGTTGATATGTAAGTACTCTCCGGTCAATAGGATTTATTTTATTTTTGCCCATGTGCTCATGTTAACCTATCTCCAACTTTAAACAAGGGTTTTGATGCTCATGTAAGCAAACTAATATTGGGTTGGATCCTTCACTCCTGCTAGTGAGTGGTGTTGCGGGTTGGGGAGGTGACCTTTTATGATTTTCCCCTCCCTCTTTAGCCTCCAGCACTTATTTTATTGCATTGCATTGCATTTATTGCCCGCCTTTCCCCCCCCCCCCTTCAATCCCCACAACAACCCTGGGAGATCGGTTAAGCTGAGAGGCAGTGACTGGCCCAAGGTCACCCAATGAGCTTCATGGCTAAGTGGGGATTTGAACCCTGGTCTCCCAGGCCCTAGTTTGACACTCTAACCACTATAGCACAGTGGCTACTAACACTATTCTAGACAGCCATGGGATCTTCCAGAGCTATGTAGGAAATGGTGCTGGGAGCCGTGAGGGTGGGAAAATCTGTCTCTGACCAAAGGATCTGTCTACTGGATCAAAAGCTTTCCATTCCATGGAAAGTGAAGTCTGAATCCCACCCAATACTGTGTAGTAATTAAAAACACTGCTTTTAGCAGAGCCTGGCCCTGGGAAATGATTACAGTGGTACCTTGGGTTACAGACGCTTCAGGTTACAGACTCCGCTAACCAAGAAATAGTACCTCAGGTTAAGAACTTTGCTTCAGGATGAGAACAGAAATCGCACGATGGCGGCACGCCGGCAGCAGGAGGCCCCATTAGCTAAAGTGGTACCTCCGGTTAAGAACAGTTTCAGGTTAAGAACGAACCTCCAGAACAAATTAAGTTCTTAACCCGAGGTACCACTGTGCTGTCCTAGATAAAAAGGGACTGGTTGGTGCATATTCCATCTAAAAATCACTGCACTCTTCATCAACACACTTCCAGCTCTTTTCCTGCTGCATTTTCAGTATTTCTGTCATGGATCCTTTAACTGAGGTTCCTATATTGCAAGGGGTTGCAGCTCTACAATTCTATGATTCTGTGTTTCCGCTATGTTGCTCCTTCTCCCCAAGCCCATGCAGTTTATCCTGGGTTTTTATTTTTGTTTTTGTTTTTGTTTGTTTTTGGAAAATGGAAGAACTACCCTGGAGTTGTATCCACAACAACTTTCCAGCCGATTAGGTTTCACGGACATGAAAACAGGCCTTCTCCACGCCAGACAAACTGGATTTCTTCTTTTCTTTTCCACTCACCAACTTCTCCTTCTCTCTCTCGAATCGCAACGTGCAGCAAATTTAAAAAGTAATGATGCCCAGGGTAGTCTCTCTTTTTACACTTGCCAAGGCAGCCCCACATCATTCAAGCAGTGCTCTAGAGGACAGCAGGACGACTTCATCATTCCTGCTGGCTGCAGACATTCCATTACTCAGACAAGCAATGGGCAGAGAGGCTGATAATTTGCTACGCTTGTGCATAATGTTAATATATTGTCACAGGCGACTTCGCAGTCCGGTGCCACGCTGAGGCCTTAAGAAGCCTTCTCATTGCGCAGGAACAATGATGTTTCCTAATGAACCATCCCTGATTCCTCCTCCCTCTTTTTTTGCATTGTTTTTTGGGGGGTGAACATATCTAAATGTCCCCTTGAAGCGGATGCCTGCATTCCATTGTTGCTATCACCAAGTCAATGGTCGCCATTTGTTTGTGCCTTTGTAGAAGCTTCCATGCGGGTCGTTCGTGGACGGCCATTTTGTCCAGGGATGTGCAGAATTGCTGGGCAGTATAGATCCCTCCCCAGCCCCCTCGCCCTGCCAGATCAGAACTGAGCCATATGTAATCTGAGTGGCATGACTGGCAGTTCTTCAAGGCGGTATCCCAACCATAATCTTGTATGAAAAAGATGAAGAGGCAAGCCAGGGTCAGGGAGATATTGCAGGGGCATATACAATTATGATTTAAAGCTATGGTTTTCCCAGAAGTGAGAGCTGCACCATAAAGAAGGCTGATCACCGAAGACTTCATGCTTTTGAATTATGGTACTGGAGGAGACTCTTGAGAGTCCCATGGACTGCAAGAAGATCAAACCTATCCACTCTTAAGGAACTCAGCCCTGAGTGCTCACTGGAAGAACAGATCCTGAAGCGGAGGCTCCAATACTTTGGCCACCTCATGAGAAGAGAAAAGACCCTGATGTTGGGAAAGATGGAGGGCAGAAGGAGAAGGGGACGACAGAGGACGAGATAGTTGGACAGTGTTCTCGAAGCTACTAGCATGAGTTTCACCAAACTGCGGGAGGCAGTGGAAGACAGGAGAGCCTGGCGTGCTCTGGTCCATGGGGTCACGAAGAGTTGGACACGACTAAACGACTAAACAACAAATACAATTACGAATGGGGTGGAGAAAAAGAATAAAAAGAACCTAGAGCAGGGACAGGGGGCCTGTGGCCTTCCATGTCCTGCTGGACCCAACTCCCATCATTCCCTGACCATTGGTCCATGCTGGCTGGTGTTGATGGAGGGCCACAGGGAAACCAAACCTGACCTAGTTAGACAGTGGCCTTCAGTTTCATAGAGCTCCCCCCGTTCGGTGTGTCATGTGAAGTTTGAGAGGGGGAAAATGCAAAGGTACAATGTGCAGCCTGCTTGCTAAGAAGTATAAGGCCCCGAGACTGAAAGCGGATTAGATATTATATGCGGATTATATGGGGGGGGATATTATAACACAAAAACAATCATAATGGGCTGAAAAAAATACTCAGCAGTAGATGTTATAACGGGAGATTATGTAAGGTAATGAAAACAAATTAGTAGAGTAAGGAAATGCAGTTGAAAGGATAGTAGATAGGAAACCATGGAAAGAGTGGAAGGGAAGTATAATTTAAGATATACGGGATTTAAATAATCTTGGAAGAATTTAGATACGTTATTATTACTATCATATGTTTTTGTTTTGTACCTATGCTATCTTTTTTCTATTATTTTATGTATGGCTGTAACATAGTATGTGCTGGTGATGAGATAAAACAGAAAAGCAAATGAGAGAGAGAGAGAGAGAGAGAGAGAGAGAGTGCCCTGGTCGATAAGGCTATATGTTTACTCTGAGAAGCTTAGGTGCTTAGGATGTGTAAAGAAACCCTTTAAGCATTCAGCATGCTTCACATGCATGGCACTATGGTCATCCTTGCAACAAGGTAAATCAGTATTGTTATCCCCCATGTTGCAGATGGGGAGATCGAGGCTGTGAGAAAGTCCACCTAGTGAGGACATAGTAGGGTTGAGTTGCAATTCCATCCAAAGGCATCCAGACTTGTAGCTCTCTTTGGCCACTAGATCAGGCCAGCAATCTTAGAAGTAGCTGTGGTGAGTGCGATGGACCATTGGGTGGAATTCAACGTTGTGGTATTACAGATGTTTTGTCTGCGCAAACATATCGGCTTTTCCTCCTCCTGTGAGCTGTTCTGGGGGGTTTCTGGAACACACCCAAGCCAGTTTGAAGGAGAAGGGATGAAAGCAGAACCCCTTGAGCGAGGCTTCCAATGACAGGCTTCATTTGGGCAACTCTTGCCCGGTATTGTTGTTGTTGTTTAGTCGTTTAGTCATGTCCGACTCTTCATGACTCCATGGACCAGAGCACACCAGGCACTTCTGTCTTCCACTGCCTCCCGCAGTTTGGTCAAACTCATGCTGGTAGCTTCCAGAACACTGTCCAGCCATCTCATCCTCTGTCGTCCCCTTCTCCTTGTGCCCTCCATCTTTCCCAACATCAGTGTCTTTTCCAGGGAGTCTTCTCTTCTCATGAGGTGGCCAAAGTATTGGAGCCTCAGCTTCAGGATCTGTCCTTCCAGTGAGCACTGATGGCTGATTTCCTTCAGAATGGATACGTTTGATCTTCTTGCAGTCCATGGGACTCTCAAGAGTCTCCTCCAGCACCATAATTCAAAAGCATCAATTCTTCGGCGATCAGCCTTCTTTATGGTCCAGCTCTCACTTCCATACATCACTGCTGGGAAAACCATGGCTTTTACTATACGGTCATTTGTTGGCAAGGTATTGCCCAGTATTAGCAATTTTAAATAAAATAATGTTACGTATTAAGATTACTTGTCTGGAAAGAATGGTCTAAACAAGGAAGTTTTGCAGGAGTTATAAACAAAGCAATGAACGCACCTACCTAAAATGACTAATTAATGGCTAATGGAAACTATTGCAATATTAGTCTTCATTATTATCATCATCAGTGCTCTGACCTTGTTTGGAAAGTCTTGCCAGGAGCCTCCTGGCTGATGAATGACTCCCTGTCTGACTCTCCCCTCAACGGCTGCAGGCTAGGCCTCAGGGGGTCCACATCTTGATTTGTTCTCTCTCCTTCTCACCCTGTTGGTTTCACACAAGCACTCATGTCAGGGAGCCTAGCTGTGAAGCCATTTCTCTCTGGCTTGTCTTGTCACCTCCAGAGGCATCACGGGAGGTTTCCTCGTAAGCCGTGATCGCCTCTGACATGCATCAAAGACGTGACACTACCAGACACGTGCCTTTCACAGTCAAAAGGGTAATCTCTCCAACCATGACTGTAATTGATTTCCATGTCAACCTTCGCACACCCTCTTGGACCTTAGATAAGCCTATCGCTCGAATGGGCAGCTTTCGCTCTGGATTAGAGGCCAAGCATGGAGGCTTTCTGACAGTTTAATTAAATGATTCATTGTCAGCCCATCACTCAAGCCTGCCACTTTGGGTTAAGAGTGGATGAGTCTTGCCGAGTCACAATAGGAGCAGGGGAGGAGGCAAATTATGGGGTGGAAGTGATAAATACAACTGACTGCAGAAGATTGTTTGGGATGAAGCGAGGAGCCCGAGAGAGGGAAAGGCAGGTTAGCTATCGTCGTTCCCTCAGAGAAAAATTCCTCTGCAAGCTTGTCGAGATTCCCTAGTATTAGTGTTTTTTCGTCATTTTGGAAAGCGCTTTGAGTTTCCAAAGAAACTTGCAATTGCATAAGTCACCGAATGCTCTCCTGCCTCACCCCTCAGTCTGGTTTGCACAACGTGGCAAGCCAAACTATGACTTTGTAAGACTGCAGGAACATGCCTGCTGCCAGATTGAAGCTTGCAACTGCTTTGCTTCTCCCTGGCTCTCTTTCCTGCCATGGCATGCTGTGGAAGCACCAGGGTCAAGCGCCCTCCGCATTAACCGTGAGCTGTAGCCAAGGTTTGTTATTGCTATTTGTGCAATGTAGGCATGGAGAATTGGATTCCGTTCAGGTTTAATTCACACTTTCCTAAACAATCTGCAAATCAAAACATAGCAATCTTTCAAAATTTGCATTTTTCCTTAATTTGGCAGTGCAGTGCAGTTTTCTTGGTGAGTAATATGTACAAAAGTGCATGCACTAGGGCAAAATGTGCAATATTTTTGTTTGTGTTTTTGGCATAACGAAAGTGTCCAGAAAATGCATTGGAAAGCGTGGGATAAGTTTTGCTTGGCGCAATATTGTCTGAACTCCCTGCAAGCCAATCAGGATGAATGTTCAATTAACAGGCCATCTGGAAACAACCTTAAGTAGTAATTCTGGTCTATAAATGTAAAGGTAATGAAGTTACTTGTCAGTTTGATAAATGCATTATTTTGAGGTGAAGAACCCAATTAGAAAATTAGAATATTTGCAAATGATGTGATGCATAGCAGGATTGCCCCCTTTAAATGAGCAAATCAAACTTTGAAGAACTGTTACATTGCAAAAAATGGGACGCTTCTTTTCATGTCTTTCAGGCCGCCCCAGGTCCAAATCACCAATTAGCTATGAAGTTCATTTTGTAATCTGGTTAACTCACTCTCTTTCGACCTAACCTACCACAGAGCACAGCCGTGAGGATAAAATGGGGAGAGGGATAAACCTTGTATGCCGCCTGGAAGTCCTAGGTGGAAAAGTGGTATATAAATGAAGCAAATAACTTTCTTCCTTCCGTTATCTTTTTGCTAACATTTTGATTGACACCCTCCTTTTCCTGCAGAATGTGTGGCACATGGTAGATGCAACTCACTGAATTCTTATCACTGCTCCGGAGACAGTCTGATTGACTTTCTGTGGGAGTGTCACAGTTTAAAGGCTATTGTTGTTTTATGAAAAAAAGTTATTTACCACAAATTCCTTTTTAAAGGGGGGGGGAGAATTTCAGTAGAATGCTGCCATATTATTTTTTTAAAAAAAGTATAGAATAGAGTCTAACAGCCATTGTCTCTTTATTGCAGAAGGCTAAATAAAAATGGACTCACCGAAATTGAAGACCATGCCTTCAATGGGACCACCTTGTCTGATCTGTGTGTATTATTTCTTTATTCTACTGATTTGGCTTTTTGGAGAGCATTCCATGGGAGATATATATTGCAGCAAAATAACTTCAGTTACAGTTTTGTTTTCCATAGAACAGATTTAAGTAGAGGGTGGTGTCCAACTGAGCTGAACACAGATTAGAGCCACAGCAGTTGAAACCCCTCCAGTGTGATGTGGCCCAAATCCAGGACGCCATCTTCTGGGTCGGAAATCCCATGTGAGTCATGTGACCCATGTGAGATCTCAGCCCAAAATCACATGAAAGCAAGGCGTCCAAAATGGCTGCTGTGCTCCGATGGGGGGGGAGGAGAGGGATGTCCTAGTTTTTATGAGGCATTTGATGGGTATGCAGTTTATGCTAGGCCCAATAATTTCTACTCTGAGTAAACCTTGGTTGAATGCCACCCATTGACATGCATCTCCCATTGATAGGAATCAGTGCTTAAAAATGCTTAACTGTAATTGGATTGTGCTCAGTGTATTTCTTTAGGTAACAGACTTCATATACAGCAGGGGTCAGCAAACTTTTTCAGCAGGTCCACTGTCCCTCAGACCTTGTGGGAGGCCGGACTATATTTTGGGGGGGAAATAATGATGCAAGAGCGCCACGAGCCCTGGGGGCTGCTTACCTGTGTCTTGCAAGCGGCAGGGGCTGGCGGCGGCAGCGGAGGGACGTTGAGCGGCACGCAAAAGGGCTCCGGAGAGGGGCTGCTTAAAATGGCGACCACTTGAGCGTTGGTGCTGCTGGCACCAACAAAGCCCAGTCCCCTTCCTCCTCTAGGCAGGGCGGGGAGAAGCCAGGAGGAGGGGTGTGAGGGAGAGGGAGGGAGAGGCAAAGAATGCACATGCGCTGGCAATCCATGCAATGATTCCCAGAGTGTCCACGGGCCGGATCCAGAAGGCAACTGGGCCTGATCTGGCCCACGGGCCTTAGTTTGCCTACCCATGATATGCAACTTAATCTCTGTGTTTGTGCGTGTTTAAGTTCTTTCTTTGCATAGAATATTGAGTCTTAAGCCAGGTAGCTTACACACAGCTAAGGATCACTGTGTTGTTAGAGGTGGCAAAACGGGTGCAAATCCTATAACTGTGGAGTGAAATCATAACAGAGGGAGGAACAGTGGATGTTGCTTTATGCAGAGACATACCATGGCCCACCAAGCTCTGTTGACCACAGGGTTATTGATCGGAACTCCCATCCAAAGCTGGAGCCAAACTCCTTTGGATCCTCCGAGGGGGGTGATCCTTGGGCCCCTTACCTATGTCTCCCTGGAACTGGCATAATAGATACCCTCCACTCCTTCTACCCTGGCTGTCACAAGCTGGCAGGGCTTGAGGTCCAGCTGTGGGACTGACACTTCACGCCTCCCTGACTCCATTTAAGATTGTTCTGCCCACCAGCCAGCAGCGGAGCAAGCCGATCGGGTGCCTGGGGCGGCATGAGTGCCCTGTGCCCAAGGCTGGGGCCAGCCACCCACGGGGCAGGGCAAGCCAGAGTAGGACACTGCACAGGGCCTCCAAGGAGTCTGCCTGCCTCCTCCCTCTCAGCCACCTTACATCTGAGGGGGAGGCGGCGGACAGACCGTTTGGGGCAGTGCTGAGCCTGCGGGCGCCCAAGCCACCGTGTCACTCCCAGGAGAGACGTGTGGCTCAGGCACGCTGCAGGCCCTGCGGTGAGTGCTGCCTGGAATTTTGTCACCCCCCTCAGTGGTGACACCCAGGGTGGACCACCCCCCACCGCACCCCCCTTCCTCCGCCCCTCCCCAGAGCAGACTTACAGTCTAAGATACACAAGACAAAAGGTGGAAAAGGAGGGAAGAGGTGAAAAAAGCAAACTCAGGCACTCGTGCTTAAAGTTAAAGGGCCCCTAATGATGGTCACAGGGTCTGGATGGGTTCATAGCCTTTCTTTCAAAACAACTGACTAGTCAATTAAACACTAGCCATTTAAGCAACTCTAGCTAGTTGATGGGGGGCGGGAATCAAACAGTAACCACAACTTTTGTTTATTTCTTTTTTCTAACATAGAAATCTGAGTGGTAATGACAAGCTGGAAAAATTACCCAATGAAGTTTTCCTGGGAGCCAATGGACCAGCCGTTTTGTAAGTAATAATTCTCACTAATTTTTTGCTGCCGTTGTGTCAATATCTCCGACGAGTGGTCACAACAGACAAGGAGGCACATATTCAGAATTCAAAAATGCTGCACCCCACCCTGCTGTCTTAAGGGGCATGGACCAGCAAGACCTGCTCCCTGTGGTTATTCTGTTTGTGTGTCCAGGCTAATGGCTTTTTTAATCGTACGATCATGTTCAGCGGTGCTTGCCTCTCTCGGGCAGAACCCTCCATTTCTGGGCAGCGGAAAGGCCTTTGACTCCCACAGCATCGCCAGCCTCATGTAAATCTCACCATCTGTATTTGTCCTCTGCTCCTGATAATGTTTATTCCAACCCCCCTGTTTTGTTTTGCTTCCCCTGCACAGGATTCCAGCTCTTCCTTATCCGTGATTTTAATATTTGGATAAGGCTGTAACTGAAGCTTCTTTGTAGCAGCCAAGCAATAAACATTTCTTTGAGATGGGGTTACAGCAGGGCGGAGAGGGGGGAGGAAAATAACCACCGTTTCCCTGTAGTGAGAAGTTAACGCAACGCCTTTGTAAGCAGGAGCCAAACACCATCACATTCTGATGGGTTATCAAATTGATTTCACTGCAGTTCAGATTCATCCGATACTTCAAATTCAAACACTGAGTTATTTTTATGAGAATTATTCTGTTCTATTACATCGTTCTGTGGATGGTAAATTGCCTTTTTTCTCTCTTTTTTTTATCCTGGCCAAGATCATGAAAGAGAGTTTTTCTACTCATCTGTCACCGGAGAATACACCCAAACGTACTTTCACTTACAGGAATGATTGACCCATAATAACATCTTTGCTTGGCGAAAACAGAATTGACTAAATCAATTCTTTTTCTTGCTTTCTTTTTCCAACCCCCCTCTTCTTCTTCTTTTCTACCAGCACAACAAATGGTATTTTTTTTATTAAATTGCCCGACAGGCTGATTTAAGGCTTGTTGTTCCCAAATCAGTATTCAGGTGACAATTAACAATGCCAAGTAGTTTATATTCAAAAAGAAGAATCCAGAGCCAGCATTTGCGTAGAACATTGAGTTGCAAGGTGCTGCCGCTCAAGCTAACAATGGAATTGGAACTCGGGCCAATGTGGGGTACTAGCCAGGTATCCACCCTGTCTTCTCCTATCCATCTCTAACCAACATAAGGTGCTTCAGAGAGATTGGGCAGGGAAGCAAGAAGACCGGTTCACACCAAGGTGGAGAACCTGTGGCCCTCAAGATGTTGTTGGACTACAACTCCCATCATCCCTGATGATTGGTCCTGTTGGCTGGGGCTGATGGGGAGTCCAGCTGTATCTCAAGGGCTGCCGTCTCCCCAGCCCCTGCTTTATTGGCACCTCCAAATCTACATGCTGATCGAGGTGGGCCACTTCTGCCAAATGGTAGAACCGGCCCTTTCTATACTTGGACCTGAGATTGGTTCCCTTACCTGGCCCAAATTTAGTTGTGCAGTGTGCCCATGAAAAGGAACAAGTTCTATCCCTGGGGCTTTCCAAAGAGCATGCAAATGCACAACAATTCAATACCCAAGATGAAAGCTTCATCGCCAGCATCCAGTTGGACAACATTGTTGACCTAATGTCATTCGTTATGTCTTGGGCTTACGAAGCAGCCACTTTATCAGCTTTACCAGTTTGTCTGCCCTCGTCCCTTTGCCATGAACGGTGGTCATATTCAGATTCTCACCACACCACACCACCTGCTTTCATGCTGACCTAATGGTCAATTTTCTGCAATGAGCAGAAGCTCTCAAGTTTTTATCCTCTCCAGGCCCCTTCAGCTTCAGCATCTGTCAAGGAATCATCCCTCCTTGCTCCACCCATTTTGTGCCATCATCCAACGCTCATTCATTTTTGGGGTCCCTTCTCTCCTTCAGACCACTCATGCACAGTGAAGACAGTCCTTGACCAAATGGCAATCCACTTGAATTCTCTGCTTGGCACTTTTCCTCACACACTGGTTTGTTTCCATGTATTGTGGCCTTGCAGCTGTGAAGCTTCATCTGGACACACACACACACACACACACACACACACACCTCTAGTGTCAATGTCTCGTTGTGCTAATGCTGCAAGAACTGTATTTTGCAGGCATGGAAGCCAAATAGATTGCCTGTTGTTTCCTCCTTGTCAGCTCTCATTGCTATTTTCTTGCAGAAAGCAATCATATCTGTTCAGCATGGCTTCCCTCCTGGAAAACTGGGCTTGGTACTAGCAACCTTGACATCCCTATCCCTTTATATGAGTTTCCTCCACACCCCACCCCACACCCAAAAAAAGAAAGAAAGCTAAAAGACAGCTATTACCTGCAGGCTGCCTGTCTACAGGCTAACATGGGATGCTCATGAACATTCTAACTGCCCAGGACAAATGCATCAAATGTGTCAGCTTTGCTAGAACTTTGGCAAACAGTGTGATTTCTAAGAAGGAAGTGAAAGGCCCCTTTGGGTGAGGCAGAAAATTCATGCAGGATCTAAAGACAAAACGGGTTGGGTGCTGACGGCAGAGAAGGAACCAATAGGCAAAGGAGCTTTGGAGATGTATGCCCTGAGGACCAGGGAGAACAAAGTGATGCTCAGTGGGGTACAGGTTGAAGTTAGGGCAGGCAACAGAGAATGGGGCACGTGTACCTTTAACATGTTATCAGCAGAGTTAATCTGGCATGGACATGGGTGAACCTGCTGAAATTCCATCTACCCACAAAATTGTTGAAAGATTAAGGAGCCCTATCTGTCTTTGTGTCCATTGAACCGACTGCCAGGCATTGGCCCAGTTCCAAGACAGGTTGTAGCTGCGGCTCAATCGCAAAAGACAAGAATCAGACATGATCAGAATCAGTTGGAAATCAGGAACCACAACAGGCAGAGTCTGTAAGGACTCACTGCACCGATTGAGAAAGTGGCTTGGATATAAGGCCTTTATAGAGTCTGGTGTGTCCTGATTGACTCCCTTCAGGCTAAATATGCAGCTTAAGGGCACCTTTTCCCTTAAGGTGGGGTGTTCCCCAGGCCACCACCCACTCTCATTAGGCCACACCCCTTTCATGCCCTTCTTCGAACCCTCCTTGAATGCTTTTGCCTAGATGGGAAGGTGTCCTTGAAAAGCCTCTTGCCTGGCTGGCTGGAGAGGTGTGTTCAAAAACTACTCCCATCCTAAGGACTAGCCAGTCTGGTCTTCTGACCCAGAGGGCTGGTGGTGCAAATAGCTGGATGCTGAAGACCATAGCTAGGAGCTTTTCTCAATGTCTTCAAGTATCTGTACAAGTCTTTAGCTGCAGGTTTCTAGTATTTTAACACAAGGATCAGAGCATATAGATGAGAAACTATGTATTGAGCCCAGGAGAGTTTACCTACAAATAGGGGTGTTGGAGAACTCCAACAGAAATGGGGACAGAAATTGCCGGTGTTTGCTTATTCCCATGTCTGAAACGGAAATCAATTCAGTGAATATGACCGGTATTCCCTGTTGTTTTTGGCTTTCGGCCCACAAGCAATACGTTATTGATTACATTTCTTCTCCCGTTTGCATTGTGTTCCCTTTACATTGATATGAATGGGGTAGAATGACAGAATGTTGCAGTTTAGGTAATTGATGACCTAAGGTTGGTAATGTCCCCACAGAGGACAGTAAGACAAGTAACCTGGGTTTTGGCAGAAGATGAACTGCAGCAGAATGGAAACACTGCTACATGTGAGAGGGCACGATAAAAAATAATGCCTTCTGATGTCCCTACTTACAAGTAAGACCCACGTCTTCGGTAGGGCTTACTCTCAAGGAAGCTTGCACAAGATCATATTATCAGTTCTTATTTTTTGTGTTTCTTGCTAGTTTATTTTCCGTTGCTAATGAAGGAGATTCTCAAAATGTCTCCAGCGTTCCATGTACGTAGTGAATTGGTTTGTTTGGAATTATGAAGCAATCACATTTCTTCTTAAAGGGATATTTCAGAGACCAAGATCAGCCAGCTGCCCAGCATTGGACTGGAGAAAATTAACAAGCTGATAGCAAGATCTGCATACAACTTAAAGAAACTACCTCCTTTGGACAAGTTCCGCTCCTTGATTGAGGCAAACCTCACCTATCCAAGCCACTGCTGTGCATTTGCAAACTGGACAAAACAAAAGTGAGTGGCCCCAATTCTTTGCATTTAAGCGTCTGAATTTATCTGTGTCTGAGTCTGTCTTGAGTTAGATGGTGTTTGTCACGTGCCATTTCTCTGTCCTGCTATGCCAAAGAGACTGGTGTACTACCTTTAACGTTTCTCAAGCAGTTTCAAAAACACACAGGCTCACAGAATTCCCAGCTCTCATGCTTTAAGCAGGAGATACCAATGGTCAAGTATGGTCTATTGGTAAAACCTATTGGTTTCGCATCTTTCTGACTATTTGCAGGACCTTAGCCAGACCTAGCAGAGTCAACGCAGAATCCACGGAAGACTTGGCGACTTGGCTGCAGACAGGATAGACGAAGCAGGAACCAGGAACTTGTAGTTAGGTGTTTATTATATACAGTGGACTATTTACAGGAACAGAACACAGATCTTTTGCTAGCTCTCTCTCTCACAACTCTCAACTCCTCCACTGACATAGAACTCTGAACCTCTGAACACTGAACTAAAAGTTAGTAGGCCATTAATTATCACTCCTTTGAGAGAGCTTGACCAATCAGGGAGCGGTCTCCATGTCTCTGTTATCACCAGGCAGACTTACTCCTTCAGATTGCCTTCTGGCTATCTGCCAAATCTTAATTGACTCTGTGTGAGTAACTACATGTACACAGTTTCCCAACATGGTCACCTTTCCAGATGTAAGGACTACCCATTAGACCAGAAATTGGGAAGCCTGTAACCCCTCCATATATTTGTTGGACTCCAGCTCCTATCAGCCCCAGCCAGTATAGCCAGTGGTCAAGGATGATGGGAGCTGTAGCCCAGCAAGGTATGTTGGGCCGCAGTTTCCCACTCCTGTTTTAAAGGATTCACCAATGAGAGTGGGAATTCAACAGCATGGAGGGTTGCTAGTTAGCCACCGGTGCAAGGCAACTCCTCTTCCTTCTTGCCAAGGCCTTTTTCTTATAAGGCAGAGGAAGCTGGAGAGGGCCCAAGAGCTTTCACGCACCACTTAAAAATCGTAGAATCATGGAATCATAGAGTTGGAAGGGAACTGCAAGGTAGGAATCTCAGCTAAAGCAGCCATGACAGATGGCCATCCAATCTCTGCTTGAAAACCTCCAAGGATGGCGAGTCCATCGCCTCTCATGGGAGTCTGTTTCATTGTTGAATAGCTCTTACTGTCAGAAAGTTCTTCCTGAGGTTGAGTCGGAATCGCCTTTCTTGTAACTTGAAGCCATTGGTTCAAGTCCTGCCCTTCAGAGCAGGAGAAAACAAGCTTGTTCCCTCTTCCATGGGATAGCCATTGAGATATTTGAATGTGGCTATCATAAATCAGATATCCTTCAAAAACCACACTCGTTTCTGCAGTGCAGCTCTCCGGGAAAGTACAAAAAGTACATTTGCTATGTAAAGCTTGCATAAATCTGCATAGATTGGTGGAAATAATGTATACAGGGCCGTAGGTAGGGGGTGGTGAAGTGGGGCCCTGCTGGGGGCACAGGCGAGGAGGGGGCGCAAAAATCAGCTAAAAACATGTACATAAACATGCCTATAAATAAAAATATCAATTATTGCCTCATAGAAAAAGGTTTTTAATAGAGGGTGAATTGAATGGGTGGAGGGGGGGGGAGGTTGGAGGAGAGGGGGAAAGGAGAGCTAATTTGTCTGTGGTTAGGGGGTTCTGGAAGGTTCTGCCAGGGGCGCAAAATCACCTAGCTACGGCTCTGAATGTATACAGTTGCATTATAGCAGCATACAAAAATGTGTACATTAAGAGAAATTTGTTCCAAAATGCTGACAAATTGTCAAACCTGTACAAAACCTGTACATACTGGTGTGGAAATGTAGAGTACTGAACCTAAGACTAGGAAAATGAGAATCTGAGATAAACCGAAACTGACATATTCATCCATCCCTGCTCACTACCAGACAGACCCTTGCCCAAGAGAGTTGTTGGGCCATTTTGAATCCAGCCAACAGAAGAAAGAGAAATCTTTCCTTTTTTGCAGCTTGCCAAAAAGAAGCAGGCTTTGGGTGGTGCATTCAGGTACACATTGTTTGCCTCGGGGGGGGGGGTGCTGCTGATGTTATTCAGTCTATCTGAACGCCTGCTTGGTCCTCCCATGTAGAATATGTATGTAAATGACAGACACTGGCAAAGTAGAAACCATCCTCAAGTCTGCAAGACTTGCCTTCACAAAAGAACCGACTGCATAAAAGGCTGCTTCCGGAGGCTCTCTATCACTTTGGCAGATGGGAAGAGGACCATAGACATTTGGGCAGCCATAGGACAGGATAGGAGTGGGCGCGATGAAATTGATACACCCACAGCGTGCATTTGCGTCCCTGATTTTCGAAAAGATTCATTAGCAAGACCCCTGTGGAGCTTTACCAATGCTAATCACAGGGCTTCCTCAGCCTCTTAAATCAACCTTCCCTACAAATGATTTGCCACCAGTGGGGTATCGCCGGGCCTTCGAGCATCAAGGGTCCTCCTCATTTATCTCCATCTTTCTCAAGTATTCTTTGAGATTTGCACGTTGATTGATTTAATTAACCCACAAACTCTCTTGGTTTGTGTTGCCGATCATGCATTTAACTGCTTCTCGGTTCAGTGTTTCACGGCATAGGTGGGCTGGCTTCAGCTTTGCAAAATCCATTATTATTATTATTTATGAGGACCCTCCTGGTCCACCACTCATGTTCGAAATTTGCAGACCAAGAGTGCATATGCTCAGGATGTCCTGGCGCTTAAGGCACAACCAATCTGCTTTAAGTGATCCTGAGTATGTACTCCTTGCTTAAGAAGTACTTGACAGCACAATGCTGTGCATAGCTGTCAACGGTTCCCCTTTTTAAAGGGAAATTCCCTTATTCCAAATAGGATTCCTCGCAAGAAAAGGGAAAAGTTGACAGCTAAGTAAGCCCAATTGAGTCCAATGTGACTTGCTTCCAGGTAAGTGTGTAAGATTGCAGCTTTGGAACTGTCTTTGCAGTTGACAAGTACCGTATTTTTTTGCTCTATAGAACACTTTTTCCCCTCCAAAAATGAAGGGGAAATGTGTGTGCGCCCTATGGAGCAAAAAATACGGTAATCCATTAGCAAATGCCCAGTGGTTCTTTTACTCGATTAGTGTCTAGAATAGACAGACAGATAGGTAGACAAAACATAGTTTTGACTATGGCAGACCAACACGGCTACCTATCTGTAGATAGGTAGACAGACAGATGTGTGCGTACAGTGCTTTTCCCCAAGAAAAATAGATGCCGGAACTCACGGTGAAGTGGTTACAATAAGTCACCAGGCACCTTGGGGCAGCCCTGAACAGATGTTGGTTTGACAACAGCCATGTTCGCTGCCTGCAGAAGTTCTAAGAACTACAGCAAGCTGTCTCCCTAGCTGATTTGGGGGTCGCCCCTGGTTCTGGTGCAGGTCAAATAAATGCACATCCTCTTCCATCATTCCCTTAGATTCAGGTGGATGTTTAGAGCAGCTCAGAAGGGCTCTTGCACAAACACACATGTGCCATGGTAGAGGCCTGGCTGAAAAGCTTAAAGCCCTCTGCCGTAACATGGGAGGCAGATAGAAGAAAAGGAAATATGAATTGGCCCTGTAGCTTAATCAAGCATGGCTAACTTATCCCAAGTTGATGGCCTTTCAGCTGATTCCCTGGTGGCACGCTGGAATGCGGAGTTAACCAGGGCTACTGACTGTCTGGCTCCGAAGCGCCCTCTCCGATTGCATGGAGCCCGGACAGCCCCGTGGTTTTCCCCGGAGCTGAGGGTGATGAAACAATCGTTGAGACGGCTAGAGCGCCGGTGGCGGAAAACTCCTTCTGAATCAGACCGGACACGGGTTAGAGCTCAACGTCGAGCCTACCAAGTGGCAATGGCGACGGCGAAGAGGGCCTTCTTCGCCGCCTCCATTGCATCTGCAGAAAACAGCAGCAGGAGACTTTTTCAGGTGGTTCGCAGTTTATCGGAACCACCTGTACCACCGGGGCCTAGTAGGGACCCCAAGATCTCCTGCAATGCTTTTGCAAAGTTTTTTGCAGATAAAATCGCTCAGATTCAGAAGCAGGTAGACTCCACAGTGGGAGCAGGGCCAGGGCGGGAGAGTGCTAGAGTTCTGTCTGGTCCTGTTATATGGGATCAATTCCAATCTGTTACCTCCGAGGATGTGGACAGGCTGCTTGGACGAGTGAAACCGACCACCTGTCTCCTTGATCCTTGCCCATCCTGGCTGATAAAAGCGAGCCGGGAAGGGCTGGGCGATGGGCTTTGCGGGGTGGTGAATGCTTCCCTCTGTGAGGGAGCCTTCCCAGACCCGCTGAAAGAGGCGGTCATTAAACCGCTTCTTAAAAAAACATCTTTAGACCCGGCCAATTTGGCCAACTATCGCCCAGTCTCAAATCTGCCATTCTTGGGCAAGGTGATTGAGCGGGTGGTTGCTGAACAACTCCAAGCACGCCTGGAGGAAACGGACCATTTGGATCCCTTCCAATCTGGATTCAAGCCTCACCATGGGACTGAAACTGCCTTGGTCGTGCTGGTTGATGATCTCCAGCGGGCTAGGGACAAAGGTGAGAGCTGTTTCCTAGTTCTGCTGGATCTCTCAGCGGCCTTTGACACCATCGACCATAACATCCTTCTGGACCGTCTAGAGGGGCTGGGAGCTGGGGGCACTGTCATACAGTGGTTCCGCTCCTTCCTCCTGGGCCGTGTCCAGAAAGTGGGGGGGTGAG
Source organism: Podarcis gaigeae (assembly GCF_964106915.1). Taxonomy (NCBI): domain Eukaryota; kingdom Metazoa; phylum Chordata; class Lepidosauria; order Squamata; family Lacertidae; genus Podarcis; species Podarcis gaigeae. The sequence continues at coordinate 107,393,072 of NC_139680.1, read as the reverse complement.
TGTTCAGACCCCTGGGCTCTCACTTGTGGGGTGCCTCAGGGTTCTGTCCTCTCCCCCATGCTTTTTAATATCTATATGAAGCCGCTGGGAGAGATCATCAGGGGGTTTGGACTGGGTGTTCATCAGTATGCAGATGACACCCAGCTCTACCTCTCCTTTAAATCAGAACCAGTGAAGGCGGTGAAGGTCCTGTGTGAGTGCCTGGAGGCGGTTGGAGGTTGGATGGCGGCTAACAGATTGAGGTTGAATCCTGACAAGACAGAAGTACTGTTTTTGGGGGACAGGAGGCGGGCAGGTGTGGAGGATTCCCTGGTCCTGAATGGGGTAACTGTGCCCCTGAAGGACCAGGTGCACAGCCTGGGAGTCATTTTGGACTCACACCTGTCCATGGAGGCGCAGGTTAACTCTGTGTCCAGGGCAGCTGTCTACCAGCTCCACCTGGTAGGCAGGCTAAGACCCTACCTCCCCGCGGACTGTCTCGTCAGAGTGGTGCATGCTCTGGTTATCTCACGCTTGGACTACTGCAACGCGCTCTATGTGGGGCTACCTTTGAAGGTGACCCGGAAACTGCAATTAATCCAGAATGCGGCAGCTAGACTGGTGACTGGGAGTGGCCGCCGGGACCACATAACACCGGTTCTGAGAGATCTGCACTGGCTCCCAGTACATTTCCGAGCACGATTCCAAGTGTTGGTGCTGACCTTTAAAGCCCTAAACGGCCTCGGTCCTGTATACCTGAAGGAGCATCTCCACCCCCATCGTTCAGCCCGGACACTGAGATCCAGCGCCGAGGGCCTTCTGGCGGTTCCCTCATTGCGAGAAGTGAGGCTACAAGGAACCAGACAGAGGGCCTTCTCGGTATTGGCGCCCGCCCTGTGAAACGCCCTCCCATCAGATGTCAAAGAGATAAAGAATTACCTGACATTCAGAAGACATCTTAAGGCAGCCCTGTTCAGGGAAGTTTTTAATATGTAATGCTGTACTGTTTTTAACACTGATTGGGAGCCGCCCAGAGTGGCTGGGGAAACTCAGCCAGAAGGGCGGGGTATAAATAATAAATTATTATTATTATTATTATTATTATTATTATTATTATTATTATAAGAGCAGCTAGGAGCTTTTTGCTCCCTGCTACTGAGATGTCGCCCCAGGTGACTATTTAAGAACATAAGGATAGAGTTCTGGGCACCACAATTTAAGAACCTGGAACACATGTAGAGGAGGGCAACCAAGATGATCAAGGGTCTGGAAACCAAGCCTTATGAGGAACGGTTGAGAGAGCTGAGTAAGTTCAGCCTGGATAACAGGACATTGAGAGTAGATAAGATAGGAATCTTCGAATATCTCAAGGCTTGTCAAGGGGACCCGAACCAGTGGCTCCAAGCTACAAGAAAGGAGATTCCAGCTTAATATCAGTCTGTTCCTGCTTGCATTGGATCTCTCGCCCTTCCTCCCTTTTAGGTCAGCTTCCTTTGCGTATTGACCTTGCTATGGACTTTGGTTGGTTGCCTTAGTTGCCCAAGGGGCCTGGTAGGACTTTTTTTATCCATTTGGCAAATTGGCACCAGTCTCTTGGTTTCTTCGCCTACCTCGTAGCAACTCATCACAACTTTCTGGTATTGGCGGTTAGGCATTGGAATAGGTGTGCTGTGTTGGAGGATGGGGTATGGGTCATCATCTACCGCTCCTCTTTCGGGTATTCCGTTAAAGGAATCCAGCGGTCGTGGATCCTGCCTGATGCCCTGCTGGTGGCTAGGGCCATGGCACGACCCCTGGTGACATCATGGGGGAGCTTCCAGTTGTATTTGCATCAACAAGCTCCTCCCACTGGTTGTTAACTCTGAAATGACTCCCTGCTGAGTGGGGTCATGTATTGCTGTTTTTATCCAATGCCTAAGCCAATACTACTCACATGCTGTAACCAATAAAGTTGTGGCCTTATTTTGCCCATTAACCTAAAATAATGTGCCTTTGTGTCTTATTATAATCCTATGCGGGTGGCAGGGCCTCGACTCATGAGCTGTTCAACAGTGAAACGGACTCCCTTGGAAGGTGTTGATCTGCCCTTCATTAGAGGTTTTTAAGCAGAGGCTGGCTGGCCATCTGTCATGGATGCTTTAGTTGAGATTCCTGCATTGCAGGTGTTAGGTTGTGGGTGAACATATCAGACGACACAACGATTCTTCAAACAGCTCTTGTTTATTCACAAGCCAGGACAGAACTCAACTGAAGGGTTCAGTCAGCCTGCTTATATAGAGCTCCAGTACAATGTTACTGTAACCACTTTCTAAAACTATCCAATCACTGAACGTCACTTTCGATCCCTTATTTGCATAACTATCTACAGTATCCCCCTGCTGGCCCAGGGTGAGAACTTCAGTACATAACAGCAGGGGGTTGAATTAGGTGGCCCCTGGGGCCCCTCTCCACTCTACAATTCTTTGATTCTACCCTCTTCTCATGGTAGCCATGGGTGACCCACAAGCAGGATCTGAATGCAACAGCGTTCTGTCCTCCTGTGGCTTCCAGCAACTGGTATTTAGAACCACTGCTGCCTCTGACTGTGGAGGTCGAACGTATAACACAGATCCATGCCCCAGTCTCCAAAGCTGGCCAAAGGTGATAAATAATGCACATCATATTGCTAGAAATATCCTGAGTATTTGCTCTGCGTTTATTTCAAGACCGAGACAATTCTCCTGGGAATTTCTATGGAGGTATGCGAAGGAGATATAACAAGAGTGAACAGGAGAGAGAAAGGCTGGTGGAATCAGAATAGGGTTGCACAAAACCTCATTAAGGTGCTGCCCTCTCAGGACTCTGCACTTGCCAATGTAAAAGATTTCCACCTCAAGCAATGCTTTCTTCCTCAACATTCAGAAAGAGAAAGACTTTCTTCTCACCAACCACCTCTCTCCCACACAGAGGGGAGTGTGGGCTGGCTGGCTGTTTTATCTCTACACACACACACACACACACACACATACACACACACAAAGACCACTCCACTTGGCATAGAAATGCAATGTCGGTTTCCAAACCTCCTCTGCAGTCAGTCATCCAGAGAGTTGCTGTTGTTTCCTCCTAAGCTTTGATCAAAGAAATCAAAGAAAGGTGATGATTCTTTCATGGGATTGAGTTCGGCGGCAGAGACTTCAAGTCAGCTTTTGTGTTCAAGATAGGCTTCCCTCCCACACACACAAGGAAGACGAGAGATGAAGCTGGGGCTGTTTAGGGATTGGGGAGGTGGGAGAGAGAGAATTTGGTTTGTTTTGCATTTGAAGGGGAGCCCACTTAATTCATACTTCCTGAAATAATATGCGATCCAAAACATAGCTGAAATGGAGACTTCTCTGAATTTTGCAGAGCAATTCTGCCGCTAGGCATTGTGGGTGTTGAGGAAGGCCACTCCCCCCTGGAAGCCAATTCCTAGGGCGTGGGGACCACACTCACCACTACTGCTTTAAGAGGCTCCAGCAAGGCCTCAGGACACTGATGCTGCTGCTGCTGCTGCTGCTACTGCTGCAGCAAATGTCGAAAATTGTGTTACATATTTTAAAAGCATTTTTACTTTGTTGCACTGTGAAAGGTGGTTTTATTTATATATTTTTATTTTATTTTATTTTTTATTTTTGTTTGGGGTGGGACAAATGTCGAGTTGGGGTAGGGGTTAGTTTTATTTTAGTATAATTGTTTTTGGCTTTGTTTTTACTTTTACTATTTTGTTAGGCTATTGTACAGGTTGTATTTTCTTTTTAATGTTTTTAATATTTGGTGCTGTATTGTTTATAATATTTGGTTGGAAGCCTCCCAGAGTGGCTGGGGAAACCCAGCCAGATGGGCAGGGTATAAATATTATTATTATTATTATTATTATTATTATTATTATTATTATTATTATTATTAGGCAATGAATGCATAAATGCATATATTGGGGCTGTTAAACTGTCCATATAAGTGCATATGTTAATTTTTTAAAAAGCACAAATGATATATAAAATAACTTACATTATATTGGGGGAAATTGCTTTGCAAAAATGTTTGCATTGTGCAAAATTGCACATGAGCATGCGTATAATTAGTGGGAATGGACCAAGTTCTTGTGGGGGGGGGGTACCATTGGTGAGAAAGCCCTCTGCCTTGTAGGTTATCTCTGTGCTGCCAATGGACAATGGACATGGATAGGGCAGATGATCTTAAAGAAGTAAGTTGAGATGGGAGTAGGTGCCCCTTCATATATTTGAACCCCAAGCCATTTAGGATTCTAAAGGTAAGTATCTGCACCTTGACATGGACCCAGAGGTTTCGATATAAAGCCCTGTGTAATTTGTCATTAAAAAGAGAACTGCAAAGGGTTTTGCCACAGTTAACAAGGGAAAATGCAATAGTTGGCATTTGTGTTTGTGTGTGTACCTGCGCATGCGCAAATCTTTCTTTCTTGCTGCGTTTGTGACCATATTCTTTTTCTTCCCTTCCAGTTCTTTTTTCCACCCCATATGCAATAAGTTATCTCTTCTGCTAGATATCGACGGGACAGATTTTGACCTGGACGATGAGCACGATTACTACCAAAGCCTGTGCAAGGAAGAGGTTGAAGTCATTTGCTTCCCTGAGCCGGATGCCTTCAACCCCTGTGAAGACATCATGGGCTACAACGTCCTCCGGGTTCTCATATGGTTCATCAGCATCCTCGCCATCATGGGGAACCTGGTTGTGTTCCTGATCATAGTCAACAGCCAGTCCAAGCTCACTGTCCCTCGGTTCCTCATGTGCAACCTTGCGTTTGCAGACCTCTGCACCGGCATCTATCTGTTGCTGATCGCCATCAAAGACATACAGACCAAAAGCCAGTATTACAACTATGCCATCGACTGGCAAACGGGTGCGGGTTGCAAAGCAGCCGGCTTCTTCACCGTCTTTGCCAGCGAACTTTCCGTCTACACCCTGACCTTCATTACATTGGAGCGGTGGCACACCATAACCTATGCCATGGAGCTGGAACGCAAAGTCCGCTTCCGACACGCTGTGGCCTTCATGCTTGTCGGATGGGCTTTTGCCTTCACTGTGGCCATCCTCCCCATTTTCCAAGTCAGCAGCTACATGAAAGTTAGCATCTGCCTACCCATGGATATAGAAACTCGCCTTGCCCAGGCATATATCATGTTTCTGCTGGTACTGAACATCCTGGCCTTTCTCATCATCTGCACTTGCTACATCAGCATCTACATCACCGTGAGGAACCCCAACATCATCTCGTCCAACAGCGACACCAAAATTGCCAAGCGCATGGCGGTCCTGATCTTCACGGACTTCCTCTGCATGGCGCCCATCTCCTTTTTCGCCATATCGGCATCGCTCAAATACCCTCTCATCACCGTCTCCAACTCAAAGATCCTCCTGGTTTTGTTCTACCCCATCAACTCGTGCGCCAACCCGTTCCTGTACGCCATCTTCACCAAGAATTTCCGCAAGGATTTTTTCATTTTGCTGAGCAAATTTGGCCTTTGCGAAAAGCAAGCTCAGATTTACCGAACAGAAACCTCCTCCACCGTTCCTACCTCTCATATGAAAAATGGGCACTGTACACCTGCTCCCAAAGCCAGCGAGGGACCTGCCTATGCATTAGTCCCCCTGAATCATGTGAACTCAGAACACACGGGGGTAGGACCCGAATCAACGGCTCCGAGTTCCAAGAAGGGAGATTCTGACTAAACATACGAAAAAGCTTTCTAGGTTGTGGAGTCTCCTTCCTTGGAAGTTTTTAAGCAGAGGCTGGATGACCATCTGTCATGGATGCTTTAGCTGTGATTCCTGGCATTGCAGGAGGTTGGACTAGATGACGCTTAGGGTCCCTTCCAACTCTGCGGTTCTATGATTCTATGATCCGTGGAGTTATGCCAGGAATTATCAAAGAGGGACCCATGCTTTCCGGGAGAGACAGAATTACAAAAGAAGACAAAAGCTTCTGTTCTTACCATTTACATTCCAAAATGTATCAAACCTCAGTGTTCTTAGGATTAGGTATGCCTACCTGTGAGTTGTGTTGCGACTTGATTTTCCCAGGTACTCAAGCAGATTCTGCAAAACAAAAACTTGATTTTCAAACTTCTGGGGAGGTTTTGTTATTTCCCCCCTTTGCTGTGTGAACCCACAAACCGAAAGCTTACTTAGCGCTCATCTAGACTTCCTTTTGCATTGCATTTCTAGGCCCGGGTCTGGGCTTTAAAGCTCCATGTCCGAGCAGGTTTTGTCGCTGTCTGTTTGTCCTGGGACTTTACCCAGGTAAACCCACACTTTACCACTGAATCGGAGAAAATGGCAATTGGGTTTTCCGTGAATTGTCGTTTGCTCTGATTCAGTAGTAAAACGGGGAGGGGGTGTCCGAGCAGAGGCAGATTTAGGGCAGCACAACCGGTTCTCCCACACTGGGTGCTGAGCTAAGGGTGGGGCCATAAGGCGTTGCAACTACGACATAATGAATTTAGCAGCATGGAAGGCAAGAGCCGGGGATTGCCGAAATTTGGCCTTGAACAGGACGCCACCTGACCTGTGCCTGGAAAACGCAGTGCAAAAGGAAGTCTGGGTGAGCCCCAAACAAATGTTTTGAGATGCTTTGTATCAAATCTGACCCTCCAGATGTTGTGGGAGTCCATCTCACATCAGCCAGAGCCCATGTGGTTAATGGTCAAGGATCATGAGAGCTGCCATCGAACAACATCTCGCCATAGCTTGCCCACCCCTTATCTACTGAATTGGTAGAAGCTCTCCAAACTCTCATGCAACGGTCTTTCCAAGTGGTTCTGCTACCTATGAACCAAATATGTTGAAAGTTGAACCTGAGACCTTCTGCATGCAAAATGTGTGCTCCATCGCTGATTTACCCCTTTCTACATGTTTGCCTCAGTAATAAAAGGGAAGCACTGTGGGTCTCATGAGAAGCTCTCTAGGTGATACACTGGCTCCCTACACTATGGGGACCGCAGACCCTTGCTCCCCCCCTCTTTTTTCATATCCTGGTTCCCAGAACCTAAACCAAAGGTAAGAGTGAGCATTAACTCTCCAAATCAGTGTAATTTCTTGGTAATATTCAAGGAGGCTCAGAGTCACACTTCAATAGATACAGCCTGGAAGATCAGCACCTCCATTTTTAAAAGTTAAAAGCTGCCAGCAGGGCAAGGAATGGATTAATCTATATTGTACAGGGAGGGGGTTAACCCTTTCTTCTTATGCCATTTCCCTGATTTAAACGTCCCCTCATGCTTCCACTTGCCCGCAAGGAAAAAAATCAGGTGAGCTATAGTACATGTATCTTCTCTCGACCAGAACAAACAGCAGCATGTGGCGAGAAAGGGGGAAGCTTAGATTATTATTATTTTAATGGTGTCAGGTAAAGGGTTAACTCCCCTCATAATACTGTGAAGTTGATGTGACTCACAGCTTCTTTAAAGTTTTTAAAAAAAACACCCTAATGGAATAATTCACAGATCTCCGATCAGTGGTCTCTCATGTCTTATGTACCGATGCTTTCAGTTGTTCTCATTCCAGTCTGGCTTCAGGCCTAGTCATGGCACTGAAACTGCCTTGGACCCACTTTTTGATGGCATTTATCAGGAGAGAGATGGGGGAATTGTGACTCTGATTGTTCTTGATCTTCTGGTGGCTCTCGTTACCATTAACCACAGTATCCTTCTGAGGTATTCTCAGAAAGGTGGGGGGCACAGTACTTCAGCAGTTCCTCTCCTATGTCCATCACCATTTCCAAAAGTAGTCATGGGAGGATACTGTTCAGCACCATGAGAGTTGTCCTGGCCCCATCTTGTCCCCCCATGTTATTTAAAATCTGTATGAGGCCTATGGCCACTGTCATCAGGTGATTTGGTGTGAAGTGTCATCCATATGCAGGTGATACCCAGCTCTATCTCTGTTTCATCTGAATTAGAAGAGGCAGTGATGGATTGGATGTGGGTCAAGAAACTAAAGCTGAATCCTGAAAAGACAGAGGTGTTGTGTGTCCTGGGTTCTCACATCCATGAGGTGGAGAAGTGGCCTGCCCGGGACAGGGTTGCACTCCCCTAGAAGGAGCAAGTTTGCAGCTTGGGGATGTTCCTGGGATGGATCTACACACAGGGGAGAAACCGCTATGTAAAAATTGCATAAAATTATTTTTGCTCTCTGGCATCATCTGGTGTTGCATGTTTATAATGAATGCAAAACATTTTTTGTCTAATGTAGCTGAGTCCCTGGACTCAGCACTGTCACTGGCGGCTTAGGTGGCCTCAGTAGCAACAAGTGCCTTTTTACAGCTCCAGCTGGTTTGCCACCTATGGTCCCTTTTGGACAGAGATGACTTAGCCACTGTGCTCCATGCTCTAGTACAGGCATCCCCATCCTGTGGCCCTCCAGATGTTTTGGCCTACAACTCCCATGATCCCTAGCTAACAGGACCAGTGGTCAGGGATGATGGGAATTGAAGTCCAAAACATCTGGAGGGCTGAAGGTTGGGGATTTCTGCTCTAGTAACTTCCAGGTTGGATTGTTGGAAGGCACTATACATGGGGCTGCCCTTGAAGACTACTCAGAAACGTTAATTGGTACAAAATGCAGCAGCCAGATTATTGGCTGGGCTTCCACTGAGATCTCCTTAAACAACTCAGCCTAAAAGACCACCTCTTTTCCTGCAAACCCTCTCAGGTGCTGAGATCAGCAGAGGAGGCCCCCTTGGTAGTTCCTCTGCCCTCAGAGGTTCAAGGGGTGGCTGTCTGCGACAGGGCCTTCTCTGTGGTGTCCCCTAGGCTGTGAAACTTCCTCCCCACAAAGATGAATCTGGCATCTTCATTGTACAGCTTCCAGCAAACACTGAAGACCTCTCAACCTCAGCTTTTGACATTTGAGGTGTATCTTTTTTAGGACCCACCTTATATTTGTGATTATAAGCTTCTTTTAAACTGTTTCAAATACTATGTTTTAATGTTTCAACCCACCCTGGGGACCTTAGGGTGAAGGATCAGGGAACTAACAAACACAACTTGGAGGGTTCCCTGAGACAAACTTTGAAAACTGTTAACTTGATGGTGGAGCAATGACTGTGAATTAAGAAACCAGTTTGAAGGATGGGGGAGAATTTTAGGGGGAGGGAAGAAATTTGATTCCAATTGCACTCAGGTGAATGCAGCTAAGCTGCACTTTCTGAAACAACGCACGGACTGAAATTTGCATTTCTACACATTTGCAGCCAAGTGGTGCCACAGAGCCTAGGACTTGCCGATTGGAAGGTCGGCGGTTCAAATCCCCACGACGGGGTGAGCTCCCATTGCTCGGTCCCTGCTCCTGCCAACCTAGCAGTTCGAAAGCACGTCAAAGTGCAAGTAGATAAATAGGTACCACTCCGGCGGGAAGGTAAATGGCGTTTCCGTGCGCTGCTCTGGTTTGCCAGAAGCGGCTTAGTCATGCTGGCCACATGACCCAGAAGCTGGACGCCGGCTCCCTTGGCCAGTAAAGCGAGATGAGCACCGCAACCCCAGAGTCGGTCACGACTGGACCTAACGGTCAGGGTTCCCTTTACCTTTACCTTAAGGTAAAGGTAAAGGTACCCCTGCCCGTACCTTAATGGGTACTATTTAATGGGTACTTAATGGGTACCTTTACCTTAATGGGTACTAAAACACACATGCTGGAGTAAAGTGAATGAAAAAGCATATACTGGTGAAAATAACATACTGCTTTATATTAGGGGAAATTACATGTTAGGCAAAAGTACAGACACGTGTGTATATTAGAAGAAATCCACATGAAAATGCTGTGAATTTTCACGAGGACTTTTAAAAAAAATATGAAACTGATGTGGAAATGTAAAGAACTGAATTTAAGACTGGAAAAATAAGAAACTGAAATTGAATGTGTATTTGTGGGTCACAGCAGACCCCATTTTCTACTGTATTTCATATTATCATAAATGGCCAGCATGGTTGCCATAAATAATAAAATCCTTATTTGTGCTGTGTCTTGTGCTGCCCTATGGAATAGCTCCACTTCATTCCCTCACTGCATGGCATCATGAAGATGTTTTCCCTGTTCATCTATCATATCTCCCACCAGAGCTCAGGGGGAAAAAACACATTATCTTGAATGCAATGGAACAGTTCCCCCACAATATCCCCCAATATGTTCTGGCCTCTATAGATTGCTCTGCCCATTTCCAACTCTGTGGTTCATCTCGACTTTCTGGGAATCAACTCTTTCACTTTAACACTTTGCTTTCCTAACCTCATTGCTTTTATATCCATTTCTTTTCTCCTCCACCCCTTAAATTGCAGGGGGAGCAGTCATAATCAGGATTGTGGTGAGGAGGGAAGAATACACTATGAAACATAGAATTATAGGGTTGGAAGGAACCCTGAGGGTCATCTAGTCCAGTGTTTCCCAACCTTTTTTGGGCAAAGGCACACTTGTTTCATGAAAAAAATCTCGAGGCACACCACCATTAGAAAATGTTTAAAAAATTAACTCTGTGCCTATATTGACTATATATAAAGTAACTCTCTTTAATAGGAATCAAATAAACACAAAGAAAGTATTTTATAATTACTTTATTATGAAATAGTAAGTAAACAGAAATATGAAAAATTATAAAATACTTTATTCAGTGCGCAACCTGGGCCTGTTTGTTATTCTGGCTGGAATCGAAGAAAGACACACACGTAGCTCTTCGTCAACAGCTCTCAGTCTCTCTCTGTATTTAGTTTTTATAGCAAATGAAAGAAGAGTAAGCAGGCTGGGGTGGGTTAAAGTAAGGGCTGAAAGTGCCTAGATGAAGTGGGGGAAGCTAGAGAGGAGGTACATTCTGACGTTTGAGGATAGACTAGGTTCTTTATGTGAATGATAGGTGAGTTATTTGACAGATCGAACTGAGAGCAAGGTGTGGCTTGTGTAGCTGGGGTGGACATGAATGTTTGGGGTGCAAACCCCAGGCCGGCCAGGTCCGAGGGGGGGCAGGGAGAGACGGGCCTGCCTGCCTCTGCCTGCGCTGTGGTGTGTTTTGCCCCGACCGACGGACGGACCGACCTGCCAGCTGTCTCCGCAGTAGCAGTGCGGACTGGAGCTCCGTCATTCTCCCCACCGGTGCCTGGGGAGGGGAGTGTGGGGCGGCCGCTGTGGAAGCGACGGCGTGCTCCTCCTCCTCCTCCTCTTGCCGGGCTAGAGCCAGCCGGCTAGCGCTCGCCCCTCCTTGCTCGAGCCGACCCCGCCGCCAGGGGCCTTCCCGTCCTCTCAGCGGCGCCGCCTCGCGTCCCTTGTCCGGGGGTTGGGAGGGGGCTGGGGGGGAGGAAGGGGGCGAGGGGGAGCAGCCGCCGCCGCTCCTGAGGAGATTCTGAGGCGGTGGCGGGCAACGCGTGGCGGAAGAGGAGGGGTCCCGCCACCCCGCGTTTCTCTCTCTCCCTCACGGAAACCTTCCCCTCAGCTTCTGCCGCTTTTTCTCTTCTTTCCCTCTTCCTTTTTTTTTTTAAAAAAAATGAAAAATCTTTCCTTTCTCTCTTTTCCAGCCCCCCTCCCCTCTTCACGGAATTTCACTGCACTCGGGCGCCGCAGCGCGCAGGCGCACTGCTCGCTCCTCTTTCCGCGCAGGCGCCTTCTCTTGCTCTTTCGCCTCCTTTTCTTTCTCTCTCGATGGTCCGCCTACAAAGGAGCGAGGGAGGCGCCCGCCATGTTTGGATTTGAATCCAGCAGGAGATGCCGCCGCCGCCCCGCCTCTCGCTGCCCGACTCGCCCGCCTCCCTCCCACGGCACACCAGGCAACGTCTCGCGGGACACTAGTGTGCCGCGGAACACCGGTTGGGAAACACTGATCTAGTCTAACCTCCTGCAATGCAGCAATCTCAGCTAAAGCATCCATGAAGGACCAGGTGCGCAGCCTGGGAGTCATTTTGGACTCACACCTGTCCATGGAGGCGCAGGTTAATTCTGTGTCCAGGGCAGCCGTCTACCAGCTCCATCTGGTACGCAGGCTGAGACCCTATCTACCCACAGACTGTCTTGCCAGAGTGCTGCATACTCTAGTTATCTCCTGCTTGGACTACTGCAATGCGCTCTACGTGGGGCTACCTTTGAAGGTGACCCGGAAACTGCAACTAATCCAGAATGCGGCAGCTAGACTGGTGACTGGGAGTGGTCGCCAGGACCACATAACACCAGTCCTAAGAGATCTGCATTGGCTCCCAGTACGTTTCTGAGCACAATTCAAAGTGTTAGTGCTGACATTTAAAGCCCTAAATGGCCTCAAAGGCCCAGTAGACCTGAAGGAGCGTCTCCACTCCCATCGTTCTGCCCGGACACTGAGGTCCAGCGCCGAGGGCCTTCTGGCGGTTCCCTCATTGCGAGAAGTGAGGTTACAGGGAACCAGACAGAGGGCCTTCTCGGTAGTGGCACCCGCCCTGTGGAATTCCCTCCCTTCAGATGTGAAGGAAATAAGTAGCTATCTTATCTTTAAAAGACATCTGAAGGCAGCCCTGTTTAGGGAAGTTTTTAATATTTAATGCTGTATTTTTAACACTTGATTGGAAGCTGCCCAGAGTGACTGGGGAAACTCAGCCAGATGGGCGGGGTATAAATAAATTATTATTATTATTATTATTATTATTATTATTATTATTATGGCTACCCAACCTTTGCTAAAACAAAAACAAAAAAATCCTCCAATTAAAGAAACCGTATATTCCCCACAGGGACTGCTGGTGGCTACAGAATGTTATTTGGATTCCACAAGTCTGGAAACGGAGTAGCTTTTCTATAAGCAACTTAAAACTGGCCAGCGGCAATTGGGTACTATTAAATTTCCATGTCTGGTGGAAGCAGCTTGTAACCTATTTCCTATTTGATTTGGGTTCCTGAGGCTTCGCCAAGTCTCATCTTTGTGATTGAGAACTTTGGGGTTGGTGTTCTGTTGGAAGACTACAGAACGATGAACGGTCAGGAAATAAATTTGAGAAGTTAAGGATGTCTTGCAAACACACATACACACACACACACACACACACACACACACACAAAATAACATTTACCAGTCCAGTGCGATTAGGCAAACTGCATAGAAGGGCAGGAATTAACAAGGTCACTGCAAAATGTTCCACATGCCAGGCAGGAATACCAGCTACGTGTTGTGGACTGATATTAAGTAAAATAATTTCTGGTGAAGATTTGAACCCGTGGCCCATCATTGGATCACAACTCCCATCATCCTTGACCTTTGGCCATGCTGGCTAAGGCTGATGGGAGTTGGAGTCTTACTTAGGCACAGGTTCCTCACCTGAAATTTTGGAGGAAGTTCAGGAACTGAGTAGTATATGGGTGGAATGTTAGCACAGTAACAGGAAATTCAAAAGCAAGGTCTTTATTTGCATATAAGTAAAATGTGGCCAGGGACGCGGGTGGCGCTGTGGGTTAAACCATAGAGTCTAGGACTTGCTGATCAGAAGGTCGGCGGTTCGAATCCCTGCAATGGGGTGAGCTCCCATTGCTTGGTCCCTGTTCCTGCCAACCTAGCAGTTCGAAAGCACGTCAAAAATGCAAGTAGATAAATAGGTACCACTCTGGCGAGAAGGTAAACGGCCTTTCCGTGTGCTGCTCTGGTTCGCCAGAAGCGGTTTAGTCATGCTGGCCACATGACCCCGGAAGCTGTATGCCGGCTCCCTTGGCCAATAAAGCGAGATGAGTGCCGCAACCCCAGAGTCGGCCATGACTGGACCTAATGGTCAGGGGTCCTTTAAAATGTGGCCAGAAGACAGAAGTGCCTGGCATGCTCTGGTCCATGGGGTCACGAAGAGTCGGACACGACTAAACGACTAAACAACAACAAAGTGTGGCCAAATGCCCTCTCTAAGGGAGCTGATAGCCATGGCAAATGACATTAGCAGTCTGTTGGAAACTGCAGCATCTCCAAGGAGCTTTATTGATACAATTGCCTTTCGACTATGTTGTACTTCCACTTCTCAAATCTCCTTTTGCCCAAGCTAATATCAGAGAAATAATAAATAACAGCCGAGGACAAGTATATATAGCTGAAGAGGGAGTGTGTTGATGAAGTCTGCAAGAAGTGCTTTCACTTATCTACAATTCCACTTATCTGGTACATCCTCTGCAGCTGGGGTCAAGGTAACCTCTGGGAGGATCTGGCCAATTGCAAAAAAAAAAACCATAAAAAATCCAAGGCTGTCATCGAGCACTCAGACAGCACAACAGCAGCGTGAGGTTGAGAAAACTATTAAGCAAATAAATCAGGGGTGCTGGAATATTTGTATCGAGTTGAAATTGCTCTTTGCATTTAAGATCCTAGCCTGCTTGTGCAATAAAGACATTGGAATTCTCAGAGGTAACTCTGGCAAAGGATTGAGTTCAGAAGGTGCACTTTTAAAAGCCCAAAGCGTTCCACTTCTTCCCCTCTGATCTCTGTCCAGCTGTGTCTCTGATCTCTCCCTTTAGACACTGAGCTGCTTAAGATGTAAATGCTAAAATAGGGATGGGAAACCTTTAGCTCCCCAGATGTTGCTGGTCTACAGCTCTCATCATCCCTAACCTCTGGTTTTGCTGGCAGGAAGGGTTAGAGTCCAACAACATCTGCTGGGCAATAGGTCCCCCACGCTTGTGCTAAATTATAGTTTAGTGTTGCATATGTGCTGCTACTTGCACCAGTCTCAGGTTCCCATGCTCCCTCTTCCTCTCCTTTGGTGTGGCTACAAGGAGAAGATCAGAACTGTTAGCTTCTGATTTTAAACTAATCAGAGTTCCCTGTTGCATCCAGACTCTGAGTACTTTGATTTTGGTGTGACTTTGACTTAGAGCACAGACAACACATCAGAACAGCTGGGGGGGGGGCTTTTGCTGGGTTGTGCAATTTGAAACTGCAGTGGGGTGTGAGTGCAGCTTTGAATGCTTCCTCTTACTTAAAATATAAACACAGAGAGAGCTCGGATCACCAGTGAAGGCAGTGAAGGTCCTGTGTGAATGCCTGGAGGCGGTTGGAGGATGGATGGTGGCTAAAGGATTGAGGCTGAGTCCTGACAAAACAGAAGTACTGTTCTTTGGGGACAGAGGACAGGCTGGTGTGGAGGTCTCCTTGGTCCTGAATGGGGTAACTGTGCCCCTGAAGGACCAGGTGCACAGCCTGGGAGTCATTTTGGACTCACAGCTGTCCATGGTGGAGCAAGTCAATTCTGTATCCAGGGCAGCTGTCTACCAGCTCCATCTGGTACACAGGCTGAGACCCTACCTGCCCACAGACTGTCTTGCCAGAGTGGGGCATGCTCTAGTTATCTCCCGCTTGGACTACTGCAATGCGCTCTACGTGGGGCTACCTTTGAAGGTGACCTGGAAACTACAACTAATCCAGAAAGCGGCAGCTAGACTGGTGACTGGGGGCAGCCACCGAGACCATATCCTGAAAGACCTACATTGGCTCCTGGTACATTTTCGAGCACAATTCAAAGTGTTGGTGTTGACCTTTAAAGCCCTAAATGGCCTCGGACCAGTATACCTGAAGGAGTGTCTCCACCCCCATTGTTCTGCCCGGACACTGAGGTCCAGCGCCGAGGGCCTTCTGGTGGTTCCCTCACTGTGAGAAGTGAGGTTACAGGGAACCAGGCAGAGGGCCTTCTCAGTAGTGGCACCCGCCCTGTGGAACGCCCTCCCATCAGATGTCAAAGAGATAAACAACTACCTGACATTTAGAAGACATCTGAAGGCAGCCTTGTTCAGGGAAGTTTTTAATGTGTGACATTTTAATGTATTTTTAATCTTTGTTTGAAGCCGCCCAGAGTGGCTGGGGAAACCCAGCCAGATGGGCGGGGTACAAATAATAAATTACTATTCCTATTACTTCTTCATTACAAGCATCCCCATATGACAGGACCAATGCTGAGGCCAAGAGATAGCACCTTTCTGCACAAGACCTCTACCAGGTGTGTAGCATTCCCTGACTCACACATGAGCCCCAGCTTCGCAGCAGTGGGACGCATCACATGATATGCCCCCTGCAATGTGGGGGGCAAGTCGGCACCCTTGATTAAGAGGCCTTCTCTTTCTCTCACACAGGTATATTTCCTGAGTTCTTCGAGAGGAATTGATAAGGGTGGGTTGTCCGTTTCCGCTCAGCAGTTAGGGAACTAGCTGGTGGGAAGGTTAGGGAACTAGCTGGTGGGCGGGAGAATACTGCTATAATAAGAGGTTTCAGAAAAATGTTCTGCTTGATATAGTCTGACACACACAGAGAGACACACACACAAGACTGCTTTGCATATTATAATTCTCTATAGAAAATGCTTCCACATATGGAGGAACATCAAACACATAGAGCATCATGTGTGGCAATCACTTTTTTGTATTTTGCTCCATGTATGCATACTGACAGTGACATCCAGAACAGAATTCTTGTTTCATGTGTATAATCATCACACTTGTCCATCTCTACATGTAGGTTGCAAGTTCCATTGTTTATTGTTTTACATTATTTTTTTTTTAGTGCCTTTCTTGCAATGTTAATTTCTTGTACACCACCCTGCCTATTGCAACCACAGTAGAAGGGTGGGCATGAATTATCTTGAGTTGCTAATTTAATTAATTAAAAGGAAGGCGTCTTTGCTGCTCTCACCACCATCTCATAGGCCTGCACATGGGCTCTGGATGTTAGAATTCCTGCTCCATGATTGCAGTCATGGGATTTTTGTCTATCACATGATGGTGTATGTTTTGACTCGAGTGGTAAGTGACAGAGACAGGATGTTTGTGTTTCTGTGTTCCGTGAAGTGGGACTATTGTCCTTTGTTCTTTTTCTCTTTGCTGTCTGATGCTAGAGAGAGAGGGCGCCATGTTGCAGTGCTCTGTGTATGTTTATATGTTTATATTAGCCAAAATGCTGAGTTGCTAAGGTCTGTTACGCAAGTTGCACAAACTCTGCAGATCCCTAAGTGTGCCATAGTCTGTTGGCATCAGTCACTGTGATATTCGGGCTGAAGAAAGCTTTTGAAGCTCCCGAATGATCGACCAGGAGGAAGAGAACATGCCAGTCAGGCCTGCCAGTCTCTGCCAGGGTCCTACTCAAATGTAGGCTGAGCTCCCGACACTGGATTCTGCATGGGACTTTTCCGCACTGATGCCCCAGTCATCTCTCTGCCTTTTCCCAGCTTTTTCCCCCGAAAGGGATTACCCAGGCAATACAAAACCCACTGGCACTTTGCACCCAGAGCTCTGCTGCTTACAGTGGTTTCCAGTCTCTTGGTCATACTCAAGCACGACCAAAAGTCAGAAATCACAAAAACAGATGTTGACCTGGGGAGAACCAAATATCGCTGAAATCTCCAGAGTGCTGCTGGGGATTTCATTCCAAGTAGTCCACTGGTGAGCAAGCATCAGCACTGTGTGTGCTTGCTCAAAGCAAACAACCTCTTTCCCTGGAGTAATTAATAGATACAGAATTTTCTCAGCAGCACAGTTCCCTGCCAACCCTGGGAGGGAGCCATTCAAAAAAAATGGAATGCCAGGCACTTGTCTCCCACACACAGCTGCAGATACAGTCAAGTTGTGTTTAGCTACATGAGGAGTACAAAGTGTCCAGGCCTATTTCTGCAGGGTGCATATGGTACACCTAGGATGGCAGCACATGTACACAGGGACACTTCAGTAAGGGGGCATTCATTCATTCATGTTATTTATTCATTATTTCCATGGCAAATCTAATATACAGTGTTCCCTGCAGTGCTTCTGAGAGTCAGTCTGCCTGGAGGGAGCAGAGGCAAGTTCCTCCCCCCCCCCCCCCCGGTGAAAATAAAGAAACATGTCACAATTATTAAGGTTAATGGGCTAAATAAAGTCACAACTTTATTGGTTACAGGTGATGAGCGGTATTGGCTTAGGCATTGGTCCTAACCGACTACCGTATTTTTCACTCTATAGGGCACACTTTTTCCCCTCCAAAAATTGAGGGGAAATGTGTGTGCGTCCTATAGAGCAAATGCAGGCTGCGCGGCTAAGCCCAAAGCCAGAACAGGGAGACGGAGCACTGCGCAGCGCTCCATCTCGCTGTTCTAGCTTGGGGTTAGCTGCGCAAAGCCTCCGCAGCTTCAAAGGCTGCACTCCGGGGGCTTCAGGCAGCTATCCGCAAGCCTTCCGAGTGCAGCAGGAGTTCCCGCTGCTCTCAGAAGGCTTGCAGATAGCTGCCTGTTCTGGGGGCTGGGGTTTGGGGAAGCTCAAGATTTTTTTTTCTTGATTCCCCCCCCCCTCCTAAAAACCAGGTGCGCCCTATGGTCAGGTGCACCCTATGGAGCGAAAAATACGGTATATCCAGCTTCAGCCCGTCCGCTTGAAGTCTGGAAAGGGTTAACCACCAGTAGAGGGAGTCCTGCTGATGCACATCAACTAGGAACTCCCCTGGGGTCACCGCTCTGGGGCGTGCCTTAGGCCCTCACCTCCCTAGGCTTCGGACAGGGCCACGCCCCCCAGAATCCTTTTTCGGACTACCCTTCAAGATGTGGGGCAGGTGATGTGTGCACACTCCAAGTGTCCCTATTTTCCATGGACATCCCTGATTTAGATGAGCCATCCCAGTTTCTGATTTGATCCCAGAATGCTCCATTTTTCCTTAAGGTAAAGGTAAAGGTACCCCTGCCCGTACGGGCCAGTCTTGACAGACTCTGGGGTTGTGCGCCCATCTCACTCAAGAGGCCAGGGGCCAGCGCTGTCCGGAGACACTTCCGGGTCACGTGGCCAGCGTGACAAAGCTGCATCTGGCGAGCCAGCGCAGCACACGGAAACGCTGTTTACCTTCCCGCCAGTAAGCGGTCCCTATTTATCTACTTGCACCCGGAGGTGCTTTCGAACTGCTAGGTTGGCAGGCGCTGGGACCGAGCAGCGGGAGCGCACCCCGCCGCAGGGATTCGAACCGCCGACCTTTCGATCGGCAAGTCCTAGGCGCTGAGGCTTTAACCCACAGCGCCACCTGCGTCCCCTCCATTTTTCCTTAGGATGTTCCTATTTTCATTGGAGAAATGTTGGATGGTATGGAGTTATCTGGCCCCCTGGCCGTCTGAAGGCAATCCTGCATAGGGAAGGGTTTTTAAAATGTTTAACGTTTCATTATGTTTTTATATATGTTGGAAGCTGCCCAGAGTGGCTGGGGCAACCCTGTAAGATGTGTGGGGTATAAAGATTAAAATTATCATTATGGAATGGGGCGCCCCAATTTTAATCAGAGAAATGTTGGAGGCTGTCCAACTGATTCATAGCTCATTCTCTTAGTCACTTCACTATGCTCACCCACATTGAATTGGCCAAGGGTTTTGGCCAAGAATGTGCAACAAGCTGATATGGTCTTTGAAAGAGTAAAAAACAAAAAAACCCTGAAATTTGGATCATGTGTGGCATTGCAGGTGTAGAAAGCATTCTGGTCTGTAGACAAGTCAAGGAGAGGATACCGCAGTATTCTTGGAGCTAATAGTGATGCAGTTATCTCTTTCTCACACCATTTAAAAAAATAAAATAAAATAGGAACTTTCGGGGAGGGAGGGTGCACAGGTTTCCTGTTCAACACTAACCAGGAGGGGGGTGAGGGAAAGCTATTTCTCAGACAGTTAGATTATGGATAACTGGACATTCAGCAAGACAGAAATGGGCTGCGGGTCATAAAAAATGCAGTTGACTTGGGGTAATCTGGAACACCTCAGTAAAATATCTGTAGGCTTTGACAGCCGGAAAAGTTAGCCGCTGAAATAGTGCTGCCATTTCACCACAACACCTCACATAAGCAGCAATTTTGCTATAGAACTGTACCGAAAACGTTTCTTGCATTTTTAAATTAGGGGGGTGGTATCAAGGTGGCGCTGTGGGTTAAAGCCTCAGCGCCTAGGACTTGCCGATTGAAAGGTCGGCGGTTCGAATCCCTGCGGCGGGGTGCGCTCCCGCTGCTCGGTCCCAGCGCCTGCCAACCTAGCAGTTCGAAAGCACCTCCGGGTGCAAGTAGATAAATAGGGACCGCTTACCAGCGGGAAGGTAAACGGCGTTTCCATGTGCAGCTCTGGCTCGCCAGATGCAGCTTTGTCACGCTGGCCACGTGACCCGGAAGTGTCTCCGGACAGCGCTGGCCCCTGGCCTCTTAAGTGAGATGGGCGCACAACCCCAGAGTCTGTCAAGACTGGCCCGTACGAGCAGGGGTACCTTTACCTTTACCTTTATCATTCTCCATCAATTAAGACCACATCTACACTAAACAATTAGTGACTGGTGACTGGGAGCAGCCGCCGAGACCACATAACACATAACACTGGTCTTGAAAGACCTACATTGGCTCCCAGTACGTTTCCGAGCACAATTCAAAGTGTTGGTGCTGACCTTTAAAGCCCTAAATGGCCTCGGCCCAGTATACCTGAAGGTGCGTCTCCACCCCCATCGTTCTACCCGGACACTGAGGTCCAGCGCTGAGAGCCTTCTGGTGGTTCCTTCATTGCAAGAAGTGAGGTTACAGGGAACCAGGCAGAGGGCCTTCTCAGTAGTGGCACCCACCCTGTGGAACACCCTCCATCAGATGTCAAAGAGAACAACAACTACCATACTTTTAGAAGACATCTGAAGGCAGCCCTGTTTAGGGAAGCTTTTAAGGTTTAATAGACTATTGTATTTTAATATTCTGCTCAAAACTGCCCAGAGTGGCTAGGGAAACCCAGCCAGATGGGCAGGGTATAAATAATATATTATTATTATTATTATTATTATTATTATTATTATTATTATTTAAAAAAAGGTTAAAGACCCCTGGATGGTTAAGTCCAGTCAAAAGCAATTATGGGGTTGAGGCGTGCATCTCGCTTTCCCTGCCAAGGGAGTATGTGTTTGTCCACAGACAGCGTTGAGGACAAAGAAGGGGGATGCTTTGGGTATCCTTATTGTGGAAGGGATCACCCATCTCCCCTTCCGATGCTTAAAAAAAGAGTCATGTAAAGTCTTATTCCATCTTTCTGCAGGAGACACCTCTGTGGCAATTGGGTTCATTTCTGCGTACAGGCTGTTGGTGGGGTCTTTCGGTTTCATTCACACAATGTCGTGAGCCCCCCCTAACTGGCACTTCCTGAAACAATATACAAATTGTGAAACGAAATGTGGCAACCTTTGAAGCCTGCATGTTTCTGAATTTTGTGATGCAGTCCTCTAACGAACAAAAGAAAAAAATGTATGTTTAGGGAAAAGCCTGCAAAAATGGCAAATATTATTTTTATTTATTTATTTTCTTTATAAGATTTCTTTCTTGCCTTTCAGTATAAGGTCCCATGGCAAGTTGCAACAAGAGAGTGCACCATTACAAAACAAACGGATAAAGTGATAAAACTTATCTAAAATCAATAAAAATAAAAACCATCCCAGCCAGAACAGTGGTGGAGATAACACAGCAAAAAAATACATTATATGACAGCAAACAACTTGCAAAAAAAAAGCATTAGGGGAAATCGTATATATCAGGAGAAGAGCACACTAAAATGTTAATGGGTTTTCATGAGGACTTTGCCAAATCGATGCACAAATGTGGCGAAGTGAACTTAAGGGTGGAAAAGTGAGGTGCTGAAATTGACAGATTTTTTTTTCTATCCCCTAGTTATATACACTGTAAGGTATTCATGCAATGTCCCAAAATATGTTCAAGTTGCTGTGGGGTGAGAACTAAGTTGGGAGGAGAGAGCACACACACACACACACACACACACACACACCTACTCAACTAAAAAAAGCACACCCAGCATTTGCTCCCAGGAAGTTAAAAAAATCCAACCCCACATTTCCGTACATCCATCTCACGCAGAGCAGCCCTGCAGGATGACCTGCAAAGGGAAAGGAGCATTAATGATGTATAAGTGCACCAAAGAATGTTGTTTTTCTTGGGACACAAAGTTCTGCATTGACTTTGATGATGCAGAGCAGCCACAGGAGACCTGTGCTGAATACTGGAGGTTATGTAAGGATTCCCCCCCCCTTTTCTTCCCCCACTGTCTTCAAATAACGCATTAAAAAGTGTTAAATGTCACCATGTCTCCTTTGCCTCGCAATTGTTTCCAAGAGACAAAGGAATAATCGGATGAGGATTTGGGGTTCGGGGTGAGGGAGTTTCTGGCAGATTTCGTGTTTCTGAGATTTGGGAAAGGGGAACCTCTTGAGCAGGAGCGAGCAACACACACACACAATCCCAAAACATTTGTATGCAGCTTGCACAAACGCACACCCACTGGTTAAAATTGCAAACCTCTCAAGCCTCCATTTTCAAAAATAGATGTCTCCATCCGCCTCGACTAAGGAGAAAAACGCTTTCAAAATGAGCATTTTCCCCCAAAACGCGCAGAAAGTCGAAGACTGAATGCAAAGAAGTCTGAATACACATACAGTGGTACTTCGGGTTACATACGCTTCAGGTTACAGACTCCGCTAACCCAGAAATAATACCTCAGGTTAAGAACTTTGCTTCAGGATGAGAACAGAAATCGTGCGGCGGCAGCGCAGCAGCAGCGGGAGGCCCCATTATCTGAAGTGGTGCTTCAGGTTAAGAACAGTTTCAGGTTAAGAATGGACCTCCGGAACAAATTAAGTTCTTAACCCGAGGTACCACTGTATAATGCATTATATTAGGGGGAATGGCTGTGCAAAAATGTGTTAATTTAGTAAAGTTGCATGTGTATGTTAGAAAAAAAACTGCATTAAAATGCTGATGAATAAAATGAGGATTTTTCTTCCTGTACAATAAAATCGTTAGGTTGTCATCATGCTGCAGTTCATGTGGCCACCAATAGGCAAGTAGAAGGCACTTTAGAGAGCAGTTTGCCAAACTTCTATCCGAAGCAGCTCCCCGCATCATTAAACACCACAGGAGTGGCGATGTTAAAAGGGGTGGGGGTGAGCTGTGCAGGAAGTGGGTGGTGGTCTGGGACAACCTGTGATCAGGTAGGAGTGAGCTTATACTAATCTTCCCCACCCTGTTGCCCTCCAGCTGTTTTGGACTACAACTCCCATCAGCCCCAGCCTATATGAATGCATTCTAGATGGGGCTGATGGGAGTACAGTGGTACCTCAGGTTATGTACTTAATCGCATGTAACCACTGTATCCGTTCTCTCCACCTCCGAGTGGTGAGGCATTTTGAGGTAGCGCTACTTCCAAGTCCGGTTCCCTTTGGGTGGCAGAGCACCCGAGGGTGCTTTTGTAAACGTTGCCTTATTTTCAAATACGCAAGCCTACGTGAAGGCAAAAAAACCAAACCCCACATTCCCTCAGCATGGAGGGCAGCAGGGGCAAAGGAAGGGGGTGCGGGTCACCCCAGGTGTCACCACTGAGGGGGGTGACAAAATGCCAGGTGGCACTCACCGCGGGGCCTGCAGCGCGCCCAAGCCACGCATCTCTCCTGGGAGAAAAGTGGTGGCTTGGGTGCACGCAGGCTCCACACTGACCAAACGGTCCGCCCGCTTCCTCCGCCAACCTTCCAATCAGCAAGCCCAAGAGGCTCGGTGGTTTAGACCACAGCGCCACGCACATCCCAGATTTTTCAAGACCATCTGGTAAGTGGAGGGTAGCTATGATCCACCTTCACTGTCAGGGGCAGTAAGCCTCTGAACACCACTTGTCGGGAATCATGAGTGGGGAAAGGGTTATTGTGGTCAAGTCCTGCTTGCTGCATCTGATTGGTTACTTCAAGAAGAGGCTGCCAGATTAGATGTGTTTGCTGGTGTGATTCCGCCAGCCTCTTCTTACACTTAGAAAAACCAGGCCATGAACTGAAGAAACAAGCCATAAGTCAGGTATATCATTTCGGTGCATCTCGTTCCAGGTTTGCTCATCCTTCTCTCATCTGCTATTTATTTATACCCCCAAAGCACAAACATACATCCAGGACAAGAGCACTATGGCGCAACGTTCATTTGTGAGTAATAGGCAGGTTAATGTGACGTGCTGATAACACAAAGAAGAAGAAGAGCCTCTGATGAAAATTTAACAGCTACATATCTGCCAAAAGCGGATAATTTTAAAGGATCCAAGAGCACTTTGAGAGCATGCATTATTCAAGGAGCACACTCTTTTATTATCATCATATTCACACGGGGGTGGACTGCACGGCTGGGGTGCTCTGCATATAAACAGCATGCGCCCAAGTCCACCGGTCCGGCTAGCAATGCTAATATCGTGCAATAAAACCCCTGCTGTAATGGAGACGGATATACCTTCCTAATACCTTGCTGCTTTCAACCTGCCATTTGGAAGGAGTGACAGCTTCGGACGGGGGGGGGGGGCGTGTTGTGCAAATGGTAGTTGCATTTGTCAAGCCCCTTTTTAAATTATTTTCTGATGGGAGGGGGAGTGCGGGGGGGGACAGGAAAAGAGCAGGTATCCTTTTTTAATGCAGATTTCAGTTGAATGTCGGAAGCACAAATTGACCAGGCAGACGTGTTGATCTATTGGAGGGGAGATTTAAAACCCACAGCAGGGCAATACCTTTACTAGGAACAACCATAAGACTTAGGGAAGAATTCGGACTTGTGTTCTTATTGTTCTATTGGTGTAAGCGTTTTTGTTTGCCAGATAGAATAAGTCACACACACACATAGTGTTATGGGGTTTTTCCTGACATCCTGGGCAAATTTGGGGTAAGAGGGGAGGAGAAGGGAAGGAAACCCATTGCACAAGTGGAAGTCCTTGTTCAAGGCTTCCACTGATGACTACTCATCATATAATGATCCCATCCATGGTGCCTCGCAGAGTTGTTGTTCGTTTCATTGAGCTACTATACTTGGATGCTGCTGCACAGACCCGTACAAATGGCAAGAATCGGTACTATATTTGGGGCTCCCTCTAAACATCTTCTCCAAAGCATAGTCAAACAGCACAGGGCATGTGGGCCCAAACCACTGTTTGCAAGCCACTAACAGCGACTTCCCCTTCATGGATACCTGCCTTGTGATGGCGAAGGGGCTTGAATAACTCAGAGAAGCTATGAGCTATGCCGTGCAGGGCCATCCAAGATGGACAGGTCATAGTGGAGAGTTTTGACCAAACATGATTCACCTGGAGCAGGAACCGGCAAGCCACTCCAGTATCCCTGCCAAGAAAACTCCATGATGGACATAGACATTTTTTGAATTGGGGTGCTGGAGGAGACTCTTGAGAGTCCCATGGACTGCAAGTAGATCAAACCTCTTCATTCTTAAGGGAATCAGCCCTGAGTGCTCCCTGGAAGGACAGATACTAAAGTTGAGGCTCCAAGACTTTAGCCACCTCATGAGAAGAGAAGACTGCCTGGAAAAGACCCTGATGTTGGGAAAGATGGAGGGCACAAGGAGAAGGGGACGACAGAGGATGTGATGGTTGGACAGTGCTCTCGAAGCTACCAGCATGAGTTTGACCAAACTGCAGGTGGCAGTGGAAGACAGGAGTGCCTGGTGTGCTCTGGTCCATGGGGTCACGAAGAGTCGGACACGACTAAATGACTAAACAACAACAGTGACTTTCCGCAGCTCCTTCTGCACTATGAGAGCAAGTCCTTTGCTTAGACCTGTTCTGATCCCCACTTTGTGGGGTGTTTCATTCTGGTCTTTTTAATTCAGGGAGCTGTGATTCCTCCAAGTCACACAGCCTCCGCTTTCTGTCGCTGTCCTTGGAAAGAGAAAGAGAGGCTCTTAATAAAACGAGTATTTTCCTATAGCTCACAATGAAGGCGGCGACTCTTCTTGGAAAAATGTTCTGCCTTTGCAAGCATCACATAAAGGCTTGATTGCAAAGACACAGCTTGGATGTTTTTTGATTATTATTTTTTTGTCAGCAAACATTTTTGCGAGACAGAATTAAGAAGCCCGCATACTGGAGCCCAAACACTTTCCTACAGAGGTGAAACAGTCCCAGGTTGTTCAAGGGGGTGGAGGGAGAAAACAAATCACAGATTTCTGCTTGAAGACAGAATAAGCTGGCCCTTGTTCATTTATTTAAACATTTGCCAACCAGCTTTACACACACACAAGTCTCAAAGACAACTTACAGAAAGAGTTAAAATAATCTAATAATAATTTTATTATTTATACTCCACCCATTTGGCTGGATTGCCACAGCCAGTCTATTGTAACCCCTTACTCTATCGAGGAATAAAACAAAAGCGAGCAAAACCAGTTGACAGTAAACAGCAGCAAATAAACAGCCAAGCTAGATGCTAATGCTGTCAGAAGCCCAAGTGAGTAATAATGTTTTAATAGGTGCCTAAGCGAAGAGTTGTATTCAATTAACTTTTACGCAAAGTAGACCCAGTGAAATTAATGGAGATAAGTTAGTCATCATGGCCATGAATTTCAGTGGGTCCAAGTGTGACTAACCTGGTCAGGACCCACTCTGAGATGTTTCAGCTGTGCACCTAAAGGACAACATGTTAATGTGGCAAACCCATAAACAGGAGCATTCAGGATCAGTTGTGCCTCCCTTTCGAAGGACCCTTGTGAAGAGATATTGATTCCACCCCTGGGAACATTGATCTCCTAACAACTCTCAGCGCCCTTAACAAACTACAGCTTCCAGATTCTTTGTGGGAAGCCATGACTGTTCAAAGAGCTGTAATAGTGCTTTAAATGTATGCTGTGAGACTTGGATTTTTTTTTGTCAGCAAATGTTTTTGGGGGTTTTTGTGAGACAGAATTAAGAAGCATGTGAGACAGAATTAAGACCTCTGAGTATAGGGCAGTATATAAATTCAATAAATAGATAAATAATAAAAATAAAATAAAATAAAATACTGGAGCCCAAACAACGGTCTCATGTGGAGAGACATACTTGGACATTGATCTGCATCCTGGTTGAGTCCGCAGTGGTGTCCAAACTTTTTTCAAAGAGGGCCAGATTTAATGAAGTGAAGGGCCGTGGGGGCCGACCAAAGTTGTTGTTGACCTTTTTTTTTTTTTAGGATTGAAGTTGTTGAACTTTATTTATGATTAAAGTTGTTAAGGTTTTTTTTAGGATTTTACCCCAGGAAATAAACTTAGGCCCCAGAAACGGACTTTGGACGTGCTTTGGACTTTGCTCATTCCCATTGACTGCAACATCATTAGACCCTAGGGCCGGCCCGCCTATGAGGTAGACTGAAGCAGCTGCCTCAGGCACCGTCCCTACTTGTGCCCTGCCCACCACTGCTAGAGTTCTGTGAGATCTC
This sequence comes from Podarcis gaigeae, assembly GCF_964106915.1. Taxonomy (NCBI): domain Eukaryota; kingdom Metazoa; phylum Chordata; class Lepidosauria; order Squamata; family Lacertidae; genus Podarcis; species Podarcis gaigeae. The sequence continues at coordinate 107,365,886 of NC_139680.1, read as the reverse complement.
AAGATCGTGCAAGATCTTGCCGGAAGCCGTCGCCACACGGCTCCAGTAAGTGAGGCTTTGTTAGGATGGGGCAGCACCTTCCCATTCCACCTCAGGCAGTGAAATGAGATGGGCCACCCCTGGGAGACCCCTTGTTCCTTCACAAAGTCGCGATACTCAAGAGTAGTTTAGCAACTAATCCCTCTTTCCTGAGGCAACGCTCTCACTGAATCCACAGGAAGAGCTGGAGTGACTGAGCTGATCTCCGATGCAGGATCTCCCCACCCCAGGGACGCATTATTGTTGCAACTTTGCGAACTTTCTCTTGAGGGAGAAACAACACCGAGATGATGAGCAGAGTTGTCGCCATGACAGCGAACACTCTCCATCGGAAATTGGAGCCAAGGAGAAAAAAACCCACTGAGTCGTACGGCACTCCGCACTGTAGCTCCTGCTGTGCCCCTGACACTTACGAGCCTATTTATAAAAAGAAATAACCATAGACAAAGCACAGACAGAGCATGCCATGTTTTAGAAAGAGAATGAGGTAACAGGGAACAATCCTCGTGGTTTCTTTCTCATAGGAGAAAGCAGAGATCCTGGCTGGAACTGCACTGAATATTCTCCTGATTCGTCGCTTGTTTTGATTTTTAGAGGGGTTGCAAAATCTTGCTTTTAAGGAGAAAATAAATATTTCCCCAGAAACACCTTAATGGTGAAAATATTTCAATTTATTTTTTCTAGTCCTTTTTCCTACCTTTGTTTCTCCTAGTGGCTGCTCCCCAGAGTGGCTGTGGATGGGCAGGGTATAAATAATAAATTATTATTAATTTTTATTATTTATTATTATTATTATTATTATTATTATTATTATTATTATTATTATTATTTTGCTTCTACACAAAGGGGGCCACTGTGGTGATCTCCAAGTGTTCTGGACTACAGTTCCCATCAGCATTAGTTGTATGGCCAATTGTCAGGGGCAATGGGAGTTGTAGTCCACAACATCTGGAAGGCATTATGTTGGTTACCCGTGTACTAGATCTTCCTGGATTAGTTGCGGAAGCGATCTCTAACAATCAGGGATCATATAATGAATTGAACCACACAACACTATCAGATTTGGTTAAGATAAGATGTCAGGAAGGACAAGCGATGCTTAGTGAAAATTAGAGCAATGCTTCCTCAGTCAGTCACATGGGTAATTCCAGCCAATTCTGAAAAATACGCCATTAAGGCGATAATTCCTGACACTGATAAGATGTAGGGTATATCCATGTTCCCTTCTTCAGCTTGAATAGTTAATTAAACATTCAGTCTGTGATCACTTAGAAAAGGATGCTGTGATTCCCAAGACTCAACATGGGTTTCTCAAAAACAAGTCATACCAGATGATTTTTTTTCAGTAGAATCAGAAGCTTGGTGGATTGGGGTAATGCTGTGGACGTAGTGTATCTTGGTTTCAGTAAGGTTTCTGACAAAGTCTCTCATGGTATTCCCGCAAAGAAGCTGGTAAAATGTGAGTTGAACAAGGTAACTGTTAGGTGGATTTGCAGCTGGTTAACTGACCAAGCCTAAAGGGGCTCACTAATGGTTCCTCATCATCCTGGGGGAAAGCAACAAGTGGGGTTCTGTCCTGGGTCTGTTGTTGTTCCATGTCTTTATAAAGGACTTGTAGAAAGGAATTGAAGGGATGTTCATCACTACAGCGACTACCCAGGCCCCCCGGACGTTTCACCATCTATTGGTCCCTGTGCCACCACTTTATTTCTCGCTGCCACCACCCAGGCCCTACCTGTTACAATACTGAGTCCAGTCAGGGTTAAATTGGAACATAAACTTCTGTTTATTTATTCCAGTTTAACAAGCGTATGGTTTCATAAACAGTATCGGTCAATTACATTCATGGGGTGCCTATCCAGACCTATAACTTTCGCTACCTGCTCTCACTCACTAAACCACCTCTCAGATATTTACTTCTCTGCCTATCCCCTAACTGTTCCTGACTCAGCCTACTTCCCTAAACTAACTCAACCTACCCACAAACTCTATCCCAATTCACCCCCACTCCATCCAACCTCCCAACGAACTCCTCCCTTCGCCCCTCCCAGAGCTGGTTTTATAGTCCCACTGACTCCACCCCCAGGTTCTGATTGGGTAACCTGTTTAACTATTTCACCTCCAGCACTCTCTCATATGTTAACGTCACAATCACCTCCATGGGACTGCTACACCTGAGAAGACATGCACAGGGTCGCTTTGTAAAAGTGGTGCAAGTTGAAATTAGTGGGAGATGCCGGGTCTGGGAAAAACTGAGGACCTCCAGGCTTGTGCAAATTTGCCCCGCTAGAGTCCACTTATTTTTAAGAACAGTCAGAGAGGCCTACATTGTGTGCAGGGCAGAAGGGGCAGCAGCTTCTGTGGTCTCCAATCCAGGCGCTGATTAATTGATCTAATTTCTACTACCCTGCCTCTCAAAGTGCTTGAGGTGGGTTCATAAAAACATAATCAAAGTACCACACCGTAAACATCTGAATGCAATCGCAATAAAAGCCAGCCTAATTCAATCTGGGAAGGGCAGTCGCAGCTATAGCCAATAAAGCCCCTCCAGCAACGTCGGCTCAGCCTGTATATTCTTGGAAATAAAAAGGTCTTCCATCGGCAGAGGGAGAATATAAACACGACACATCGATCCAGGCCAACAGCAGCTTAACTTTGACAACGTTGCGGCATCAAATCCTCTCCAAGACCCATTCATGGGAGTGTTCAGAGACAGGAGCCTTTCAAGGATGGGAATGATTGGCCCCATCTGCAGCATCAGGCCACTTTAAACAGTCATGACTTCCCCCAAAGCATCCTGGGAACTGTAGTTTGTTAAGGGTGCTCAGAGTAGTTAGAGGTAAAGTGACCCCTGACCATTAGGTCCAGTCATGGCCGACTCTGGGGTTGCGGTCTCATCTCGCTTTACTGGCCGAGGGAGCCGGCGTACAGGGTCATGTGGCCAGCATGACTAAGCCACTTCTGGCAAACCAGAGCAGCGCACGGAAACGCCATTTACCTTCCCGCCAGAGCGGTACCTATTTATCTACTTGCACTTTGACGTGTTTTCGAACTGCTAGGTTGGCAGGAGCAGGGACCGAGCAACGGGAGCTCACCCTGTCGCGGGGATTCGAACCGCTGACCTTCTGATCAGCAAGCCCTAGGCTCTGTGGTTTAACCCACTGCGCCACCTGTGTCCCACTGAGAGTAGTTAGGAAACAACTATTCCCCTCCCTTTGCAGTTGAACATGAGGAGACACTTCTTGTCACTATGAACAGCTTGAGAACAGAACCAATTACCTAGAGGTGGTTTCTCCCTTGCTAGAGGTCATGAAGGAGAAACTGGGCAGCCATCTCTTGAAGATAATAATAATAATTTTAATAATAATAATAATAATTTATTATTTATACCCCAGCCACTCTGAGCGGCTTCCAACAGACACTAAAATACAGTAACCTATTAAACATTAAAAGCTTCCCTAAACAGGGCTGCCTTTAGATGTCTTCTAAAAGTTTGGTAGTTCTTTTTCTCTTTAACATCTGGTGGGAGGGCATTCCACAGGGCAGGTGGCACCACCGAGAAGGCCCTCTGCCTGGTTCCCTGTAAGATGCCCCCCACTCTAGATTTCCATCAGGGATTGACCTCAAGACCTGCCTTCAACCCTGTGGTTGATTGATTCAATGATTCTTGAAACCACATCTTTTTAATGACTTAAATGATCTCACTGAAATAACTCCACTGGAGGGGCTGTCATACACAGCATAAATAGTGAAAAAATTGTTTCAAAAGAGAGAGAGCTGCATTGTGTACTAATCAAAGGGGGAAATCACTATGAAACACTTCATTGTCCTTAAATCCATGAACTAAACAAAATATATAAAAATGCAATGAGATGATGGAGCTATGGTCACTATGAAGTTAATTTTAACCATCTGCTCCATGAAATCTGTGTAATTACATCTCGCCATATCCCGTCTAATCCTTTCGGTGTTTCATTTGGCTGTTGAAGTGATACTCTGAACTATGTCAATTCTATTAATCTAGAATTTCCTAGCAGCAGCTAAATATCAGTTGCTAGCAGATGCCATTGTTCTAAGGCAGGGGTCAGCAAACTTTTTCAGCAGGGGGCCAGTCCACTGTCCCTCAGACCTTGTGGGGTGCGGACTATTTTTTTTGGGGGGGTGAACGAATTCCTATGCCCCACAAATAACCCAGAGATGCATTTTAAATAAAAGCACCCATTCTACTCATGTAAAAACACACTGATTCCCAGACCATCCGCAGGCTGGATTGAGAAGGCGATTGGGCTGGATCCGAGTTCCGGGCCTTAATTTGCCTACCCATGTTCTAAAGCTCCTGTAACAAGACTGAAATTGAAAAATCTGCTGTGTGCGAGTAAGAGAGGGCAAGCAAAATGCAGAAATTGCTACTAGCTGTAGTGTCAGGCTGCAGAGGAACCAACCCCCACAGGCAGGTTGCCAGGAATGACAAGGAAAAGTCCTTACCATCTACTTTATATTCAATATTTACAGAGAGAGGTGTGGGAATGCAGCCTCTTGAAATAATGGCGTTGTCCCAAGAAAATCTCCCTTCCCCTTCTTTCCCACTTCCTCATCCATCATCCCTTCTATGGGTGGTGCTGAGGGCCCTTTGCTTCTGAGCCCTTTGCACTCCTACTTTTAAAGCTCGCCGGGTTCTGGGAGATGGTGGGTCTGGAATGCTTTCTAGTGATAACATTGTCTGCCAGCTGCTCCAGCACTTCCTCCTCCTCCTCTCCCATTATTTCCCAACTTCTCCCCTCATCGTCCTCTCAGCTGTGACCTCCCTCAAACCCCTGTTGTGATTCGGAACTGACTTCTTCATCTCTGGAAGGGTCAGGCTGGGGAGAGAGTCTCCACCATTCCTCCTCTGCCCAGCGCCTGACATATAACTACTGACCCTGGTACTATGTTCCATCTCCACTGCCAGAGGCAATATGCTTCTGAATAATAGCAGGCCCAGACAGAGGGGGGGGGCATATGGGCCACTCTGATTCCAAAGGGGGCCTCAGTCAGCATATTCACAATCGCAGGGGATGCACAGTGGCCTCCAATGAGAGAAGCTTCAATATATTAAAACGAATTAGGTCTTTCTTTCGATCAACAATGGCTCAAGAACGCTTAAATGGTTTAGCAATGATAAACATAACCACGATAAGGCGAAGTTGCTTGATTTTTCCTGCGTAATGCAGGAATTCGCAGAAAAGAAAGCTAGGAAAGCATTTTTAAATGTAAATACTTAAAATAATCCTTTTCCCTGTGTATTTTTAAAAAGCACTATTGTATATCTTTATTTTTCCATTTTGTCTTTATATGCAGATACGGTTCAAGCCTTGAAATAAAATTATTTGTCAGCATAACTTTTGTGAAAATTATTTATATACTTATTTATAAGACTTCAGTTATCCCCAGGGTTAAAAAGGGGGGGCACATTATCTACCTAGCCCGGGCCTCTGCCTGACTCTGCAAGGCCCTGAATACCAGCTCCTGGAAACTGCAAGAGGGGAGAGAGCTGTTGCGCTCAGGTCTTGCTTGCGTCTTTTCCATAGGCATTTGGTTGGCCACTGTGAGAACAGGCTGCTGGACAAGATGGGCCTGTTGCCTCACCCAGCAGACTCTTCTTAAGTTCTTATGTTAAAGCTCTGTCTGACTATGGAGTCTGATTAATTACGGCAGATCAAAAACCGAGTGGGAAAATGCACATTATTGCGGTTATTATAATAAAGTATTTCATGTTTGAATTTGTTCTCATTTGACTTACAGAAAGTAACTGGGGGAAAGATGAAAGCCGCAAAAAATCATTTACACAGGGGGTAAATCTGAGTGATTGAAATGGGAACGACTTCTAAGGACACAAAAGCAACCGGGCTGGATCAGGCCAAGGGCCTAAGTCATGCAGCTTCCTGTTTCCCAAGTGCTTAAATCTTGGCAGCACCAGATTTAGGGTGGCGAGGGCAGAATTCCGACACTGGGCTGAGGGGGTGCAAAATCGAGAAGATCCAAAAAAAAAACCCTCAGTCTTTTCTGTTGGGGATAATTCAGATTGAAATCCCCAGGTGTCAGAAAAGGTTATTTATGTATGCAACAACTGCGCCTGTGTTTTGTTAGCCCAAAAAATGGAAAACGAGAGAGGTCCCAACCAAAGAAGAATGGCAACTTAAGTTGACAGAATATGCACAACTCACAGACTTAACATATAGAATAAGAGAACAAGAAGAACATACGTTTAAAGAAGATTGGGAAATGTTTATTGAATATATGGGAAATAATTGTGTACAGCTGAAAACACTGGCAGCATTAAGATAAATTCAACAGGGCAAGTGAGTTTTGATGGATGCAATAATGGAATACTGTATAGTTTCTGTAAAATATGCAGGGATTTATGATATGTAAAATGAACCGTGGGAAGAGAAGAAGAGAAGGGAAGTCATTGATATCTTAAGGATGTAAAATGCGTATTTGAAATTGTAAAGCAGAAAAGTTAATAAAAAATTATATACAATAAATTAATAAAAAGTTATATACAAAATTGAAAATAAAAAGTTATATACAAAATAATAATGCATTTTTAATCTTTTGTTGGAAGCCACCCAGAGTGGCTGGGGAAACCCAGCCAGATGGGCAGGGTGAAAATAAATTATTATTATTATTATTATTATTATTATTATTATTATTATTATGATGATGTGTATGGAGCTGATGGGGACAATTCTCCAATTTACATGTTCACAGTTGAGATAACATGGGAGGTGGAATCAGGACTGTACCTTCTGACTGCAAGCACAGACCTGATTCCACCCTCCAACCATCAATCCCACCCATATTCAGAATACATGAATAGGGCTCTAGTGGGAGAGCAGCTGCTCATTTTAAACCAGAGGGGCAAAAACATTTACCAAACTCAAATGCTGGATTTCGCAGAGCTGCTGGTGGAAAGACTTGCAAATATCTCCATCCGCAGCCGTCTCCTACAAAACCCCATATTTTAAACCGACATCTTCATTTTCTAGGAACAGTTTCATGCAGGCTCCCCATGAGAGTTTTTAAACTGCAGAATTTTTTTTTATAAAAAAAACAACAACTTGTGAGATGAAGCTGCCCTTTGAAATGCTTCCTAGGCAGCAGCGCCTGTGCTGCTTCAGCGATAACATCTTTTTACATGCCTGCTGTGTTGGAGGGGAAATCGACCCCCCTCGGTCAGAAAAAGACATTATCTTTGTGATTAGGTGCAAAGTGCTTACTGGAACAAGAAACAATGTCTTGCCTTCAGCTGAAGTCTTTTCCTGGAGGGACTTGTTTAGCTGGTTTAAGGCACATATCTTATTTGTCGCTCAATTTTTAAAAAATTGCATTCGGAAAGCTCATCCATCTAATGCGGATAAGGTCTTAAAAACGCAACTCCCTGCACAAGCTACAGTTTGTGAGTGTTGCAGGTATATCATTCCTGCATCAGAAGACACTACTGTAGGTGAAGGAAGAAACAGAACAAAGGTCTCAAGGACTGACTTAAGGAGAACCTGACTCCAACTCCCATCAGCACCAGTCATCATGGCCAATAATCAGGGATGATGGGAGTTGTAGTTTAGCAACATCTGGAGGGTCACAGGTGTTTTGCAAAGACATTTTGCCTATTCTAATGCATTTTGTATGCTATTTTCACCATTATATGCATTTCTATGCATGCTTTAGCCCAGTATATGCATTTCTGTACATGTTACTTGGCAGCAGAACTGCAACGAAAAATTTGGAGAAGTGTGAATTCCAAAGGACGGCTGTGTTTTGGTTTGTGTCTTGTTTTGGAACATGTGAATTGAGTAGATTCGCCTTTAAATGTGAATAAACTGAATGGAATTTGTAACCTAACCAGAGTTTCTACTCCTTGAAAGCTACTCATCTGGAGAGTGTTGTGGCAATAATATGGCATTGCAAAGAGCAACACAGTATCTGACGTAGAATGGCTGGCGCAAAAGGGGTGGACATCCATCCCGAGAATATAAGCATCTATCAGGCACGTCAAGCTGTCACATGAGATCTCCGTGACTGGCCGGTGTGAAATACAAAGTGATGGTCAGCTATTGCCCTCCACTCTACTGCCAAATGGCTCAGAGTCTTGGACCTCCGGGCTTCTTCTGTAGCTTAATGTGACCTGACAGGCCAGCCCTACCACAGCATGCCCCATCAAACCCTGGAAGCTGCATCTCAGTTTTGGAAGCACTCATATCAATTATTATCCTTTCTTTTATGTAAGGCCCTTGAGTGCCTCGCAGTCCTCACTGCACTTATAATGTTCCCGGGTCTGATTGAGGCATTCTGAAATTCTGGCAGAGATGAATAGATTTTCCATAAGCATTAGAGAACCCTTTCTCCCAACAGAGTGAACATTGGTGAGTTGGAAAGCTCAAGAACCGAAGGCAAAAATGTGGACTTCTTTTTTTCCTATAGTTTTCATTAAATTTTCTATTTTACATTTTAGAATATTCATTTAAACATCCTTAAAATATCAGTGACTTCCCTTCTTCTCTTTCCACGGTTCATTTTGCAAAACATAAATCCCTGCATATTTTATATGAACTAAACCATTCAGTATTCCATTATTACATCCATCAAAACTTATTTACACTGTTGAATTTATCTTAATGCTGCCAATGTTTTCAAGTCTACACAACCCCCCCCCCCATATATTCAATAGACATTTTCCAATCTTCTTGTTTTTCTTGTTCTCTTATTCTATATGTTAGGTCTGCAAGCTGTGCATATTCCATCAGTTTCAGTTGCCGTTCTTCTTTAGTTGGGACCTCACTCATTTTCCATTTTGGGACTAACAAAACATGGGCCACAGTAGTGGCATACATAAATAACTTTTTTTGACACCTGGGCATTTCTGTCTGAATTATCCCCAACACAAAGGACTCTGTTTTTCTTTCCTTTTTTTGAAAAGTGCTTTTAAACATTTTTTTCAATTCATTATGGATTATTTCCCAATATTCATTTACCTTTTTACAGGTCCAAACAACAGTTGTTTTAAATTACTTTCTTCTGACTCAGGAAAATCTGTCAAAATCCTTCTACAATTTCTACTTTAAGTATTTTTATTTATTTACTTGATTTAGATGCCCCTCCCTGCTCCCTAGCTACACCCATGAGGAATAACCACTCAGTGCTAAGGGGGAATGTTAGGTCTACCCAATTGTCATTCCCAGCAGCTGGCATTCAAAGGCATACTACCACTGAGAGTAGAAGCAGAACATAGCCACCAGGGTTGGTTGGCATTGATAGCCTTCTCCTCCGCGAATTTGTCTAATCCTCTCTTAAAGCTACCAACATTGGGGGTCACCTCTGCCTCTCGCGGAAGAAAATTCCTTAGTTTATGGGAAACTGGGTGCAACCCAGCTTGCAGAAAGGTTTGCACAGGGGGTTGAAGCAGATAAGGACCTCCAGATTCCCAGACTGCTGCCCCTGTGCCTTTGACATCTGTGCTGACCTCCCTACCCTTTAAAGTTCATCCTGTTCCCAAGCTCCTCCTCCTCCTCCTCAGACTTCTCTCTCCGATCTCAAGATGGTCATATAAAATGACATTTGCGTGGCACCTGCTTCATATAATATAGGCAGCTGGTTATAAAACTATTTTGTTTTCTCATGTTTTAATCAGTGCATTACGGTTGGGTTTTTTTAGCTGCTTTGGAACTTCTATTATTATACTATATATTGCTTTGTGCTGTATTTTCTGTTCTATTGCATTTGCATGTAGCTATTTTACTGCATTTTAAATAAATAAAAAATAAGGGTGCTAAATTAATTAAATAAAAAGAAAGATGGTCGCCTTGGAGTTATCCTCTGCAAACAAAGGAGCAGGCATGGCTGCCTTTCGTCCTCTCTGGATTAGTTAGTTAGAACTAGAAACTTGCAAGTTGTGTACTCCCTGTAATAAACAACTTTATTTTTTTGGTCTACTAATATCACTGTGCATGCGATTGCAACAGGTAAAGCCTGCTCTCTAACCAAATTCACAAGCCAATGTCCAGTGTTTTAGCTCTGCACTGTCTGCCCTGAGTTTCCCAATATTCAACTTCATTGGATTTGCAGTCGTGGGGCAGAGGGACGAGGACCAAAACCCTGCTTGTGGCAAGCGAGTGGGAAAGAAAGGGCATTCTTTATCCGAAGCTACAGGGAGCCGCCATAGGCAGAAATTAAAGAGCAACCAGTAGGCAATGGGGAATGGTGTTCAGTGGCCCTGCGATGAGACAGATCATCCTGAATGGCTCGTGCTTGCTAATCCTGGCATTTTCATCCTGACAGCAAGAAAAATGACTCTCCTAAGGGGGCTGGAAGATTTCCCGAGTCTGAAAGGCTTCTTAAAGATTTTAAAAAGTGCAAATTGCATCATCATGACACTCTCTTGCCCTCCCTGTCTGGCTACAAAAGGACCGTACCTTTTATTTTCTACTTCACGCGAACACACACACTCAATGTTTGATTTTTTTCCCTACACATCCACTTGAGCGAGCAAGGAAGGAGCCTCATTATATGAGCAGTGGGGGCTCCGTTGCTATTATTGAGGGGCAAGGGGGATAAATACAGAATGAGCAAAACACATTAGAGCTGGGACAAAAGTAGGGGGCGGGAGAGACAGGGACTTCAGCGCTCTTGTAAGGTATTTGCTATGCACTTTTATCTGACAGTTTTGCGGTTTCCTAAAGCGGCGCACCTTCCAGCGGAATGGGTTCACTTATTTCCATTTTGCGTTACGTTTGTCATTTATCTCGTTAGGTGGGGATGAAGGCTACAAGTTCAACCCACGTTTTCCAGAACGAGGGGCAGAAGAAAGCGCTCGCCTGTCTTGTTCCAAACCCAAAGGATGGAAATCACTCGGATGGATTATCTCCCTCCACTCTGAGGATGAGGAAGGCTGGGGAGAAGTGAGGGAAGGGACTCGGGGTGACCTTACAGGGACGAGGGAAGTACAGTTTAAAATCCAGCCCCCAACTAATTTCTTCATTTCCATTTATGAATCACTTCCTATAAAACATACTCAAAGCGAACCCATTAATGGTTCCTTTTCTTTTAAAAAAATAATTATTATTGGGTAATTCAACAAAACATATTATCTTAAAATATATCATCCTTAATTTTTTTCCTCATTTTTCCTCCTCCCCCACATAAACAACCTACCCTCCCCACCCCCGATTTCCCTCAGTTCCAATCTCTGGTTTCTCCACAAATGCCATTCTCTGCATGTTACGGAATTGTATAAGTCCTTAAATTATCTAACTAATTGTTATCAATAAAAAAAATTGTGAGTGTTTATTCAAAGCCTGTCAAGGGGTCCAATTCACTTTTGTTGTGTCTTTAGGTACTTTGTAAAAGGTTCCCATTCCTCTTTAAAGTCACAGCTATCCTTGTCCCGTAGTGTATGTGTCAATTTACCAGTTCTGCATGGTCCATCAGTTTCTCTTGCCATACACTAATGGTTCCTTTTCATCCTGGAAAAAAAGTGACAAGTGCGGTGCTGCAGAGTTCTGTCCTGGGCCCTTTGTTGTTCAACACCTTTATAAATGACTTGCAAATAAAGAGTTAACTGTGATTTACTGCTAACACATATGCAGCCCCCAGTCCTCTCTATTTTGCCTTTTTTATTTGCCATACTTTTGACACAAGCCAGGGAACGGTTGATGTGAAAAAGAAGAAAATCCCAAGAAAGCAGGGAGGGGGAGAGACCTTAAACCTACCTTTTTTTAAAAAATGTGACATCCTAGGTGACATCATGAGTGCTCACTGGAAGGACAGATCCTGAAGCTGAGGCTCCAATACTTTGGCCACCTCATGAGAAGAGAAGACTCCCTGGAAAAGACCCTGATGTTGGGAAAGATGGAGGGCGCAAGGAGAAGGGGACGACAGAGGATGAGATGGTTGGATAGTGTTCGTGAAGCTACCAGCATGAGTTTGACCAACCTGCGGGAGGCAATGGAAGACAGAAGTGTCTGGCGTGCTCTGGTCCATGGGGTCATGAAGAGCCAGACAAGACTAAACGACTAAACAACAACAACAAGGTGACATCATGCTGGGTCAAAAGGAAAGGGTTAAATGAGTGTGAAGTGATTGGCCAGTGGGAACCCAAGGGGAGGAGTTAGAGTTAGAGTTGGAGTTGTTGGGAAGTCAGTTGGGAGTTGGAGAAGGAAGAGGGAGGATAAGTCTGTGTGTTGGTCGAGTTTTGTTGTGTGTGTGAGAGAGAAACTGTTAGGAGGAGTCAGATAGACAGTTGGGATAATCAGTAAGAAGTTATTAGAAAAGGTATAGGCCAGTATAAGAAGGATAAGAATCTGACAAGAAAAATTATCTGAAACCATAAACTTGTTCATGCCTATAAAATAAACTTGATTATTTGTTTTTAATGTTCACAACTGTCTGGACTCAGTCTGTAACCAAGAGAAATGGGTTGGTGGCAGCGGGGAAGTGATCATAGTGGTGGCACAGGGATCAATAGACCGTCAAACGTCCAGGGACCCTGTGTGATCGTCACACCTGCCTTTAAAAAAAAAATTGTTGGTGGGGACAGGTAAACCAGAATCTATGGACCAGCTACATTTTTCACCAATGCTGCCATGGATGTATTTTTCTGTAACTTGGGATTCTCTGTGAACTGCAGCAAATTGCTCACATGCAAGCCAAGGAAACATTTCCTTCCACTCCGGTAGTTTAGACCGGAAGGAGGCCACTTTCAAAAGGATTTCTCAACCTCTGTTCCCGCTGTGCTGTTTGGCTCACCGCAGCAACACTCCAGAGGAGAGCAGGTGAAAGATTCTGTGCCCTTTTCACAGTCTTCCTGCTTACAGCCCATATGTAATCTGCTCACACCTCTAGCAAACTGCAATAACTCTTTCTGTGCGCCACACGGCTGTCATCTCTTCCACCAACGGAGCTCGCTGTGTGGACATCAGAAATTCATGGTTCCCAAAGCATCTCTTTCTCTTCTCAATAGCCTCAAATGTGCTAGCAGCAACCTTCAGAAATCTTCACCATAAAGTGAAATATGCCTCTTGCATTGGGGGAGCTAAAGTGAAATTTTCACTTCCATCTCCCTTCCCAGTCCGATGGCCATATAAGCCAGAGTTGGCCAAAGTAGTGCCCTCCCAATGTGGTGGTCTATGACTCCCTCATAACCCCTGACCTTTGGACATGTTGGATTGGGCTGATGGGGGTTGTAGTCCAAAAGAGCAGAAGGGAAACACAGATGACATGAGTCGAAATATATAATATATATATATATATATATAAAATGTCTAGTAGCACCTTAGAGACCAACTAAGTTTGTTCTTGGTATAAGCTTTCGTGTGCATGCACACTTCTTTAGATACACAGCTACCTACCTGAATCTAGAACAGGTGACATGGTTAGGAAGCTGCTGAAGAACCAGGTCTGCCTCCTCAGAATTTTATTATTATGGTCACAGACCAGTTTCGGGTCACTTACAATATGAGGAAAATCATAAAACACAACATTGAATTGCAATTGGCTATAAGAGAAACAATTCAGATATAGCGGTAGTTAAAAAAATATATTAAATCTTGGTCACTAAAATATAACCTAAAATTATCATTTAAAACCTTAATCATTTTGGTAGTCCAGCTTGTTCCCTAAGTTTTATGGCAGTCGCACAGAATTTGGCCACGCTTAGCATAGATCCTTGTCGTCTACCAGGAGTTTTAGACATTAAAGTTTGGACCCATTTGGAGATTTTTGTATAACAAGAGTGATAAATACTGAGTGTATATCCCCATAGAAATGGCAGCGTAACAAGACATGAGAGACAGTTTCTACCTCCATCAAGCCACAGGGGCAAACTCGTTCCATGCAATGAGGCAGATGGCAGCACGTTGAATCTAGCGAGGGGAAATGACCGTCTGTATTTGGGTATTTGTAATTTTGACAAATAATTTGCTGGGGTAGATCCTCTCCCATTATCTTTTATTGCTGGGTGTTTATTGATCTCACTCATGTGGCATTGCAGTTCCACATCTCAAATTCGTTGGCAGATTATTGTTCTAGCTTTCTCACAACTTACAGCTATCAGGGCCTGTGTGGAAAACCCCAAGTCTCTTAGCTTTTCATGCATTGTAGCTTTCCATTTGGATTACTGCCAGTAGGGTTAGGGGTTCTCCTCACTGTCTTCTTCTGCAGCTCAGGGTTCACAGTGGAAGTGGTAGCAATTACCAGAGCCCCTTCAAAGCCAGGTGGATCAGAACCATGGACAGCTCCCCATAGCCCAGATCAGAATCACGGTGCAGTGGAACCTTGGTTCTTGAACTTAATCTGTTCCCAGAGTCCGTTCGACTCCCCAAACCATTCAAAAACCAAGGTGCGGCTTCCGATTGGCTGCAGCAGCTTCCTGCAGTCAAGTGGAAGCCACATCGGACGTTTGGCTTCCAAAAAACATTCGAAAACTGAACACTTACTTCCGGGTTTTCAGTGTTTGGGAGCCAAAACGTACAAGTACTAAGGTGTTCGAGAACCAAGGTACGACTGTACTGTGGAAGGAGATTTAAACCTTCCCCAATTAAAACGCATACACCTGCCATTTCCCCTGCCTGTTTAGACTAAATGTTTGCAGGGGGGGGAGCTTTAATCAGGAATCTGACACAGAGGAAAGGGTTAGCCTCCCCTTTCTCCAGCACCATGGTCCCAATCGGAATAAGAGGGGCTCTGCGTGCTCCCAGAGCTGCAATTCCCAGAGTTTCCTGGGAAGAGGTATTGATTGTTAAACCACTCTGGGAACTGTAGACGAACAGAGCCTTCCTAGCAACTCTCGGCTCCATTTATAAACTACAGCTCCCAAAATTCTTGGGGAGGGGGGAAGCAATGTCCGTCTCAAAGGGTGCCATAGTGCTTCAAAGGCATGGCATGAATGTTTCCCAGTTGACTGGATGAATAAATATGAGAATGGAAAAGCAGGCTTGTTTACAAACATGGCACATTAAACCAAGAGAAATAGCCCCTTTTGGCCAGGCAACTTCCTTGTCAAGGTGTGTATATAGATATATAGATGGCTGGGATGTTATCCAAAGCGCCGTCCCCAGAAGGCAGAATATTGCTTGCTGCACAAACTTGGTGTTCAGTAATTGAAACCTCTGTTCCTGCTGACTGCGCCAAAACATAGCCCCGGCTGAAACCTTAAAAACCCTTGAATAGATTCTATCTGGAAAGAGCAGCTTTCATAACATCTCTCTGCGGCGAGCAGACGGCCAATTTCCTAAGGGTGCGTAATCCCTCACGACTGGTTCCTGAAGCAAGGGGATGTTTTCAGAATGTGGAGGTGCGTCTCAGTGTTCTTAATCTCCTAACCAAGCCACACGACTTTTAACCCACCGTGATAAAAATATACCCATTTAGATCTGGCTCTTTAAAAAGAAGAGGGGTGGGTGGATTTTAATTGTGCAGGAGAGCAGCAATATTCTCAGTTTGCAGTTAATCAAAAAGGATCCTTTCCACAAAAAGGATCCTTTCCACAGGCTCTGTTTGTGATGCTTCACACATAGCCAGACTGAGTTTTGTATAATTTAGCTTTCTTATTCTTTCACACTGACATAGATTCCCCCCCCCCCCCCCGCAATGTTTTTAAGGCCTTCAAAGCTTCCTATAAGGTGACCTTGGAGTCCATGCTAGGTTTTTCAGCTGTGGAAATTGGCCTCCGGCCATCCTACGCCATCCTATGATTCGGTCAGATTTCAAAAACTAAGTATGATCAGAGTGGGTCAGTACTTTGATGACAGGCATTGAAAAAGACGTAGACGCTGCCAGGAGATTTCAAGATGAGAGCCGCAATCATGAAACTCTTTCCTGCCTCACACACCCAAGCAGAACTTAATGTGATAATCTTCTATGTGAAATCATGAGCTCTGTAGGCATTATCTGGTAGGAAAATGCCTCTGAGCATCTGCAGAGGACAGCTTGCCTCTGTAATGAATTGCCACAGTCATTCCTCAGGAATAGGGATTGTTGCTTCCAGGCAGATTTAAGTTCAAGACCAGCGCCTTTCGTTTTATATATTACTGTATTTGCTGACTCTCCTAAGCTGTCTGCAAAACAGGGTCAGAGAATAGCCTAATCCTGCTGACTCAGGCTCTAGTACAAAACATCTGGAGGGCACCAGGTTGAGGAAGTCTGATCTAAATGCACATTGCACATTGCATTGCCGTGGCATTGTTAAAGCAAAGGCGGTTTCCGCTGTGCTGGCTCTCAGAGGTCTATATAAGCTGCTCAGAGATTTGTGCCAGGTAATAAACAGAGAGGTCAGCAAAGCTCCACTGAGCCAGGTTTGGATATGAGCTTCAGAAGCTTGTAAGAGCTCATCTCAATTGGGAAGTGAGCTTCTAAAGTCCCCAAGTTCTTCCACAGCTTAGTTCAAAATCTAAGCCAGAGAACAATTTCTGGCTTGCCTCGCACCAGCCCTTCCCCACCAGCCCTCAGCTTCACCCAAAGCCTCCTTGCTGGGGCCCAGTCCCTGAGTATGCAATATATAGAGATGGCCAACTTGGCTGGCTTTAAAAGATGATTAGCCGAAATCATGGTGGATACTGCTATCAGTAGCTACTATCCATGATAGCTATGTGCTGCCTCTGAATATCAGTTTCTGGGAATACAAGCACGGAGAGTGCTATTGTACTCAAGTCCTGCTCATGGGTTTTCCATAAGCATCTGCTTGGGCACTAGACTAGACAAACCTTTAGCCTGATTCTATAGGACTCCTCTGATGTCCCTGCTTCCCCTTAGTTGTAAAATATTGTCAGCACAGCAGTGGTGCATGAAGGCAAGATGCAAGGAGTTTTTTTCCTTCCTTTGCACCCCCAACCCAGAGTGCTTCCGCACATTGCATCAGGGAAGGGACATGCCTTCCTGTCTTCTTCTCTTCCTGTGCACTGCCACTATTCCCACTCGATGGGTAATTGAAGCAAAGTGGAGGGATGAGTGAGAGCGTTTTTCTTTTTTTAAAAAAAAAATTATTAACTGGCCAATCACATCAAATTAAATCACATCACATAAATTCCAAATTACAAAGCCAAATTTTTAAATTTTGTTTTTCTGAGCCCTCGGATTGGCTCCAAAAATGATCTGAGCTCTCCCAGTTAATCCAAGAAGAACTTGCCCATCTCTTTTAATAAAGAAGTATCCCATCACAAACGCCACCAAGATCATCCGTTAATTGAATATAGACTTACTGGTGCTGCCTTAAAGCACAGGCTGCAGTTGGTTTTGTGCACAGCAATCAAGGGGCAGAAGCGCATTGCACACATTGCACACAAGTTCAAAACGTTGTTGTTGTTGTTAAATAAATAACTTTCTATACCATCTTTCATCCACAGGGTGGTTTAAAATATAAAACCACCAAAATAGCATACCACAATAACTAACGAAAGCAATAACACACACACACAGGAAGAACAAGGGCAAGAAATTGTGGGGAGGCACCTTGTACAAAGGTGTCGATTTCAGCCCCAAAGCCAAGGACCAGATTGCACAAAATGCCTGGAGATCCTAGGTATGTTTGTTTTCCTTCATGCAACTGCAGTAGGGTGAGAACTAGGCAACATTACAGGTAAATGTAAAGGGACCCCTGACCATTAGGTCCAGTCATGGCTGACTCTGGGGTTGTGCCGTTCATCTCACTTTACTGGCCAAGGGAGCCGGCGTACAGCTTCCGGGTCATGTGGCCAGGATGACTAAGCCGCTTCTGGTGAACCAGAGTAGCGCACGGAAATGCCGTTTACCTTCCCGCCGGAGCGGTACCTATTTATCTACTTGCACTTTGACGTGCTTTTGAACTGCTAGGTGGGCAGGAGCAGGGACCCAACAACGGGACCTCACCCCGTCGCGGGGATTCAAACTGCCAACCTTCTGATTGGCAAGCCCTAGGCTCTGTGGTTTAACCCACAGCACCACCCACATCCCTTAGGCAACATTACAACCATGCAAAAGTCAGTAGTTTCTACATGCATGCAACACACACACCCCACCTTACCATCAGGGCAAAGAAAGAGTCACAATCAATTTTCAAGGACACCTTCAACCATCACCTGAGAAGGACACAAACTGGGACCAATGAGAAGCATGGCCTGGGAGGAGTCATGGCCTGAGAGTCCCAAGGGATGGATAGGAAAGTTTGGGGGCTGCATTCATTTCCCCAGGACTGAGGTTCCCATCCCTGGAGTAGATTATACTGACGTAAAGGAACACATTGTCTAACCTGGTACAAGGCAGCTTTTTGGATTCCTCCCATGTTGTTTCCGCAATTGAAATCATTCCACATGAGTACATCTGGGGAGAAAGACAGCTGCAATACAAGCACCTTGCATTTACCCTCTGGTGGACAGTAGCAGCTGAATGGGGGGCAACTTGACCTGGGAAACCACATGGGGGGAAATGGGTTTAAAGAGAGAGAGAAAACTCTGTCCCTGCTGCAACAACAAACCAATTTTCCTCACCATAAACTTTGAAAATGACATTAGAACCTCCATTTGCAGATGGGCTCCTTCCCATTTAATCTCCTTCAGCCCCAGACTTGATAACCCAGCAGAAGATGGGCAACGGGGTTGTGTGTGGTTTGTTTTCCGTTCTCCGCTAATGCTGTCGCAGCTATGAATTTTGTTCTCTGATCCTCAAGAAGACAGTGAAATGCAGAGCTTAGTAAATTTATGGCTAGCTTCTTCTTTTTATAATGGTAGTTACACGAATTTCTAAAGAATGTTGCTGGAGTAATATGGATGAGGGGAGTGCGGTGCCTCTCCTAAGATGTCCTGCTTGACTTTCAAATTGTGTCCAGCACCTATCTCTGTCAGCGCCGAGCAACAAATGTCAACCGTATTTTTATGAGCTCAGCTATGCCTCTCCCCACCCCCCACCCCCCTGCCCAGCACTTGCTGCTTCTCCTCCTGACAAAATGATTATATAGTTCTATTTTATGCACTTCAGTTGTGGGCTCAGCCACTCAAAAATAGCTACACATGTTTATTTGAAAGCAGACAGGGTAGATATTAAGAAAATAAAGTTTTACAACTCAGCTGGGCTAGATTCATGATAGATCATCGCATGATGTTGGCATTGATGGTCAGGCTGAAAGAAATAAGTCGTATTCCATGGGGTGTCATGTTCAGGGCTCTTCAACATTTTCATGAGTGGAAAATCACTCATCTATCTTATATATATTTAAACAAAAGAAAAAGAAATAAGTCAATAGAGAAATGGGCTCTGTTTGCAGAAAGACCAGCAGTACAGTTCTGGGACCTTACAGTTCAGTGCCCCTTCCAGAGCAGATTCTTAGAATAAATGGAAGCCCAGTCTGCTTAATGTTGAAGACAGATTTGTCAAGGTCCTTGCAAAGCTAATGTTGGAAGGACAGGTCCTGAAGCTGAGGCTCCAATACTTTGGCCACCTCACAAGAAGAGAAGACTCCCTGGAATAGACCCTGATGTTGGGAAAGATTGAGGGCACAAGGAGAAGGGGACGAAAGAGGACAAGATGGTTGGACAGTGTTCTCAAAGATACCAACATGAGTTTGACCAAACTGTGGGAGGCAGTGGAAGACAGGAGTGCCTGGCACACTCTGGTCCATGGGGTCACGAAGAGTCGGACATGATTAAACAACAACAAGAAGGGTGGGCAAGGGTGTTCACATTTAAAGGGGAACCTGACTAACTCGCAGCTTCAAAAATAATTTGAGAACTGAAACACAGCAGAACTTCGAGATTTGCATTTCTCCAAGCTTTGCACTGCATTTCCCAGCTGAATAATGTGTAAAAAATGCATATGCATCAAGTGTGAATCCAAGTGCATATATTGCCACCATCCTGCCCTAGTGCAATCCAGGAGTGAAGCAGCAAAACAAGTGTCAAGAGGGCAGCTGCACATCACCACATATGCTGCTATTGCAAAGGGGCCAAACCAGCAGCCCTCCAGATGATGCTGAACTTGAATGCAGGACCTGAGCACAAGAACACTCTCCCCACTTGTGATCCTCACCAACAGGCCTTCAGATCTGCTGCTTTGTTAGGGTGAGCTGGTTTGGGATCCAGTCACCATTTAAGCTGCCTGCTGGTTTTCATCCCAATACTCAGAGCTAAGCAGAATCCTTGTTTAGTGCCCCTTCAAACAAAATACCCAGCGCGGGTGCTTTTGCAAACACATCCACTTAGAGAACAGCCCATTGCTTTGTTTTCCCATCACAGCACCCTTATATATTCAGCCTGGGCAGGATGCATCATAAATGTGACATTTTATACCAGCAGTTAGTAAATTTTACAGAGGCTTACAGCCTATAAATTACCCCAGCTTGTTCCTTTGCTGATTTTATTACTGCAAACTCAACCACGGATAAACTCTGTGCCAATTTCCTGGGGATTTATCTTTTTTTAATACAGACTGAAGAAAATTCCTTCAAATATGCCCTCTCCTAACTAACAGCAACGTTAGTCTGACAATTTTTAACTTTTGTTTAATGCTCCATGGGACTCTGACCATTAGGTCCAGTCGTGGCCAACTCTGGGGTTGTAGCGCTCATCTCGCTTTATTGGCCAAGGGAGCTGGCGTACAGCTTCCGGGTCATATGGCTAGCATGACTAAGCTGCTTCTGGCAAACCAGAGCCACGCACGGAAACGCCGTTTACCTTCCCGCTGGAGCGGTACCTATTTATCTACTTGCACTGGTGTGCTTTCGAACTGCTAGGTTGTCAGGAGCAGGGACCAAGCAACGGGAGCTCACCCCATCGTGGGGATTCGAACCACTGACCTTCTGATCGGCAGGCTCTAGGCTCTGTGGCTCCACCCGCAGTGCCACCCGCATCCCTATTTGGGATCCGCATCCCCTAACTTAGGGGACTTCCAGATGATTTGTTTGCTGGGACATTAGATAATGTTGCATCAAAGCAAGCTATCCCACATTCCATTGCACTTTCCCCTTGCCTTATTGCAAAAAGTTAAATCTTCTAGGGAAGTGAGTTTGTTGTGCAAGTTTCCAAATCACCTATACTTGCACAACCTGGTATGTAACTAAATCCGATCCAAGAAGAGTAACATTCTAGAAACACCTTTTAGGTTAAAACAAAAAAAAATCCTTCCAGTAGCACCTTAAAGACCAACTAAGTCAGTTCTTGGTATGAGCTTTCGTGTGTATGCACACTTCTTCAGATACACTACCTATCTGTAACCTTTTAGGTTGTTTGCTGATTCCGTTAACTGCTAATCCCTAACCTGTTTTTCTGTCCCCCAGCCTTCCACTTGCTTTGGCAGTAAGGAAAGGGGACTGGTTTTTCATACAAGAAGCCTCAATCGCCAATATATACAGCAATCCTTTGGACCTTTTTGTGGGGGCGATTGTTAGCTAAAAGCCATTTGAATATTCAAATAGAAACGAATGCAATTTTAATATCCACTCTGCATGGGAGAATATATTACAAGCCACGCTGGCGTGTACATAACCTACATAGGGGAAACCAACACACTTGTTCATACATTACACCAAACACTCCCCTTTGATGAAAGGTTGCAGCCTTGGGGACTTTTTACTTTAGAGGAAAGGAGAGTAAGAGGTGTCATGATAGAAATCTTTAATAATAACGCATGTCATGATGAAAGTGGACGGAGAAAAAGTTTTCTTCCGCTCTCACAATGCCAGAACTCATGAGGATCCAATGAGGCTGACTGTTGGAAGATCCGGGACAGATAAAAGAAAGCACTTCTTCCCACAGTGCACAGTGAAGACTATGGAACTCACTGCCACAGGATGCTTTAAATTTCTCTGGCTTTGAAAGAGGGTCAGACAAGTTGGCGGGGATTAAGGTGATCAATGAGTACTAGCCATGATTATGATGTTGCACCTGCATGGTCAGAGGCCAAAATGCTTCTGAATTCCAGCTGTTGGAAACCAAAAGAGGGGAGAGTGCTCTTGGGCTCAGGTCCTGCTTGAAGAGGGAGCATGTGGCGCTGTGGTCTAAACCACTGAGCCTCTTGGGCTTGCTGATCAGAAAGTCGGCGGTTCGAATCCCCACGAGGGGGTGAGCTCCTGTTGCTCTGTCCCTGCCAACCTAGCAGTTCCAAAGCACACCAGTGCAAGCAGATAAATAGGTACCACTGCGGTGGGAAGGTAAATGGCATTTCTGTGAGCTCTGGCTTCCATCACTGTGTCCCATTGCGCCAGAAGCAGTTTAGTCATGCTGGCCACATGACCTGGGAAAGCTGTCTGTGGACAAACGCTGGCTCCCTCGGCCTCAAAGTGAGTTGAGCGCTGCAACCCCATAGTCGCCTTTGACTGGACTTAACCGTCCAGGAGTCCTTTACCTGCTTGAAGGTTTGCCAAAGGCATCTGGGTGGCCACTGTGAGAACAGCAGAGGTGGATTTAGGGGAGCAGGGCTGGTTTGCCTGAACTGGGCACTGAGCCGTACAGGGTGACACTGAAATTTGAAAGCCCAAAGTCCACCAGTGGGAACAGGATGCTAGACTAGAAAAGCCAACGGCTTGATCCTGAAGGACTCTTCTTATGTTCTTCTCAGCCAACACAGTGCATATGTTTCCCTGTTTCCCTTGCCTCCCTTTCCCTCTCTTTCCTGTGATGCCTCCCTTGCGTCAGTTCCTAAATTGTAGGGCCCTTGAGGGCAGAGAGCCATCATCTCAGTCTTGGGGAAGCACCATGTACGTTGAAAGCCCCATATAAACAGCAGCAGGAGGAGAAACAATAAGGTTGTCCATAACTTCAAGTTTTCCCAGAGCTTAATTTAAAAGCTACTGCTTTAGATGTCCCATGGATGAAGAGAACTGTACAAAAATTAGGCTCTTTGAGGTTGGAGGAGTGGGAAGAAAGCGAGAATGGTTTAGCTGAGCTATTTCTTAAGGCACAGAGCAAGCGATATTTAAGGAGGGGAGTTCTATGAATTAGGGATTTCTCAAACACAACATCTGCAGCTTAATTTTCCCTAATAAGGAGACGGTGCTTTTTCATAGCTCACGGTGAAGGACGAGAGAGAGGTAATAACATCAGGTGAGATAGCAAACTTTTGAAATCATTACCTATTCTGTATTCCACGGACAATTTTTAGTTTAATTAGGCTTTTATGACACCATTGTCATTTTAGTAATGGCTAATTACAAGTGGTAATTACATAATTATGCATTTATGGCGTAAATGTGTGATTATGTGGATTTGCAGTGAATTTGCAATTATACTTAATTATGCTGTTTGCTTCAGTGTAAACTAACCTGTTGCCCCCCTCCAAAAAAATAGATGAGATCCTATAACAGTGCTGTACACATCCCCAGTCTCTGAGTGGTACTGTGCAAGATCTGAGGGGTCCCAGCCACAAAGGTCTTTGGAGGCACGTGGAGGTTTTGTGAAGTTTGGTTTCATTTACACATTTACACATGGATTTACTGGATTGGCAGCTACAGTGGTACCTTGGGTTAAGAATTTAATTCATTCTGGAGGTCCGTTCTTAACCTGAAACTGTTCTTAACCTGAAGCACCACTTTAGCTAATGGGGCATCCCACTGCTGCCGCGCCACCGGAGCACAATTTCTGTTCTCATCCTGAAGCAAAGTTCTTAACCCAAGGTACTATTTCTGGGTTAGCGGAGTCTGTAACCTGAAGCGTATGTAACCTGAAGCGTCTGTAACCCGAGGTACCACTGTATAGATCAGGGTGGCCCAACTTTTCATGCCAAGTGGGCCTCAAGAGTGCTTCCACACACCACCATGTTGTAGGGGGGTGCGCAGAGGAGTGACGCCCACCATTGTTCTGCATTCCCAAAGCCAGCTAAGCTGGACTCCAGGCTTTGGGAAGGAGGCACGAGGCTCTGGCAGGGTCCTAGAGCCCTCCCATCTCCTTCCAAAAGCTAGGCAAGAGCTAACTAGGCTTTGGGAAGGAGGTGAGAGGACTCTTTCTTCCTGGGTGGGAAGAAAGAGGGAATGGAATTGAGCGCAAGGAGTCTTGACTTTAATTTAAAAAAAAAAAAAAGCTTTATGCATCTGTCTAATCTTGTCCCTTTCTAAAATTTATTTATTGGTGTCTGCTTTTCTTTTTGTAAAACTATGTACCAAAGAATAGAATATAGTGGTACTTCTGGTTACGTACTTAAATCGTTCTGGAGGTCCGTGGCAATTTATTTCCTGGGGTAATGTCCTAAAAAACACCTCAACAACTTTGGTCAGCCTTTTCACTGTCTGTCTCTTTCCCAGCTGGCAACAATCCTGAGCCTCTCCACAGTGCCTGCAAATTGAACCCTCCTGCAGGTAGGACAACATCAGCATACAAACAAAGTTACACTGTAGCACAGGATAAGCTGAATTAAGAAACATGTTCTTCACCAAACAGGGATCATATTTTAATGTGAAGCCTCCCTCTTGTGAGGCAAGCACTACCTTTTGTCTCAGTTCAGTGGCCCGCAACAAGAAATCTTGAGCATTGTCTCTTAATTCCCTGAGAAGCATTAGACAGGCTGACATACAGCTCTGTGGAAGCCTTCTCTTGATTATAAACTCTTAAAAATCCTCCTTAATTTAGGCAGCGTCATTGTGCAATTTCCTTCCATGGAGCTCTTCAAACTAGCTGGAGGGTCAATTGCTTTAACTACCCCTTTTGCGCCTTCCCTCTCTGAATAACCACATTGAAGTCCTGCTTCAATCTGATTTAGCAGACTGAGAAAACCCAGTCCTTCCTTTTAATTCAGGGCCCAAGATGTCCGGACACTTTAAACTCTCTCCTCAACTGACTCACGGGGAAAGGTATACTTAGCTGCTAACACTTTTGCCACATATTCCCATAGATATACTAGCTATGCTACTTTGAGTGTATTCAAACATATGTTTATTGCTGCTCATATGTGCAAGGGGTTTTGTTTTTTGGTAGAGTCTGCATGACACTGCTGGCATCAGAATTCTCCCAGTTCCTTCAAATCTACCCATTTGAGCGGGAAATCTGAAAAGTTTTATGAAATGCAAATTTCCCATTTGCAATATCTTTGCAGTATTAAGCTCTTGACTGAAAGTGCCCTTGTCCCTTAGGCTGCATAACACAGTCCTTAATCTCTTTGGCCAAAGCCCTGTTTAAAGAGCATTCCTCCAAGATTTGCTTGCACACAGCTTAGACTAGGCTTGCTTCCAGGCTACCTGTTTATTGAGCATTCATCTAGATTACTTTGCACAAAGTCAGCCAGAATACTCCTTTTGCATTCATTCTGATTTGCTTGCAGGGGGAGTTGGTAGTGTCGCATACAACAAATGTTACCTCACACTTTCTAGTGCATTTTCCCATCGTGTTCCATGATGTGAAAAGTCACCTTTAACTGCAGAACCTGAATTTGCCAGTATGCGATTAAATCCCACCTCAGAATAGCAATGGTTTGGGCAAGTCCCATGTCCAGTCTTCATTGAGCATTTCCTCTCAGGGGCGGGGGGCAGTCCGCTCCGGGTGTCATCACTGGGGGGGGGGTGTGACATTTGGCGTGCCACCTACCCACCCGGGAAGAATGGCAGATGAAGGTGGTGGACTACATGGAACTGGCAGAAATGACTGGCAGAATCCGAGACCAGGGAGAAGAGTCGGTGGAAGAAGATTGGAAGAAATTTAAAGTTTATTTACAGAAACATTGCAAAATTAAGGAATGTTAGCAGGATGTTGGAATGAAGTTACGTGGTTTTAGCAGAAATGTTATAAAGGACTAAGTAAAAATAGATTGTTAATTGGTGAGAATGTAAAGTTACATTATATTAAGATAAATTATTAGGATAAAAACAAAGATGGAAAGGATTTGCTGAAATAGCTAATTGAACTAGAACACAAAAAAGGGAGGTGTGAGGAGGTCAAGGAAACAAGCAAATGAAAGATAAGTTATGGAAGGATTGATTTGTCCTTTTTTAATTGTTTTTATTTTTCTGGGTTTTTTTCTTTCTTTTTTCTTTATTTTTGTAATCTTTCAAAACCTCAATAAATATTATTATTAATTTTTTTTTAAAGACATTTATCGTGCCACCTGCCCGCAACTCCCAAGCCTACCCCGAACCGTCGGGGGAAGGGGCAGAGCTGCGACTGTGGCCTTTCCCGCTTCCCCCTTCATTTTGACAGCTTGAGGGAGGCTTGGGAGTCACGGGCGGGCAGTGGGTCATTGCCCCCCACTCCCGGGCTGCTTCCTGGGGTGGGAAGCCTCCCCCAGCTGTCAAAAGGAAGGGGGACGGGAGGAAGGCTGCTGGCAAAGCGGCGCAGCTCCCCTCCCCCCCCCCGAAGCAGCCCACCATGGGTGGCTCACTCTGCCCCCATGGGCATCTCACCCCCTGGGATGTTCACCCCGTCCCATGGCCCCACCCCGGATGCACAGCATGTACGACGCTCCGGGTGCCGGAGCACCTAGCTCCGCCTCTTTTTCCTCTTATTTGTTGGCAGGGATATGTCAACAAGCATTCATCCTGCTTTCATTCTGATTTCCCTGTGCAATGTTTCTACGACTTCCTGTTCAGCCTACACTCATCAATTGTTAAATATAATTGGTTTAATTCGCACTGAAAATGGGAATGCCTGTGTATTGTTGAATACGTTTTAACATGGAGGTTTTCCATGGAGCTGCATTAAAAGCAGGGACGTGGGTGGCACTGTGGGTTAAACCACAGAGCCTAGGGCTTGCCGATCAGAAGGTTGGCTGTTCGAATCCCTGTGACGGGGTGAAATCCTGTTGCTTGGTCCCTGCTCCTGCCAACCTAGCAGTTAGAAAGCATGTCACAGTGCAAGTAGATAAATAGGTACTGCTCCGGCAGAAAGGTAAACAGTGTTTCTGTGCACTGCTCTGGTTCACCAGAAGCGCCTTAGTCATGCTGGCCACATGACCCGGAAGCTCCTGCCAACCTAGCAGTTTGAAAGCATGTCACAGTGCAAGTAGATAAATAGGTACTGCTCCGGCGGGAAGGTAAACGGCATTTCTGTGCACTGCTCTGGTTCACCAGAAGTGGCTTAGTCATGCTGGTACACCAGCTCCCTCGGCCAATAAAGCAACATGAGCGCCGCAACCCCAGAGTCGGCCACGACTGGACCTAATAGTCAGGGGTCCCTTTACCTTTACCTTAAAAGCAAAAAGAGATCCCTCTGAGCTTTGACTATTGTTGTTTCCTGCTAGCTAACCCGTGAGTGAGTAACCTTAGATCAGGTGACAAAGGTATTTGGTTGCTAATCTCCACTTTGAAGGGAGTTGCCTTTTAGTCTTCTCTCTCAAGACTCTGTGGAGTGAAGATGCAAATGGAGATCTCAAGGAAAACAGCTCCAGGAAAAATGGACACTGTTACAGAGAGAGAGACCTTTGCTTCTAGGTCTGTTTGGATTATTTCATATTTTCTAAGATGCTGAGTCTGTGCTGGACAGCACAATTTACTGTGGGGATATTTTTTACGTAGCATTTGATGTTTCTGTTTTGTTTTGAAGAGTTCTGCAAGTAAAAAATTGAATAATACTTTAATGGATCTGGACAATAATGTCTTCCAAGAGGAGTCAGTTCTTATGCTTCCAGTCGCTTCAAACTACTCAAAATATTAATATCTGAAATATCAATGCCTTTCCTTCTCATTTTCCTAATCAAAAAAAGGTCATTTAAAAAAGTGGATTTATTCCATCAGGGCTCAGAGTACTTTAATCCACTTTCATTGTGCGAGCCATAATTTCCAACATGTGCTTGAATCTCCCACAAATTACAGCAGGGCTGACAATGGAACAGACCGTTCTACAAGCCTACAGTCTCCTCCAGATGGGCTGTTTATTGAGCATTCAGTCTGATGTGCCTGTCCGCTCTTTATTGCATATCCCTTCTGATTTCTTTGCTGAGATCTTATGGAATGGTGAGCATTCTGATTTGCTTGTGCAGTGTGTATATGACGTCCCGCTAACCACTCATGCACCCCACCTCTTTCCTAACCACTGATGGTCTGTTGTTCTTAAAAGTAGATCTGTTGTGCCAGCATAACCCACTGAGGTGTATCACTTTAACAAGGTTGCACGTGCTCAGTGGGCGAGTTGAAGCAGGGAGCAACCACCGTTATGAGCAACTAGCTTATATTAATTCAGAATGGTTGGGGTGGTGCCTGTTGTCTCCATTCAGTAGGCCTTGAAGGCCTTGAAGCAGATGGGTGTTATTTTTGTACATGTTCTTGAAATGATGTGTGAGGATGCTCAGAATCAGAATTTTCTGTCTAGTTGTGGTGTTTCTATGTTATAAGGGCCTGTAATTATTTCTCTGGGACGAGGGTGGCGCTGTGGGTTAAACCACAGAGCCTAGGACTTGCCGATCAGAAGGTCAGCAGTTCAAATCCCCACGACAGGGTGAGCTCCCGTTGCTCGTTCCCTGCTCCTGCCAACCTAGCAGTTCGAAAGCACGTCAAAGTGCAAGTAGATAAATAGGTACTGCTCCGGCGGGAAGGTAAACGGCATTTCCGTGCGCTGCTCTGGTTTGCCAGAAGCGGCTTAGTCATGCTGGCCACATGACCCAGAAGCTATATGCCGGCTCCCTTGGCCAATAAAGCGAGATGATCACCACAACCCCCGAGTCGGCCACGACTGAACCTAATGGTCAGGTGTCCCTTTACCTTTACCTTTACCTTTAATTATTTCTCTGGTGCTTGTTTGAAGAGCACAGTGGAATCTAAGATAGCAGAGAAGACCCAGCAACATAGGTTCAGACAACCATGGTGGGAAATGCTTATGAATTATTATTATTTTTCAGCCACTTTCAAATATCTGAATGGCTTGTTTTCTCCTGCTGCAGAAAGTAAGACCCAAACCAGTGGAGTGAAATGAGAAGAAGGGAGATTCCAACTAAACAACAGAAAATACTTTCTGATGATAAGAGCTGTTCAACGGTGGAACAAACTGTATTGGAAGTTGGTGAACCCTCCTTCACTGGAGGTTTTCCAGCAGAGGGTGGATGACTATCTGCCAGGGATTCTTTAGCTGTGCTTCCTGCATTGTAGGGGGCTGGACTAAATGACCCTTAGGGTCCCTTCCAACCCTACAGTTCTATAATTCTATGATCCAGCAAGACCCAGCTTAAGTGAGAGAGAGATTGTGCAGAAGCAGCAAATAATTTTGCAAGGGACTGCCCTCATAAGTTACTCTTTTATTTTTATTTTTCTGATAGTGATTTAATTTGCATTGGGTGTGAAAATCCTTGTATATGCAATTTAGATTCATCGCTGTTAGTGGTCTGCATTCAAGAATTATACTTTATTTGTCTCTGTCGCTGCCTTTGCTGTGAGCCCCTTCAGAGACCCTTAATAAAGATCTTTGGTACACAAAAGAACATCAAGAATTGTGCCAAAAATAGTTACACCAGGTCAGGGTCTTTCAATCTACTTTAACTGCATAAACCTAAAGTCCCAGGATGTGCTGAAATGCAAAATACTGTCATTCTAGAGGCGCCCTCTCTCTGCTATCTGCCTCCAGCTTGACTGCGAATGTAACTAAGACAGCACATAACTATGCATGCCTACTCAGAAGTCAGTCCCACTGATTTCCATGGGGTTTACTCTCAGTTAAGTGCCTATCATTTTAAAACAAAAAACCAAGATCGTATGCCATCCGCCAAGCAAACCATGTTTAAATGAAGGAACTAGCCCGCCTGACAATTTGACTAAGTAATTTCACTCTGGACTTAATAGTCTTTTGAGGACCCCACCACCACCACCACTATTGTAAGAATAAAATAAAACTCATTATGGTCACATCCACAAAGGTAAAAACATAAAACCTAAAGCAAATGTAAAGCACCCCTGGACAGTTAAGTCCAGTCAAAGGTGACTATGGGCTGCGGTGCTCATGTCGCTTTCAGGCCGAGGGAGCCAGCGTTTGTCCACAGACAGCTTTTGCAGTTCATGTGGCCAGCATGACTACACCGCTTCTGGCGCAACGGAACACGATGATGGAAACCAGAGCACACAGAAACACTGTTTACCTTCCCGCTGCAGTGGTACCGATTTATCTACTTGCACTGGCGTGCTTTTGAACTGCTAGGTTGGCAGAAGCTGGGACAGAGCAACAGGAACTCATTCCGTCACAGGGATTCGAATTGCCAACCATCCGATTTGCAAGCCCAAGAAGCTCAGAGGTTTAGACCGCAGCACCACCCGCATCCCTCACATCAACAACATACAGTTAAACCACATTGTTGGAGGTGAGTTTTCCCTGGCAGCAGATGACAGAACCACGAGACTAGTGTAAAATACTCAAACAAGAGTTTTATTACAACTATACAAACAACAAACACAAAGCATGTGAGTGTTCTCTTTCTGCAGGCAGTTGCAAACTGCAACTTCTTCTCCAGCTGTGCCTAATTAGCTGGAAAACCAACCCAGAACTCATAGAAAACGTCCTTACAGTTATCTGCCCCCTTTTCTTGTTTCTTGACGAATGATACCAAAGAATACAAAGTTTGCTAAGGGTATTGGGAGTTGCAGTCTGTGAAGAGTAAGCTCCAGGTCCCAGGATTCTTTGGGGCAAGACATGTTGAAATTCTGTAAAACCCATCAAAACTGGTAAGGACCAGTTAAAGGGTAACCTAACATTTACTGTTAAGAGTGTGAAACAGCTCTAGATAAGGTACAAGGAGGGCTCTGCACATATAGAGGGGAAATGGGTAAAGTAAGTGTTCCAAGGGCTGTGATTGGATGACAGATGATGATGTGGCAGAAGCTGGTTGGACAAAGGATGAAACAACCAGGGAGACGTATTTTTCCTGTATCACTTATATTCTAATGGAGAGCTTTCTCACACTCTTTGGCCTCTGCCCCCTAACACATTACAGTGGTACCTCGGGTTAAGTACTTAATTCGTTCCAGAGGTCCGTTCTTAACCTGAAACTATTCTTAACCTGAAGCACCACTTTAGCTAATGGGGCCTCCCACTGCCACTGCGCCGCATGAGCACAATTTCTGTTCTCACCCTGAAGCAAAGTTTTTAACCCAAGGTACTATTTCTGGGTTAGCGGAGTCTGTAACCTGAAGTGTATGTAACCCGAGGTACCACTGTACTAAATAACGCCTGGCCAGTGGAGAACCTGGTGTGAGCCACTGTATTGAACCCCCCAAGGGAATCCCCCCCCCCCACAGAAAATTAAGCTGTTAAATGGTGCAGCTGTGACCCTAGTCCGGGTTCCTGATCTCAGTGGCCTATGGGCTGCCCCTAAGCAGGAGCTGAGTGCCACAGAGATATCCCCACTTATGATTAAAAAAAAAAAAAAAACACCTAATATACAGAAACTGGTGTGAGTGTCTCTCCCACTGTTTGACTCCAGCCTTCCAGCATAACTTTTTTCTGGAGCAATACTTTCCCTTCCCCTTCTGGAACAATACTTTCCCTTCCCCTCCTGACTGTATTAAAGATGGATAATGTCATGCATAAATGTAATTCAACTTCTTTACTAATTAGTGCCCTATTTTTCTGTCAGATACTTATCGTGTCCCCGGGGAGGACTTCAATCACAGAAGTACCCAGTGCTTTTGGTGCGCTTTTTGGTAATTAAATCTCTTCTTACATATTTATATACATTTTCTTCCTGTGGCGTCGGGACACGGCGGCGGCTGGTGGGAGAAAGCAGTGAAGATGGAGCATCCCTGGGTAACTGATGGGACATTTGAGACACAAAGGGTGGCAGAGAGATCCTTATCAGTGTGATGAGAGAGAGAGAGAGAGAGAGAGAGAGAGAGAGAGAGAGAGAGAGAGATGCAATTAAATATATTACATTCCAAAAGACTTTTGCTCCCTCCCAGATGAAAAGGGAAGAACTATTAATAAAACAATGCCATGTGCTCAAAGGCAATGTCATCCCATGTTAAATGAAGAGAGACTTTGAGTGTGTTTCATTGCCTCTGGGTACACAGTTTCAAGTCCCATTAACGCTAATAATGCAGTGACGGAATAACACGCAAGTTGCCTGTTCCACCCAATTCATAAAGAAGGCAACCTCATGGTGGGTGCATTTGCCAGAGGTGTTGAGATCATTTTCACCACCAACCACGTTTACCGTCAAAGAATATATTCAGGTGTCCCCCTCAGGGCGAAACCCCACAAGACCAGCAGCGGGCCTGTGTCTTTAAATGCAGATTTCTAGCAAACACCACTAGAATTTTTTTCCCCAAAGCCCAATAGAATGCATTTTTAATGCTATTTTCACTGGTTTCTGCATGTTGTCTCCTAGTATATGCATTTTTGAGCCCTTCTCTTCGTTTCAAAGTCTGGAGAAATGCAAATTCCAAGGGATGGCTGTGTGTTTAGGTCACACATATTTTTGGGAAAGTGCAAATTTGGCGGGTTCATCGTTAAATGCAAACAGAATTCCTTTTAAGCTGGTGCCAAAGCAATGGTATTCGTGAATGAAATGATAATGCCCAACTTATTCCAACAAGTGGAACCCTGTACGCATTGATTTGTTAAATAAAAATAGGTCACTAAGAATGTTTAAGAACATCATCCCCATTCTATACATAAATACTCATAAGGAAACTGTCAGAGTACAAAATAGATACAACAGGGAATTTATGGGCAATGCATTATTGTACAGATTAACTGCAAACTCAGGTACCAAGTGAAGATGGTTATATAACCTAAATGTGGATAATGAGAAACAAGAGGTAGATATTTTCATGCTCAAGGGAACCCAAACATTTGCAGAAGCAGTGCTTTTTTCTGGGGGTACTCAAGAGTATGCAGTCTCAACACCTTTCCCCCCCACCCAAAAAAAAAAAGTTAAAAGTGTGGCATTCAGTGTAACAACTTCATGTTGAGTACTGCCACCTTTTTTAAAAAAGGGGGGAGGGAGGGGAATCTAAGACTCAGGAAAAGGAACTCATCGAAAACAGTTCAGTGAGGTACGAGCACGCTCAGTGACTATGGCATACTGGCTGAATGGGGAAGGGGAAGAGGCAAAGAAAACTGTTGGAATGGAGTATTCTGACAGAGGGTCTCACTGGTTCACACACCAAGCAGTCGTGACCTGTTAACTGTAATGTGCAGAGCTTGCAACATGTTGTTCCAGCTTCTACTTGTATCTGTGCAGGATTGAACACTTCCCCTCGCTCAGGTGACATTAGTGCCTAGGAACGCCTTTTAACAGCTCCAGGTGGTTTGCCAGCTCCAGTCCCTTTTGGACAGAAGTGACATAGTCACTGGTCGCCCTTGAAAATGACTCAGAAACTTCAGCTGGACTAAAATGCAGCTGCCACATTCCTGGCCGGGGTTTCCTTTCAGTGGCGTAGCATGGGGGGTGTAGGGGGGGGCGGACGCACCGGGCGAAACATCTGGGGGTTAGGGTTAGGGGGCGCAAATGCATGGGTTAGGGGGCGCAAATGCATGGGTTAGGGGGCACAAATTACTTGCCTTGCCCCGGGTGCTGACAACCCACGCTACGCCACTGTTTCCTTTAGATCTGTATTTTTGAGGAACCACCTCATTTCTGTGATTGTTAGTTGCTTTAAACTGCATTGAACATTTTGTTGAAATTGTTGGAGAGAGAGAGAGAGAGAGAGAGAGAGAGAGAGAGAGAGAGAGAGACCTTGGGAGCAAGTGCAGGTAAAAAGGTAAAGGGACCCCTGACCGTTAGGTCCAGTCACAGATGACTCTGGGGTTGCGGCGCTCATCTCATTATATAGGCTGAGGGAGCCAACGTACAGCTTCCGGGTCATGTGGCCAGCATGACTAAGCCGCTTCTGGTGAACCAGAGCAGCGCATGGAAACTCCATTTGTCTTCCCGCTGGAATGGTACCTATTTATCTACTTGCACTTTGACGTGCTTTCGAACTGCTAGGTTGGCAGGAGCAGGGACCAGGCAATGGGAGCACACCCCGTTGCGGGGATTCAAACACACTGGGTTATTTGTTGTTATTTGCCTGCAAGTGCAAATAACCGAATGTGTCTAATGGAATGGTGGTGGTTTTCTTTATGCAACCTACTTTTCTATCTGGATAGATAGATTCTGGGTCCATTAGATACCATATTTACATGAATCTAATGTGCCATCGAATCAAAAGCACACCTCAAATTTCAAAATCTTGAAACCATGAAAGCATTTGCTGGAGAAAGTAAATGCACCATCAAATCTAATGCACACCCTAATTTTTGTGATGTCATTTGGCCAAAAAAGCTGCACATTAAATTCAAGTAAAGACAGTATCTTGGCACTTGCAGTCAGCTATTACAATGAGCTTTTGATTCCCAAAACTCAACAACTTTTGTGTCCTGAATCTTTTAGAAATATGGCAACCCTAACTTTGCAGGACCTCCTGGGCAATTTAATTATGAATATACACTCCCCTTTGGCACCTTATCAGATTAACCTCTCTTCTTCCTTCCTTAACCATTTCTGGCTGCTGGACCTATATTTGCTATGATGTGCACTTCTGCCTTAATATGAAACAACCGAGCCTGAATCGAAGCCGATTCTCTGCTGGAGAGGAAGGAGGAAAGGATCTAAATAATACTCTCCAGAACAAGCCTTTCTGAGATGCTGCTGGCGCAGATTATTTCCAGGTCAGCCAAAGACAAAGTGTTTCTTATGACGTTCAGTGGGAATATTTCTCCGTTCCCCAACAGCCTGCCTCACACTCTCTTACATCTTACGGTTTCTTTTAGCAACAATTTTAGCAGCAGACTCGGCAGTTAACTGGTTTGAAAGAAGACGGTGGATTCTCTTCTCAAGAAGGCACATGGTCTATCAGTGCCACGGAGAGCTCCCCACATCAGGGACAGAGCACTGCCTAGAATTTCCCCCATTCGTTTCAGCCAAGGGGCACATCTGCACGCAGGAAAGGAGTGAAGGATGCTGCCTCCTTGGCTGATTTTTCTGAGTGCCATATATTGTCAGGAGCGGGTGCCAAGAGCAGGTCAGCAATAAATCACACAGCATCAGTGAGTTAACTCTTTATCCAAGGAAACAAGGTTGACTCGCTGCCATCAAGAGAGGTGCAACTGACAAGGTGCCAAAAGGGAGTGTATATTCATAGTTAAATGACGGCAGCAAGAATATTATTGGCACAAAAATGGAAGCAAGAAGAATTAACGACAAAAGAAG
Source organism: Podarcis gaigeae (assembly GCF_964106915.1). Taxonomy (NCBI): domain Eukaryota; kingdom Metazoa; phylum Chordata; class Lepidosauria; order Squamata; family Lacertidae; genus Podarcis; species Podarcis gaigeae. The sequence continues at coordinate 107,330,765 of NC_139680.1, read as the reverse complement.
AATGGAGGATGAAATTGATGGACTATGCAGAATTGGATAAACTAACCGGAAGAATTCGAAACCTGCGGGACCAGAGATTCACAGAAGACTGGTGTAAATTTACGGACTATTTGAAAAGTAATTGTGATGACCAGATTACGTTTGTAGGTTCGCAAGAAGTTTTGTCAGGTAAATTATTTGAATTATTGCAAAAAAATGGTTAAAGAGGTGGATTGTAAGTTAAGATAATTAAAGGCAATAGGAATTTAAGAAATGCAGAAGAAATGATAAAAATGGTGGGTTATCAGAGGTGCTCATGGAAGTCCGAAAAGATTGTATAAGATGTGAAATTCTGTGGAATGTATAATAATTGGTATGTTGAAATTAATAAAAATTATATATATAAAGGAAACAAGGTTGACTCAGGAGGCCAGGCTAGCGAGCACCACAATTCGTCCTGGTAAATCTTGCCCCTATGAAGCAGTTGTGGGGACTGAAGGTCCCTGCCTTCCAACAGCTGTCTAAGCCTTCTCTCCTGGATCATTCCCGAGCCATCTGAGACTCCATCACTGTGCCTGTATTTCCTGCTTCCTCTTCATACGTCTTCTGGTTCTGGGAGATCAGGGAGTAGAGGTGGTGATCCCAGCAGGAGGGGGAGGCTCCAGAGCTTCTTCACCAGCCTGACTTATCTCTGCCTCTTGGCCTCCCTCATCTCCTGCTTCAGCTTCTGATTCTGGACTGCTGTCTGCCACAGATTCTTCCTGCCCACTAAACCCTGTTACCTGCTCAGTTTCTGACACCTCCTTCTCCCAGTCTGTTCCCTCTTCTCTTGCTGACTATTCATCTTCATCCCACCACCAATCTCCTGGCTCCAAGCCTTCTTCCCTTGCAGGTTCCCCAGCTGGTGCCTCCCACCACTCCTCGACATCCAGCCAGTCTGTGATATCTATGCACTCCAGCACAGAATGGAAGTCTTTGGTGTTTCAATTGATGGTGGGTTAACTGTTATGTATCCAGTGGTCTGTGTTTGCCTGAGGTTGAGTCTGGAATAAGGATTCTGAGCCCCTATGTTCTGATTCGATACATGATATCCAATCACAGAACATTTCAGGATCTTGGCCTCTGCCATTGGCCCTTGAACTCTTAGTCGTGATTCGCAGTTTGGAAGTTTAGACAGCCAATCACGTTGGAAGTGGGAGTGGCCCAGGCCTTCAGAAATGTATATAAGCAGTTGATTTGCCCCTGTTGTCCAGTACTGTTAGTTCAATAAAGGATCTTGCTGTTATCACTGTGTCTTGCCTTGTGGGAACCCACCTACACTTCACTAACCATGAAGGATCCATGATGGCCACCAACTTTGGATGGCTTTAAAGGAGGGTTAGATGAATTCATGGAGGATAAGGCTATCTATGGCCACATGTTCTGCCTCTACCATTGGAGATGGTATGACTCAGAATACCAGTTTTTGGGAATCACAAGTGGGGAGAGTGCTGTTGTGCTCAGGGGCCAGGATTCAGCAAGTCATTCAACTAATGACCTATGCTTGTGCAATGGAGTTTCCCCCTGGATGACACACACACACACACACAAACTGGGGTTGGGGTGTTGGGAGAACCTCACACAGGAGGAGGGGATCATTCCATCCTGCAAGTCAGAATGCTTAGTGCAACATTGAATTCTTCCCAGGTCCTACTTGTGGCCTTCCCATAGTGAGTGGGTGGCATTCAACGAAGTAGACCTAATGAAATTAATGGACCTAACATACTTGTGTTTAGTAATTTCAGTGGGTTTACTCTGAGTAAAACTTTGTTCCTTATGTTCTTAACTGTAGAGGTCTACTATCATCCATTTGTTGTTTTTTTAGAGTAAAATGGAACACTTCCCTTTGAGATGAGCAAAGAAGTTTCTAAAAAGGGGTGGTGGAATTACTGGTTTTCTCCCATGACCTGGGTGCTGGTGGTAATTTTTTTATTTAAAAAATCTTTAGAAATGCTTCTCTTTCCTAATGAAGAAATTTCAACAGCCCTAATTAAATCTCCAATAGAATTAATAGAGTGGGAGGAGCATAGCAAAATTTATTTTCTAGCAGGCATGCTCTAATTAAGCATGAGTTTAAAGCATTTTTTAATCAAAGGGAACCCAAAGAAATGAGGTCAACAGAAGGGAATATGAAAGGCTCAAATTCTGATTTAATTTACAACAGGCTAAATCACCATAGCCTGAATACTGAATAGCTTCTGAACGGATTGTATGATCTTGCTTTTAGGGTGTTCTTTCAGGGTGTAATTAAGTGTTTGAAAGAACAAGTTGCTGCCACTAGAGATGGTTGCCCTGTTCTCTCTCCACCTCCACCCACAGCTAGGGAGGCCACTTAACACATCGCCCCCAACACCTCCTGAAAAGAAGAGATGCATCACTACAACGGAAGACAAAGCAGGACACCGTTTTGCATGATCTTTGTTATCACACGGTTGCCAGGTTATGACACCTGTTTGCCCAGGCGCTTGAAGAGTTTTCACCTATTTCCTTTCAAGTTTAAAAAAACTCTTCTGCTATTGCCATTGTTGTTTTAGACGTCTTGCTCATCAAGAGGATGTGTTTTGAAATTTTCAGTTGCAGATTGTGAAGTTGGTTTATTTTAGGAATTGTACTCTGCCCCAGTATCTTATGGATGAAGAGCAGGTTATGTCCACACTGATGCAGTGGCGTAGCGTGTGTTGGCAGTGCCCGGGGCAAGGCAAGGATTCTACCCCCTAATCTCCTTGTGGGCCTTGTGCGGGAGGCAACAGGCTGACTTTGCTGCACCCCTATGGCAGCTGCTCCTCACTGAAGTTGCCTACCAGTCATCGTGTTCACCCTCTCATCTCCACGAGCTCCCGGTGGGGATGGCGGTTAGTGCTCTTTGGCAGGCTTGGTGGCATCTCAGCAATGTCTGAGCCACAACTGCAGCAGGCCTAGGAGGAGGGCAACAGAGAGCAGGCCGAGGCACCAAGCACAGCCCTTCCCCAGGTGCTTCTCCTTGGCTGTGCAGCACAAAGGTGGGCACCAGTGGGTCCCAGGTGGGTGGGCGGTGTAAGGAGTTCAGCCTACACTTGAGTAGGACCCTGGCAGAGACACATGCCCAACTGGCGTGTTCTCTCTCTCCTGGTCGATCGTTCGGGAGCTTCATAAGCTTTCTTCAGCCCGAACATCACAGCGACCGATGCCAACCGACACTGGCACACTTAGGGATCCACAGAGTTTGCGCATCATGCGCATGACAGAACTCAGCATTTTGGCTAATCTACTTTATTTACATATAAACACATACGGAGCACTGCAACATGGCTCCCTCTCTCTCTAGCATCAGACAACAAAGAGAAAAAGAACAAAGGACAATAGTCCCACTCACAGAACATAGTAACACAAACATCCTGTTTCCGTCACTTCCCACTGTGTGGCGTCAAAACACATACCATCATGTGAAAGACAACAATCCTATGACTGCAATCATGGAGCAGGAATTCTAACAGGCGGCTCTCCTCTCTGTGCTCCCACTGCAGAGCCCACACCTCACCCAAGGAAGGGGGGGAGGGAAGTATCGGGAAAGGACCGGCATGAGCCCAGAAAAGTCCAGGTTCCGGCCAGCAGGAGTTCTGTCTAGGAACGAGCAGCTCTGGAAGACAGCAGCCATGAAGCTGTGTCCTTGGGCCAGCCACTGTCTCTCAGCCTAACCTTCCTCACAGGGTTGTTGTGAGAAAAGGTGTGTGCTATAAATGTAGCAACTTGTGAATGATAAGGCTCTTCGTCAGCAGATGTAGGAATTCCTATGTTTTGATACTTCAGCTAAGTAGTGCATTCTGTTTTCAGTTTGTGAGAGAGACAGAGAGACACTTTGTATTTTGTTTCGTTTTCCTACCTTCATTAAGCTGCCTTTCTACCCATTTCTTCAACATCTGTCGTTTGGATATGCAGATCGCCCTCTCGGCTCACCTCAGAGAGAAAGGGAGCCATTCTGCATCTTCTGATCTTAAATAATGTTTCATTCCCCTGCGGGTGATTGTCGAAAGTGGCGGTGCTGTTCTTTAAAAGCTTGTCTGTAAATGCTGGTGAGGGTTAACTGCAAATCAGACTTCACCGCCTCTGTCTGATTGAGAGAAGGAGACAGAAAAGAGAAAGAAAAGGGGACAGATTAACTACAAAAGTAGAAGGGATGGCAAAGGCATCTGTTTAGAACTGGTCAGAAAGCTTCGTCCTGGATAAGGATGGGGGAGAAATGAGCTCCAGTTCACATTTGAAGCCAAACTTGCCAGATTTGCAGTCCCCCCCCAAAAAAAATGCAAACTGAAACACAGTCATTCTTCAAAATCCACATCTTTCTTAATTTTGCAATGTAGTTCTCCAGCCAAGCAATGTGTACAAATATGCATGTATTAGGGTGAAGTGTGCATTAAAATTTGCATCTTCGTGAAAATTTGCATTACAAAAGGGGGAAATGCAAAACACTTGCATTCAGAAATGTATTTGTTAGGAGAGATTTGAACTAAAATGCAGGTGAATTTTCATGGAATGTGGATAATTGAATTCAAGATTTGAAAATTGAGAAGCTGGGAGACCCAAAACTGACAGATCCATCCATTTCTCCCAATTGGGATATGTTGTTGTTTGTTGTTGCTTAGTCGTGTCCGACTCTTCGTGACCCCATGGACCAGAACACGCCAGGGATATAATGAAATTAAATCTTGCTGGATAATTGAAGCAGGTTTCATTATTAATCGCCCATGTACTGACACCCAAGCCCTCTATTACTCCTCTGTAGAGTTTTTTTCACCTAGTTTGAACAAACATGAGCACCTTCCTGGGAACGTCTCTTGCCCACAAAATGAATATGCAAGAATATGCCTTGCAAGAATATGCTCTTGCCATCACACTCCTCATCCTCATTTCTGCAGCCTACTTTAAAGATGGCCAGTGTATATCCCATCCTTCCCCAGTTCATCCTCCTTGTGGGAAGACACAATAGGATGTCCCCCATCACTTCTTTGTGGATCATTTGAGTTGGTCCCCCACTTCCTCGGACTCCCTCAGGTGCTTGTGGACTCTCTTTCCCTGGAGGGTTTTAAGCAGAGGTTGGATGGCCATCGGTCATGGATGCTTGAGTTGAGATTCCTGCATTGCAGGGGGTTGGACTAGATGACCGTCGAGATCCCAAAGGTCCATCCATCCCGGCAATGTGTTCTCACCCTAGCCAACCAGATGCGCATTGGGAGCCCTGGAGCAGAACCCAAGTTCAACAGCACAGTCTCCAGACATGAATGCTATATTGTTTTTAACACTCAGTTGGGAGCCGCCCAGAGTGGCTGGGGAAGCTCAGCCAGATGGGTGGGGTATAAATATTATTATTATTATTATTATTATTATTATTATTATTATTATTACTGCCACCAACTGTGGGAAGAGAACCACTGTAGCCTTATCCTCCATGAATTTGTCTAACCCTCTTTTAAAGCTGCCCAGTTTGGTGGCCATTCACCCCATCTTAAGGTAGGGAATTTAGCAACGCACTGGGCGAAGAAGAGCTTTCTTTGGTCTGTCTTGAGTCTTCCAGCCATCAGCTTCGTTCACATGCCCCTGAAATTATAACCACCTTCTCCAAAAGATGCACAATACGATACACCTCCATCCTGTTGCCTCTTACTCACCTTTCCTCTAAATTAAAAGTCCCCAAGGATCACAGCCTTTCTTTATAGGGGAGAGATGGTCTTCTTCCCCTAGCTTAGACCCCATCCCATGGGCCTGTCACTTTGACACAATAGAGAGTAGCTACACAAACACATACAATGCTCTCCCCCAAGAAAGTTCACCTGGCGCCTTCATTATACACTCTTTTTAACCAGGCCTTTGTTTGATTTGATTGACATCCTACGCCCTTTAAAAAAAAAATCGGGGAGTCAGTTATTGGGCTGTTGTTTTCATTTTGATTATGTATTTTATGGTTTTACATTTTGATTTTATTCTATGAACCACCCTGAGACCTCTGGTGAATTTAATCCCCAGTGAATTTAAAACAATAACAGGGGAAATGAGAAGACACTAAAACAAATCAAGAAATGTATTAGATTTAATAAAAGGCCATCTAATAATTTTCTTGCATTTACAAAACAAAGTAAAAAGTAACAAAAAAAAAAGGATTGCGTTCTCCACAATGGAAGGACAGGATGCACAATGTTGTTGTTGTTGTTGTTTAGTCGTTTAGTCGTGTCCGACTCTTCATGACCCCATGGACCAGAGCACGCCAGGCACTCCTGTCTTCCACTGCCTCCCGCACTTTGGTCAAACTCATGCTGGTAGCTTCGAGAACACTGTCCAACCATCTTGTCCTCTGCCGTCCCCTTCTCCTTGTGCCCTCCATCTTTCCCAACATCAGGGTCTTTTCCAGGGAGTCTTCTCTTCTCATGAGGTGGCCAAAGTATTGGAGCCTCAGCTTCAGGATCTGTCCTTCCAGTGAGCACTCAGGGCTGATTTCCTTCAGAATGGAGAGGTTTGATCTTCTTGCAGTCCATGGGACTCTCAAGAGTCTCCTCCAGCACTCTGGGTATAGGGAGGTATATAAATTCAAATAATAATAATAATACACACCTGCACATGCCATGGCAGACACCAGACGTCTTCATTTTGCCAAGGCTAGCAGGTCACCCTAATAGCTACCAGGAAGCCGCCTGTCGCCTCTTCTGAATCTTAACTCCAATCAGCAAGAACTTCCTTTGAGATTTATGTGAATCGCTTCCTGCTGAGAGGCGGAGGTTTTGCAGAGGGTTGTGTGGAGTTTAGCCGGAAGATTTGAAAGGACTGATTTACTCTGATTTTCTTGTTTACCAGTTGGCCACTGCTATAATTTATACCTCTTGTTGTCGTTTCTCGTCCGGCCGCAGCCTAGAAGCGAAGGCAGCAGCAAGATCTTTTCCTATTTTGAAACATCAGCACCACCAAATGGCTTTCTCGGGCTTTGAGCGCTTTCTCTCTCCTTAATTCGGCATCTTAGGGAGCAGCCTCCCAGAGGTTTCGTGGATAAAACTATCAGAAATTGCATCCAAAGAACTTTGCGCAGAGAAAGAAAGCTGTGCCTTAACCTCCATTAAGTCCACCGTGTAGACTCAATACGTAATTGGTGACTAATGAATCGCAAACAAGACAAGCGTGAGTGGGATGCAAATTGCCACCCAAAATGCCAGCTATGTTTTTGCATTTCTTTTCTTTTTCTTTTTTTGCAGGGGGAGAACAATAAGCCTGGGGGGAAATATGGCGGTGCAGTATTTTGGCAGAAGGCATTGCTTGCTTGCTGGGACCCTGACTAGAAGAGCTTCATAATAAAAGGGAGCAGAAAGGGGGTGGGCATCCACAAAAAAAGATTTTGGCAATCCCACCTGCCATAGCACCCAAAGTGGTTTGACTATACATTGTTTTGGCTTTAGATGGACTCACGGAATGTAACTCCTATGTAAGTTGCAGGCTTACTGTGCAGAGAAGTCCTCAAAGGCATTTACCAAAAGAGTTTTTAGAAAATAAACATCAGTTTTAACTGCAGCAGACAGTTAAACCCCAAAAGAGTAGCCTTAAAATCAATGTCAGGTTAAGAAATGATTATAAGATAAGGAGATTAATAACAGTTTTGATGCCAGCACCACTAGGGAGGGGATTTCGTCACCAGGTGCTGCCACCAAAAAGGCCCTGGATTGCACTCCTGCCAACCAAATTGCTTTAGGTGGGTGTGTAGACCGGGTGAGAAAGAAAATGGCTGTTCCAAGGTGATCCAGGGAGTCTTGTGTCTGAATGAGTATGTGAATGGATTCTATGGAATTATGGAAAATTTATGGAAAAGTGGGATAGATATAAAACATATGTTCAAAAATATAGTAAAGGTTCGCTATCTATGCTAGCATTTGATTGAAGTTGGAGTGAGACTGGGTTGAGAAATAAGACTAAGAGCACATATTGATATAGGAATGTAGTAGATAATATGTAAAGAAATATACAGTGGTACCTCAGGTTAAATACTTAATTCGTTCTGGAGGTCTGTTCTTAACCTGAAACTGTTCTTAACCTGAAGCACCACTTTAGCTAATGGGGCCTCCTGCTGCTGCCACACCGCCGGAGCACAATTTCTGTTCTCATCCTGAAGCAAAGTTCTTAACCTGAAGCACTATTTCTGGGTTAGTGGAGTCTGTAACCTGAAGCGTATATAACCTGAGGCACCACTGTACAATAATAAGAGTACATTCATTTGTAAAAAAGGAATATACAATGGGAAAGACAGGAAGTCTAGTGTGTTGGTATGTATATGATTTGGGGGGCTTGTTTTTGTTTTTTCTCTTTGTTCTTTCTTTTTTTTGTTTCATTTTCTTTCTAGGTATATAAAATCTGTATATAATTTTTGTATACATGTTGGAAATTATATTATAGTAAGTACTGTAATGTAATATGACAAAGTTTACTGGTGTAATATAAGAATGTTAACAAATAAATAAAATGCAAATTCCAAAAATAAATAAATAGTATGTGAATGGATTCTGACATATGCTGGCACTGCCCACTTGACTCTGCAGCTAGCTGAGATGACACACAGCTGAGGAGTTGGATCCAGAAGTGTTGGTAGATGCTGAGAGTGTCCTCCTAGAGATAAAAGGTTGGTGTCTGAGAACATCCTGGATAGGTCTCAACAAGGAGGAAAGAAACCAGGATAAGAACACAAGAAGGGGCTGCTGGATCAGGCCAATGGCCCATCTAGTCCAACATCCTGTTCTCACAATGGCCAACCAGATGCCTCAAGCAGGACCCAAGCTCAGGAGCACTCTCTGCTCCCGCAGTTTCCAACAGCTGGAATACAAGAGCATTTCAGCCTCCAGCCATGGAGGTGGAGCAGAGCTATCATGACCAGTAGCCACCGATAGTCTTACCCTCCCGGAATTTGTCTAATCCTCTTTTAAGGTAAAAGTAAAGGGACCCCTGACCATTAGGTCCAGTCCCAGACGACTCTGGGGTTGTGGCGCTCATCTCGCTTTACTGGCCGAGGGAGCCGGCGTACAGCTTCCGGGTCATGTGGCCAGCAGGACTAAGCCACTTCTGGCAAACCAAATGCTGTTTACCTCCACACTGGAGCGGTACCTATTTATCTACTTGCACTTTTGACGTGTTTTTGAACTGCTAGATTGGCAGGAGCTGAGACTGAGCAATGGGAGCTCACCCCGTTGCGGGGATTCAAACCGCCAACCTTCTGATCGGCAAGCCCTAGGCTCTGTGGTTTAGACCAGGGTGCCACCCGCATCCCAGAATCCTCTTTTAAAGCCATCCAAATTGGTGGCCATCAACTGCCTCCTGCAGCAGTGAGTTCCGCAGTTTAACAACGCAGCAAATAACTACTTTCTTTTATCTGTCCCGAATCTTCCAACATTCCTTGGATGTCCACAAGGGGGGGCTTTTCTCTGCCCATTTGCCCCTATTACAATGCATATAGGGGAAACTGCCTTATAGTGCTCTGTGTTGCTCAGTATTGTCCACATTGGTGGGGAGCAGCTCTCGAATCGCAGCCCTACCTGTAGATGCCAGGGATTGAACAATGAACCTTCTGCATGCAAAGTCCATCTCCTTTCCCAAAACCACCACTGAAGTTCTGGAATATGCGGAATGCATTCCCCCCACTCCGATCGTGACAGCTTCAGCCTGGATCGGGTCAGATCCAGCTGCTTGTCCTCTCTAGAGCAAAACCCCGAAAGCTCTGGGTGTCTGGATCCTGATCTCCATGTTTTACAGATTCCCAGCCCAGGCACAATGTAAAGGAGAGCTCTTGAGAGAACAAGCAGCTAATCAGGTTACTGACCTTACAGCCGCTGCTGTCATTACTTTTTAGGAGGATGTGAGATTTCTTTGCCAGAGACTGGTCTTAGGAGAGAGAGAGAGAGAGAGAGAGAGAGAGAGAGAGAGAGAGAGAGAGAGAGAGAGAGAATGCTAACAAATAAACTAACCTTTCCCTTAGGAAAGACCTGCTATTAACATTAACATCCCATTTTTATTCTTCTGTTGTATCTGAAACCTCACTTTCTCTCCTCTAACTGTCCACTATTATTATGATTATTTTTTAAAACAGACTTTCTGTGCCTGTGGTTTCTTAGGAAAGGGACAGCTTTCGCAGGTCGTTAATTAAAAAATCCACCCTTTAGCTGAAATATTGTGTATCATCATGTTCCTTGTTCTTCAAGGACGAAAATGTTTTGGGGGTTTTGTTTGTTTTTTAGAAAAGGAATGGCAAGCAGAGGGAGAGATAACGACAGGGCAAGAAGCAGAAGGCACGGAGGCTTATAACACAGAGATACCAGTATTATACACCAATTTGAATTTTTATATACACACACACAAATAAGCCTTAGAATTGCTTCAGGGAGAGAAATATAATAAAAGCATATTTAGTATAAAAACCAGGTCGCAGTCAAATCCTTCAGAGCTGGAACAGGCCTCCTCCAACCTGGTGCCCACTTCAAATGCTGCGCTGGCTGAGGTTGATAAGGACACAGGAAGCTGCCTTAAACAGCTCAGGACCACAATACCTCAAAGACTGCCTTTCCCCCATATAAACTGTCCCGGACTTTGCATTCATCATATGAGGCCCTTCTTCATGTGCCTCCCCCACAAGAGGTCCAGAGGGTAGCAACACAAGAACAGGTCTTTTCTGTAGTGGCTCCTCATTTGTGGAATGTTCTCCCCAGAGAGATTCGCCTGGCACCTTCATTATAAGAAGAGAAGAGTTTGGATTTGATATCCCGCTTTATCACTACTCTAAGGAGTCTCAAAGCAACTAACATTCTCCTTTTCCTTCCTTGCCCACAACAAACTGTGAGGTGAGTGAGGCTGAGAGACTTCAAAGAAGTGTGACTAGCCCAAGGTCACCCAGCAGCTGCATGTGGAGGAGCGGGGAAGCGAACCCGGTTCACCAGATTACGAATCCACCGCTCTCAACCACTACACCACACCTTTGGGCGCTAGGAACAAATCTTCCCCTTTAGCCAGGCCTTTGGCCGATTAACAACCGATCTGTGGGTATAGGGTGGTATGCAATTTTTAACAACAATCAGGCCATCTAGTCCAGCATTCTTTTCTCACAGCGGCCAACCATACTGCCTCCAAAAATGGAGGTGAACCGCGGCCATTGTGGCTGGTAGCTGTTGATGGTACGTCCTCCATTAATTTGTCAGCACCTCCAGGATTGAAATTATTCAAGGGATTGAAGTTGGGATTGAAGTTGTTCAAGTTGATCATCATTGAGGGGAAGTGTGTGGAACAGGTGTCAATTTTTCGATTTCTGGGAATGGAGTTGAGAGATGACCTAACCTGGGGAGAAAACAGTAAAGACCTGACGAAGAGAGCACAGCAGAGGTTATATTTTCTGAGAATCCTCTGGAAAAATAATCTCTCAAAGGACCTGTTGATGGCATTCTACCATTGTACTGTTGAGAGTGTATTAACTTGTGGTCTGTGTGTGTGGTTTGGGAGCTGCACAGTCAGGGGAAAAACAATGCTGTCCAGGGTTGTAAAGACTGCGGAGAGAATAATTGGGAGCACTCTTCCCACCTTGGATCAAATCTATGCTTCCAGGTGCCATAAGAAAGCTGCAGAGATAGCACAGGATAGTGTGCACCCAAGAAACGATCTCTTTCAGCTTCTGCCTTCTAGAAGAAGGTACAGGGTTATAAAGACTAGGACAAGCCACCTGAGAAACAGTTTCTATCCAAATGTGATTTTGGTTTTAAACGCAGTATAAGATAGTCTCTGTGGGAGTATATTGTATTTAATTATGGGGTATCAGAGTTTTTAGGGGGTTAACCAGGCTGGGATAGCTGGGATAGCAGGCTTGTTGGTTTTTGAATGTCTGGTGTAGATTTTTTTCAATTTCGTTGTTCTGTATGGGACAATGACAATAAAGATTATTGCATCATTCAGCTGAGGTCAGGCTCCTGTGGGGACAACATCCTTCTCCCAAATCCTAAAGAGCTGAACCTCTCCATAATGTCTGGAATTGGATATCTCTTTCTACTGACCAGTGCTGGACAACGACAGCTCCGGATGAGCCTCCTTTAAGCATTATGCAGCTGGCCCCCATTCAGGCAGGATGGCTGAGTGGTCCAGGAGCGGTCCCTCGATATCATGGTGTTGGAGTCAACTCAAAACATTTGGCTGCCCTCAGATTGGACATATAGAAGCTGGCCATACTGGCAGCTGAATCTCACTTCAGCACCGGCAATGGGATAGTGACTTTTGTGGTGCTTGAGGACGAAAGGTTCTTGGGCAGCTCAGGGTAGACATTACAGCCAGGAACAAGTAAGCTTTTCCACTGCTGGGGGGCTGGCTCAGGAGGTCAGGAACAGCCAGAGGAGCTAAGGGGAACCTGTACCTGTACGGCCTCGGTCCAGTATATCTGAAGGAGCGTCTCCTCCCCCATCGTTCTGCCCGGACACTGAGGTCCAGCTCCGAGGGCCTTCTGGCGGTTCCCTCACTGCGAGAGGCCAAGTTACAGGGAACCAGGCAGAGGGCCTTCTCGGTAGTGGTGCCCGCCCTGTGGAACGCCCTCCCATCAGAGGTCAAAGCGATAAACATCTACCTGACATTCAGAAGACATCTGAAGGCAGCCCTGTTCAGGGAAGTTTTTAATATGTGATATTTTAGTGTATCTTTCATCTTTGTTGGAAGCCGCCCAGAGTGGCTGGGGAAGCCCAGCCAAATAGGCGGGGTACAAATAATAAATTATTATTATTATTATTATTATTATTATTATTATTATTATTTACCACGTACCCCAGGATCTGACGCCTGAGGCAGCCACCTCATTTACAGAATCATAGGCTCATAGAATTGTAGAGTTGGAAGAGACCCTGAGGATCATGTAGTTCAACCCCCTGCAAAGCAAGAATATGCAGCTGTCCCATACAGGAATCGAACCTGCAACCTTTGCATTATCAGCACCACACTCTAACCAGCTGAGCTATCCATGTCTTTTTCCCTGACGGGACTCGAGGCAGCTTACAGAGAAAAACAGGAATCGCTAAAAACATTGGGGGTATGGGAAACAATCATTAAAAACTAAACTGCAATAGATTTAAAACTATATAAACGTGTAAAATCCTTTTTTTAAAAAAACCATACCAAAAAATACAATAAAAGAAGCATGGCGCCAACCCTTTCATTAAAAGCAGTTCCTAAAAAGCCTGTTGGGGTGAGAAAGTATTCACCTGCTAGCAGAAGGACATCATGGCGGGAGCCAGTCTAGCTTCTCCAGGGAAGGAGTTTCAGAGAAGCAATAAAAATAAATAAAAATTGGGACTGGAGCCGGGGAAGAAAGGGTTAACTTCTTTCCCACCCACCTCCCTGCTGCAGTTCTGATCATTCTGATAACTTTAGGTAGGACCCCAGACAGTGGAGATGGAGCAAGCTACTGAGTCCAGTAGCCATTGATGATATGAAGAATCAGGTGAGCTCCTCTTTTAACCAGCATGTGTAAATTTGTACAAAGGAACCGCACAGCAGAATAAATAAAATGATCTAATCCGCACCTGAATTTCTTATCCTTTTTTCCTCCCCCCCCCCCTCCAAGTCTTGGAGTCAGTTTGGCCTAAGAATCCCATCTGCTTGATTCCCCCTTTCAGCTCACTTATCGTAAGACATTTTTTAATGCTCTAACCCAACTGGTAAAGATTGTGAGCTTTATCCAACCAGTGAACCGAATGAAGTAATAAGGTATCAGTGCTGTGCATAATCTTTCTTGTACCAAATGAGGGGGAGGGAGGGAGGCAGAGGAGGGGCCCAGCCCCGTTTTAATGTGAATAGGGACTAAATGTAGAGAAGGGGAAATGAAAGCAGCAAAATTAAACCCTGCGGCTTTTCCGACATTAACTACAGCAGATACAGATGTGCCTTTTCTACCTGTTCATTATCATTTATCCAACAAATGCATAATCTTATTGCACCCGCACACCCTCGGACACACTTTTTTCCCCCAGAAGACATGGAAGTAGGGGGGATGCGGGTGGCGCTGTGGGTTAAACCACAGAACCTAGGACTTGCCAATCAGAAGGTCGGCGGTTCAAATCCCTGCGACAGGGTGAGCTCCTGTTGCTCAGTCCCAGCTCCTGCCAACCTAGCAGTTCGCAAGCACATCAAAGTGCAAGTAGATAACTAGGTACCGCTCCGGCGGGAAGGTAAACGGCGTTTCCGTGCGCTGCTCTGGTTCGCCAGAAGTGGCTTAGTCATGCTGGCCACATTTTTTCTTCCTAATGTAACCCCCCTAATGTCTCAACAAATGAAACTGACCTATGGAAAATGTAACCTGAAAAAAGAGACATTGTGCATACCTTTGTAAACCAAGAAAATTTTAATAAAATAATTTTTTTTAAAAAAAGGGTGTCCTTCTGGACCATACACTTGTGGGAGCCTGAGAGCACAGCTCCCAAAAACTGGCGTTGGGGGGGGGCCTCTCTCACAGGAGGCAAGACAGTAGATCCTGGGATGACCCGGAAAGCTGTCTGTGGATGAGCACCGCAACCCTATAGTCACCTTTGACTGGACTTTACTGTCCAGGGGTCCTTTACCTTTATTTTTTTACCTTTATGGGGTTTGGTCTTTTATATGGATGTTGATGTTTTCCATCCTGTACTTAATTTTTCTCGTCTTCCATATTCTGTTTTGCTTTCTGTCACTAAACCGCTTTGTGTGTTTTTTCTGAGGAAAAGCAGTGTATAAATGCTTGAACTAAATCAATACCTCCCACCTCAATTAGCTCTTTCGTTCTCACTCACTAAGAAAGGGTCTCTGTTCTCCTCTGCCACCTGCAATCACTGGTCCAGGGATGAGGAACCTGGTGGTCACCAGATGTTACTGGACTACAAATCCCATCACCCTTGGCCACTGGCCATGCTGTCTGGGGATGATGGAAGTTGGAGTCCAACAACATCCAGGAGAAAGAAAACTCTGGTCCTAAACCTCCATTGCCTGCACTGCCTTGTGGGATATATTCAGGAGAAGAAAAGGTTGAGGAGTAAACCCTACACACATCTGTAGTGGTTTCACTAAGATAGTGGGATGGTGCCTTGTAGTCCTCCTTCCTGCAACTCCTGCAGCCAAGCTGGTGCCAAACATATTGTTCTTCTTTCCTTCAGACCACATCAAGGGGGTCTTATTGTTTGGGCAGCCCAGGACCTCCATTCACACTGCCCAGGCTTGTGCCTAGGGAAGTCACTTCAGTGCTGCTAACACAGCAATTTGGCTCCACCTGCAAAGGCACACTCCATTGTCTCTTGAGAAAGATGGACACGAAAAAGTTTCGGCTCTCTATTGTGCATCCTGAGTGCTCCCTGGAAGGACAGATTGTGAAGCTGAGGCTCCAATACTTTGGCCACCTCGTGAGAAGAGAAGACTCCCTGGAAAAGACCCTGATGTTGGGAAAGATGGAGGGCACAAGGAGAAGGGGACGACAGAGGACAAGATGGTTGGATAGTGTCTTCGAAGCTACAAACATGAGTCTGACCAAACTGCGGGAGGCAGTGGAAGACAGAAGTGCCTGGCGTGCTCTGGTCCATGGGGTCACGAAGAGTCGGACACGACTAAACGACTAAACAACAACAACAACAACATTGTGCATCCTGTCCTTCCATTGTGGAGAACGCAATCCTTTTTTTTTTTTGTTACTTTTTACTTTGTTTTGTAAATGCAAGAAAATTATTAGATGGCCTTTTATTAAATCTAATACATTTCTTGATTTGTTTTAGTGTCTTCTCATTTCCCCTGTTATTGTTTTAAATTCACTGGGGATCGCTTTAAACTAATCTGCTCATCATATTGCGGAGAAGCCCTCATCAATAAGCACCAAAGGGATGATTAAAATATCACTCCATGTAAAACAAATGAAGTCAAAATTACTGTGGGGAGTAAATTGCCCTCGCAGAGACATAATGTCAATGCCTTCATTTAGGCAAGATTTGTTATTGAAAAACAAAACTCTCTTGGAGTCCTAAGCAGGTAGTGGCTAGAATAATTACCATGATTAAAGAAAAAAAAGATAAATGGCTGCTTCTCATCATATATATTCCCCTCTTCAAATCCCTCCACTGGTCTTTACCTTAAAGCAGGCATCCCCAACCTGCGGCCCTCCAGATGTTTTGCCCTACAACTCCCATGATCCCTAGCTAACCGGACCAGCGGTCAGGGATGATGGGAATTGTAGTCCAAAATATTTGGAGGTTCGAAGGTTGGGGATGCCTGCATTAAAGCTAGATTGCGGAATCTGCAGTTAGATGATGAAGGGTCTAGAAACTTAAGCCTTATGAGTTGAGGGACCTGGGTATGTTTAGCCTAGAGAAGAGAAGATGTGATATGACAGCCATCTTCAAATACCTGAAGAGATGTCACATTAAGCAAGGTCGTCTCCTGCTGCTCCAGAGGGTAGGGCCTGAACCAATGGATTCAAATGACAAACAAGGAAATTCCGTCTAAATCTTAGGAAGGAATTCCAGGAAGAAGGACTGGGGGAGGAGATTCAGGATTGTGTGAATGAGAAGGAATGTTGGAATGTAAGTTTGACCTGACAGAACCCCCATCATCATTTGATTTAGTCGGTAAGCCTGAGAACAATAAAGGACAGATCGGAGATTAATTTTGTTTATGGAAGCGTTGTACAGAGGCTGTCCCGGATTGATATGATTTTTGGAAGAGTACAAAACCCACATAGAATGCCAGCTTCTAACCTGCTTGTGAAAACCATCAGAGATCGCAAAGAAAGGAATTTATGATAACAACAAGAAGAGAAAGGAAGTAACAAAGGACTATCCGGATCAAACTGGACAGAACTGTCTAATTAATGCAGTAAGACAAGTGATAGTTTTGCACTCGAGCTGAGCTTGATGTATGGGTATTCCCCCCCCCCAAAAAAAAATTAAAATTTGGCTGTATAATTTGGAATCCATGTGATATGGATAATGTGATGTGATTGGCCTGGTAATAAAAAATATTTTAAATAAATAAATAAATAAATCTTAGGAAGGAATTCCTGGTGGTAATTGCAGTTCAAAAGTGGAATAGGCTATCTCAGAAGATGGCACTGGAGGTCTTTAGCTGTGGTTTCTATGTTGCTAGATGACGCTTGGGATGCATTTCTACGACTCCATGATTCTATGACCACAAGTCCCATCGTTGCAGGTTTCTATGTTGCTAGATGACGCTTGGGATGCATTTCTATGACTCCATGATTCTATGACTACAAGTCCCATCATTCCTGGCCACAGGCAATGCTGTTGGGGGTTGATGGGAGTTGCAGTCCAGCAACCTCTGGAGGGCTACAGGTTCCCCATCAATGCCTGAAGGTCAACTTTTTAACATCTCTACATTTTATGCCCATTGCTAAAATGGGAAACATGCTTTCTGGAAAGTCCTCTACAGGATTAATTTCTTGACAATGTGATGCACACCTTGTGTGTCTTTTCTTGAGTTACCTAGTTGTTTTGCTGCCTTCCCGTTGTGATGCAAACTGTGGGTTGCATCCAGCCTTAGTCTCTGAGCAGGGAGGCAACACTGCAAGTGTTTGCACCTACTTCATGTTGCCGTTTCCTTGGAAACTCAATGGAAGGCCACAGCTCAAGAATATGGCACATTCTTTGCATGCAAAAGTCCCTGGTTCTATCTCTGGCATCTGCAGGTAGAGCTGGAAGGGACTTTTTTCTGTTAGGGCAGCTTTCCGTGCTCCTTGTATGAAGGTCACTGGAGACTGTGGAGTCCTTGTGATGTATGGTTTTATTTACACATATACACAAGCTGAGCATAAGACAGGAGGGCTCACACAACATGAATACACAGGCAGATTTTGCTGCCCCATTGAGATTTACTAGGGGACCCTCAAAGTTTTGACGATGGAGCACAGAAAGCGAGTTTGAGCCTCTGTGTCTCTTCTCACCTCAGCTCAAGACAAGGCAGGCCCCAAGTACAATGGTACCTTGGGTTACATACGCTGCAGGTTACATACGCTTCGGGTTACAAACTCCGGTAACCCAGAAATAGTACCTCAGGTTAAGAACTTTGCTTCAGGATGAGAACAGAAATCGTGCTCCAGTGGCACGGCGGCAGCAGGAGGCCCCATTAGCTAAAGTGGTGCTTCAGGTTAAGAACGGACCTCCGGAACAAATTAAGTTCTTAACCCAAGGTACCACTGGATATTGTTCTTTTACTGGTGACCTCCACCTGGGCAGGGGCTAAGCCTGCTCCTTTTAGTCCACCTTTTAGTCCACCTTTTAGTCCACCTTTTAGTCTCCAGCTAGTAGTACGTATATATGGCAACTTCCTTTGGTCCTTGTAAGAAGACATGAAAAGAGGCACTTAACAAATTTGGCTGGAGCCGTTAGCAACTAGGGACTCAGCCGTAAAACTACAAATACAATGGAACCTCAGTTGTCGAACATAATCCGTTTCGGAAGGTTCAACTTCCAAAACATTTGACAACTGAGGCGCAAATGGCGGTCGGCAATTTCAACGGTGAAAACTGAGAAGCGTGCCTCGGAAGCCGTTCGATTTTGAGGAGCGTTAGAACACTTCCGTTCGATTTCTGAGGCACATTCAAAAATGGAAGCAATTGCTTCTGGGTTTTCAGAATTCGGGTTCCGAAATGTTCGACTTCCGAGACGCTCAAAAACCGAAGTTCTGCCGTATAACGTTTTAAGTGTGTTCTAAGTGCATTATATTATAGGGATGCGGGTGGCACTGTGGGTTAAACCACAGAACCTAGGACTTGCTGATCAGAAGGTCGGCAGTTCGAATCCCCGCGATGGGGTGAGCTCCCGTTGTTCGGTCCCTGCTCCTGCCAACCTAGCAGTTCGAAAGCACTTCAAAGTGCAAGTAGATAAATAGATATGGCTCTGGTGGGAAGATAAATGGCGTTTCCATGTGCTGCTCTGGTTCGCCAGAAGTGGCTTAGTCATGCTGGCCACATGACCCGGAAGTTGTACGCCGGCTGCCTCGGCCAATAAAGCGAGATGAGTGCCACAACCCCAGAGTTGTCTGTGACTGGACCTAATGGTCAGGGGTCCCTTTACCTTTAAGTGCATTATAAAATGTTTTTTTAAAAAAGCATTTTGCAGTGTGTTTTTTAATATAAGCGTATATTAAAGAGACTATTAGTTTGATTGCTTTAGTGGTCTTTTTCTACAGAATCCTAACTTACAAATATAAAACTACAAGCTTGGGAGGTGTGGACCCCCAAGATGACATCCATCATAACCCCACCCAATTGTATAACAATACAGTGGTACCTCGGGTTACATATGCTTCAGGTTACAGACGCTTCAGGTTACACACTCCGCTAACCCAGAAATAGTGCTTCAGGTTAAGAACTTTGCTTCAGGTTGAGAACAGAAATCGTGCTCCGGCAGCACAGCGGCAGCGGGAGGCCCCATTAGCTAAAGTGGTGCTTCAGGTTAAGAACAGTTTCAGGTTAAGTACAGACCTCCAGAACGAATTAAGTACTTAACCCGAGGTACCACTGTACATTACAACTTCCCCAGTAGAAAGAAAGCATTGATACCTGCAGTTAGGAAGGGGGAGTTGTGAAGATTTCCCTTCATAGAAAACGAGAGATGCAACTTAAATGGTGTCTTCTGCCCCTGCTTATCATTGCATCTGAAACTGCTGTGTATTGGGAGCCCATCCAGCTGCAGACATCTTTAGGGCTGCACAAAATGCATAAATCGCAGGTGGGCCCTGTAATAATTAAGCAGTGAGATGCACTGGACCAAACAGAGCAGTTGATTAACAGGTGCCAGATCTGCCTCTCATCCTCCCGCCACCAGCACGCTTGAAGGGAGCATCAATCAAAGCAGGGTATCATGCAGCCTAGGGAGATTATGAAATGGGTGTTTAGAGTATTAAAATACTAGCGTGAGATACATATTTGCCGCTACTGATACAAATGTCGATCTACACCCCCGCTGCGGTAATTCATGGATGAAGTAGTCATTCATATATATGTGTGTGTGTGTGTGTGTGTGTGTGTGTGTGTGTGTGTGTGTGTATATATATATATATATGCAGGTTTTGGTGTCCTCGGGTGAAGACACCCGAGGACACCAAAACCTGCATTCCTGTACCCGTGAAAATCTACGAAAGCATATATATATATATATATATATATATATATAGCCCAAACTTTTATTTTTGAAGACTACTCATCGTTTTATCTCCCTGCCTCGGCCCCTTCCACAGCAGGTTGCTATGGTTACCCATTTCCCTTCTGCTCTAATACGCCAGGTGTAGTATAACCCTGGGCATCTCAGGTGCTAAGCATCATGTGCTCAGCACCTGGTCAGGCCAGAAAAGTATTCCAGCACATAGATCCCATATGGAGCGCACATTGCACTCGGGCTCCTATTTCATTTGTATATCCTCTCTCCTCGGCATTATCGGTGCTATATATATATATTCCTCTCTGCGTAGAGGCTGCTGCAGCTTCCAGCGACTTCTCTGCGCAAGCAAAACTTATCCATTATCGCCGTTATTGTAATCAGCATCGTTGTGGGTTTTGGAAGAGAGATAGGGGGCCCCGCCCCAAGGAAATTACAGCCCATTTTACTGCCCAGAGCGGCGAGCGAGGTCACACCTGCACCATATCTTTAAAACCTTAAAAGCACAAGGTTTCTCACTACCAAAGAAGGAGGCTTGTTACAGGTGCTGGGAACTGCAGCTCTGGGAGGGAGTGAACTGCAGGAATCAGGATCCTTTACAGGAAGCCCTGCATGTTAAATGTGTCGTCCCCTCAGTTTCAACAAGAGGGGAGGTGAGAAGAAGAGAAGGGAATCTCAGAGTGATGCTCAACCATACTTACTCAGAGTAGACATTGCTGAGAATAGGATGGGAATAGGTAAAAAGGTAAAGGACCCCTGGACGGTTAAGTCCGGTCTAAGGCGACTATGGTGTTGCGGCGCTCATCTCGCTTACAAGCCAAGGGAGCTGGCATTTGTCCACAGATATGTGGCCAGCATGACTAAGCCACTTCTGGCACAACGGGACACCGTGACGGAAGCAAGAGCGCACGGAAATGCTGTTTACCTTCCTGCTGCAGTGGTACCTATTTATCTACTTGCACTGGTGTGCTCTTGAACTGCTAGCTTGGCAGGAGCTGGGACAGAGCAACGGGAGCTCACGCCGTCACAGGGATTCAACCCGCCAACCTTCTGATCGGCAAGCCCAAGAGGCTTTTCAGTGGTTTAGACCACAGTGCCACCCACATCCCTATGCTGGGAATATGGGCTTGGAAGAGCACATCTTTCTTTGAGACTGTCTTGCCATGTTATGCCTAACATCCTCCTGACACAGCACATAAGGAAGGTATTGAAGCTTCACTCCTGGTGGGTGTAAATTGCCTTTAACTCACTTCCATAAAACAGCGTGCTTAACACGCAAGCCTGGTACACTTTCATCTTCATATTGGTATTTGAGTCAAGTAGCAACTCAGTTATTGTTTCCATTGACCCAACTATTCCAGTACAGTTGGTCTAACCTCCCACAGAGAGACCACTGAGACAAATGTTTGTACCTACCAACCATAACAGTTCCCAGTAAACCACAAGGCTGATTTACAGAAAACGGACATTTTATCATTCAGTACATCTTATCATTATCACCTTAGCTGTGGATAGGGGGAGAAAGTCTGTTAATCAAAACTACCTAATTTACAATTTGCAAAACAATATAAGAACACATCCTTCTTAAATTGTGGTGCCCAGAATTGGACACAGTATTCCAAGTGTGGTCTGACCAAAGCAGAATAGAATATTCTGCCCTCAAGGGACGAAAATCGAAAAGAAATCAGTATTCCTTCTCCCCACCAAAAAACAAATGAAGCCCCACCCTTTACCTTTAGTCCTTTTTGCTTTATGAATAGAATTTCAGAGGTCTCCTATTTTGGGTAGTTAAAAATGCTTCCAGCAGAGGATGATTAGCATGGTAACGGATTACATCATCTGTAGCAGAGAATGCAATAAATCTTTCTCATGGCAACAGAAGGAGTCATGACCCCCAGTTGTCCAAGGACTGGTTAAGTGTTCGTATCCTCACAAGGGGGAAGAAAAATTAAAATGGGGGGGGGAATAAGGAGGGAAGTCTCTTGCTGAGTCACTTTGGAAAGTGTTAAACAACTTTTCTCTTGTAGGTCAAATCGACCTGGCGCTGTTCTGCTGATTCCCTCCGGTTAGACTGCAATAATTACAGGTATGCTCCTCTTTCATCTTGAATGCTAAGAAAATCACACTTGGTAATAATAGCCACGTCTTCGGTTCCAAATAATCACACTTGCTAATCGCTGACCTTCAGCCGTTCACAGGCCCATTTCATTAGATCTAAATCGACTGATCTTCCCTTCATGCAAAGTGAAAACAAGCAGCTAGGCAGCCTGGATTTCCCACCCCAAACCCTCCATTTCTCTGAAATACTTTCATCGCTCTGCCATTTACTGTTGATTCGGAGCTAATCAGCTCTAAAAATCAATTTCCCCAAATGAGCCCATTAATTATATGCCGCATCATGGACCGGGAACACAGACGAGCGCAACTGAAGCCATCAGACCATACAATCCTTCCTCTCCAATCCTGGTTTCTGTCCCATGTTTCTGAAGTGTACAATTGCTCTTGCCTCACCATGTTCCCCACCAGGCAATTTATCTGGTCAGGTGGTCACAGTGATGGCACAAGTAGGCAGAGCAGCGGGTGTAAATTTTATCTTGACACAGTAGGCTGGTTTGTATATATGATCACACATCCTTCTCTTTTCTCCAGCCAGGCAAGCGAGAGACGTGGCGCAAGTTCAGGTACACACTCAATCCTGGCAAACATATTCATGGTGGGTGCGAAGCACAACTGGCAAGGGCACATGACCTAGGGAGAAAGGGGCATGGTTTGGGGAGAGAGCCAAGAAAGTCTGGAAGGCTGTATTCAACCCGCCAGGCCTGAGATTTCCCATCCCTGCCCACTGTCAGGGCTGGAGTCAGCATGAAAGATGTCTGGGCTTCATTGTCAGCGAAGTTAACTCTTTATTCAAGGCAACGGCATGTTGTTGTTGTTGTTGTTGTTGTTTTTGTTGTTGTTGTTTAGTCATTTAGTCATGTCTGACTCTTCGTGACCCCATGGACCAGAGCACGCCAGGCACTCCTGCCTTCCACTGCCTCCTGCAATTTGGTCAAACTCATGCTGGTAGCTTCGAGAACACTGTCCAACCATCTCGGCCTCTGTCGCCCCCTTCTCCTTGTGCCCTCCACCTTTCCCAACATCAGGGTCTTTTCCAGGGAGTCATGAGGTGGCCAAAGTATTGGAGCCTCAGCTTCACAATCTGTCCTTCCAGTGAGCACTCAGGGCTAATTTCCTTAAGAATGGAAAGGTTTGATCTTCTTGCAGTCCATGGGACTCTCAAGAGTCTCCTCCAGCACCATAATTCAAAAGCATCAATTCTTCGGTGAACAGCCTTCTTTATGGTCCAGCTCTCACTTCCATACATCACTACTGGGAAAACCATAGGCAAAGGCATACAACTCAGAAACTTTCTATCAGGTCTTGTCCCTATAGAGCAGTTGTAAGGATTTGAAGGTCCCTGCCTTCGACCCTCTCTAAGGCTCCTCCTCTTTTTGATATTCCCTGTAACCTCAGTTCTCACAGGGAGGGAACCACCAGAAGGCCCTTGGAGCTGGACCTCAGTGTCCAGCCTGAATGATGGGGGTGGGGACACTCCTTCAGGTATACTGGGCCGAGGCCATTTATGGCTTTAAAGGTCAGCACCAACACTTTGAATTGTGCTCAGAAACATACCAGGAGCCAATGTAGGTCTTTCAATACTGGGGTTATGTGGTCTTGGTGCCACATTCTGAATTAATGGGAGTTTCTGGGTCACCTTCAAAGGTAGCCCCACATAGAGCACATTGCAGTAGACCAAGCAGGAGATAATTAGAGCATGCAGCACTCTGGCGAGACAATCCGCGGGCAGGTAGGGTCTCACCTTACGTACCAGGTGGAGCTGGTAAACAGCCACCCTGGACACAGAATTGACCTGCGCCTCCATGGACAGCTGTGAGTCCAAAATGACTCCCAGGCTGTGCACCTGGTCCTTCAGGGGCACAATTACCCCATTCAGGACCAGGGAGTCCTCCACACCTGCCCGCCCCCTGTCCCCCAAGAACAGTACTTCTGTCTTGTCAGGATTCAACCTAAATCTGTTAGCCGCCATCCATCCTCCAACCGCCTCCAGACACTCACATAGAGTCTGTGTGTTCTTGGAGACCAGGGGGAGGGGAGTTTGTCGCAGCAGGAGAGGGGGACTCCCTGGATTCTTCAGCAGCCTCTTGACCTGACCCTCCTCTGCTTCCACCTCAGAGTCTGAACTGCTCCCTGTCACCGGCTCTTCCTGCTCACTAAGCCCTGTTGCCCCTTCAGCATCCAGTCCCTCCTCTCCTCCTCTCAATCTTCTCCCTCTGACCTCTCTTCGATGTCCCACCACCAAACCCCTGGCTCTGAGCTTTCCTCCTCTGGGGGTTCCCTTGGGAGTTCCCTGCCTGGTGCCTCCAACCGCTCCTCTTCATCCAGCCAGTCCTTGGCATCTAAGACCTCAGGGGCCTTGGCATTTGCCCAGCTGCGGCGAGTTCCAGTGCCTGGCCTGAACAGGGCTCCACTTAATGTTCTTTTGTTCATCAGGCAGCCCACTAGACATATGCCAGGTGAACAAAAGACTCAGCCCTGAACTAGATATCCACTTAAGCAGAGAGTCGGCATGACTGTTAAACATGCTCTCGAGTGATTTGCAGAGATACTGTCTTAATCAGAGGAGTCCAGGAAACTTTTGTTATAATAGACTATTTGCCAAGGAAGATTGCTGTCCCAGGTATTTAAGGCAAGAGCCTTTTGAGCAGTAACAGATTTATGAATTGTATTGTGGTTTTCCCCCTACCTGGGTTTACTTTAAGCCAGTTTTCAATTCACAGCCTGAGGAGCCAGAAGAAATTTAGATATTAATATTGCTTTTCCCCCCATTACCACCCCATGGCCCTTAATGCTGTCTAAAAGCAGACTAATTTGATTTTGTGCTGGTTTTCAAATGCTACATTTCTGCCACTGGGAAATGGCTTTTGCTAGGGGATAATGTTACCTTGGACTTCCAATATTCGCTTTGCTTGACCTTTCAGTCTGAGATATTAAAAATAAAATTGAGTTATTATCTCTATTTATTAGACGACTGGAAGCAGAAATCCTTTTGTTCTCCCAATTCCTCCGCTTTTCCTCACACCATTTGCAAAGCTGTTCAGAAAAGGATAAGGCTGAATTAAGAGGTGCGAGGCAATTTTATTGGGATAATCTTATAGTCCAGTATTATCCTCACATTATAGATAGCTGGCAGGGCAGGGGGGTGGGCTGAGGCATATAATTGTAGCTTTTCTGTATGAGTTCATGGGTGAGGTGAGATTTAGACATGGGGATTCACCGTTCAAAAACAGCTATAAACGAATCACTTGAATACACTCATACATGTTGCACAGACAATAATAATCTGTGATTATTTCTGTATCCAGTTTACAATAAGTGCCATTGAATTTCAATGGTACCACACTTAAATGATAGTAGGAACTAGAATGTTCTGCAAGTAAGTTTCTGGGGGGGAACATTTCGTCAGAACACCAGCAAATAAATCAAACCTAGGGCAACATATATATATATATATATATATATATATATATATATATATATATATATGCTTTCGTAGATTTTCACGGGTACAGGAATGCAGGTTTTGGTGTCCTCGGGTGTCTTCCCGTGTAAAAGTTGGGGTGTCTAGGCGACGTTTCGACGAGGTCTCACTCGTCATCTTCAGGCTGGTGCTTTCGGCTTCTTGTTGTAACAAGAAGCCGAAAGCACCAGCCTGAAGATGACGAGTGAGACCTCGTCGAAACGTCGCCTAGACACCCCAACTTTTACACGGGAAGACACCCGAGGACACCAAAACCTGCATATATATATATATATATATATATGCCTTTGTTCTGTCCAAGTAAGGCTCTTCTGACATCTTAATAGAATATATATATTCTATTAAGATGTCAGAAGAGCCTTACTTGGACAGAACAAAGGCCTAACTAGTTCAGTATTTGGTTCCCATAATTCTATCCATCTGTAAAACATGCAGCAAAGCAAAGCATGGAAATATAGTCTGTTAGATCTTTAAATATGCCCTTGTGGCTTCCTTCCAAAATTTCCCTCTTCCCTCACATTTGGTAAGTTAAATGTGGTTTACTTACAAAATCTCGAAAGGTCAGGTTCATGTGTTTTTCCATACAGCTTCCAGAAAACACACAGAATAAAACTTGGCTTAGTTACAGTGGTGAAAGGTCCTAAATGATTGGTATAGGAACAAGAGAAAAGCTTGTAGAGCCGTGCGGTCTGAGCTTCTCAGAAGCCTAAGGGAACAATAAGCTTGATTATTTTCCTCCCAAGATGAAGGGAAGTGACCTAGCTAAGTCTGGCAGAATAGCTTAAAGGTAAAGGTCTAGTTGTGGCCGACTCTGGGATTGCGGCGCTCACTCTATAGCATTAATTCCTGCAAGACTTAATTAGACTTAAGCACGTTGGTTGTATGAGGCCAGTTATCTCATATGCAGTACTTCCAGAGTCACCACTTGTATCAGCTGAGGTTTTAACAACTGTAACCTGAAGTGTAACTTTAAGAATTTGAGCTTGCTTTTCCCTCTTCCCTCCCCATTCCTCTCCCCTCGCATGTCATGCCTTTTTAGATTGTGAGCCTGAGGGCAGGGACCGTCTTGAAACTGGTTTCTGTAAGCCATTCTGAGAGCCTCAAGAGGGTAATGGGTGGTTCATAGATGCTGTAAGTAAGTCAATAAATAAAAATGACCAGCCAATAAACCTTCTTGTGTTCTTCCTCTCCAAGTGGGACTAAAAAAAAAAATGGGAGGTGATGGAGATAGTGAAAACAGATAACTAGTGAACCACTTTGATTACCCAGGCCAGCTTTAGACTCTACAGCCCAAGCCACCACATTGAAAGGATCAAGACGTCCATAGGTGTACATGTGTTACAATCCAACTGGGGGAGGAGGGAGACGCAAAAGTGCAACTTTGATTTAGTATTTGGGATGTCTCGCCTTATACTGAAGAGCGAGCTGTAATTATTTAGTCTTAAATAAGTAATTACTTTTTCCTGCTTCAATTTTCTGAAAATAATTATATTACTCATGGTTCATTAAGTGCTTCCAGCAGAATACCTGATTTTATTTAATTAACTAGACAGAGCTCTTTAGTTACTTTCTTTCTTTACATTGTTGATTAAGCATTACTTTCAGAAGATTAGCAACTCTTTTCTTTATTTATTTTAAAGAAGCACCATGAGCTTTATTGTAATAGATTCTTTTTCCTTCGGCTTTTGGAAGAAGAAGAAGAAGAAGAAGAAGAAGAAGAAGAAGAAGAAGAAGAAGAAGAAGAAGAAGAAATACAATCACAATAGTCCTATGATCTGTCAAAGGTACTTGCCTAGTTCTGGAGATTGCTTCATGTAAATCTGCCTTAGACCTAGTGAGGCCATTGGTCCTTTAGCTCAGAATAGCAACTTTCTGGGGTTTTGGGGCCATTAACCACACCCTTAAATAAGTAAATAAATAACCCGGATCATAGCTGCCAACTCCTTGGGGTCCTGGGTGCCTGAGCACCCATAAAATTCCACATAAATTTGAGTGCCGGAGCCATGCACGCTGCATCGCACCCATGGCCCCCAGGAACCTACGATCGCAGAGCCAAGTTGGAATTCCTGACCTGGATGGTTTTATTTTGCTGAAAAAGCACCCTCTGGTTGGGCTGGTGAGAGGTGTGGCTAGAGGGTGTTGCCTGCGGAAAGACCTGAGGACCAGATAGAGAAGCCCTGGGGGACACATTTGGTCTCTGTGCCTGAGGTTCCTCATCGCTGCAGCAGAGGCACATTTGACAGGAGAGGCACAACTGTTGGGATGTGTCTGGGGAGACGGGGGCATTTGGCAGGCCGGCAGCTGGGCGAACTCCGGTTCTCAGAACAGCATCAATCAGTGACACAAGCCTCAGAGACCTTTAGAGACTTGGCACGCTCTAAGCAGCAGAGTGAATAACTTCTCACAACGGAAGTGGCAGACAGAGACATGTGTAAGCATTATTTACAGGCGTTTATTCAGCATCAGGAACAAAGGGAAAAACATGTCTGCTTTCCTTTGTGTGCAAGCAAACAGCAGTATAGCAAAAGCAATATACAAACGGAAGTTCCCAGCAAGCCTGTGCTGGAAGTAAACAGGCATGTGACACACAACAGTCATGCCTGTTCCTTTTAAGGTGGAATGGAACTATGTCCTAACAACAACTAGCCGGCCGCTAATTGGAGGTGGCTTTTTCAGCTTCTTTCCAGTTGTGATCTGGCCCCTACAGCAACCCCTGAAAAGGGTTGGAGGAGAATCATAGAATCATGGAATTGTAGACTTGGAAGGGATCCCACAGACCATCTAGTCCAACCTCCTGAAATGCAGGCATCTCAACTAAAGCATCCCTGACTGGGAAATGATATACAATGAATTGAAAAGGATGTTCAAAATAACTTTTATTTTTTTAAAAAAAACCAGAAACTTTTATTTGGAGAATTATAGGGACAGAACTACCTAAATTGTATGGAAATGTATTTATGTATGCTACAAGAAAGCTGCTTGCCCCAAAGTGGAAAGAAGCAGAAGTCACAGCAAAGGAGGAATGTATACAAAAACTTGTGGAATATGCAGAAATGGAGAAACTTACCGGAAGAGTAAGAAATCAAGATAACAAACTTTTTATAAAAGACTGGAAATGGTTTATTGAATATTTGCAGATAAATTGTAAACAGATAAAAACATTAGCAGGATTGTTGTAATAACCTGCAGTTTTATAAGAGTATATATTCACAGTAGATAATTAAAGGAGCAAGTTAAATGAATTTGGATATGCATAAGTATTTAAAAATAAATTTAAGGAACCGCAGAAAGCGAAGTCAAATTTTGAAATATTCAATTGATTGTAAAACTAATGGAATGTATAAATTTGAAAAGTATAAACAAAAAAACTAAAACTAAAAAAAGAAGACACTGGCTCCCGGTGGAGTACAAGATCAGGTTTAAGGTGCTGGTTTTAACCTTTAAAGCCCTATATGGCCTAGGACCCTCGTACCTACGGGACCGCCTCTCCTGGTATGCCCCACAGAGAAACCTACGGTCTGCAAATAATAACATCCTCAAGGTCCCAGGCCTCAGAGAGGTTAGGCTGGCCTCAACTAGAGCCAGGGCCTTCTTGGCTGCGGCTCCAATCTGGTGGAACGCTCTGTCACAAGAGACTAGGGCCCTGCGGGACCTGACATCCTTCCGCAGGGCCTGCAAGACAGAGTTGTTCCACCAGGCCTTTGGTCAGGGCGCAGCCTGACTCCCTCCTCTGGCAACCTGCTTAGAATCTTGCTTAATTAGTTGCCATTAATTTGATTTTAATTGATTTTTATAATGAAATATTTTTAGAATGTGTGAATATCTGATTGTTTGATTGTTGATTGTTGTTAGCCGCCCTGAGCCTGGCTTCGGCTGGGGAGGGAGGGATATAAATAATTTTTATTATTATTATTATTATTAAGACGCATCCATGAGAGGTGGTCATCTAATTGTCCCTTTTTGCCAGGATAACGAGGAACTAGCTACAAAGCCACCTAACAGTAACCTCATCCAGTGATCTCATCCAGATGTTGTGTTATAAGTCCGCTCACCCTCATTGGTGGACAGTGTTGCAGCCAGGCCCCTGGCCTGGTGATCCGACCAATGGCAGGCCAGATTGCCCAGCGGTCAGATACTGACCAATGCCGGCAGCCCTTGGACAGGCATTCCCAGCCAATGGGGACACTTGGACCCCACTCCCAGGGGTCATTGCAGCCTGCCCAGCAGTCTTTCCTGTATTTTTCGCCAGATGTTGTGTTATAATTTGCTCCTACCAGACATGGGACCTTGAGGGGAACAGTGGGTAATAAATTAAAATAATTATAATAGATTGTATACATGGGTGCTCTTTTGCCTATACACAGATTAAACCCATGAGCATCAGAAGGGAGGAGCCATCAAAGTGAGCTGCAAGCAAGCATTAGCTGTCTGAACACAGTGCTTTGCAAGCCTCATCTTTTTAATTCTAGTGATGCCATATATACAATTTCAGCATCGTTCAAATCATGGTGGGCAAGGGCTGTCCCATTAAAAAGCACTGCTTAGTTCTCCTTTCCCCTCTGCTCCAATAAACCATTGATTTAAAACTTTCACAGACCATTTGAATAAAGCTTTGCAACAGAACCACAGTGCATTGTGAAGGTTTCAGGTTTTCTTTCTTTTTTTCCCCTTTCACAGCTGCCCAAAGATATGGATTTTTTTCCTTCCTTTTATCGGCTCCATCTGCGAAATGTAATGAATTCTTGTTCCTCTTTATAGGCGCTGTCCTCCTAACTTAAATCTTCCCCAAGAACCTGTTTACCAGCACTTACGATTCAGGCTGTGGGATCATAAATTGTCTGTTATGAACAGGAGATCTGGGGCTGTAAAAATAAAAATAAAAATCCAAAAAGTTCCAAGTAGATGCTGAGCAAGGAAAGTAGATTACGGGCATGAAAATTCTGCTAAATTGCAGAAAACCTGAAAGGTACACTTTGGGTATTTATCAGCCCTTTTTTGTTATTATAGAGTGTGGGAATGCCATACGAAGGTGGGCTTTTGTTTCATAAAGATCTAATAAAGAGGCTGCTCTTTCTCGAACTGAGTGCGATCGTGAGCCCAGTTTTGTTCACGAGGTGATTTTTCACTTGGTGTAAACTCATTGATTTCAATTATGACACTCCATCCAAGGTGGCTCCAGACAGCTCCATTGATCCCATAAACTGAATTACAAGGACGGCAACAGTCGTGCCAGTCTCTCTCCTCCGCTTTTGTTCTGTAACAAGCAGTCGCGGCCAACAGCAGTTAATGTCTGAGAAGAAGTTTGGCAGGACTCAGAGCCTCCCTGGAAGTCATGCTTTATGACCTCATCGCAGGGCCAGATGACAGCCAACAAGACGAGGCTCAATCTAGAAGGCTTCCTTCTTCTGGGTGGGGTTACACTCCCCTTGAAGGCTTAAGCAGCAGGTGGGGCAGAGCATTTAAAGTTAAAGGTACCCCTGACCATTAGGTCCAGTCGTGACTGACTCTGGGGTTGTGCGCTCATCTCACTCTATAGGCCAAGGGAGCCGGCGTTTGTCCGCAGACAGCTTCCGGGTCATGTGGCCAGCATGACAAAGCTGCTTCTGGAGAACCAGAGCAGCACACGGAAATGCCGTTTACCTTCCCACCAGAGTGGTACCTATTTTATCTACTTGCACTTTGATGTGCTTTCGAACTGCTAGGTGGGCAGGAGCTGGGACCGAGCAACGGGAGCTCACTCTGTCGTGGGGATTCAAACCGCCAACCTTCTGATTGGCAAGTCCCAGGCTCTGTGGTTTAACCCACAGCGTCACCCGTGTCCCTGGGGCAGAGCATACAAATCCCTAATACTTCCCTGTTGGGGTGGGGCAGAACAGCAACAAAACTTCCCTGTTAGAGGAGGTCATTTTTGCTTCCCAGATTGGCTCTGACAGTACATTTGCACTGTTCCTGGCTCCCTGTTAACTCGTCCCAGTAAGCAGCTGCGACCTACCTGCTGGGAAGCCAGAGTAGCACCTCTGCCCCACACAGATAGGGCCTGAACCACCAGGGCTTTTCTTATGTTCTTATGTGGAAGCAGGTGTGAACATTAGGGGGAAGCAGGGAGCTCCAGCAAAAGATAACCCACTTTCATCACTTTTGAATGTCTATATAACGTGATGGAAGTCTCAGAAGATCAGGGGTGGACTTTGGTAATCTTTGGTAATATGGTAATACCCTGAGCAAGGCCAACATTTGTCCCCACCCAATGGCTATTCTCAGTTATGGATCTTCTCAGTGCTATTTTGCTAGAAAAAGAGGTACCAGAACTCACCATGAACTTGTTCTCTTATCATTGCAATGGCGCCCACCTGAGAGGTGCCAGAACTCAGTTCCAGTGAGTTCTGGCAGGGGGAAAAAGTGCTGGACCTTCTCAATTTTGTGCCCCCTCACCTCAGCTCCCTGTGCAGGGGAACAGCCTGCATTGCCCTAGATCTGACGCTGCAGAAGATCCAATCCAATCGGCTTTTGCTATTCCTGTCCACAGTTTTCACTGATCAAGAGTATTCCTCAACCAAAAACCATGGGGAGCTCACCAATTCGGAAAAACTCACTATCACAGGTAGGCTTCCAGCATTCAAGGTTTTGAACAGTACAGTGTACAATGTAAATAAAAACTCAATGGTCAACAAAAACAGAATGCAACACCAATATGAACAAACAAGGGAATCCAGATGAACCAAAGACCAAATATAGGGTTGCCATATTGAAAATCTAGTCAAAGTTATTGAGCTTTTTAAAGGTGTGTGTGTGTGTGTGTGTGTGTGTGTGTGTGTTACACCCCCCCTTGCCATACGTCATTCTGCTGCCCATGTAACTAGAGTGTTGGACTAGAACCTAGGAGACCAGGGTTCAAATCCCTTCTCAGCCATAAAGCTCCTTGGGTGCCCTTGGGCCAGTCACTGTCTCTGTGCCTAACCTACCTCACAGGGTTGTTGTGAAGATAAATTTACACTCCCTTTAGCTCCTTGGAGGAAAGATGGGATGTAACAATAAATAAATGTTGCAATAAATAAATAAAAATGTTGTTGCCTCCCTCTGGAAGAGCAGTAAATTGCAGTTCCAGGAGATAGTTCATTTCACAACATTGAGACAACTGATGCACAGGCTCTGCTCCTAAGCAGAACACCCTCAACCTATGCTGAAAGGAAGACGGAAGCTCCAAAGCACTCCTCCCTCCTTCGTCTGACATCTAGCAGCAGCTATTCCATCTGGCTGCTGTGGAGCTGAAGATCAGCAGGGCCGCTCCATCACCTCTGCCAAAGGACCCGCTCCATTTAGTTCTCCCTCTTCTCAGAGGTGCAGTGCAGGAGTGGGGTCACCGATGGCGCTGCCGTGCCAACATGGCCCCAGCAATTCCTTAAAGATTCCACTAGTCGTGGGATAGGGATGCAGGTGGCGCGGTGGGTTAAACCACAGAACCTAGAACTTGCTGATCAGAAGGTTGGCGGTTTGAATCCCAGCGACGGGGTGAGCTCCCGTTGCTCAGTCCCTGCTCCTGCCAACCTAGCAGTTTGAAAGCACGTCAAAGTGCAAGTAGATAAATAGGTACCACTCCAGCGGGAAGGTAAATGGCGTTTCCGTGCGCTGCTCTGGTTTGCCAGAAGTGGCTTAGTCATGCTGGCCACATGACCCGGAAGCTGTACGCCGGCTCCCTCAGCCAATAAAGCGAGATGAGCACCACAACCCCAGAGTCGGTCACGAGTAGACCTAATGGTCAGGGGTCCCTTTACTTTTACCTAGTCGTGGGATGTTTGGAAAGTAGGATGGGAACTAACTGCTAAACAAATAACTTTTGCATCTCTCAACAGCTCTATGTTGTGGGTAAGGCTTCTGTTGCCTTGTAAAGGCTACCAACTGACAACCCATTGGTTCATTCCCCAGTGATTTTTCAGGTGCCCTTGATCCAAATTCAATCCACTGTACCCAACTCGTTCTCCTTTCGCCCTCTTTGTTTCCTCATGTACTGAAAAGTATTCTTCTTTTCCTAATTTACTTCTAAACCATTCTCTCTCCCCCCCCACACACACACAGGAAATAGAGGAAGAAAATTACAGCAAATAATAGGACATTCCAGGAGCTTTCCATGTGGGTATTAACATCTGCTAGAGAGATAACATTGTCATCGCTGG
Source organism: Podarcis gaigeae (assembly GCF_964106915.1). Lineage (NCBI taxonomy): Eukaryota > Metazoa > Chordata > Lepidosauria > Squamata > Lacertidae > Podarcis > Podarcis gaigeae. The sequence continues at coordinate 107,296,839 of NC_139680.1, read as the reverse complement.
AGAATAATGCACCAAGTGGAGACATGTCAAAGTGATAGGAAAGGGATCTGTGAGATTGTTAGAAGAAACTTTGAAGGCTGAATTGCATACAATTACTGTCATATCCAGACAAGCAATTGGTTATGTGGCCTGGCTTACAGTCTGTATGGAAATGAGCAGAATTGTGGGTAAACGGCGATGTTATCCTAAGCCTGGAAGGGGTCCCAGCTCCAAGATATTCCAGTGACTGGCAGTGCATCACAGCGAGCATGCGGAATTAAATTTAGCGCGAGCGCTTGTGGCCCCCTCCAACTTGGTGGCTGTCAGTGGATCTTGCCAGTCACGCTGAAAAGATAGGATCGCAAGGTACAGAGTTGCAAAACTCGGGAGGAGGCAAGGAGTTGATGGATAGAATTAGGTCAGTGTGATCCGAGCCAACCAAAAAATGTATAGAAGGACAGGAGCGAGGGAGGGAGACAGAAGGATCGAAAAATTACTGTGTGTTAAAGCAGTTGTTGTAAAGTTAGAGAGAGGGGAAACATATTTTAAAAGGGACAGGGCAGTATCCTGCTAAGCCAGCGATGAGGAACCTCTAGTTCTCCAGTTATTGTTGGGCTACAACCCCCATCATTGCTCATCAGTGGGCATGCTGACTGGGGCTGATGGGAATTGGAGTCCAGCAATACCTGAAAGCCCCCAGATTCCCCATCCTTGATTTAAGGCATTGGTGGAGAACCTCTGCCTGTGGCCTCTTTGGCCTGGCAGGGTTCATGATTTGGCCCAAGAAGCCACATTTCCCAAGCCACACCCACTCACCCTACATCTGGCATCAGGTGGGCATCAGGTAAAGACGCCTCATGACGCCAAAACCAGGCTCGCAGATATCAGTGGCTCTTGCAGAGCTCTGTGGCCTACCCTTATGGTTTGATTTATTTATTATTGATTGATTGATTAGATTTCTATACCGCCCCTCATCAGAAGATCTCAGGTCAGTTCACAGAATAAAATGCAGGATAAAAACAGGTAAATGAGCAAAACGAAACAGCATAACGATAACTCCCTTCCCTCAGGCACATTTAAAAGGCTGTAGACTATTAATCAGCCAAAGGCCGGGTTGAAGAGGAACATTTTCACTTGGCACCTAAAAGTATATAATGAAAGCGCCACTACAGAGAAGGCTCACACTTGTGTTGCCACGCTCCAGACCTCTCATGGAGGAGGCACACAAAGAAGGGCCTCAGAAGATGATCTTGTGGGAATGTTCAGGGATGCAGGAGAGGATATATTGTTTGATTATAGCCTTTCCAACTTGTGTTAACAAGCTCACAATTTAGCAGAGTAACATTCCCCTTTTTAAACTCACAGCGGATGCATTTGCTCAGGCTCGCTAAAGCCTCTGTAATAACTGTTTTGGTATTTTCCCATTATTCCCTCATAAAAGATAAGACACAACACAGTCTTCTATAAAAGTATTCTGTTCACAATCGGATCCCAGAAGGCAGACTTAGCTTAGAAAAGTAACAAACACCTGGAAACTATCTCATAAGGAGATAGTCCCTTTGTCCTCTCTTGGCTGGAAGCCAAGAGAGCATCTTTGGCTAAGCAGATGTTGCTTCTTTGATGCATGTAGTCAAAGAGAGAGAGATGGCTGCCCTGCCCTGTGCTTTTGTCGTTACCTGCACAGGTGAGGCCACACCCACCTCTAGTCACATGCAGAGGAAGTCTGTCCCAGCCCAGAAGGAAACAGGAAGTTTACCTGCTGGCTGGACAAACATTCCTTCCCATGTGTAAACATGTTCACTCTAGGAATGTTGTACTTGACTGCTCTTGTGTTCCACATCCCACAGATCTCAGGGTCTGGGTCGGTTCGTATGGGGAGAGGCAGTCCTTGAGGTAATGCGGTTCTGGGCCGGTTAAGGCTTTATAGGTCAAAACCAGCACACCCCAAAACTAATTGGCAGTCAGTACAGTTGAGGCAGGATCTATGTAATATGCTCAAACTGCACAGACAGCAGGAAGCTTTTCACTTCATGGCAATGTCCCCAAACGAGTGTAATTGCACAACACGAATTGGTCGGTATGTGACTGAACCCCACTTGGAAACAGTGACAGTCTGGAAGGTGCCTATGGACCTGAAAAGCCCCTGCGGTCAATTAGAAATCTGAAAAACGCAAAGAGGTGTGAGTCGACTAAGCCCAAAACCACAGGGTAGGGAAAGTGACTCCCGAGCACTGCCTTCTGGGAATGCCCAGTGAAGCAATGGGTGAGCGTGTTGGCTGTTAACCAGATGTTTGGTGGTTTGAGTCCACCCAAGGATGGCTATGAGCAGAATTCCTGGATTGCAGGGGGTTGGATGAAATGACCCTCAGTGTCCCTTCCAAATTCTACAGTTCTGTGATTCTATGAAAGGACTGGAGCCTCCAAGCTTTATTCTGACAAGGTGACCCAGAAGGATACAATGGCTGATGGTACTGAAAGCGGCTAAAATAATTATAATCAGTATCATTACAAATGTCAATAGGCATCCATTTCCAGTCCTACTTTCATCCTCCCTGTTTCCATTCTGCTGCAGTTTCCGGCAAAAACTATGTTATTAGCTTTGCCTGTGGCAGAATTTCACATCATTTGCTGTAACATTACCACATTATTCCACCCTATTCCTTTCAATGGAAAGGAAACGCAGTGCAAATTGGGGGGGGGGGATTCATCAATTACATATTGTCTGCAGACTGGAAAAGAAAAAAACAGCGAATGCAAAATGGCTTTCCATGCTGGGGCAAATAAGCAAATTTTTGCTCCAGTTTCCATCAAAACTATCTAACTTCCCTAAGCAGTGTATGTGTGTGTACATACACACACACACACACACAAAATTTCAAAGGAATAAGTTTCTTTACTCAGAAGTAAGTCTCGCTGATTTTTGTGGGGCTTACTTGGAAGTAAATGATGGAAGAGCTGGATCTGTTGCAGGAGTTGCTGCCCTGCCGCAGAGAGAAATGGATTATCTAATCCGCTCCCTATTAGCTACATTTCTTAGCGAGCCCAACATGTTCTCATTTATCAGTCTTTTGTGTGTTCAGCATCTTAAGCAAACTCCTCAAATGCATAATAAATGGAATGCATCCAGATAAGACTCTTGGAGGGGTGTCGTCGTCCACACACACACACACACACACACACACTGTGCTTGAATTATGAATAAAATGAATGCTCACAACAAGCAGGAATAGCGAGTGCTTAGGGAAGTGAATTTTAGGAAGGGCGGGGGAATAAGCTTACATCTCCACGGCACCAGACGCCGTGTTTCAAGGGGCTTGCCCCAGTTCTTGAGTGGCTGGAATAATTCATCTTTCCCCACCAATGGGATTCATCTGGAACACTTGGAAGCAAACCCCACTGACTTCAGTCAAATTGGCTTCTGAATTTAGTATACAAAGGAGAGCAGCAGAATTTAGGGCTGTGTGCGGGATCGGGAAAAGGCCAGAGACATGATCCACATCGGGCCCATGAGGGGGTGGATCCAGGCCTTGGTTGAGTGGGAGGAGGGCGTATTTATTCATTTGTTGCATTTCTATCCCAGCTTTTTCTCCAAGAAGCTCAAGATGTTGTTCATGTACACCACACTAGTACACTTGCATGTTCTTTGCCTCACAGACTTCTGGACACTGTAGTTTATCCCTGTGGCGATCACACAGGGTCCCCGGACATTTCACCATCTGTTGATCCCTGTGCCACCACTTTATTTCTCGCTGCCACCACTCAGGCCCTACCTGGTACAATACTGAGCACAGTCAGGTTTAAATTGGAACATAAACTTCTGTTTATTTATTGCAGTTTAACAAGCGTGTGGTTTCATAAACAGCATCGGTCAATTACAATCATGGGGTGCCTATCCAGACCTATAACTTCCGCTCCCTGCTCTCACTCACTAAACCACCTCTCAGATATTTACTTGTCTTCCTAGCCCCTAACTGTTCCTGACTCAGCTTATTTCGCTAGACTAACTCAACCTACCCACAGACTCTATCCCAATTCACTCCCACTCCAACCAACCTCCCAACGAACTCTCCCCTTCGCCCCTCCCAGAGCTGGTTTTATAGTCCCTCTGACTCCACCCCCGGGTTCTGATTGGGTAACCTTTTTTAACTATTTCACCTCCAGCACTCTCATATGTTAACGTCACAACCCCTCCCAGAGTTATAATTCCCAGCAACACTTAAGAAACTACAGTGCCCAGAATGCTTTGAGGGGAGGAATGTGTTTTAAAGGCATAGCGTGTTCACAGCCTTCTACTGTGGAAGATGAGATGCATTGGTTGATTGATGAAGTAGCGAGGGAAATTCATGTTTCTAGTCCTTCAGCTTTTGCTCAATTCAAAATATTTAAACAAATGTTAATTGCTGAATAGCAGCTCCCTCTCCCCCCCTCCAAATCCAACAACAACGGGTGATCTCTGCCTCTGTCTCCCTGCAAAGCCATCTGCTTTTGAGAGGAAGCCCTGTGCTCCTAGCAAAGGAAGGCTTGAAAGGGCACCGTTTGCCCTACATATAGCTACGCTTTCATATTCACTGAAATGTCTAGGATTTCAAAGGGAAAAGAGAATCGAGACCGAAAGGACATGCTAAATGGAATTATGCAGCACATCCATCAGATTAGCTCAGCAGTAATGGGGGACGGAGGGTAACAGCACGCCAAGCAGAACAGAACAAAGTGAAAATATTGCAGATCACAACCATTGCAAGGTCAGAATATAAATTAATTTCGCTACTTATTAAAACAGAATAGGTGATTCAAACGAAAGAGGGAGATGGGGGGGAACTCGGGAATAGCGCAAAGGTTTGCTATAATGTGGTCTTTCTGAGCCGCTGCTTCGGTTATGACTGCCCTACACAATCTGTGACCCACTGGACCAAACCTCGCCCATAGGAGGTTTATGGAACTGCCTGCTGAGCTGCTGCTTGGTCTGCGTTCAGCTTGGCAGGCCGCAAGTTGTGCAGATCTGATTTATGAGGAGAAAATGCTGAGCCTGCCCATTGGCTTCAGATGTAATGTAGCTGGCTGTGGGGGAATCCATGGTTGGGGGGGGGGGGAGAAAGTCTTTTTAACCTGTACAGGGGTACCCTTGTCTTCATCCATCCAGTGTGTGCTGGGAAATATTATTCTATTCTATTCTACAGTGGTACCTCAGGTTAAGTACTTAATTCATTCCGGAGGTCCGTTCTTAACCTGAAATTGTTTTTAACCTGAAGCACCACTTTAGCTAATGGGGCCTCCCGCTGCCGCTGTGCCGTTGGAGCACGATTTCTCTTCTCATCCTGAAGCAAAGTTTTTAACCTGAGGTACTATTTCTGAGTTAGCGGAGGTTACAGATTTCGCTAACCCAGAAATAGTACCTCGGGTTAAGAACTTTGCTTCAGGATGAGAACAGAAACCGCACAGCAGCACGGTGGCAGCAGGAGGCCCCATTAGCTAAAGTGGTGCTTCAGGTTAACAATAGTTTCGGGTTAAGAATGGACCTCTGGAACAAATTAAGTATGTAACCAGAGGTACCACTGCACGAGATTGTGGACAGGATGCATTCGGCGCTGAGGCTGACTCTGTACCCTTGCTTGCCTGCATCTTTTAAGCTTGCAAGCCCAAATACGTGAAGATGGCCAGAAATTCTGGTTAATCTCCTTTCTCCCATAATAGAATTTAAGCTATCATTGTTATTATTTTTCTTGAGAAGCATGTTCAGCGTTTATTTAAATGTCTCATCAGCAAAGACCTTATTGAAACACTGCAGGGCAGAATATTAAGAGTTTCGATATGCGGTTTGGGGGTCTCATTTATCTTGGTTAGGTCAGCATACAGTTGTGTTTCATGGCAGATAACCCTGAAACGCTTAATTCTGCTTGGCATAACTAGTAACTAGAATGCATTGCTATTTCTCAACTTTCCTGACATTTTCAAAACTGCTTGGGTGAAGCAGTGGCGAAAGGATTTATTTGGGCAGGGGGTGGGTTATAAAACTTCTGCTTAAGACTGCAAGGCATAATTTAAATCAGGGCACACCAACCAGCCGACCAAGGACTATATACAATCACTAGAACAATTTTGTCTAGTCCTTGGCAGCCCTGAGCAACTTATACAGAAAAGGAAATTGTAATGAGAGGGAAGAGAGGAAGAGCTGTAGCTCGGTTGTGGGGGGTCCACTTTGCATGCAGAAGTAGGGTGTGTCATTTTAGGGGGTAAAACATTTTTTTTTGTACATTTCTTCAGTGAGGGGTCTTAAAAATGTGTTTCTGGGTGGGAGGAATTCAAATCTGCTATTATTTTTGTGATTGGACAGCATTTAGCTTGGGAAGGCTACGTTTGATGAAGAAGAACATAAACTGCTTTTGGAAAACCATTTTTTTAAAAAAATACCTTCTGAAAATGGCCACTCAATGCTGAAGAAGAAGAAGAAGAAGAAGAAGAAGAAGAAGAAGAAGAAGAAGAAGAAGAAGAAGAAGACTCAACAGCAAGAACTTGGCAATTGTTGTTAATGATTTCTATGCAGTTTTACATAGCATTTCTATGCAGTTTTACCAAGCAAAACTAAATTATACAGTGGTACCTCAGGTTACATATGCTCCAGGTTACATACGCTTCAGGTTACAGACTCCGCTAACCTAGAAATATTACCTCAGGTTAAGAACTTTGCTTCAGGATAGGAACAGAAATTGTGCTCCGGCAGCGCGGGTGCAGCAGGAGGCCCCATTCGCTAAAGTGGTGCTTCAGGTTAAGAACAGTTTCAGGTTAAGAACAGACCTCCGGAACGAATTAAGTACTTAACCCGAGGTACCACTGTATTAATTGAAGCAAAATATATTTTGAATTCCCAAATCACGTTACAACTTTTTAGCACCCCTCGTTTTTGGAATCTGAAAGTTGAAAAATTCAAGTTGGTCAAATGCAGAAAGTCCTAGGTTCATTCCTCAGCATCTCTGAGTAGGACTGGGAAGGCCTTCTGTTTGAAACCCCCGAGAGCTGCTGCCAGTCAGTCTAGACCAGAAGCAAACATATGGCACACGCATGACGTCATGGGCACGACGTTGCATTATCAGGAGGGAGCTGAGCAGGCAGCCAGCACGGTGCAGCTTCCTCTCTCATGCTCAGGAGCAGCCTGCCATTGAACAGTGCTGTGCTCTGCTTCCTCTGCTGGAGGCATACCAAGCCAAGCCCGGTGACCAGGGGGTGGCGCTGCGGTCTAAACCACTGAGCTTCTTGGGCTTGCCAATTGGAAAGTCAGAGCTTCAAAGCCCCACAACAGGGTGAGCTCCCGTTGATCTGTCCCAGCTCCTGCCAACCTAGCAGTTCGAAAGCACACCAGTGCAAGTAGATAAATAGGTACCGCTGCTGTGGTGGGAAGTTAAACGGCATTTCCGTGAGCTCTGGTTTCCATCACGGTGTTTCGTTTCACCAAAAGCAGTTTGGTCATGCTGGCCACATTGACCCGGAAAGTTGTCTGTGGACAAACGCCGGCTCCCTCCCCAGTATACCTGAAAGAGCATCTCCACCCCCATCGTTCTGCCCGGATGCTGAGGACCAACGGCGAGGGCCTTCTGGTAGTTCCCTCATGGTGAGAAGCAAAGCTACAGGGAACCAGGCAGAGGGCCTTCTCGGTAGTGGCGTCCGCCCTGTGGAACGCCCTCCCATCAAATGTCAAAGAGATAAACAACTACCTGACATTTAGAAGACATCTGAAGGCAGCCCTGTTCAGGGAGGTTTTTAATGTGTGGCCTTTTAATGTATTTTTAATCTTTGTTGGAAGCTGCCCAGAGTGGCTGGGGAAACCCAGCCAGATGGGCGGGGTACAAATAAATTATTATTATTATTATTATTATTATTATTATTATTATTATTATTATTTGTTTACATTGTTGTCATTCTTAAGTCTGCAAAGACTATGCACTTAATAACATTTTTTCATTGTTCTGGTGTTTCATTTGCATCAAAGCATGCATTCATTAGCAGATAGCGAGCTGAATGTGAGGAATACAGGTCAGAAAAAGAAACCGCTGCCTCCTTACATCCCTGACTGGAGATAGTACTGAGCTATAGCAATCATTTGTCTGATTCGGCCCAGCAGATTTCTTGAAACAAAAGAAAAAGAAAAACAAGAAAGGAGGAAACAAAACGACAGATACAACAAGAAACCACCCATGCCATGAAAAAGCATCACTTGCTGACTTCTGCATATCAAACTTCCATTAGAGGAAAAGGAGTAGAGGCTGTTTTTTTTCTGGGCAATTCGCAACCCGGCAGCAACTTCCTATGTACTGACAGCATTTTATTTTTTCAAATAAAAGGAAACAATGTCTGGCTCCTTGCAAACTCAAAAAATGCTGCAAGAATTACAAAAGCAGCTTCTGGAGAGCTTGTCGCAGCTGAAGTCTTTCCCCTGGGGAAATTCCCGTGATTTTTATTTACCTGAGTTGCTCTCATCATGTTCTGTTATTGCTGGGAGAGCTTTAATAATGATGAGACTTCAGCCACGTGAAGAACGAGGCATTTTTATACCTGCCTGAACTGATCAAGGCCCCCACCCACATCCCACTCTTAGGTTCGGGTTTGTTTGTTTGTTGGAGCGTCTGGAATCGATGTGACCAGGCCATCTTTGTTTCAGTTATGTTTTGTTCCCGCTCTCTCCCAAAGGCTGGACCCCAAACATTTCCCCATATTATACATATAGGCAGTGGTGCCCTTAGGTTAGGCTGAGCGGGAGGGCCTACAGGGATAGCTCACCACACTTTGATGTGAAGAAATGCACTTTATGAAAAGGCAGGGGGCTTTATACCATTAAGTCCAATATTAAGGCCATCACTAAGAGCCCCCTCCACACTGCGGCTCCATCTGCATCATATATTGAAAGCAGTATCATCCCACTTTAACTAAATCCCATGGAATCCTGGGAAGTGCAGCTTGTTATGGGTGCCAAGAGTTGTTAGGAAACCCCTATTCACCTAATAGGGCTACAATTCCCAGAGTGGCTTAAAATTATTGTTTTATTATTTTATTTATTTATTTATTTATACATACATACATACATACATACAAACAAACATACATACATACCCCACCCATCTGGCTGGGTTTCCCGAGCCACTCTGGGCAGCTCCCAACAGAATATTTAAAAAATGATAAAACATCAAACATTAAAAACTTCCCTAAACAGGACTGCCTTCTAAAAGTTGGATAGTTGTTTATTTCCTTGACATCTGGTGGGAGGGCGTTCCACAGGGTGGGTGCCACTACCGAGAAGGCCCTCTGCCTGGTTCCCTGTAACTTGGCTTCTTGCAGTGAGGGAACCGCCAGAAGCCCCTCGGAGCGGGACCTCAGTGTTTGGGCTGAACGATGGGGGTGGAGACGCTCCTTCAGGTACGTATACTAGGCCGAGGCCGTTTAGGCCTTTAACAGCCAATTCCTCTTCCCGAGGAACAAGGCAACTGGCTGGCCACTGTCAGAACAGGGTGCTGGACTAGGTGGGCCATTGGTCTGAGGCCTTCTTGTGCTCTTATGACCTCATTGAGTTCTGTCTTGGCTGGACTAGAATTGCTGAAGTCCAACTGCCGAAGTCCAACTGCCTGAAACCAGGTCTGCCAGATTATAAGCATGTCACACTTACTGGAACCCAGCTTTGTCCCCAGCGTAGATTTCATACATTATATATTATATATGGATATATGAGTGACACATTCCAGATTTTTAAAAATATTCTTAGCATCATTGTGAAAATGTCCTTGGATTGCTTGATTGATTTATCTTTAAAAAGAAAAAAAATGCATCTCCTGCAATAATTGTAAGTGTAGCTGGGTTTTAATTTCAGTACTGTGGCTTATTATATAGGAACCCACGAAAACGCTGTTAATAGGAGCTCTCGTTATCACAAGCGGCTATTAAGCCTCCACTGAAAAATTAGCAAAGGGAAATCTAATCACGTTGTGGGGTGCCATGCGCTGATTAAACATGTAATCATTTTCGTTCCCCACAGACTAAAAGGAAATATACAGTGGAGCATTTGGAAAGGCTAAACAATTTGTAAGCAGGGGGGGGCGGGAGAGCCGATTCCCCGAAGCCTGACAACCCACCTCTTTTCCCCCTGACCATTAGGTCCAGTCGTGGCTGACTCTGGGGTTGTGGCGCTCATCTCGCTGTACTGGCCAGGGGAGCCGGCGTACAGCTTCCAGGTCATGTGGCCAGCATGACTAAGCCGCTTCTGGCGAACCAGGGCAGCTCACGGAAACGCCGTTTACCTTCCCGCCGGAGCAGTACCTATTGATCTACTTGCACTTTGACGTGCTTTCGAACTGCTAGGTTGGCAGGAGCAGGGACAGAGCAATGGGAGCTCACCCTGTCGCGGGGATTCGAACTGCCAACCTTCTGAGCGGCAAGTCCTAGGCTCTGTGGTTTAACCCACAGCACCACCCACGTCCCTGTAGAAGAGTTAGAGACAGGATAAAATAAGACTAAGAGGGTAAAAGGTAACAGCGTTTCAAATGCATTTAAAGTTTATTTGTGATTGCAATAAACTACACTCTTCATTGCTAACTTGAGAACCTGACTGAGACTAAGTGATTTACCGGGGAGAACCAGAAGGGTGGTGTACGGGTCAATAGTCCGTGAGATGACCGGGGACTCCGTACAAACACCACACTAGTCATGAGGACTACATTACCTCCAATCTCAGAGGCCATGTGAATACTATAAGAACACAAGAACCTACAGGATCAGGCCAGTGGCCCAACTAGTCCAGCATCCTGTTCCCATGGTGGCAAACCAGGTGCGTCTGGGAAGCCATCAAGGAGACCATTAGCGTGTCGGCATTCTGCCCACCTGCGATTCCAAGCCAGTGGTATTCAGAAGCATTGCAGCCTTCGAACATGGAGGCAAGACATACCGTATTTTTTGCTCTATAGGACGCACCCAACCATAGGACGCATCTTGTTTTAGAGGGGGAGAACAAGAAAAAAAATCTCCCCCTCTCTGCGCAGCGCCCCTTCAGTGAAGTGGCAGGAGAAACAGAACCCCTTCCATTTCTCCTGCCACTTCACTGAAGGGGTGCTGCGCAGAGGGGGAGATTTTTTTCCCTTGTTCCCCTCTAAAACAAGGTGCGTCCTATGGTTGGGTGCGTCCTATAGAGCAAAAAATACGGTATGTCAGTGCGTTCAGTACATTCAAGGTACGTTCAGTCGCCTTCAGTGAAGGCAACCCGAAGCCTCCGGAGTGCAACGGGAGTTCCCACTGCGCTCCAGAGGCTTCAGGTTCCTTTCACTGAAGCTAGGAGAGTCCTGCTCTCCAGGCTTCAGCAAAAGGAAGCCAAAGCCTCTGGATCACAGTGGAAGCTACCTTGTAAGCAGCTACCTTGGAAGCCTCCGGAGCACGGCAGGAGTTCTCACTGCACTCCGGAGGCTTCGGGTTCCTTTCGACCTGCTCTTTGGGGCTGGCAGGGGGAGGCCCGGTTTTCCCCCACCACCAGCCCCAAAGAGCAGGTCGGGGAGCAGTGGGAAGGCTCCCAGAGCTTGTCGGGGCTGGCGGGGGAAGCCTGGGTTCCCTCCCCCAGCCCCAGGGACCACACATTCGCTCCATAAGATGCACAGACATTTCCCCTTAGATTTTAAGAGGGAAAAAGTGTGTCTTATGGAGCGAAAAATACGGTAGCTATCAATGCCATTGGCAGCATTCTCCTCCATGAATTTGTCCAATCTTTTAAAGCCATTCAAATTGGTGGCCGTCGCTTCCTCCTGTGGTTTAGTAGTTCTCTAGTTTAATGACGTGCAACACGACGAAGTCCTGAATCTTCCCGCGTTCAGCTTCATGGGATGTCCAGGAGAGGCTGGGGATCACGTGCAGGGGATCTGGTTGGCCACTGTAGAAACAGAATGCTGAACTGGGCAGGTCTTTGATCTGACCCAACCTGACTCTTCTGAGCTTCTTAGGTGCTTCATCCACAGGAGACAGACAGAGACGGCTGCAACTCCAGGATGTCTGCCTTGACTCGAAATCTCTTACATTTCCATCAGTTTGGTAAACAACAGTGAAATGTATTTCCTTAATTTAACTTGCCTTGGAATTTAAGGCTCAGATAATCACCCTGCTCATTATAACAAGCAATTTTTGTCTCCATCTCCTTTATTTCCTCTAAGTGGCATTTCTCTCCACCAGAAGCTTCTGAGAATTCTCAAATGTCAACAAAAATCTTCCAACAAAAGATATTTTCTTTTTTCTTTTTTTTAAGTACAAACCCATCCTGCTCTGCTCAAGGGAGGGGGGAGCCTCAAAACAGCTCAATGAACATGCTCAGGAACCATGGAATTCAGACTGTAGGGGGAATGGATGAAATCGTGAACAAGGAGCACGCTACACTGCAACATTTTGTTGCAGAACACACTACTAGTGGATCCTAAATGCTCTGTAAATAAGTCTCCAGTACTCTCCCATCCAAAGAAAATGAAATATGGTAACACTGCCCTGATTTTTCTCCGGTAGGGGAGTGTGTGAGAGGGGGTATCAATTTCACTTATCATAGCTACCTTAATGAAAATATAGATTTCATTCTGTCATAAAAACCAAATGCGGTCTTTGGTTCTTACATATTTCCTCCCCTCCTCATTGCCAAGCCCCGAGCCTTTATTTGCAAAACACACCTATAATCTCATTACAATGTTATTACACTTTCAGTTTTGATTATTATTTTCTGGTTAAATCAGCCTGGAAGCTTGCAGCCCCGCTCGCGGAAGAAATTAGCAAGCCATTTCTTTCCAATCCAAAATGATGCATAGCGCTGAAACGCTCCCAGTTTATGACTATAGAAAAGGAGGAAATTAGCGAGACACTTTGCATGGGCTCGCCGGAGAATGAATCGACACTTCTGTAGATAACATAATGGAACATGTCCTTAATGCAGGAATACAAATGCCTTTGGAACGTAAATCAGAGTTAATTATGCCTCCATCGATTTCTCAACCGGGAACTTTAAAAGTTTTAATGCCACCGTTAAGAAACTGCCGATAAGATCTGTCTCCTGTTTCTGATAACCTGACGCAACAGCAGAATAATGATCCATTTTGAGTGTTTTGCAGCTGCGGAATATACAGAACTCCATCTCACTTGTGCTTTCAGTCTAGCAAAATTCTGGAGTGAGGGGTGTGGGAATTCCCCACTCCGAATATTAATTTCATTCATTACATTTCTATTTTACAAGTCTATGAGGAAGGTTAGGTTGAGAGAGGGTGACTGAGGGTCACCCAATTGCGCTTCCTGGCTGTGGGAGGACTAGAACTCAGGTCTCCCAGATCCAAACAAAGCCACACAAATACTCACTAAAGGCTAGGCTTACAGCCCATCCATACCTTGGTTTGATGTGCCATGTTTTGTTTTGCTTTGCTTAGTTTTCTTAATTAGCTTTTATTAAAGATTTTCTTGTGTTACCAAACAAACAAGGAAAAGCATCCCGACTTTCAAAACGTAGGAGTCTTTTTCACAGTTCGTTTACATTCGGTATGAGACTTATTTGTCATAGACCTTGTGCTGTTGCAGGGAAAGAGGGAGGGAGGGAGAGAGTTTGGGGATTATGATCTTTCATTCTATTAATCTATTGCATAGGGATTGTGCCGGGCTTTTGTTTCAGCATCACATGGGTAGGTCCTTAATTTTATTGGCATTGTGAGAGATCGGAGGATCCAAAGGTTGGTTGGTTGCATTTGGTTGGATGCAGTGGGACTTGTTTGTATGTGTGGGGTGGGGTGGAGGGTTTGTTGGGTCAAATTAGCAGCTTGTGAACCCCTAATGCCTCCTTTAATTTCCCCTCATCCATGTGGCGTCTGCCTCCAACTACAACTTTCTCCCCTTTAAATGCAGAAGAGCAACATTGATTAAAAGCGACTCAAGGTGTTCACAATCCACATGAAACCGAAGAGGCCCATGGTCCAACCTTCTGTCTAAACTTTATGCAGTGCTACCTTGGGTTACAGACGCTTCAGGTTACAGACGCTTCAGGTTACAGACTCTGCTAACCCAGAAATAGTACCTTGGGTTAAGAACTTTGCTTCAGGATGAGAACAGAAATCACACAGCAGTGGTGCGGCGGCAGAAGGAGGCCCCATTAGCTAAAGTGGTACCTCAGGTTAAGAACAGTTTCAGGTTAAGAACGGACCTCCAGAATGAATTAAGTTCTTAACCCGAGGTACCACTGTACAAGCAAATCCAGATAAATGCTCAGTAATCAGGTCACTTGGATTACTGTTAGTGAACACTAACTGCTGGGGATAACAAGTGAGAGAGTGTTACTGTGTTCATGTCCTGCTCCCCAGAAACATAGGAACATAGAATCACGGATTCTGAGAGCCAGTGTGGTGTAGTGGTTAAGAGCGGTAGTCTCGTAATCTGGTGAACCGGGTTCGCGTCTCCACTCCTCCACATGCAGCTGCTGGGTGACCTTGGGCCAGTCACACTTCTATGAAGTCTCTCAGCCCCACTCACCTCCCAGAGTGTTTGTTGTGGGGGAGGAAGGGAAAGGAGAATGTTAGCCGCTTTGAGACTCCTGAAGGGGAGTGAAAGGCGGGATATGAAATCCAAACTCTTCTTCTTCTTCTTCTACTGGAGGAGGAAGAGGGGGGTGGGGGGAGTACCCCACCCCTGGCAGTGCAATCCTGGTGGGTTTTCATCGCAGCTGGGCTCCCCCCCCCCCTGCATTGGGCGTCCCGCCCCCACAGGTGGCGCGTCACGCCCCCAGAATGCATGCCACGCCCCTTTGGGCAGCACACCCCACCCCCGGGAAGCATGCCAGCCCCACCCCCGCCTGCTCTCCACCCCTGGTGCCAGAGCATGAAGCTCTGCCACTGCATAGAATTTTGAGTTGGAAGGGACCTTGAGGGTCATCTAGTCTGACCCCCTGCAATACAGGAATCTCAGCTCAAACATCCATGACAGGTGGCCATCCAGCCTCTGCTTAAAACCCCCCAAGGAAGAAGAGTCTACGGCCTCCCAAGGGAGACCATTCCACTGCCCTTACTATCAGAAAAATGTTCCTGGTGTTTAATCAAAATCTCCTTTCTTGTAACTTGAAGCCACTGGTTCGAGTCCTACCCTCCAGAGCAGGAGAAAACAAGCTTGTTCCCATTCTGGCATCAGGATGGCAACCTTGAAGCCAGAATAGGGTGGTTCTCAAAACTGATTAAACTGGATGCTGTGACTGTCCTAATACGCTAATTAAACTATTCACATTTCAGCTCTCAACAAACAATCCTGATTTTTATTTTAAAGAAGAATTCAAGTTTCCCAAAGCATTTAATTGTCAACTAGGAAAGAAGATAATTCACTTCTAATTTATACTCTAAATGGAGCAAAACATAAATATAATTAGAGTAAACCGGGTCAGGTTTAAATTGTGCTGCACTTCAAAAACAATTATACCCCAAACACCAAGAATGCAAAAGACACATCCATTAATGCTCAAGCATGTTCTTAATTGTTGTAGTGAATCTGGCCTTGGAAATAAGAGATCTGCATTGTAATAAGATGAAATGGGTTATTTCCCTTCCCATCCATCATGTTCCTTAGTAAACTGTGTAAAGATCGGAAGATATTCACAGTCATATGCTCAGAGGGACCAAACTGGCTCAATTTGTGAGTATACATTTCAACAAGGCATTAATTAAAGTGAAGTGGATGTGGCTTGCTCGGCACATTTCTCCTAAATGCGCATCTGCATTTTAAATGCAACCAGTCTCACTCCTCTGGTGCATTTTTTATATTTAACAGTGCAATCCAATGCATGCCTACTCAGAAGTGAGTCTCATTTAGGTAGCTGAAGTGTAGGTGGGTTCCCATGAGGCAAGACACAGTGATAACAGCAAGAACCTTTCCTGAACTACATACCGTATTTTTTGCACCATAACACTCACTTTTTTCCTCCTAAAATGTAAGGGGAAATGTCTGTGCGTGTTATGGAGGGAATGCCTACGGGTGGCATGCCTACGGATTTTCCTCCTCTAAAAACTATGTGCGTGTTATGGTCAGGTGCGTGTTATAGAGCGAAAAATACGGTAACTGGGAAACAGAGGCAAAGTGACTACATTTATACATTTCTGAAAGCCTGGGCCACTCCCACTCCCAACGTGATTGGTTGTCTACACTGCCAAACTGTGAATCATGACTCAGAGTTCAACGGCCAATGGCAGAGGCCAAAATCCTGAAATGTTCTGTGATTGGACAACATGTATCAAATCAGAACACAGGAGCTCAGATTCCTTAATCCAGACCATGGGTAGGCAAACTAAGGCCCAGGGGCCGGATCTGGCCCAATCGCCTTCTAAATCCAACCCGCGGATGGGCCAGGAATCAGCGTGTTTTTACATGAGTAGAATGAATGCTTTTATTTAAAATGCATCTCTGGGTTATTTGTGGAGCATAGGAATTTGTTCATTCTTTTTTCCAAAATATAGTCCAGCACCCCCATAAGGTCTGAGGTACAATGGACCAGCCCCCAGCTGAAAAAGTTTGCTGACCCCTGGTCCAGACTCAAGCTCAGGCAAACACAGACCATGGAATACATAACAGTAGCATTCAGCTTCAGAGTAGATCCATTAAAATTAATGGACCCAAGTTAGCCATGTTTACATGGCACAATTGGTCAGTGCATCTGGCTGTTAACCAGAAGGTTGCTGGTTCAAGCCCACCCAGGGACAGCTTTGGCAGGATTCCTTCTTTGCAGGCTGGCCCACGGGGTCCCTTCCAACTCTACAATTCTATGATTCATTCATTTCCGTGGGTCTACTCTGAGTACTATGAGTACAACCTTCTACTCTGAGTACTTAAAAAGCAGACACATCACCTTGCCAACAAAGGTCCATATAGTTAAAGCTATGGTTTTCCCAGTAGTGATGTATGGAAGTGAGAGCTGGACCATAAAGAAGGCTGATCGCAGAAGAATTGATGCTTTTGAATGATGGTGCTGGAGGAGACTCTTGAGAGTCCCATGGACTGCAAGAAGATCAAACCTATCCATTCTTAAGGAAATCAGCCCTGAGTGCTCACTGGAAGGACAGATCGTGAAGCTGAGGCTCCAATGCTTTGGCCGCCTCATGAGAAGAGAAGACCCCCTGGAAAAGACCCTGATATTGGGAAAGATGGAGGGCACAAGGAGAAGGGGACGACAGAGGACGAGGTGGTTGGACAGTGTTCTCGAAGCCACCAACATGAGTTTGACCCAACTGTGGGAGGCAATGGAAGACAGGAGTGCCTGGCGTGCTCTGGTCCAGGGGGTCACAAAGAGTCGGACACTACTAAACGACTAAACAACAACTCTGAGTACAACATAACTGAATACTACCCAGTGAGTTCAGTACTTCCAAGTAAGAAGGTGTAGCCTAAGACTTGACTCTACTAATCAAGTGATTAAATACATGCTGGAACCTAATGCAGTAAAGCCATGTGGAGACACCATGTGGTATGCAGCTAGATTTTACTCAGAGTATACCTACTGAAAGTAAGGATCATGACCTAAGTTCAGAACACTGATTTCAACAGGTCTGCTCTCAGTAAAACGTAGCTGAACACCTCCCATAATTTCTCTGCCTCCTGGTCTGGTTTATCAATGTCCTAGTAAGCAATGTTTGGTTGGCTATTTTGGAAGTGTTGCTTGCCAGCTAGTTTTCAAAAAAAACACTGTGTCTTGCTCCCTCACGTGAAACCTCCACTTAGAAGGTGTGCCTTTGGCTTTTGCACACAGCTGCTTGCCAGCATCAGCACCCAAGCATGCCATAAACTGGCAAACAGATCATGAGTGCAGAAGAGCTGGAGAACTCTTCACCATCTTCATCAGAATCAGGGATGAGGAACCTGAGGTATTTCAGATGTTGCTGGACTACAACACCCATCATCCTGGACCACTGGCTATGCTGGCTGGGACTGATGGCAGCTGGGGCCCAATAGGGAGGGCCACAGGTTCCCCATTTCTGCTTGGGGAAGGGCATACTAGGTAAGCATAGCACTGCGCAACTGAAAGTGGTGTACAGAGTCAAACAAATCAGAAATCCCCAAGGGTGCAAGTTCCCCTGCAGAATCACTGTATCATTGACTTCTAGTAGCTTTGACTGCAGAGACATCACCTTGCCAACAAAGGTCCATATAGTTAAAGCTATGGTTTTCCCAGTAGTGATGTATAGAAGTGAGAGATGGACCATAAAGAAGGCTGATCGCCGAAGAATTGATGCTTTTGAATTATGGTGCTGGAGGAGACTCTTGAGAGTCCCATGGACTGCAAGAAGATCAAACCTCTCCATTCTTAAGGAAAGCAGTCCTGAGGGCTCACTTGAAGGACAGATCCTGAAGCTGAGGCTCCAATACTTTGGCCGCCACCTCATAAGAAGAGAAGACTCCCTGGAAAAGACCCTGATGTTGGGAAAGATGGAGGGCACAAGGAGAAGGGGACGATAGAGGACGAAATGGTTGAACAGTGTTCTCGAAACTACCGGCATGAGTTTGACCAAGCTGTGGGAGTCAATGGAAGACAGGAGTGCCTGGCGTGCTCTGGTCCATGGGGTCACGAAGAGTCGGACATGGCTAAATGACTAAACAACAACAACAAGCTTTAACTGCTGGGAGACTCAAGGCCCCCAAGTTACAGTGCCTTCCATAACTCAAGCTGGCTTGGAGATTTGGTTAGCATCAAAGAACAGAGATGCCACAAATAGATGTGCTAAGTGAGCTGCATAACCCACATTTGTGTGTGTGCACAAAAGGCAAAGCTGGTCCATGCACAATCACTGTTAACGTAGGATTTATTCATTTTTTACATGTGTTTTTCATGTGAAGTCTCTTTTCACATTGCTGTATTTCACATTTCAGAAGGCAAGCATTTCAGTATATTCTTACCGAATGTTGCACACAAAAAACCAAAAGCACTCTGGATATTTTTGTACATTTCACCATTCTGCATCTCCAATGGCTTTGGAAAAAACGTAGTCCTTTCCCCCAAAGCACATCACACCATCTTTCAAGTAGAACTTCCATCTGTTCTTACTCCGCTGAACCTGGTAAAAAAAAAAAAAAAGCAGTATACTGAAGCCTTTAAATCCCACTAAAATAACAGTTGCTTTCCTTGGTAAGCAATGGGAAATATTGAACAATTAAAAACAATTCATGTACTAAAAGCAGAAGCACTCAGAAATATCTTCACTGCACACTTAAAAAGTAGCTTACATGTGGAACAGACAACCTTGCAAGGCAGGGAGCTGTTCAGGATTCCAGACAGCCACACCTTTTTCCAGGGAAACTCCATTGCGTGGACGGGCAGAGTCCCCAGATCCCGAGCGGTCCATCCCCCCCCCCCAAGTCATGTGGAATAACGACTCAAGACAACGTGCTATGGGATTAAATTGGCCACAACTTTATTAATTTTCAAATGTGGGTAGACCTTGGCTCAGGCATTGGGCGTTATCCCTCCCCAGTCCCCAGCCGGGAACCTAGGGAGCATCAGGGTTATCTAGTGGGGGGGGGATGGGCCGGCTCTGGAGAACATATGTTCAAGCAGAGATAGCCGCCCCCGTTACGCCACTGCTGCAGGGGAGAGCAATGACGACTTTTCGGCGTACGGTCAAAGCCTCCCTTCAGAAACCTCTTTAACGGGGAACCCTGGTATCGCCACTGCAAAGAGGAAGGTAGACTAAAGGATTCTGCCCAAGGCCTGATACCGCCAAAGTTGTGACGTTTTGCTATGGGAAAGGCGAAACCTGCCAATGCAGGGAAATTCCTTTCCGGCCCTTTAAGAGCAACCTTGACGTAGCAGCGCCCGCATACCTGTGAAGAAAAGTTAACCTGCAAAATAAGACATTAACTGAGGGTGGGTAGGGTGGGAGAAGCTCTGGAGCCAAGTGAGGATTCCCAGGTAAGATCCTCCCTCTACTGTGTGGGCAGGTAGTCCCTCCCCTACCTGGCTTGGTCTCCTTGGCAACGCTTCCCCCAGGCGGGATTGGACAACTGACTGAGGTAGGCGGAGACCTCCAGGTATCCCACCTGAGGGAAGGCAAAGCCAAACCTATGCTGTTGGAGCCGCTCCAGATCTAGGGGCTGCACGCGTCCACACAAAGGGCGCCCCCCGTTTTAGGCGGGGAGCGGTCATTCCTTCCCACCCACTAGGCAGCTCCCATCAGCTCCAGCCAACATGGCCAATGGAAAGGATTGAGGGGATTTGCAGTCCATACCAACCCACCCCCCAAATAAGCAGATAAAACGGCCTTAATTTATTCCTAGGTCGTCTTCCCACATTTTTTGGTTACAGCGCACATCTTAGTTGTTTTACTTAAGACACAAAGTGTAAATGCATCATACAGGAACTTTCATCAGGGATACATGATTGGTGCGGCTGCCTGTGGAAAAACTCCCTGCACAGCAAACCCAGGTCTGTGTTCGATGTGAATGAGGGAGGCAGTTACATTTTCCCCAAACATTTAACAGGGCTGGGAAGACTTAAATTGTAAAGGCCCATTTAACTAGCAAGCATTCTTCACTGTACCTTGTCATACTGGCATACAATTATGTTATCGGTGTCAAATACATCTGGTGTCTCCTGCTCACTGACATCGTCCCCAGAATTTAAAGGATCCTAAAAAAGGAAAAGGTTTCTTTTTTCCTGATTGGCATTGAACTATGTTTCTTAAATAACAACAACAAGAACTGGTCAACTCTGTTATGGTAGCAGCCTTCCAAGAACACAAAGGGTGACTCTGGAATGTGCAAGTATATGTGGAATTTTGAGGAAGTGTTATGAATTTTGAAGTGTTATGAATTTTGAGGAAGTGTTACCACAAAATACTGCCATAGGACGTGTTTGTTGTAACACAGGGGATGTCTCCATCTCAGTTTCTGCATGTGCAAAATAGGTGGGCATAGCATGCCTTTTCATGCAGGAAAAGAATGAAAGGGGAGAGATGTTTTTCATCAGTGCCATCACCCCAACAGGGGCGTCACAATTGCTCATGTCTGCAGTGCAGATCATGTAACTGGATGGCATGCAGCTGATTATCAAAGACTCAAAGTGCCCAAATCTGGATTGGCATCAAAGTTCACAAGTAACATAACAGGAATAAAGATGTAATATCTTCCCCATTTTGGTCCTCAAAATTGTTCTCTGATTCCTGCCATTTATCTACAGTGGTACCTCGGGTTAAGTACTTAATTTGTTCCAGAGGTCCGTTCTTAACCTGAAACTGTTCTTAACCTGAAGCACCACTTTAGCTAATGGGGCCTCCTGCTCCTGCTGAGCCGCTGAAGCATGATTTCTGTTCTCATCTTGAAGCAAATTTCTTCACCTGAAACACTATTTCTGCATTAGCGGAATCTGTAACCTGAAGCATATGTAACCTGAAGTGTATGTAACCCGAGGTACCACTGTATTTCATAAAATTAATACACTGCTTGACTGTAAAAAGATAAAGAAAACTGAAAGCAGTTTACATCTTGTGTAGTTTCAGCCTCACCCACAAATGTGAAAAGAAAGTTATTTTCAAGTGGATTGAAAGCTTTACCTCCTCAATTATGTCAACCGAGGGTTCATCCACATCACTACTGCTGCTAAGAGATTGATTGTCTGAGGTACTGTTTTCCCCATCTTCTTCCTCTTCCTCATCCAGGACCTTCAGATCTTCAGCATCAATGATGCCCACAAGTTCCTCATCTTCCCCATCTCTTGGGCTTTCTATTTCTGCCTTGGGAGAAACATCACCTGTTCCATCCAGCTGAATTATCTCTTCAATATTATTGGCAATATCCTTCTGGGTCTGCAGATCAGCTTCCATCTGCACGCTAGTCTCTAGCTGGAAGGAAGATGTGCACTACACTGAAGACATGGGAGCATTTCCTCACAAACAAATGCACACCACACTGCTTCTGAAGCCTTGCCCTTCTGTCTATGGGAGAGGCTCACAAGATCAATTCAGACATAAGCGTGCTCACAGAAAAGATACATGACAACTATTATCCGTGTCAACTTCCCAGGGTCAAACCCAGGAGCGGGGCTTAGGAGGAATCTAAGATCCTCCTCTCAGCTTTCAATCATTGTAAATTTACAAAGATAAATTGAAATGAAATGAAACTATTCCACAAGCATACACTCATTTTAAAAAAAAACCTTCAGAAAGTAGTTAATAATAATAATAATAATAATAATAATAATAATAATAATAATAACAACAAACCAGCAATGGGAATAATTCAGGGTAGTGCTAAGCAGATCACTCCATCAGCACAAGTATTTCTGCTTACGCGATGGAACAATCTCCCTTCTCTGCCCCACCTCTGCTGTTCCAGAGATTCTCCTGACCCCCACATATACAATTTGGGGGCATGGGAGGAGTGGAGAATACTCACTGCACTTGTTCAGCTTCCACTGGTAGGAGCAGCTAATTTAATCCCCCTTATGGGTGCATGCCAGCTCCTTTAACTACCTCATTCTCAATTTTAAATGGGAAGAATATGGTAAATACCCAAGAGCATGCTTGTCAGGGGCTCAGGAGCAGAGGCAAAGGGAAGAGAGGAAATGGGGAGCGAAGGGGAAGAATCCGAGGGGAGCGTAGGAGAAGAGGACAGTGGCCCGAGGGATTCCATGAGCCTCTCCAGCGAATCGGAAGATTCACAGAAGGGGGCGCCAGTGGCCAGGGGTAGGGGGTTCCCAAGGGGAACGCCCCAGGAGCAAGGGGGCAGCAGGGACTCCCAGAGCAGTAGTTGGAAATCAGGACCAGCTTCCCCACCAGAGCAGAGTGGGGGGGAAGAGTCCCAAGTATCGGGGCCAGTGCATTCCCCACCAGGGAGAGAAGACGAGGCAGGGCTGACCACGCCTCCATCGGAGAGTCGGACAACGGAGGGGAGGTCAGATCCGGCCAGTATCACGGAAGAGGGGAGCAGTGACAGAAGTAGTGTAACGGTTAGGAGAAAGGTCACTGGGTTGGCGCGAGAGGCAAGTTCAAATGTACAGGAGCGCGGGACAGCAGAGAATGAGGATTGGGAACCGGGTCCTAAAGCCCGCCGGAGGCAGGGGGAGGAGCTAAGCGACTCAGCGTCGGAAGAGTCCAGAAAGGGCAATGCCCCAGCGGGCAGGAGGACCCAGAGGAGGAGAGAGCAGCGGAAAAGGTGGAGCAGGGCTAGGATCTTAAACTGGTGTCAGAGGGGAGGAGACTCAGACGGGACTTCGCCGATCTAGGGTTTAAGTCGTAGGGCTGCACGCTGTGGCTTTGAAATGGAAACTGAACTTCAATAAAGACTTTTGTACATTGCTACAGCCTAGCATTGGTCCTCTGTGAGCTGGGACCTAGAGGCAGCTCTGACAATGCTTATTTCACAGTTCTGCACACATCCTATGTCCTGCTACATTTTAAAAATCACATTTGCAAGCAGTTTTGAACAGAAGAAAGAGGGGAAGAAATCCTTCAAAAGAAAGTAGGGAACCTGCGGCCCACCAAATGTTGTTGGACTCTGTCCCTGCTTTAAAATGAAAGAATTACCTCTTCAGAAAAGGAGAGGTTGGCTTCGTCAGACAGGAGAGTGCTGTCGTCCAACTCGTTGCCCATAATTATCAGCTCAATTATATCATTGGGATCCAGCGGCTGCTCAAGATTGACTGGCAATTCCGACCCATTGGGAGAGCTTCCTGCCGTCGCTTCTGTGGCCACTGTAGGGCAGTGTGCTTCAGATAATTTCAAGTCAAGAACAACTGCATTTGGAAGGGTCTCCAGGGAGCTGGTTGGTTGCTCTCTTACCAGAGCTCCCACTGCAGCTTTCCCATGACTCCCAATAGCCTCCTGCATGACAGCAGCAGCAGCAGTAGGCAAGGTCTTCTCTTCCATTCCCACTTGCTGAGATACAGCAGGATTCAGGGCCTGCAGGTTTTCACTGGGTGCCTGATGAGAAGAGGCGTTCACCGGCATGGCACCAGCGGTGGCAGGCTGAGCTCCCGAGGGCTGCCGCCCGAGCTGTTGGAATATTTGCTGGACTGGATTCTGGAGGACAGTTGCACCTCCCGGGGCCTGGGTGACCACCACCGGCATGTTGACTTTATACAGCTGCCCTAAGAAAGAGAAACTGAACATTGTGAGTAGGCCTGTCTCCCTCAATGGCCAATCAGAACTGCTTGGGAAGAGAGCCAGGGTGAGCCAAATTCCTTGGTTTGCCAGCTCTACTGCCATTCAGCTTTTTCCCTCCCACAAAGTTTCCTCCATCAACAGTCAGTTCAGTGTTGCAGTTAACAGAGTGTTAAACACATACATGGTCCACCTGGGGCCCTCCAGATCTTTTTTCTTTTCTTCCATTACAAACAAACAAACAAACCAAAACCTTACGTTTATATCCTCCCTTTCTTCCATCATGGAACATACATGCAGTTCCCAGATAGTACTCCATCCAGGCAATAACCAACCAGACCTGCTTAGCTTCAACCAGATAGTGGCTTCGTGTGCCTTCAAGCCATAATCTGGGGTTGATCTAGAAGAGGCAGGTAGATGAGAGCTGTTACATGGATGACAGAGGGCAAACTAATGCAAGTGTACTGAAAGAAGCAAAGATCACCAGTGTTGAAGGAATGATTCTTCAACATCTACTTCGTTGGACTGGTCGTGTTGTGCAGATACCGGATTATCATCTTTGAAAGCAACTACTCTGTTTTGAACTTAAAAATGGGAAGCGTAATGCTAGTGGTTAACAAATGAGGTTTAAAGACTCTCTCAAGGCAAATCTTTAAAAATGTAGTATTAACACTAACAACTGGGAAACCCTGGCCTGTGAGCACTCCAATTGCAGAACAGCCTTTACCAAAGGTGTCATGAGCTTTGAAGATGCTCAAACTCAGGACAAAAGGGAGAAACGTGCTAAGAGGAAGGAACGCTTGGCAAATCCTCACCATGATCAACTCCCGCTGGGAAACCTATGCCCCCACTGTGGAAAGATGTATGAATCCTGAATTGGCCTCCACAGTCACTTATGGACTCACTGTTAAGACCATGTTTATGGAAGACAATCTTACTCGACTACGAGTGATCGCAGAAGAAGAAGAAGAAGAAGAAGAAGAAGAAGAAGAAGAAGAAGAAAAAGAAGAAGAGGAGGAGGAGGAGGAGGAGGAGGAAAGGAGGGTGGAGCAAGCTTGTTTCCTCCTGCTCCAGAAGGAAGAACCTGAACCAATGGATTCAAGTTATAAGAAAGGGGATTCCAACTAAACCTCAGGTTTAGTAAGAGCTGTTTGACAGTGGAACAGGCTCCCTCGGAAGGTGGAGGACTCTCCTTCCTTAGAAGTTCTTAAACAGAAGTTGGATGGCCATCTGTCATGGATGATTTAGTTGAGGTTCCTGCCTTCCAACTCTACAATTCTACAATCTACGCTTCCATGAGTCTAGGATCAGCTTTCATTGTGCGAACCTGAATTTCTTGGGGTGCAACTGAATCCTACCCAAAAGCAGAAGCAGCCTGGAAACACCATGCAACAGTTCTTTTGTTCCTTTTTTATTAAACTAGTTTGTGGTGCAGTCTTTACCCTTAAAGCTTATCAACGGCCAACTTCCACAATGCAAAATCCTCGCAGTCTTCCTCGCACACTTCTTCAAACCCTGCCAACCATATCAACCACGTTCCAAGCCTGCACCTGCTCTGCTTACCAGAAGCTGTCTGCAGAGTCACGCCAGCAGGTATTTGGATGGGATAGGCGAAGCCTGAAGGCAGGGTGAAGATTGTACCGGCAGACCTGGAGGTGCCCTGAAGTGAAAGGAAGCCCGTCAGGAAAATTCAGTTAGATTTTGTAGATCGCAGCCCATGTTCTGTTCCAGTATCTCTAAAATATGCCCACCGCGCCGTAATTGATCACTTGAACATGGCTGAGGGTCTTGATGGACCACTCAGGGATCTTCCTGCCTGCCGTAGCAATTGCAAAGTGCTCCGCAATACTGTAGCAACTAGCTGTTTAGTGCTTCATACTGGAGAATTTGTGGAATGTCACAATGTTATCCAGGCACTGTAATCTTGGTCACTTTGAAAAATAAAGCTCTGCATTCTGGATTAGTTGTAGTTTCTGGGTCACCTTCAAAGGCAGCCCCACAAAGAGTGCATTGCAGTAGTCCAAGCGGGAGATAACCAGAGCATGTACCACTCTGGCAAGACAGTGTGCGGGCAGGTAGGGTCTCAGTCTGCGTACCAGATGGAGCTGGTAGACAGCTGCCCTGGACCTGCGCCTCCATGGACAGCTGTGAATCCAAAATGACTCCCAGGCTGCGCACCTGATCCTCCAGGGGCACAGTTACCCCATTCAGGACCAGGGAGTCCTCCACACCTGTCTGCCCCCTGTCCTCCAGAAATAATACTTCTGTCTTGTTGGGATTCTACCTTAATCCGTTAGCTGCCATCTACCTCCAGGCACTCACACAGGGCATGTTGCAGAAGGGTAATGTAGAAATGATCCCACTGTAGAAAGCTGGGTTTTACATTTGTTGCTCTTCCCACTTTTGCCTCTGGTGCTGCCCAGCCCTCGCGTTTGGCCTTGGGAAAGTTGCCCAAAATGCAGCCCTTGGGCTGCAAGACGTTGCCCACTCTGCTAGTGCAAATTATCCTCCTGAGTACGTTATTACAGGGCAGATTGTATCCAGACTTGCATATCTATGATTGGAAGGCTCCATCCATTCACATGGAGAGACAGGATCTAGAAGGGGTGCTCTGGTTTTCTCCTAACTCCTCTTTGCTTTGCAGCAACAAGCACCACCTCCCATGCTGCCCCCCCACCCCAAATCCTATGGGACAGTTTTTCCAAGGGGCTGCAGGGGGAGACAAAACAGATGAAAATCACTGCCTTCTGTCTTCCTCTAGCACCGCCAGGAGTCTGTGATGTGCAAGCCTGGACCAAAATCCATTGTACAGACAAGCCTAGCAAAAGCATCAATTCAATACATAAATGGCAAGTTGCTTTCAAATCCTTTTAGGAGACAAGCTATTAAATTAATACAATAAATGAAATAATGGAAACCAGTCTCAAGAGAAGGCCGCGTCTACAATTGGGTTTAGGATGGCAGACAAAAGTAGCGTAATGGTCATCGTCCCCATCCCCAATCGATACGAAACTCTTTAAAAACGAACTGGGCATCTCTATAATTACCGATGTTTGCAATATGAATGCTGATTGCTTGACTACAATTGGCATTTTGCAAGGCTATTTATCATCACCAAAGATTGTTGAACTGGGAAACGTTGATACTGATATAAAATTTTGCCTTTGAGGGAGATAAGAAAAATCATAAGGCAATGCTAAGTCTACATACAAGTTCGGCCGCTGCTGCTGCTGATGTAGCAAACTGTTGAATTCCTCTGCCGGCAGCAGCACCTAAAGGAATATCGTTTAAATAACAAATGTCACAAGGGTAAAGTTTTGAATTCTCCTGCATGGTGATTCCTCTCACTGCATATGCATCACCATTAAGCCCTGACAAAAATCAGAAGCTGGCGTCAGGGGGCGTTCCCAGACAACCGCTTTATTAAGCATCCATCACAATTTGTTTGCAGGGAGATTAGGAAATGCTGGCTATTTAAGGAGC
This sequence comes from Podarcis gaigeae, assembly GCF_964106915.1. Classification (NCBI taxonomy): domain Eukaryota; kingdom Metazoa; phylum Chordata; class Lepidosauria; order Squamata; family Lacertidae; genus Podarcis; species Podarcis gaigeae. Next base: position 107,269,282 of record NC_139680.1, on the reverse strand, counting down.
ATTCCTTCTGATTTGTCTGCAGGGAGATGATATGATGTTGCACCAAAACAGATTATCACCCCACACTTTCCAGCACATTCCCCCCTCACTTTCCTTCTTGCAAAAAGTCCAACCTTTTCGAGAAGTGAGCTTGTTGCGCAAGACCTCCCAATCCACAACATTTGCCCAACCAGAAAACTGGCTTGTAGGTGATTGAATCCCACCCGAAAATAGCAACAGTCATGAAGTACCCCTGGTGTTACAATAAGGCCGCAAGTCTTCTCTTTGTTTAATCCATCATCAAGCCAGCACCACACTTTGACTTGTGACTGCAATTCATTCAGAGCGCTCCTACGCCTCTCAATTTGTAAGTAAATCCCACTCTCTTCAAAGGGGCTTACTTCCAGGGGGAAAGGTAAAGGATCCCTGGATGACTAAGTCCAGTCAAAGGTGACTATGAGGTGCGGGGTTCATCTTGCGTTCAGGCCAAAGGAGTCAGTGTTTGTTCACAGACAGATTTCTGGGTCATGTGGCCAGTAGGACTAAACTGCTTCTGGCACAATGGAACACCATGACAGAAACCAGGGCACATGGAAACACTGTTTACCTTCCCAGCGCACCGGTATTTATTTATCTACTTGCACTGAGATGCTTTCGAACTGCTAGGTTGGCAGGAGGTGGGACAAAGCAATGCGAGCTCACCCCATCACGGGGATTCAAACCGCCAACTTTCCGATCGGCAAGCCCAAGAGGCTCAGTGTTCAGACTCAGTGGTGTAGGACTGTGGCCTGTGCCTCGCAAGGTATTATTGCCGAGCAGGTATCCGTTAGTAAAAGTGGAAGCTGCAGCTCCTTTCATACCTGACCAACAGCCACACTGGGGCCAATGAGAGTTGGAATGAAGCCAAATATGGAGGGCACCATGTTGGCTCTGCCTGGTCTAACCCAGCCTTGTCTACTGAAGGGCAGCCCTTCTCTGCCATCACATACAACCATCAAATACAAGGCTTGAACAAGGGGTTTTCTGCAGGCCAGATGTACGCTTCCCCAGTGAGCTACTCCCAGCCACCACTGTGCAGTATCTGCAGAAAGAGACCGTTCATCAACCTGTTGTTGTCTGCAGGGCTTGGTGGAAGTTGGGGGGCAGGTGCAAGGTGAACTGGGGAGGAAGGTGGCTGTGGCGGAAGAAGCTTTCCGTCGCTTTAGACTGCATCACTTTCGTTTCCCAGCGCTGCAAGAAAAGGAGGTTTGAATAATAAAACCACACACACATAAAGGTGAAAAGATCTCATTTAAGCCAGGTGATTTTTCCAATCCCCGTCAGGATCTAACATAATCCGTTGGCTTTATATATTGTTGAGTTTGGCCTCCTCTGTCACTGTGGGTGGGCCTATCACTAGGGCTATGCTAAAATAATTACCTGATAAAGGACCCATTAATTGTTCATTAATGAATAATTGCAGGGTGAAACCCAGGAACAGTCCTCTGAAGCAAACAGCTGAGTTTTCCATGTAAGTCATCTGAATAACTGGGGTACGGCCTTAAAACTTTGTATTAGCTGCTTTTAGGGGGTATGGTGAAGGATCGGTGATTAAGCTACCTGCTTTGGGGGGTGTTTTTGCTTCCACTATGCTCTGCTGGTATATTTGTGAACAAACCAATATTATAGAAATACAGAGAGATTTCGGTGTGTATGCTCCCTCTCAAATCTGTAGGAAACTAAACATCATTGCACTATCCCTGGACTCTATTCAAGAAAGTGGGGAGCATCTAAGATTATAATAACCATCCTCGAGGCTATTTTTCTAGAAAAAGAGGTGCCAGAACTCACCATGAACACACCTCCCTTGTTCTCTTAGAAAGGCAATTTTGCCCACCTGAGAGGTGCTGAAACTGAGTTCTGGCAAGTTTTGCCTGGGGGAAAAAGTCCTGACCGTCCCCGTTTGGAAGTATGCAAAAACCAGAAGCATGATCTTTGTGAGGAAATTGCAAGACAGAGCACAAGAACGTACACTCAGCTCAGAGTGTACTTCAGAATCCAATAACCGGAATTTTGATTTTTAGGGGTAGTTCCATATCCCATCATTAACTAAAAAATGAAGATAGATATGACTCCCTTTCGCCCCTGTGACACAGACAGATGCTTTCAACTCTAAATATGAACTAAACTGGTAATCAGTTTAGTAATCAGCGGTGGTAGAATAGTAATGAGGAGCTGAAGAGTTTGGGGGATCTCAACAGCTTGCTCACTAATTTGGTCTTATCTGGTGAATTGCTTTTTTATTTATTTGGCACTACTGAGATACAGCAGTCCAGGAGATCTTATTATAGTCCCTTCTGTGAAATAAGCAACGGGGCTTTGTCCCTGCCCCACCCTCCACTGCATCACTGATGTCAAAGGGAAGTGTTTGGGCTTTTCTGCAGAAAACAGGAATACAGGCTACTCAGACCAGACTAGGAATGGGAGAAAGAGAGAGGGGGAAAACTGCAAACCAGAGCCATTCAACTAACCCGCTTCAGCTCTTTCAGGACCTGCTCATCAACCCCTTCTTCCGCAAAGACATCCTGGACAACTTCAATCACATCGTCGATAACCGATTTGTAGAATTTAGGCTGTGCGGCACATGAATCACAGAGGGGGGGAAGAGTTAAAAGGAGGCTCCCTGTCTCTGTGTGCTGCAGTTCCGTGAAAGAACATAGGAAGATGCTGCCTTGCACCACGTCGGACCACTGACATATATCTAGCTCAATTATGTCTACACTGGCCGGCAGCAGCAGCAGCTCTCAGGGATTTCAGATGGGGTCTCCCAAACCTGCCTGGAGATTCTGGAGAATGAAACTGAGCCCTGCTGCATACGAACCAGGTGTTCTGCCACTGAGCTTCGCCCCTTCTGTGATACTAAAGAAGTTGCATTGGGTCCAGAACTGAGGAATTTCCCATTTTCCCTTTCAAAACATTCACAGGTCTGGCCATCGTGGCTGCAAAACAGGGTTTAAACATGGATGGGCAATGGCTGGTGAAGTCTCAGGAGTCCTAGGTATCTCTCAATAAGATCAGCAGCGCTCAGGGTGCTAAAGGAGGGGGGGAGTGGTCTTGCACCCGGGTCCTGCTTGCCAATTCCCCCCCCCCCCGGGAATCTGGCTGGACACTGTGATCCAGCAAGCTCTTCCTGTGTTCTTAAAGGAGCCCTCTGCACTTCTATGCATGCATGGCCCACTGTGCCCAATAGTGTTTCACTTTCCAGATAAGTGTACAAGGGACTGCAACCTTAATTCAATTTCTGCCCTGTCCGTTCCAAAGCAGTTGGGGCAGGTAAACACAGTTCTTTCCTTTGGCCGTGCAAAATGGCCAGTTACGTTAAAGTCACCCTACACCTGGGGTATGGGGTGTATTGGGTGTGAGGGGAGCGCGACTACCTCTGGGGGAGAGTACATCATGCTCCTTCTGGAGTAGTTTGCCCACCTTTGGTCCTTACCCTGCACTCAGCTCTCACCTGCAGCTCCTAGAAGCTGTCAGCATGCGACAGCAGCCTTATCTCAGGAACGGCTTTGACTGCCCAGCTAAACCAGGTGAGGATAGCCGATGGGAAGTTTTCAATGTTTAACGTTTGATTATATTTTTGTATATGCTAGAAGCTGCCCAGAGTGGCTGGGGCAACCAAGTCAGATTGGCAGGATACAAATAATAAAATTATTATTATTATTATTATTATTATTATTATTACTACTACTACTACTACTACTACTACAGTGGTACCTCGGGGTAAGAACTTAATTCATTCTGGAGGTCCGTTCTTAACCTGAAACTGTTCTTAACCTGAAGCACCACTTTAGCTAATGGGGCCTCCCACTGCCGCCGTGCCAGTGTTGTGCGATTTCTGTTCTCATCCTGAAACAAAGTTCTTACCCCAAGGTACTATTTCTGGGTTAGCGGAGTCTGTAACCTGAAGCATCTGTAACCTGAAGCATCTGTAACCCGAGGTAAAGGTAAAGGGACCCCTGACCATTAGGTCCAGTTGTGGCTGACTTTGGGGTTGCGGCGCTCATCTCACTTTATTGGCCGAGGGAGCAGGCGTACAGCTTCCGGGTCATGTGGCCAGCATGACTAAGCTGCTTCTGGCGAACCAGAGCAGTGCATGGAAGCTGGCATGCTTTCGAACTGCTGGGTTGGCAGGAGCAGGGACCAAGCAACAGGTGCTCACCACATCACGGGAATTCAAACCGCCAACCTTCTGATCGGCAAGTCCTTGGCTCTGTGGTTTAACCCACAGCGCCACCCGCATCCCAGGTACCACTGTATTATTATTGGTCTCAAACCCTCAGCAAGTTAGGGACTTTCCCTGCATGTGAAGACAGGCTTCAGAGGATTGAGCAAACAAGACCGAAAGTGGATCCAATGGTCAAGAAGGTGATTTTTGCAGGATGCTATCGAAGGAAATGAGGGGCAAATGGGGCTCATCAGCCTGGCAAGGTAGACGATCCAAGAGAAGGAAAACTCTGGTCCTAAACATCCGCTGCCTTGTGGCTATACCCATTCATTAGAAAGGCTTTGGGAGTAAACCTCAAGGAACAAGTCGTACCCTCCTGCAGCCAAGCTGGTGCAACACGTCTTGCTCTGCTTTCCTTTGGACCACATCAGCGAGGCCAAAAGGAGGGTCTTTTTGTCTGGGAAGCCCAGGACTTCCATACTTCTCCTGGTATGTCCCACGGAGGACCTTACGGTCTTCAAACAAAAACATCTTGGAGGTCCCAGGCCACAGGGAGGTTAGGCTGGCCTCAACCAGAGCCAGGGCCTTTTCAGCAGTGGCCCCGATCTGGTGGAACGCTCTTTCACAAGAGACTAGGGCCCTGCGGGACTTGACATCTTTCCGCAGAGCCTGCAAGACAAAGCTGTTCCACCAGGCCTTTGGCCAAGGCACAGCCTGACCTTTAGTAATCCTCACAGAACTCTAGCCCAATGGTTGCCATTAATTTGATTTGAACTGATTTTAGAATGAATTGATTTTAGAATGCTGTATTGTTTAATTGTTGTTAGCCGCTCTGAGCCCGGCTTCTGCTGGGGAGGGCGGGATATAAATAAAATATTATTATTATTATGATATACATACCGCCCAGGCTTGCACCCGAGGGAGGTCACTTTGGTGCTGCTAATGGAACAGTTTGACTTCACCCCCCAGAGGCACATTCCACTGTCTCTCAAGCCATACAAATGCCATAACCCCACACCTGTTCAGCACAGAAGCAACACAACCCAGGAGGGAGTGAAGGGGACATAAGTTTCTCTCACAGTAAGTCATGGTGTGGCTTGGTGTGACGTGCAAAGCAGGCTATTAATTTCATATTTTGCCACATTTCCCAGCAAATAAATGTCTTTGCAACATTAAGCTTGTTTTCCTCACTTCTTCTTCTTTTTTTTTTTAAGTGCTTTAAATGTAAAGCTTGAGAACCTTCCCCAGAATACATGCAAACTTGTGTTATCGTCATTTCTACAATTTCAAGACTTCCAAACTAGGTCAGATTTCCCCCGAAAATACATTACATTAATTTCAGCACAGGCTTATTTTGGTGCTGTTAGGCACACGCCCACAAAACATTTATTCTAATAACAGAAGCTTTGCGAGTAATCTCCCGATCTTGAGTTTTAAGATAAGAACGCTAACAATTTGGGTAGCATCGACAAATTTAAAACCCGGCACAAAGTTAACACCAAAAATAAATAAATGTCTGAAGCGTGACAGCCCCTCAAATTAAATGTTCCATGCACGTTTTGTTCAAACAGCAGGTTTATAAGTTTGCTCTTCTAAAATATCCATGCTCTGGAGTAGCTCAGGACATCATGGCAGTCATGAATGGAGGCTGAACTGCTCAACAGACAGTGGAATGTGCTACCTCCCTTCTTGGCGATTTTGAATCCTGCACTGCAAGGGGTTGGACTCGATGACCCTTGAGGTCCCTAGAATGGCCTGCTAGATTAGGCCAGTAGCCCATCTAGTCTAGCATCCTGTCCTCACAGTGACCAGTCAGGTGATTCTGGGAAACCTGCCAGCAGGAGCCAAGCACAAGAGCAGTCTCCCCTCCTGCAGTTTCCAGAAACTAGTAGAATAGTAGAATTGTAGAGTTGGGAGGGACCTCCAGGGGTCATCTAGTCCAGCCCCCTGCAATGGAGGGATTCTGCTCACAGCCAACCCTGAGTGGGCTCGGACCACCAACCACTGACCCATTGCACAAAAGCTTTACTGCTTCCGCAGAGCACAGCCTCTCCTCCGTGAATTTGCCCAATCCTCTTTCAAGCTGACAGCCATCACTGCCTCTTGTGGAAGTGAGTTCCAAAGTTTAACTATGTCCTGTGTGGGGAGGAAAACTTTTCCTTTTATCAGCCCTGAATCTTCCAACGCTCAGCTTCGTTTGATGCCCATGAGTTTTAGTGTTATGAGAGGGGGAGACAACCTTTTCTCTTGTCCACTTTATCCGGAAACAGTGGCTCATGTTCTCCTGTCCTGTCCCCTTTATAAAGATCTGAGGAATGAGATCATCACCCCACTCTTACTTACCATCCCAGGCCGCCCATCTGCGGCCACATTGTTCTTTCTTTTATCAGATCAAAATGATCAGACAACAGCAAAGGTTGCTAGGTTTATAGAGGGTGCAATGAGATTAAGGGCCACTATCTGAACAATAATCTTGGTCATCTGGTTGTCCTTTTTACCCACTGTTGTCTTTTTAATTGTATATATTGCTTGTTTTATGTTGCTGTGGCCGTTGGCTAATGCGAATAAAATTTATCTATGTCTTGTCCACTTTCTCTGTGCCGTGCATAATTTCACTAACTTTTATCATGTCGCCTCTTGCTCTAACCCTAACCCTAACCCTAAAAACGTTCCTTGCCAACAAAGGTCCGTATGGTAAAAACTGTGGTTTTCCCAGTAGTGATGTATGGAAGTGAGAGCTGGACCATAAAGAAGGCTGATTGCCGAAAAAATTGATGCTTTTGAATTATGGTGCTGGAAGAGACTCTTGAGAGTCCCATGGACTGCAAGAAGATCAAACCTCTCCACTCTTAAGGAAATCAGCCCTGAGTGCTCACCGGAAGGACAGATCCTGAAGCTGAGGCTCCAATATTTTGGCCACCTCATGAGAAGAGAAGACTCCCTGGAAAAGACCCTGATGTTGGGAAAGATGGAGGGCACAAGGAGAAGGGGACGACAGAGGACGAGATGGTTGGACAGTGTTCTTGAAGCTACCAGCATGAGTTTGACCAAACTGCAGGAAGCAGTGGAAGACAGGAGTGCCTGGTATGCTCTGGTCCATGGGGTCACAAAGAGTCGGACACAACTAAACGATTAAACAACAACAACAACAAAAACCGTTCCACTGCTTTGCAAGGAGAGGTAGCTGCGGGCTACCTCCATTAGCAACATTTGGGGCAGGGCGAGAGATTAGCCCCACGATGTAAAATACAGACCAAAAGAGTAACCCTGCTGGGTTGGCCGAAACTTCCAGTCAATCCAGCATTCCTGTTTCCCAAAATGCTTTCGGGAATCACTGAAGCAGGACCTGAAAACAACAGCCCTGCCCTGGCTACCTTTCCCACTCCCCACCACTGGTGCATATGGAGGTTTAAAGGTAGACTGCCTCTAAACTTGGAAGCTTCATTGCAGTAGCCTAGCTTCAAAGTGCACCAAGAGACCATTATTAGCCTGACTAGTTCTTCCTAGCCATCCCTTTCAAAGTGATGTAAATCAAGGCGGTGGTGGTGTTTCACCCGCAACTGCATACAACTAACCGTGCCCTATACTAACATGATGGGATGCGGGTGGCGCTGTGGGTTAAACCACAGAGCCTAGGGCTTGCTGATCAGAAGGTTGGCGGTTCGAATCCTTGCGAGGATGTGAGCTCCTGTTGCTTGGTTCCTGCTCCTGCCAACCTAGCAGTCCAAAAGCACATCAAAGTGCAAGTAGATAAATAGGTACCTCTCCGGCAGGAAGGTAAACGGTGTTTCCGTGCGCTGCTCTGGTTCGCCAGAAGCGGCTTAGTCATGCTGGCCACATGACCCGGAAGCTCTACGCCAGCTCCCTCAGCCAATAAAATGAGATGAGCGCCGCAACCCCAGAGTCGGCCACGGCTGGACCTAATGGCCAGGGGTCCCTTTACCTTTATACTAACATAACACAACAGAAAGGTGATATATACCAGCTCTCTAACACGGGGTGCTTTGATGCCAATCTCTTGGGGTTCGGTTCAGTTAAATGCCAGGAGGACTGGGGGGGCGTCTTTAAAAGAAAAATGTACTTTTTCTGCTCCCCCAATCGAGCCATTCTTTTAAGTACTACCCAGAGCCTCTTAACGGGTCTGCTCTAGGAAAGGAATTTGGGGACCCCCCTCTGCAAAAGGACACACACACCCCAAACACAGCCAGGCGCATTAGCATCCTAAGAGGGAAGGGGGGATGTTTGTAAACCGGCTAAGCCCAGGGTCTAAACGTGCCTGGGAGCTTCCCTGAGCCAAGCCGAGCTTCTCCCCCCTATTCCCAGCCCCCCACCCCAGCTTTTCGCCCTCACCACGGGGTTGCCATGAGCCATCTCTCCTCGCCCTCTCGCAGCTCGGCGGCCACCGCCTAACGCCCGTCCGCGCGCGCCCCCTGTCGGTTCCCGAGCCAACTGCCGAGCAGCCGGTCCCTTTCGCCCCTCCGCCGGCTGCCGGCGCTCTGGGAGGGAGGTGTCAATTAGAGGGGAGGTTTCGCTGGAAATGAACGGTTGGTGGGCTGGGACAGGGCTGGACCTAGAAGCTTTCTATTTTTTTATATATATATATATAAAATAAAATGTTTGCTCAGTTTTGCATGCACACGACCACAAAACGTGTGTTCGTGGCATTTTTTAAAAAATTGGGTGGGGAGGGTTTTTAAAAGGGAAAATTAAAGGGAAATAACCGAAGGCGTGTGATTATAATTTGCATTCATCTCTGGAATACCTTTAACACCGGTGCATTCTCCTCATACCTCAGTGCATAGAGTTGGAAAGGGAAAGGTAAGGGGACCCCTGACCATTAGGTCCAGTCGTGACCGACTCTGGGGTTGCGGCGCTCATCTCGCTTTATTGGCCGAGGCAGCCGGTGTACAGCTTCCAGGTCATGTGGCCAGCATGACTAAGCCGTTTCTGGCAAACCAAGCAGCGCACAGAAACGCCGTTTACCTTCCCGCCGGAGCGGTACCTATTTATCTACTTGCACTTTGACGTGCTTTCAAACTGCTAGGTTGGCAGGAGCTGGGACTGAGCAACGGGAGCTCACCCCGTCGCGGGGATTCGAACCACCAACCTTCTGATCGGCAAGCCCTAGGCTCTGTGGTTTAACCCACAGCACCACCCGCGTCCCGCATAGAGTTGGAAGGGAACCCCAATTGTGGAATCTCAACGAAAGCATCCATGGCATAACTTTCTTGTTCAGTGTCCCATCCTCAGCTGTGGGACTTTGAGAGCAGGTGAGGGGCTGCCAGAGCTCACCGGCGTCCTCTGGTGGCGCCTGACCTAGCTGGGTCAGTAGAGCCTGAGACTCTTCATCTCAGGGTTGTGGGTTCAAGTTCCATGTTGAACAAACGATTCCTGCAGGGGGTTGGACTAGATGACCCGGGGGTCACTTCCAGCTCTAGAATTCTATGATTCTGTGACAGCCTTTAATAATAATAACAGTAATAATAATAATAATAATTTATTATTTATACCCCACCCATCTGGCTGGGTTTCCCCAGCCTCTCTGGGCGGCTCCCAACAGAATAATAATAATAATAATAATAATAATAATAAACCGATAAAAGATCAAACATTAAAAACTTCCCTAGTAAGCCACTAGCCATACCACCAGGCACCAACCAGGCAATGACTCCTGAGGAGACCACCTTTGGGCATTGTCTGGGGACTCCAACTGGGGGACAAAAAATCCAGGAGGCTCTCCATTGGTGGCTTGGTAGCAAAGAAGGAACCCAGCTGCCATGGCAGAATTGTTATTATTCTTTATTAAATTTGTATGCTTCCTTATCCCCGCAGGTCTCAGGGCGGCTCACAGGATAAAATCACAATATACAAACACAAAACATACAATCAAAATAAAACAAAAACAACCCAACAATCCTTCCCCCCAACACTTTTTAACAGGGCATTGGATGTCGATCTACCAAAGGCCTGGTTAAAGAGGAACGTTTTCGCCGGGCGCCTAAAGGTGTATAAGGAAGGTGCCAGGCAAGCCTCCCTAGGGAGAGCATTCCACAAATGGGGAGCCACTGAAGAAAAGGCCTGATCTCCTCTTGCTATCCTCCAGGCCTCTCTTGGAGGAGGTACACAAAGAAGGGCCTCAGAAGATGATTTCAGGGTCTGGGTAGGTTCATATGGAAAGAGGCGGTCCTTGAAGACGAGGAGGAAATAAAAAGTCAAAGAGAGGCCCCATTGAGACAGGGAACAGGCTGGATGGTGTTGTCTTAAGACCCACAGGGCATGGTGGAAGAGGAAATCTGAGGCAACTGTGGGAGGAACTGACCATCCCTAGGACTTACTCCTGAGGAGACCAGACTGGAAATGGGATGCTAGCACACTGGGAAGAAAGAGCTGAGCTGAAGCACACACACCCCCCCCCCCGGGAAGGAGAAGTTTGTTGAAAGACCTGGTATTGGGAGGAATCTGGGCCTGAGGTGAAAGCGGATATTGTGAGGCAGCTGTTCTGGAGTAACACCTGGTGTACAGATCAGTTGTGAGCTGGTGGTATCTTTGGCAACCCCTCTGCCACATGGAACATGCCTTCTTGGACATCCCTTGCCCAGGGATGCAAAACACAGCACTAATGCAGATGAATGTTAGAGTCAAGCTCCAGGAAAGCTTTATTGGGACGGAGAAATATAGCTCAGAACTGCCTCCAATAATTGGCAACAGCTCTCCAGGATTTAAGAAAGGGGTCTCTCCTTCCTGGAAATGCCGGGGCTGAACATCTGCACGCAAGGCACTCTGCCCCCAGAGTGACAGCCCTTCCCCAAATGTGTTTCCTGCACCTTCCGCATAAAATGCTCTCTGTATGGCTTAGCAAGGCATATAAAAACAATATAATTAGTCAATAAAAAGCAGCCAACAACAGGCAGATAAAACCAAGTCACTCAATAATAAATAAGACAGAGCTAAAAACTCACACGGCGAGTTTAAAAGGTCTAGGAAATTGCAGAAAGATCTTAAAGGCACAGGAGAATTAAAGTTCTTGCCAGGCTGCGAAGAAAAGATCGCCTGTTAATTACTGCAGGCCAGACTGCCTGTTGCTACATGGGCTGTTTCATAAAGTTGGCAATGCCAGCTTCAGCCAGTTCTGAATCCAGGCTGTTGAAGAGGATTATGAACAAGGCGGGGAGGGCTGAATCACCTAGATACAGTGATGATGTTCATTTTTCGGGCCCTGCATATAGACAAATAGCTCACTGTCAGAACTGGGTTGTGTGCAGATTTGAGAGGGGAAGCATACATGGAATTCTGAACAAAAAAATGAGGAAGGACACACAGGTCAGCCAGCAGACAGTTCGTTTCTTCTCCAACTACCTCTGCACCAGTTCCAAGTTCTCATTCATCTCCGATCACCTAGAAAAGGTAAAGTTGGCTGAGAGGTTGTGTGTATGTTTGAAACAAATGTCCGCAATGCCTGTGAAAATAATGCCAGCAGCAATTGGGCTGCCTTTACGGCAAATATTGTTTGGAAAGTCATGTTGTGATGGGCTTTGCCTATAAAGCACACAATCGGAGCTTCTCATATATATCTGATGCAGGGCCTTCTCAGCACTGGCCCCTCAGTTGTGGAATTCCCTCCTTAAGGAAGTACATCGTTCCCCTCGCTGGTGGCATTTCACAATCAACTCTAAATACATAGTTGCTCACCCAGCCATTGTAATGTCAGTTTTGAAGTTAGGCTCTGTTGCATGTAGGTAAATTTTAATGTAATGTTTGGACCTAACTGTGTTGTAATGGTGTGTGCAGCACCAGGACCTTCCTAAGACATTTTGTCACCTGAGGAGAACCACGAAATGGCACGACCCTCCCTGCCAGCAAAGAAGGGGTGTGTGAAATTCAAGAACATCAGGGACGATGGGAGGAATAAAGATCTACATTGGGTTCTGCTGCCTGTGTGGATCTTGCCACCTGAGGCGGTCACCTCACCTTGCCTCATGGGTGGGCCAGCTCTGGGCTCCTGACTCGGAGGAAGGGTGTCACCAAAACAAAATGAATTCTCATTATTATCTGGACAGGTCAATGTGGAAAACAGGATGCTGGAGTAAATAGCCCTTTTGTCTGATTCAGTGGGGCTCTTGGTGCATTCGCAGTAGGGAGTGAAATATATTTGCGCAAAGCTCGCGTGCTTTCAAGGCTCATTACTGAGAAGCAATCAAGTTAAAAATAATAATAGAAAGATGTTTGGCTCTTCACATGGCATATCCCAATAGCACGAGTGCGAATCGATCCAGCTCCTTCTTGCAACCGTAGGTGCGACAGCGCCATCTGCCTGCTACAGTGGGCAGCGCGCATCTTCTGCGCAAAGCCCCAAAGCCCGTGTTGAGTTGTTGATTTAAGCTGAGTTACGCATCCTTTTAAAAAGAAGGGATTTTAATGAAAACTCTGACAGTCCCATAATTACAGAGCCGGGCTAACACCTCCACGTACCAGAAAGGCAGCAGCTTCCATAATAATATGGTAAACCGGAGCCTCACAAATGAGACAAAGAGCAAAGGCAATTTTCTCCTAAAGCAGTTCTGCATCCCAACCAAATATGCTTAATGGCACTGTCAACACTCCGGGTTCGATGGCGCCGGCTCGTTCAGCCGTGCACGTCCTTCCCCCATCAGCGCCAGGCAGTTTTGCATGCAGAGCTATTGAAACCCAATTGAAGAGCTCGGGGGATCGTTAGAAGGCTCTCTCCGGGAGCCATCTGGGAAGGCGCACGCGGCCACCAAGATGCGCTTCTCCTCCAAATGGGCGCCTCGTGCCCTATGAAAACGTAATGCAATTGCGAGGAACCCCAGCCTCTGGGATCCGACAAAGCCCCCCAAATGCAGCAAACGGTGTTTTGGCAGAAAGCGTGCCGAGGAGACGACTGGCTTGCTTTTACAAGCTCACAGAAGCCTACAGTATCCAATGCACCTTGGGGAGCTAGGGAGTCAAATATGCAACAGCAGTACAGTTCCAGGCACTTCTGGGTGATGCTGGTGTTTTTATTGTATTCAGTTATGTACGTTGCTTAGGGAAGAGTGCAATTAAGCGTTCTGTGAAACTGTCAGAATCTTCTAAATATGTCCGAGGGTCAAGGGCCTGGTCGCTGCATCCTTTAGGAGCCTAGCAGCACCCCTGGGTGGAGCTCTGAGGATTGTTCCGAATCTCAGTGGCTTTCTCAGTACATAACATCAATACAGTGGTACTTCGGGTTACATACGCTTCAGGTTACATACGCTTCAGGTTACAGACTCCACTAACCCAGAAATAGTGCTTCAGGTTAATAACTTTGCATCAGGATGAGAACAGAAATCGTGCAGCGGCGACACTGCAGCAGCGGGAGGCCCCATTAGCTAAAGTGGTTCTTCAGGTTAAGAACAGTTTCAGGTTAAGAACAGACCTCCGGAACGAATTAAGTACGTAACCAGAGGTACCACTGTACTTGGTATCCTTCTGGGCTGCAGTGAGACCATGGCTGCTTCCGGATGACCTGTTTCTTGAGCATTGATCCTGATGTGGTCCTAATCTTCCTTCAAATAACCCACACCATATATTTAAAGCACAGGGCATCTACCAAACCATCCTGGGAACTGCAGTTTACAGAGCTGCAGTTGACAGCATGCTTAACCAGAGGTGAAGCTGCATGCTCCGGCACCGGGGGCAGAGAGCAGGTGTGGTGGGGGCACGGCTGGTGTGCGCCCCGGGGTGTGGCACGTCGCCCACGGGGGCGTGGCATGCATCCCGGGGGCATGTAGCAGTGCCCGCGGGGGCGTGGTGCCCGGTGCAGTGGGGGTGCACAGCACATGTCCGGGCGGTGGCCATGATGGTACCCCCCTCTTCGATGGTGATGGGGGCGGTGCGCCCCCCCATTCCTCTGCCTGGGTTCCCAAGGGTTCTTTGGCAGAAGTGATGTTCTTTGCATGTGTATTAACTGTGCACTAACTGTACAGGAGCATTAACTCTACAAGGGACCAGGCTCACTTCAAATGACTGCCTCAGAGAGAAGAACCACACCTTTTTCCAGCAAGGAGGGCATCTAGGAGAACCATGTATTCATGGCATGAGATTCGCAGGGAGGAATTCCCTTCCCTCTGCAACAGAGCTGCCAATAAACAAGTCGACCGTTTTGCCCAGTCTTGCAGGAATTTCTGCCTTACCTGATGAAGACCCAGCATCCTGGCTCAGGCCGTATCCAGCACTCCATGCATCAGCATTGCTGACTACATGGCTGAAGTGGGTCCCACCATAACCAGTAATCTACCCATCAACGGTGAGCTGGACAAGCATATTGGCAAGGCAGCTACCACAGTGGCCCACCCCTGCAAAAAAAAGGCGTGGGAGAATGTGATGCTAAGGACCAATCCCAAGATAAAGGTCTACCAGGCTTGCATGTTGAGTATGCTGCTTTATTGAAATGAGTCACTGGCAACTTACAACCACCAGGAGCAACCCCTCAACGCCTTCTCCATGTGCTGCATCAGGGAGATTTTGGGCATCAGGACAGTCTCAAAGGTGTGCTCTCCCAAACCCACATTCCCAGCATGTTCACACTGCTTTCTCAGTGACATCTACACTGGCTTTGTTGTGTCCACAGAATGGAAGATGGCAAGAACCCCAAGGTTGTGCATTGCAAAGATGTCTGCAAACCTGGTGCCTGGAGATAGATAGGTTGTACATCCATAGCAGTGACCAGAGAAGGAATAACTGCTGGGAAGAGCGCAGAGAGAATAAACGCCATGGTGCATCTGCAGCAGCATAACTGAATAGATGCCTGGCTGGCTGGCTGACTGACCAAACCCAAAGGGTGCTCATCAATGGTTCCTCTTCATCCTGGAGAAGAGTGAATAGTGGGGTGCCACAGGGTTCTGTCTTGGGCCCGGTCTTATTCAACATCTTTATCAACGACTTGGATGATGGACTCAAGGGCATCCTGATCAAATTTGCAGATGACACCAAACTGGGAGGGGTGGCTAACACCCCAGAGGACAGGAACACACTTCAAAACGACCTTGACAGATTAGAGAACTGGGCCAAAACAAACAAGATGAATTTTAGCAGGGAGAAATGTAAAGTATTGCACTTGGGCAAAATAAATAAGAGGCACAAATACAAGATGGGTGACACCTGGCTTGAGAGCAGTACATGTGAAAAGGATCTAGGAGTCTTGGTTGACCACAAACTTGACATGAGCCAACAGTCTGACGCAGCAGCTAAAAAAGCCAATGCAATTCTGGGCTGCATCAATAGGAGTATAGCATCTAGATCAAGGGAAGTAATAGTGCCACTGTATTCTGCTCTGGTCAGACCTCACCTGGAGTACTGTGTCCAGTTCTGGGCACCACAGTTCAAGAAGGACACTGACAAACTGGAACGTGTCCAGAGGAGGGCAACCAAAATGGTCAAAGGCCTGGAAACGATGCCTTATGAGGAACGGCTAAGGGAGCTGGGTATGTTTACCCTGGAGAAGAGGAGGTTAAGGGGTGATATGATAGCCATGTTCAAATATATAAAAGGATGTCACATAGAGGAGGGAGAAAGGTTGTTTTCTGCTGCTCCAGAGAAGCGGACACGGAGCAATGGATCCAAATTACAAGAAAGAAGATTCCACCTAAACATTAGGAAGAACTTCCTGACAGTAAGAGCTGTTTGACAGTGGAATTTGCTGCCAAGGAGTGTGGTGGAGTCTCCTTCTTTGGAGGTCTTTAAGCAGAGGCTTGACAACCATATGTCAGGAGTGCTCTGATGGTGTTTCCTGCTTGGCAGGGGGTTGGACTCGATGGCCCTTGTGGTCTCTTCCAACTCTATGATTCTATGATTCTATGATCTGCTCCGGCTGCAACAAAACATGTCTCTCCTGTATCGGTCTCTACAGCCACAGCAGGTGTTGTAACTCTCCAACAGTTTGACATCACCTGCAAAGGCTCAGTCCTCCATTGTCTCCCGAGACAGATAGACACCAACAACTGTTATGATGTGAAGGTGACTAGTAAAAGCATGGCAAAGCCAGTGATCAGGCAGCGGTTTGTGCTAACTCATTTCATCATAAGCAATTTTTAAATTGTCCTTTACGTAACCATGAGGATGAACTTAAAATGGAAGGGGCATGCTTTCGACATTTACGATCTACAAGAACTGCTCACTTTTAATTATTTATACTTTTCACTCGGCTTGATAGCTAATGATGATTTATATTTAACACCAGATTTTTCTAAAAAAGATTTAGCTGCTTCTAAGAGCTGTGATCTGGGGTTTTTTTCTTGGCTTTTAATAAAAGACCCATTCATGATAGCTAACTAATGCCCTCTTCTGTTTTAAGCAAGTATTGCTCAAAAAGCACAATTTTTTTTACTAACATCGTTTTTCATTTAATCCTTACAGGGAGCCTGGCCTATATATTCCAAGGGGTGAGCTACATTTTGGCAAATCACGCACCAGTCTGGAGGCCCTGGATACTAGCTCTGTACTGGAAAGCGAACAAAATTTGGAGAGTGAGAAAGGTGGATGGGCTCAAGGGGCTTCCTTGCCCAACGTTTTCCCCAGCAAAAGTCTAGATCTCCAGGCCCACATAAACTGCAAGGAGTAAATAATCACAAAGGCATATAATCCCACCCCAATCTCTTTGCAAATGTAGGGTTGCCATATTTCAAAAAGTGAAAACAAAGGGGTTTTTGTTTTGTTTTGTTTTTTTGGCAAAAGTTGTCAAGTTTTTTTCAGCAAAATCTCAAAAAAGAAGAAGTTTTTGAGCTATTTTTAAGGGAAATTGCCAAAAACAGCACTGTCAACAAGGTTTGCTATACATTCGGATTTCCCCAGGCATTTTGGCGATTTCCGCCCAGACACTGTTTCCAACAGCCAAATCCTGACTTTCTACCACTTTGCAAAAGAGATGTGGCAACAACATCCCCAGTCTCATCCTTATTCAGTTTTCTGCCAAATGATTGCTTCCGTGTGCCCAAAGTCTAAACAAAAATGCTGCTTGCCATTTCCGGGCAGATTAATTCATACTCTGGTCAATGACCGAAATAAATTGATTGATTCATTCATTCTTTCACATACATTCACTAATTTGCTGTTTCTCTAGTACAATAAACCCCAGGCATGTTATAACAGATTAAGCACATAAAAGAGTGCAGACCAGTGGTCCCTGGGAAGGACATCCCAAGGGCTGTGTGGTGCTACAGGCCTTTTTCTGAGATAGTTCAGTTGGTAGGACATGAGATTCTTAATCTCAGAGTCTCAGAGTCATGGGTTCAAGTGCCACATGGGAGGGAAGATTCCTGCATTGCAGGAGCTGGAACGAGATGACCCACATGGTACCTTCCAACTCTATGATTCTATGACCTTCATTGTGAAGGTCCTCCCTTTGTTGGTGATAGGACAGCCCCTAGCTACAGATGCCCACCAGAAGTGCAAGAGCTAAAAGGGGGGGAGAGATATGGGGTGATTCCAAATCCATAGCTCCCGGTACATCTTTAAAGCCCTAAATGGCCTCGGTCCAGTATAGCTGAAGGAGAATCTCGACCCCCATCGTTCTACCTGGACACTGAGGTCTAGCACCAAGGGCCTTCTGGCGGTTCCCTCACTGCAAGAAGCCAAGTTACAGGGAACCAAGCAGAGGGCCTTCTCAGCAGTGGTGCCCACCCTGTGGAACTCCCTCCCACCAGATGTCAAAGAGAACAACTACCAGACTTTTAGAAGACATCTGAAGGCAGCCCTGTTTAGGGAAGCTTTTAATGTTTGATGCATTACTGTATTTTGTTGGAAGCCGCCCAGAGTGGCTGGGGAAAGCCCAGCCAAATGGGCGGGGTATAAATAATAAATAATATATTATTATTATTATTATTATTATTATTATTATTATTATTATTCCTTTCCCAGACAGGCACAATGGTATTTCTTCTATGGTTGGCAGCAGAACCCGCCCAAGCCATTGTCCTGCCCGAAGCAAAGGACACGATGACCACTCCCTGAATCCATCTACAAAAGACCACCAGAATGGTGGTTGAATCTTGCTTGGCAATGGGACAGTGTGTCCTCCGCTGTGCTTGGGGACCACAGACTAGTTCAGGGAACTCAGGGCAGAGGAGGTAGTGGTGCACACAGCTCTGTCCGCTCCCACCTCTCAGAATCTGCCGTCTGATCCCTTTGCCTAATAGTAGGGCCGGTCCTGATTGGAAAGAAAAGGAGGGGAATTCTAAACAGAAAAATGGGGAATCAAAAGGGGAACAGAGAGCCACCACACTAGGCCTGTCAGGGCTGGGGAAATGTTGGCTGCTTCACCATAGACAATCTCCTTCCTAGCCCAACCTCTACCAGATTGCTCTGTCCAACAGCACAGCAAACAAAGAGAGCCTCAGAAAAAAACACAGACACCTTTGTGACTGTGACAAGGAGTGCCCTTTTCAGCTAGTATTCATCTCCTTGTTTCCCACCCCAGCCTGCCTCACTAAGGAGCCCAGGGCAGCAAAAAGCTAAGCAGCAAAACAATGCAATTTAAACATTTTCCGTTTTATGGTTGCAACTGTTTCAGTGGTCTTATTTATCATTGTAGCCCACCATGAGACCTTGTGGGGAAGGGCAGGTATGAAATGTAATAAAATAAATAATTTTTTTTAAAAGTAAAAAAGATTAAAAAACATAAAGCGTTTCTAAAACCAGTTATGGCTGATTCGTCAGCTATTACTGTTTCTGGAATACAACAGCCAAAACACTGTCAGAGGCAGATTTAAGGCAACATGACTGGTTCCCCTGCTCAGGGTGCCAAGGCAAGAGGGCATCTTCCTGCCTCCTTCCCAAAGCCTAGTTAGCGCATGCCCCGTTCTGGGAAGGACAGGAGGGATTTTTCCTTTTTCCTTTCTCCTTCTGTGTTGGAACTCCTATCTGGAGACTTCCCTGGCCCATGTTGGACCAGTCAGGATAGTTAGCCTTGGTGAATACTTGACGTTTTTATCCCCCCAAAAATCTTTGATTGAGTTTCCACTGCATTTTAATGTTTTAATGTTGTATTTTAATCTTGTTCTTTAAGCTGTATTTCAATCAATTGTTTTTATATTTGGTGTTAGCCGCCCTGAGACCCTTCTTGGCTGGGGAGGGCGGGGTATAAATAAATTATTATTATTATTATTATTATTATTATTATTATTATTATTATGTTGGGAGGCATCAAATTTTGGCCTCGCACAGGGTGCCATATTACCAAGGCCGCAGTTACCCATGGTCTGGCAACTTCCAAGCTAGAAATGTCCTCTTCTTGGGACTTCCTTTGAAGACTGCAAAATGTGGCTACCAGAACCCTGAATGCACCAACCACCCATTCCCACCACCCTTCTGAGTAATACCCCTCCCCACCTTCTCACTATATAGAAGGGTCTGGAAACTTCTGTTTCAGTGTATCTGAAGAAGTGTGCATGCACACGAAAGCTCATACCAAGAACTGACTTAGTTGGTCTTTAAGGTGCTACTGGAAGGAATTTTTTTTTGTTTTGACTATGGCAGACCAACACGGCTACCTATCTGTAACCTGAATGCACCAGTGAGACGTAATCACATAAGATCACAGTTAAAGGGGTTCCATTGGTTATCTATAATTGAGTGGGCAAAATTCAAGGCCCTGGCTTTAACGTATGAAGTTCCAAACAACTTGGAGCCCAAATATCTGAAAGTGTGCATCCTGCTCCATCAGTCTACCTGTGTATTAAAATTGATAGTAGAGGCTCTTGTTGTAGTCCTGCCATTGAAGCAAGCTCACGACATGGTCACCTGAGGCAGGGTCTTCCCAGTGGTGGCACCTCACCTGTAGAAATCACTTGCACGGGGTGCCATAGTTCACCAGGACTCCTCTCATAGTTCAACAAGCGTGGATCCAGCAGCAGCAGCCAGTTGTGCCTCTTGGCATAGCCTCTCCCAGCCAGGATGCATAGAGTCCTGCTGCACATCCTCATTGTTCTCAAAACACCTTGCAAAAAAAATATCTGTGTAAAAGGACAGGGGTTGTTTTTTTCCTGTGCAACACCATGTCCAGTAGGGGCTTTTGTCTTGCAGATGGATTTTGCAAGACCACCATCTCCCTCTGCCCTTTTGTCTGGCAAAAAAATCCAAGCTCAGGCTGTCAGCTGTGATTAACCCCCAGCACCCAAGAATCTAGAGGGGGAAATCTGACACCCAGGAATCTGTGGGATCCCTCTCCCCCCACTAACCCATAGCATTATTAATGGGTTATTCCTCTGTTGTGGATGGCTCTGGGAAGAAGGACAGGATATAAATTGCAATTATAAATAAAACAAATCTCGAGGTGTGCTGAGAGGTCTGTTTTTGCCCTATTCAGCTGATTTAATGTAGTTCAACCATTAGTTCCCATGGAAACACATCATCGCAGCATCCCAATGCTATTAACACTCGTTTCTTCAAGTCCAAAACTCTATCCAGGTAAGACAGACCAGAGTGATAATCCTTTCTGGAGAAATACGATAGTAAAACTCATTAAAGTATACATGGGTGGAGATGGTCCTTAAGATATCTCAGCCCAGGCCCATAATTTTTAGGGCCTTAACAGTTAAAATCAGCCATTTCAGCTGCGCCTGGGCACAAATTGGCAACAAATGAAGGTTGCACAGTATCAAACCAAAAGGTCTTGACCACTGAATAGTCTTGCAGCTCTATTATAAAGCAACTAAATTTTCTGGATGTTTTTCTTAGGCAGTACGGTGTGAAACCAGGGATGACTGCAGAAAAAACCTAGTTCCGGAAAGCAAACAGCTGGCAAGGAGGATGATTAAGGGAATAAAGTTTTAGTGTATGCTAGTATGACCTCCTCACTGCCTTGCCTTTCCCACCTGACCTGAAAGGGCAGGACCCTGACTGACTTCCGCTGCAGACTCTTGGGCTGGGGTATTGCTCAGGGGTGCTGTTGCTGTTACTGATATTGATTTTTTTGTATGTGGAAATTGTTCAATTTGGTTGTGTATTTTTAATGATTTTTGTTACGTTGCAATTATGTATGTTTTCATGCTGAAAGAATCTCCAGAGCTCCTAAGTGGTGATTGGACGAAATTGCAATTTCTCCCACTCGCTGTCACTCACCCCTCCTTGAGGATTTCTCGATCCCACAGCAGAGTGCAACCCTTCCAGAGCATCTGGAAGTTTTCCCCAATGTTACCTCTGTTCTTCAAAGATAATTTGATAGTCTATTTATAATCACCACTTAATTACATCTGTCGACAGCGTCCCAACAGATGCGGCTGACCTGCTACGATGCCTCCCCAGAAGCCACTGCCTCTGGCAGCATTTCTGTTGGAACGAATAGAATGTCATAGTCTCAAGACAGCAGGGTGGCATGGTCACAAGACTGTGATGTGGGATTAGTGACACTTGTGTGAGCACCCACAATGTACCTTTGCCAACAGTAATGCCAGGGCTAAGGATGTAGGAGCAGAGGAGAGAGAAGAAACTCCACCCCCCTCTTCTGGCAATTAAATGTGTCTGCCAGTCTCTTTCATTTGTGCCCACTGCCAATGATTAAATGAGTCCAAACCACTCAGCCATGAAGCTTGCTGGGTGACCTTGGGCCAAGCACCCACTCTCAGTCTCACCTACCTCACAGGGTTGTTGTGAGGATAAAATGCAGAGAACTATGACTGCCACATTAAACTCCCTCGCATTGACTGCAGCTCAGCATTCGGAGCGGATAGATACTATTATATCCATAAGGATGTTCAAATATCAGTTGCACGTATCCAGCACGGCCAGCATCCACACAACTATAGCTTTAGTTAATTTCTTATTTATTTCAGTCTGCAAATCTTTCTTTTTTTCCTTTCTGCAGTCCTGAGTTTACATACTGAAGCTTGTCAGTGTCATACTGTATGCAGTGCAACAATAAACCGGAACAGAAAGATTATAGTCTTTATATATCTAGGGCTGAATGAAAACATGCAATCATGCAATTGCAGATGTCAATGGCAGGCATTCATTGTGCCAGCTTTGTCAATCAGCAGACAGCAAGTGTTTAGCAATCATTGCATCAACAAATAGCGGTGAATTAGATTTTGATAAACCCAGATTACTGGAAAGTCTGCTTCTGGAAGCTCAAATGTGGAGTCTGAATTTCAGATGAGGCTGAAGATACTTTCTCGTTCCTTCTTGCTCCAGAGGTGCAGATACAGGAGGGATGTTGCTTCCTTTAGCTCCTATCTCAGGCTGTATGTTTGAGTCCCTTCCTGGATCCAGCAAGGGCAGTAATGGCCCCCAAGTATGGGTCATTAAGATAACAAAGGAAGTGGCTCTGCAACAGGGGAAAAAATGGGTGCTCCTCCTCCCTCACCTGGCTGTTGGTGAGAAGGACAAGGGTCAGATGTGTGAGCTAGAAGCAGGTTGTAGGTGGGGCAGCTGAGAGAGCCATGCCCGATTTCTGCTGGAATCCAAGGCTGTGCAACAGCCTCAGTACCCGAGCTGCATTACCCAAAGGCCTTGCTCATTCTTCCCTTTGTAACACTGCAGCACAATGCCTTTTCACACACATTTATCAGAACAATTCATCATCATCATCATCATCATCATCATTATTATTATTATTATTATTATTATTATTATTATTATTATTACCCGACCCATCTGGCTGGGCTTCCCCAGCCACTCTGGGCAGCTTCCTAAAAAATTTTAAAATACTGTAATACATCAAACATTAAAAGCTTCCCTAAACATGGTTTTATGTGAGGCGTAAGACTCTGCATTCTAAGAATCCTAATGTTGTTTCTTATTATTTATATGACAGGTCTACTGATTTTTATTTTTCATATGCATTATGTTAGATAATATATTAATGCATTATGATCCCCCCATTTTTCCCCTTATGGTAGTGTGTGTGTGTGTGTGTGTGTGTGTGTGTGTGTACACACACTTACTGTAAGTCACTTGGAGACCTTTGGGCGACGAGACTGGCAAGCTTAATAAATGAAATGAAATGGAAAGGAAATCTCCACTTTCATCTAAAAAAGTAATAGTTCTCATGTTTCTAGGGCAGAGGTAGGGAACTTCAGGTCTGGGGCTAAATGTGGCCTCCAGACCTCGCCATCTGGCCCTCCATCTGCCTCTCCCCAGGCATCACCTCACTGTCAATGCTTTGCATCCTCAAGTGTTTGACAAGACTGGAATGTGTCGTGAATTCAAAGAATGGCTGTTGTTTGCCTGATTGGAGCCTAGATGATGATGATGATGATGATGATGATGATGATGATAAATTATTTCTTCCCCAGCCACTATGGGTGGGTTTCAACAGAACATTAAAAACAGAATAAAGTTTCAAACATTAAAAACTTCTCTAAAGACGGCTGCCTTCAGATGTCTTCTAAAAGTCGGATAGTTGTTTATTTCCTTGACATCTGATGGGAGGGCATTCCACAAGGTGGGTGCCACTACCGAGAAGGCCTCTGCCTGGTTCCCTGTAACCTCACTTCTCACAGTGAGGGAACCGCCAGAAGGCCCTCGGAGTTGGACCTCAGTGAGAGATGGGGGTGGAGACGCACCTTCAGGTATACTGGGCCGAGGCCGTTTAGGGCTTTAAAGGTCAGCACCAACACTTGAAATTGTGCTCGGAAACGTACTGGGAGCCATTGTAGGTCTATCAAGACCGGTGTTATATGGTCTCGGCAGCCACTCCCAGTCACCAGTCTAGCTGCCGCATTCTGGATGAGTTGCAGTTTCCAGTTCACCTTCAAAGGTAGCCCCACATAGAGCGCATTGCAGTAGTCCAAGTGGGAGATAACTAGAGCATGCACCACTCTGGCAAGACAGTCTGTGGGCAGGTACATGGAGGTACGCACTGCCTCACCAACCAACAAGTATGCAAAGCAACACAGTTGCACCACACTTCACAAGTGACGGTGTGCACAGTTCTCTTCAGCCAATGATTTAAAATGGAGAGTTAGACCTCTGGAATGCTGCGCTGGAGACAAGATCCATTTCCCTTTTCCAAAATGCATTTGCCACCCTTAGAAATCTGGAAAGGGTTATGTTTTTCTATACCAGTGTACAACAGAATCCTGTTGGAATAAATGGGGTTTGAGCTATCATATGAGCTTGAAAATGACAGCCTAAATGTGAAAGGCAAATTGGCTAGTATTTGAGCCTCAATATGACCTAAAGCAAGAACCAACATTTTTCCTCCTCTGAAACCCCCAAAAAACACACCATCCATCTATCTAACAAACAGCATATACCAGAGCTATTATCACCTAAAGGCTCTTTTGACATTTCAAGACAATTTACTAGTAAAATGAGATTAGAGAAGCTGTTGTATCTTCAAAATTAACTGTTGGGACAAAGCTACATAGAGAATTGAGACTGTAACTTAATATCCACTTCCATTGAACTGGAATTATAATATAAACTATGTTTTCCCAGATTAATAAAACTCAATTTATTCTAAATCATTTTCCCTTTGGGGCGAATTAGCTGAAGTGTTAAGGTCCATATTTAATATCTGCAGCAGGGACAAAATATTAAAGTGAGATGAAGTATGCTATTACAGCTTTATTCCAAAAAGACTTACACACAGCAAATATATCATCTAGAGCAATCGCAATAAAACAGAAATCCATCAATACAGATTAAAACAGAGACAGACACTTCTCTGGCTTCTAGAGTATACAAGAAAGGCCTCAAAAAGCAAAGGACAAAGATGATGTCTCCCACAAGGGGACAAATAGAACTGTCCTACAAGCCTAAAAGTCAGCATCTAAAAGGTTAAGGTGATTGTCAAAGCATTTACAGTTTCATATTTCCTTTAGACTTAGAAGTCTTCTGTGGCACACCCCTTAAGCAAACTCTAGCTCAGCTGGCAACGCAAAGGAACATCTCGCTTTCCACGTTCTTCTGGAGTCTCCTGGATCTTATAGCTTCTTTGACTAGCAATTCAGGACATGCTTTTGTTCCAGATCTAACATCTGTTCCTGTTGGAGATCCAAAATAATTCATAATAGTTGGCAATGTGTTAAAAATAACTCTGTTCTGTCCAAGATCCTGAAATGAAAACTTTGCCTCATCCTTTCAGGTCAAGAATTTTTATTACCCACAATGCCTCCCCCCCCCCCCATATGAGCCCAGGCAGAGTCCCCTTCCAAAGAATGAAAGGAAAAAACTTTCATTTACAGATTCAAACAGGAGAGGCCAAAAGAGCAGCACATATTAGCTATTTGAAACATGGTATGCCTTCCTGTGTGGAAGAATGTATGCAATAGATTTCAAAGAAATACTGAAAGCAATGAATTAAATTCCTGACATTAACTATTCTGAAAGCCAGTGTAGATTTGTAATTCAAAAGTAACATTTTTCATACACATATTCCTCTGTACAGGAATAATATAGTGGAATAATCCAAAAAGATGCCATTTATGAGCCACTGAAACTTTTATCTGCTCTGCCAAATGACACCCCTTTTCAATATACTTTAGGCTTGCATTATTTACCAATACTGGGAAGAGCAAGACATATGATTACATTCACAAAGTACCTACAAAAATATATATACAGTATGTCCACAACTTATGCACATTTAACTTGTTTGCATTCAGCTATGTGTTCATGACAAAAAATAAATAAAAAGGGAGTGGAAAGGTGGGGTTCCAGGAATCAGCCTGGACAGCTAAGTTGGTCAGAGCATGGTGCTGATAACGCCAATGTTGCAGGTTTGATCCCTGTATGGGACAGATGCTTATTCCTGCACTGCAGGAGGTTGGACTAGATGATCCTTGGGGTGCCTTCCAATTCTACGATTCTATAAAAAATGACTTTGGCAATCCCACCCCACACTGAACCCCATGTGTTTGGACTGTACACAATTTTGGCTTTAGGTGCAATCCCCGGAATATAACCCCCACATAAGTTGCAGGCTTACTGTAATACATAACTTAATTTGAAATTTATAATTTACCTTTCTGGACCACGGCAAGATATATATTTGATGTTAAGTCTAAATGCTTCATAGGCAACTGCCTTACAAGAGTTCATATCAAGTGCCACTAATTTTCAAGATACTGTGAACTGACTGTGTGCTTTAGCTTTTTAAAGGATAACATTGGTCAGTAAGCTAAGTTAGGAGCACAAACTTCAAATGGCATCTGGTCTTTCAACATGACAAACTGCAGAGAATATGCTGTAGTCCACTGCCTTGCAAATTCATTTGGAGACAATATATAAAGAACTTTCCCCCACAGTCCTAGCAGCACACCATACTCTTCAGTTCGATTCCTCACTACTGCATTTGACAACTGCCACATTTATTGGAATCTTCGCCATCAAGCCTTATCCATTTCTTCTCAATTTCAACCTGTAATATAAAAGCAAAAAGGTTGTATTTTTTTTACAAAGCAGTAACATTACTGAAGCTCTTGACACTATACCCAGTGAGCCAATAGCTAGCATTCTAATCCTATTAAAAATTAGATGACAATAATGAACCAGGACTTGTGTAACCAGCAATCACCTGCTAGTGTAGAAGCCATGTTTGTTTAAAGCATAAGAACACAAGAAATCCTGCAGCACTTTGTTGCAAATTAAAAGTTGCAGAGTGCATGAGGTTTATCAAAATCTACCTCATCAGATACATACCCCAAGTAGAAAACAAAATATAAGAACAAGAGGAAAAGTAAATACTATTATAAAATTATTGATTAAACTTACATCCTACCCTCTGTCCTAGGACCCCAGGTTACAATGCTATAAATATAAAACAATCAATACTGAAGCAGAAATTTAAAAACTAACAACATAATAAGTAAAACATATATCAATTTTCTGCAGTGCAGGTATCAATCTTCAGTAAACAGAATCCTACTCTGCATTTGAGTTGAAAGCTAACCCTACACGTTTCAGTTTTAAACTGCTTTTTCACTAGCTAAGTCTGTACGGTGTGAAACTATATTTCAGTTTCCTTACCCCCCTGTCCCAAAATAGGTTTATCTTTGCGTTTTACTGCAGTCCCTCAAAGCTGCCATGCTACAGTAGAACTGAAAACTTAAGTTTCTACAGGCTTAGTATCTCTAGGATTCAGTTCTTGAGCTATAGGTTTTTACAAGATATACCCTACTGACAGTTAGCTCGTGGCCCAGAATGCCTTTATTGTGCCTTCGTGACCATTTTAGCTGATGCTTTAATAAATAACTGGGTGATACCAAGCTTTTCCTTGCATAGCTGCCTGACTTGCTTTGTTGCCTTGATGTTCCAAAAGGCTAAAGAACAAAACAAGAGGACAAGAAGATTACCTGGCAGTTGTAACATGCTTTACGTATCACATGTTTCTGGGGTTGGATGTCACTCTCGATGCCCAATGATTTAACTTCAGTTCCGGAAGCGCATGCATCAGGCACAACAAACTGCACTGTGGCAAAGGGATACCAATCAGAGGGGATTTCCTGATCCGATCCAAGTTCTAGCTTGTAAGACAAACTGTGCGGATGATCTGGACCTTGAGAAAGGATGGAGGGAATGTCACAGGAATTTAGCCAAGACAAGTAGCTGAGAGAACAATCAAGTTAATGGAGGTTTTTGCTAAGCTGTGATTAAGCAGAGTAACCCAATGAAAGAGGAAAGTAGCTCAGCAGGTCACAAGTACCACCAATGCCTGGTTTAAAAAAAGGAGCATTTGCTCCCATTCAAAGCTGCTCTTTGTATCTCGGAAGGCTAGAAACACTTTTATAATTCGCCATCACAAACAGCTCAATATTACATGAAATTATTCACCATTTCAAGTATACTCTATCAGCAGTAATCCCCACCAAATACCTTCATTCTAACGCATAGTCCAGATGGGCTTTTGCCCCTTAATTTCCCCATCTGCAAGTTACTGTCAGAGTGTAGTCACTTGTACACCAATGTACCAATATGGTTTGACAATATGTTTGTCAATATGCCTTGTCAATATGGTTGATAAAGAAACAGAAGCTCAGGTTCAGGCACAGAACAGTTATACTTTATAGGTTGAATAGACCCATTTACCGTAAATTAAGGAAGTTAATTTAGCCAAGGACATTAATTTGAATGGGTCTACTCTGAGTATGACTAGCTTTGGCTACAACCTTAAGGCATCACCTTTCTCAGGGGCAACTATTTAGAAAACTACAGTTATTAAATCACACAGACTCTGTTTATTTTGTGAATGCCTCTATAGCAAAAAGCTCCCTGCAGAAGCAAGAAGGAAAAGAATTAAGTCAAGTACACTAAGTCCACAACTTATGCGAGGGTTATGTTCCGGAAATCACGCCTAAAGCCAAAATCACGTCAAAACATATTGGGTTCAATGGTGGGTGGGATTGCCAAAATCATTTTTCCCTGGACACCCGCCCTCTTTCCCCTTTTTTCCTCTGCTAAGTGCATAGATCTTAATTTGCTCAAGTTAAATGCGCATAAGCTGCGGGCTTATTGTACTGCATTAATGTGCAAACTTTGTTCATCTAAGAGCAACCCAAAAAACTTCACTGGGAGCTGTTTAAACCACCAAGAGGTTTTACTCATCACAAAGCTTTGCCAATGTAGGAAAATATTGGCCAGGATTTGACATCATCAAACAACAAGTGCTTCTACAATAAACCTCTAGCAGAGATTCAGAGGAGAAGCTCATGATTCAACTGAATCTGATGGAATTTACTTTAGAATGCATCTTAAGTATATGGATAATCATTAAAATTCCAAAATGGGTATGTTAAAATATGCAGTGAAGTATGTCTTTGGGTATCAGAAAGAGGTAGTAAACTGGGAATTTTATCTTCAGTGAAGGATATAGTACACACAAACATGTGTACTTCAACCTAAACTGATCCTTTTTGAAATAAAAAGCAGCTTCAAAGTAGAAGCAGTCTAGCATAGGAGTCTTATGGCAAGTGTGGGGAGGAGTTAGCCTCTCTCTTCCTGTCTCTGCATCCTCTCCCACAAACATCAACCAAGGAGATTTTAATGGAGGCATCTGCATACAATGTTTCACCCAATTTTTAAACACTATTTATATTTTTCCAGCACTTGATTAGGAATGTACATTTAGCCAAGTAATCAGGGCATCTTTTCTAATCAGGCAGAAAAGGAAAGATTTCTAATACAAAAACAGCAGGAGGCAGGCGCCAACTTAGAAGTAGTATTCCCTCTCCTCTCTTACACAGTAGGGACTGACTTAAAATGTTCAAATTCATACATATGCCATCTAAAAAAACAAAAAGTATGCAGAAAAATGTTTCTTACTCAAAATGCTAATGTATGCATATTTAATTATTCTAGTACTGTAATGCATAGAGTCAATCAACTAAAATTTTAAGGAGGCAACAGTCCTATTTTTTATGTACATAACACTTCACAATCTCTTATTACTACTTTATACAGTAGTTCACTTTTCCCACTTCAAAGACACTCTCCCAGCCTCACATTTTTTCATTTGCAATAGGAGGGAAATGCAACAGCACAATAAGAAGGTGGGGAATATCATTTAGGAAATTGTCCCTATAAATGCCAGGTAATGTTACGTAAGCAGAGTGTCCAACTGTTCAGGCAACCGTTGGAGTTCCATGGATTGTTACCTAATAATCATAACTGATATGGAAACAAACCAACCAGAAATCCCATAAAATAAACACTCAAAAGCTCATTTTGGCATTCCACATTGACAACTCACAGCATGTATTAGACCAGGGGTGGGATTTTTACTCTTAATTTTGTTTGCTTATGTTCTCCATTATATCAAATCCTTTAACAATTTACTATAAACTTGAAAAGAAGAACAGTGAGGCCATGCTGCCAAGAAAGCATTTCCTGGAACAAGGCAGATATATTACCAGCAGTTATTGGAAAATCCAATGTGAAAATAATCTAGGAACTAGACCCCATGTGATTTCATTTAAAAATGATTAAGAAAGATTGTGGTTAAGAGATCATTGTTACAATTTGGATCTGAAGTCACATTTCTCCCATAGTTTTGAGTTAAAGTCACATTTCTGCCATATTTACATCCTATCAACAATAGGAATAGCAAGCTGTCATTCTTTTCCTCATGCAAAGCTGTATTTGTTTTGGAATTGGAAACTTTATGCATTCTGGATGAATACCCATTCACACAACATTGGATCTCACTCATTTTCATTACTATAGATTCCAGACTGAACCCAGGGACTTGAAGACCTTGCTTGCAGACTCAATTTTCCTTTTGTCAAATTGAGGAAAATGTGTCACATAGGAGGATGCTAAAAGACTCCATGCCTCCATAAACACATACATTAATTGTGTAAGCTAAACATTTGAAGAGGGCTATGACATGACAACAGCATAGCAATGTTGGCTGTGGCCTCTCAAAAACTGCAAATGTCTTGATATAGACAAATGTCTATAACTGCAAATGTCTTGCTGTAGTCTGGAAACATGCATAT
Source organism: Podarcis gaigeae (assembly GCF_964106915.1). Classification (NCBI taxonomy): domain Eukaryota; kingdom Metazoa; phylum Chordata; class Lepidosauria; order Squamata; family Lacertidae; genus Podarcis; species Podarcis gaigeae. The sequence continues at coordinate 107,238,685 of NC_139680.1, read as the reverse complement.
GAGCTAGGCCTTATCTTATTTCCCTCGTTGACCTTTAGATTAAACAATAAGCAGACTTCACTTTCATAATTGATTACAATTGTTTCAAATTTAAAATCTTTTTCAATGCAGGGGAAATCCATTATTTATCTATCGCTAGCAACTCTTCCAAGTAACACTTTCACTTAACTTTGCTCTTATGCAATTTTAAAATCTACCCCACTAAAGTGACAAAGGGAAACTTAGTCCTTGTATTAGTTAAAGAGTTGTTTTAAAGTTATGATATTTTCATCTGTCTCATCCCCAGCATATTTAAAGATGCACAAATATACCTACATACATTCCTGGGAGAGATGAATCATCCTAATCACCAAAGGACACTAAGTGTCTGATACTTCATGCATAACATTTCTTTCCTCCAGAGAGCTAGCAAGTATGTATGTATGTGTGCGCCACCACATACAAAGTGGGTTTAAATCATATACCCCGGTGTACTCCTGAAATCAGATTGTTACAATGGCCAATGTACCTTTCACCTGACGGTTTCGGTTCCTTTATTTTGATGCAAACTCAAGTTACTCTTATTTATACCTTTATACCCTGAAAGGCTTGCCTACTGCAATATACAACATATAGGGCTGCACTCTATTATTGTGTTACTGAAGAATGTGACAGCCAACTCCCTAATGACTCTCAATGACTGGCTGGCTGGCAACCAAATGGAGCCATTCTATGCAGGCTTTTCCCATAGCCAAGGACCTGACTGTCATATGAACAGGCCTTCATAGCAGTATTTTTTAAATCATAATTATAGAAGAGTATTTTAAATTATTACTAAAGCTACATCATTTTAAAAGTTGTTTTTGTATGTTGAAAACACAAACCAACAGGACCATATATAATCTCAAACTGCTCCACACCTTCAATTTCAACTAAGACTGAAATACAGAACTTACTGCTGAGCAGGCATATACAGGATTATATCCTGTATTATATTAGATCACTTCCCCTATCACTGGGGGAAAGGTTATAGCATACTTGGCCATGATAAAAAGCTTGAGTGCTTGTGCTACACTAGATATTTATATAATGAAATATTAGTAGAACAGAAGTGTAACTGGAGGCCGTCTCTTGTCACTGTGGATATTCCAGCACTAACATGGACTGAATGCATTAGCTAGTCCACCAGCATAGCACTAGAGGATATTTCTTTCCAAAGTAGATCTAGTATGTCAGCTGCAATGGACTTAACAGAACTCAAGAATCTCAAGAAAAGGCTGGCAGTACAGCCATCTAACTGTTACAATACTGCTCTCTTTTGGTTGATAGAGGCTATGTCAGTAGATAGAGAGAAAAAGGATGATATTCTTTACAATGGGCACTCCAGACCACATATTTCCAAAATTCAGAACCAGGAATACCACAAAAAGTTCTATTTTGCATAAATATATCTCTTATTCTACCATGTTGTTCCTGTAGAAAGCTCAGACCAGAGACAAACACTGATTAGGCATACTTAAGCAGTGTTTGTCTCTGGTTTGAGCTTTCTAAAGGAACAACATAGAAGAATAAGAGATGCCAACAGAACTAATTATTCAAATTCATTTACAGTGGTACCTTGGTTGTCAAACGGCTTGGCTTCTGAACAAATCAGCTCCCGAACGCCGCAAACCCAGAAATGAGTGTTCCGGCTTGCGAACATTTTTCAGAAGCCAAACGTCCGACGTGGCTTGCGCAGCTTCCGATTGAGTGCAGGAAGCTCCTGCAGCCAATCAGAAGCCGTGCCTTGGTTTTTTAATTGTTCTGGGAGTCGAATGGACTCCTGGAACAGATTAAGTTTGACAACCAAGGTACCACTGTACTGGAAGAATTCATACTACAAAATGAGGTGTGGGGTTTCACTGCCATGTGTTGAACTTTGGCTCTTTCGGTTAACTATGCTGCATGACTATGCTTTTACTTAGCAAACATAATGCAAAAGCTCACAGAATACATTTTTTAAAAACACATGCTATTTTTAGTGTGTGGTACATACGAATATGAGTATGCAACATGAAAGCAAAAAAGGCTGTTGGGTGTTTCAATGTGTACCTCCTTCTTATCATTTTAGGGAGGTCTCTATTTTTAAATTTCTCAGTAAGTTGCAATATTTCTAAAAACAGCAATTAGACAAGCTATTATTACTTTCTCATTTTTGCTTTTAATGATCATACATATTTTACATTCTGTAACTTTTTATATTTGTTGTCTGTGGACCATAAGTAAATTATATTCTTATATCACCTTCAAAGTAATGCAAAAGATCAGCCGTAGACTGGCTTCTATGCACTGCAATTTCCAAGGACAACAGAATTTCTTCCTGCAATCTAACATGAAATTCTTTTTTTTTTACTTTTGCATACTTTTGAAGACGCAGAGATGCACTTCATACCTGGGAAGGTGATACCAAATTTATATGGATGTCCAAGATGGAAAGACACCAGTTCCAGAACAATTTAGAAATTCTTACCCCTACACACTTCCTTTTCCAATACATTGTAGTACACGCAGTGAATTTACAGAAGTTAATTGTAGCCACCTAGGGAGAGGGAGTTTGATTCCTGGATCTAATAAAGAAAAATCCCAGAATATGAAACAAAATAAACACTTTCAAATATGAAGGTGCCAAGACTTCTTAAACGGAATGTGAAAAGCAGGCCTAATTATCACTTGGCTTGAATCTAGCATCTATCAAAGCTGCTTTGTTAGGTTGGTGTGGTTAAAATATTCGGATTTCTAAAGCACAGGAATGTGTGCTATATCAAGAGTATCTTTCTTTTTCCCAGCTCAATAGCACACACAATTCACCATCTGCAGCCTTCATACCATACATTTTAATCAATTGGCCAGTAAAATCTCTGGAGTCATCATATTGTTAACCCACTATGAGAAAATGCAATTCCCTTTCAGCACAGCTTTATACCATTTTTAGAAAAAATCTTTATATAAAACAAATATTTACTTGAGTTTTTATCGGGAAGTCTGTCAATCTTCCACACAATAGCTCTATAGGCACTTTCATATTTGGCTGTTCCAATTGAGACCTGTATTACAGGATCAGATTCAATCTCAGTTAAAGAGCCAAGGCATGTTCTTCTGTTCATTTTTGCTTTCAGAGACTTCTGTCTTTGGAGGTTCATGGTCCAAAGAGTTTTAATCCACTGTGAGGGAATAGGAAAGTGTACCATAATACTTTCACAGGGTTTCATGGAATTTGAATGCACTGAAGTCAGAGCAGAAGAGGACATGTTTATGAAAGCTTGCAGTTCAACATAAGCTCCTTGTACTACCACCATGGCCTTGACAGAAAATGGAAGATCAGCTCCATTATACCATGTCCTGAAACGCATCAGTTCTAACCTACAGCCTTCTGTAGGTGTAAATTTAATTATCCTTGACTGCTCAAATTCTTGTTTTTTCACACATTGATGGAAGTGATAGTCAATTATTTCAATCCATTTTTTCGCATCCTTTTCAAAGTAGTGCTCATCTTTGCTCTGAAGCTCCAGATCATTCAGCGTCAAAAAGCACTCAGAGTTTCCATTCACAAAACTCAAGCAATAAATATGGGTGATGACAGCACTTTCAACTAGCTTCCCTTCTGCTTTAGTGATCCTCCCTGTAAAGTTGTCCACTATCTCCAGGATCATTTCCTGTTCTTCATAGTGTTTTTTTGGTTTTGAAATAACAGGAAGCTTCATTAACTCTTCCTCCACTATCACCAGGAAGTCAGTGAAGTCATTGTAATCAGTCGTTCCCAGCTTTAGCATCTGTTCTATCTCTGGTTCATGAACCACTTCAGCTTTGGGATGATACTTCTTTCTCTCCACATAAGACACATGCTCAATTTTCACAGTATGGATTTTCCCAGAGATACTGCAGTTCTCTAGCTTGGGTTCTGAAAGTTTACAAAATGGCTGCAGCTGAAATTCTTTGAAAGGTTTCTCAAGACCCTTTTCATAATACATTTGTAGGATTCCTCCAGGTAAGACCTTAAGGTATATAGGCCCCCACTGCCTTGATGACATCATATTCTTCTTTTCGGGAATCCTCAACATGAACGGCCAGCCATCTTTTCTTTGGCTGCTGAAGAGGCTGTGTGGAAGAAACGAAGAAAAGCCATCTCCCGTATACATGTATGGCATGGCTGTCAGAGTCCTTTCATTATCTGAAGTATCAGTTTGCAAGTGCTCAAGCCTCTCACAAATATAGTGGAATGATCCCTGATTGAGACTTTTCTGATCAGGGAACCTGTCCTTTTCACTGGAAGAGCTACTATCCTTTTCAAGGTTTGCATCCTTTTTGTGCACATTGATGGATGTATCTGGTGAATCTTCTGACCAAAATGGACTAGCAAAAGCACAGTCATTCTGAATGTATTGGAAGAATGTTTCTGATCCCAGGGAATCTTCTGATTTCTTTGCGCTTTCCTGATGAGTGGCATTTGCACCATCTAATGGCTCTGAGACTGAACATTCTGAGTGGTGCTGAGCCTGAGAGGTACCAGTCAGTTTTTGAGAAGATGTCCCACCCACTGGCAGAATATTAATGTTGGATGACAACTCTGGAATAGGATAAAGGTGCTGAATTCCAGATTTTGAAAATAAAGGGCTGACTGAATAATCTTTAGTGGGTGTACATAGTGGAGAATTGCTAGGAGGTCCAGGGCTAAAGTAATAGTCAACTACAGGAGAGGAGAGAGGAGTATTGCTGGAAGATGGAGATTGGCTCAAGGAATCAGGCATTTTAGGCAGATGGAGTTTAAGCCCATTTGCTTTGCAGGCACTATGACTTCCCCCTGCTTTCTGAGGAGAATGGAATAGGGGTTCATCTTCAAATGTAACCCAATTTGCAGGATTCGTTGTAAACATCTTGTTGGAACAAGTTGGAGATACACAGCTGAAGTCTCACTTGCAAATCATCTGTTTAAAAAGAGAAAATGAAATGTGTAAGAAAATGAGTACTATCTTTCTAAGAGCATATCCCCATGACAAACTTAGACCAGTTTCAAGCCTTCGAGGAATCCTTGAAATTGTGATTGTGAATAAACTGGAGAACCGGAGAACCACAGCACTTTCCCAGAACTGTAACTCCCAGGGTTTTATGGCTAGAATAGTGAAACTGGTTTTAAATGAGCAAAATAGATATTTTCATCAGCCCTAGACATCTTATACCTTGGACCCTAGTAGTTCTTAACGAATGGCAAAGATGACAAATCCAAAAGGGAGAGACCAATTCTGAATAGCCAAAAAAATTGTGGGGACTCACCTTATACAAATATGGATATGCAATATATTTCTACTTTTTTGCAGTAATTTACAATAATGCAGGGTAGAGACAAAAAAAGAAAGGCATTTTCTCTACCCCAGATTGCTGATATTGACAAGCTTGTATTATCAGTGGCTACAAAAAGCAAGGATACAGGGCAAGAGCTTATTTTGATAGGCACACTAAGAAAACATATTTGTGCGTGATATTTGTATCCTAGTGTCTGCGGGCACTTCCAAACAGCTTGCTTATACAGTAGAGGATTCATTATTGTATTGTTTGCATAAAGTTTGCAGAGAGCTTAGACAATGACAGCTATTCACTGAGCATTCATTCCAATTTATTTGTGGGGAGGTTAGACGATGCTGAGTCAAGAATTATCTTTATCACGCACTTTTCACTGCATTTTCCTTATCACAAAAGGACCATGGCAGGGGAATAGATTTGTTTTGCAAGACTGCCAAATCAACTTTCATTGTACAACCTGAATTTACTGGTAAGTGCGTGCACACACCCACACTGATATTATATGAAAAGCCCAAGAAGCCTTAATTTCTTAATCATATGCTTCAATCAGGAACTCATTCATAATTACAATTCTGTTTCCTCTGCTAATGCAGTTTTGAGACAACACTTAATTTGGTCTCTCTTCATCAGGGTTACAAAGGCAATTATTCCCAAAACATTTTTTTTACAAAATGCAATATACTAAAGAAGGTATGGAGGTAATATAAAATATTTGTTTAGTAAAGGGCTTCAGGATTATATACAATATAGTGTAGACCCAATTATTTTAGTGCAATGCTCAAGAACAAATGGTCTGAATTCCTTTTTGGAATTCTAGTTTTTGCAAGTTGCCAAGTATTTAATGCTCCAGCCAATAAGCACAATAAGATAGACTTTTTCCAGATGAAATCCTTCTCTGTGGTGTCTATTCCTATGTCTGTCAACAGAATTACAGTTATCACTTATTACTTTGCCAGCATCACCCAGGGTCCTGTGGAATTGGGGGTGGGGCAAGAGCCACTGGGAGGCTTAACTGCCTTTGTTTGGGTCCATGAAGTGTTTGAGAGATGTTGAAAGTAAGCAGAGAGTGGAATTCTTGACCACCAACTTAAGGAGACTGGGCCAGCTGATCCTGAAGAAAGTGTCCCCAGATAAAAAAACTTGTGGCAGGACTCTGATTTGCAGTTTGGGACAGGAGGTGAAATGGACTGGCCCAGGGACAGCAAGAAGAAGAGATGAAGGGGGTCATCCAAGCCATTTTCTTTATTCCTCTTAACAGCCCTTGCCTCATCTGGAAGTTAGCTTGGCTATTCCAAGAATTAGAAGTGGGCCAGGCATACAGCCTAACCCGCCCCACTCCAAAAAAACCCCACCTCTATTATTTGTCTGTTAATATATGTGTGATTTTCCCCCTTGTTTTACAAAAGCCATTTCCTGTTGCCCTTCTGGAAAAGAATCTTGCACATGTTTGCAGTTTAGGTATTATGGACAGCAGATGTACTAATACTGATCACAGCAGAACCCTGCATTAAATTTCTGATGTTAAGGTTTGCACACGTGCTCTGTCATATTAATTAAATGTATCAGTTTTTGTTCCTTCTGATTTCATGAAAAATGTTAAGTTCCACAAGAGTCATGAACACCTTTCTCTTCTCTTGCTGCATTAGAATGGCATTCTGCTTCACCATGAAGTTAACAGCTCTGGAGAAAAATGGAGCCAGTCTTAAAGAAACACAAACACAGCTGCAGCTTCCAATTCCTGAGCTCTTTATCACTAACAAGCTTGCCACAGAATAATTAAATATTAAAGCACAATTTGCAGCTGGACAAAGGAGCATGGAGATCAGGTGTGCCAGTGAGCAAAGAAGCATGGAGATGAGGCAGGTGGGGAGCATAAAGATTGGGCATGCGGCTGGGCAGAGGAGCATGGAGATTGGACATGCGGTAAGTCAGGCATGCACACACATAGATGGGAGCAAGGGATGAAAGAAGTTGAGCAACACAGGGCAATGTGGTAGGTCTTATTTTTACTTAGTGGCGTCTGGGAGGGAAGTCAGCAATTCAGCATCAGCAGTGGCTTCATGAAACTGTGCTTTCTGCCAGCTGCTTCCAGGCAAAGGCATGTTGTACACACACAAGGTGTGCTTCAAGATGTATTTATTGCCAGCTCAATTATTTTTAAATGGTTATCATGATGTGGTTTAAAAACCAGTACTGAACAATGTATCAGTATATTGTTCAGCTCTACTGGCCATCAGGCAATAGCTTTTCCCATCTGCCTTGTCTCACCCTACAGCCCAGGAACCTTCAGAATGGAGCTGCTGCCATGGGCATTATGTATATGTGTTTTTTAATGAACTGAATAAAATCGAAGATTATGAGTCATGGGGATGGGGAGTGTGTGTAGATGAATTCAACTGTGCTTAATTTACTTTTTGGCTGCTATTTTGTTAATGTTGTTAATATTGTTTTATAAATTATGAATGCTGTAGTACTTTATGAATCCTATGACTTTTATTGTAATTGTGCTGTTTATCTTTTTTTTAGTTGTTTTGTTAATGGTGTTTTATAGAAGATTTAATTATTTTATATTATTTATGTTGCATTTGGGATGTTCTCTTATGTTATTGTTACTGAGCCACTTTTCAATTCATTTGAATGAAAAGTGGCATAGAAATATAATAAATCAAATTGATCTGGTCTGGTCTGGTCTCAGAGCTAACTGCTAGGCATGCAGGCTCAAGCTCATATTTAATCACCAATATGATTCAGAGCAAGGGACGCTGGTGGCGCTGTGGTCTAAACCACAGAGCCTAGGGCTTGCTGATCAGAGGGCTGGTGGTTCGAATCCCCGCAACGGGGTTAGCTCCCATTGCTCGGTCCCTGCTCCTGCCAACCTAGCAGTTCGAAAGCACATCAAAGTGCAAGTAGATAAATAGGTACCGCTCCAGCAGGAAGGCAAACGGCGTTTTTGTGCGCTGCTCTGCTTCGCCAGAAGCAGCTTAGTCATGCTGGCCACATGACCCGGAAGCTGTACGCTGGCTCCCTTGGCCAGTAAAGCAAGATGAGTGCCGCAACCCCAGAATCATCCGCGACTGGACTTAACAGTCAGGGGTCCCTTTACCTTTATGATTCAGAGCATAAAGCACTGAAACAAGACCTGGTACACCTGAGTAAAATGCAGCGGGAAGGAGACATCTGCATGCCCACAGGCAGCTTGAGTGAACATAAAGTTTGAATTCAAGCAGCTCTTCCCTATGCAGATTTGAAGATTATACCCTTTGAATAGTAAGCACTGAACATGACAGTTAAAATGTTTCAAGGAAACAAAAAGATGCATGCATAAATCCAAAGTTTCTCAAAAGTGTTTACCTATGTAAATGCAGCAGAAAGATATCGCCGACCCTCCCATGTGTGTGTAAAGCACTAATATCCATGCAGATTATAATCCAAAAACACACAAAGCTAAATTTATCAGGTGTTTGTATGGTGTATGGTTTGTATCAGCAATTTGCATCATGTTCCCAATCTAAACAGTTAGAGGGAAGAGTATATCATTTTATTGCTTTTCAAGCAGGACAGAGTGTCAAGACAACAATCCTACAATTTCTGGTGTACAACACTTTAATCTGCTAGGTTTGAACTGTTTAAAAACCTCAAAGCAATGCAACTGTCTCGAGTTATTAACCGAGAAAAGTCAGGAAGTTCATATGTGTGTGTTAAGTAAGGACAAAATGCCAGTTTTAACTTGGAATTTCCTGCTAGTTTGATTTACATTCCAAATATTGCTCAAGTTCAACTTCTGGCTATGCCTCACCATGGCTGATGAGCTATTTTTATCCTCTTCCCTAACCACAACTATTTATACCAAAGAGTAATACTGTCTTTTCCATCAAAACATATAAAGCAGAAAAACACTTCTAGAAGTTTTGTGAAATAAAAATCATGGCCGAACATCTCACACACTTTGTACCCCTCAAGTTATAAACATTTCAAGATTCACAAATACTGTATGCCTTCTAGTTTAGGCGGCTTTAAAAAAAAGTTTAACAGCCTCATGATTTTTCAGATAAAGGAGTGTTTCATCTGTGTATAAGGGAAAATCCACAAGTATACAGAATCAATGGAAACTTATGTCTCTTTGTGTATAGTACATAAAGTGGCTGGGGCAGCACAGTCAGGTATGTATTATTATTATTATTATTATTATTATTATTATTATTATTATTAAAAATGGGCACAGGATTCAGCATCACAGACACCAAACAAGATGCAATGCAGGCAAGTTAGATCTCCCACTTTTTTTTTAAAGTTGCAACCATAGAAACCACCAATTCAGAAAGGGACCAGGGTGGGTAGATTAATCATTTCTCACACAAACAGAAAGCATCCTCCTTGAAGCTGCTGTTTGCTGTGTAGGTAGAATATTGAATATCCTGTTGTACATGACTTTGATGGCCACAGGCTGTGAAGCAGTTTATGAATTTGTAAAATAAACTGAAAATAATTATGCTTTCCCACAAAGAACAAACAACTGGAGGCGGGGCACAATTTAAAGTAGGCTCTTCCTATTGGAATAGGAACTGGAATTCACAACTAGTTTCGCCAAAGGCTTTCCAACCCCTTCCCACAATTCTCAGAAGCAGAACATAGTATACAAAAGTTAAAATATATAGGCACATCAGCTTGATTTGTGTAACATAATTCCATTTTTCTTGGTGCACAGATCAGGTTACCTTTGTATAGACTTTTGATTGATTGGTTTAGTACAAAGTTCAGACAACCCTGGCTAATAGGACCAAAAAAATAAGAATGATTGGAATGCAACTGCCTTTCACAATAAAGGAACATGGCTGTCAGCTTGTCTGAAATCTAAAGTGAGTTTAAATCAGAGTAGCTGAGATGGCTTTCAGTTGATAGCAATGTAGTGTCACTGAAGACCGGCTTGATATGAGGAAATTCTACGTTTGTGCAAATTATATTGGTAGAAACTGGAAGAGTTAATCTCTGAACACTTCTTGGCTCCTCCATGCAGCCTTGCACACAAAGTATTGGTTAGTAAAGTATACTTCCAAGATATGGTGGGGGTTGGCAAGACCTTTTATTCACCACAGATAGGCTGAAGGCAAGGATCCTACCAACAATGAAAACGGGGAATAAGGATAATCACTAGTAGTTTGTATAAGCCCAGTACTAAAGCTAGCTTTGAAAAACAGCTAACTTGCAACTAAGTAGGAATGCTGGTCAGCAAGCAATTTAGTACAGTCATTCTTCCCAGCCCTTCTGACTGTATTTGAACCACCATGAATACTGGTTGGCTACAGAAAATGCTGACAACTTCAAGCACAGCCACTAACACAAGTAAGCCTCCCATAAAACCTATCCTTTCTAAAGCAGCAGAACAGAAATTAATAATTTTGTAATTAAGGAACAAGTATTTAAAAAACCTAGCCACATGATCCACTACCCTCAAGTATGTTAGTGGAAAGCTGATGTTCCAAAACCTCTCCATTTCTTAGCATTTTGTACAGCCAAATGCTCCCTCCTGCCACTGTGAAGGCTTTTCAGACAAAATTTTCCACTCCCATTGACCACAGCAAGCTCTGGGGCTCTGTGCCAGCTGAAAATTTAAACCCAAGATTTGTAGTTTGGCAATCAGAAACTAATGTTACCACAAAGTTGTTTGCTCTGAGGTTGACTATATTGGCACTGTTTTGCAAAGTTTTCATGAGGCTAACATCATTTTAAAGCTTCTGAACAACAATATATAACAAACCTAAACGGTGACTGTAAGCATAGGATGTAATAAACTCAGCACAGACTAGTGGTGAACAAATCTGGATTTGGAGCACAGGTTCAAACACCTGCCAAACTGCAATTAGGCAAGTTTCATGGCCTGAGTCTTGTCTGTAAAACAAGATAAAATGATTTATTTGTTACTAGCTATGGTGGCATTTATTTGTTACTAGCTATGGTGGATTTAGATTTGGTGGACAGAATGCCTGAAGAACTATGGATGGAGGCTCGTAACATTATACAGGAGGCAGCAACAAAAACCATCCCAATGAAAAGGAAATGCAAGAAAGCAAAGTGGCTGTCCAATGAGGCCTTACAAATAGCGGGGGAGAGAAGGCAAGGAAAATGCGAGGGAGATGGTGAAAGATACAGGAAATTGAATGCAGATTTCCAAAGAATAGCAAGGAGAGACAAGAAGACCTTCTTAAACGAGCAATGCAAAGAAATAGAGGAAAGCAATAGAATGGGAAGAACCAGAGATCTGTTCAAGAAAATTGGAGATATGAAAGGAACATTTCATACAAAGATTTCCATAATAAAGGACAAAAGTGGAAAGGACCTAACAGAAGCAGAAGACATCAAGAAGAGGTGGCAAGAATACACAGAGGAATTATACCAGAAAGAAATGGATGTCTCGTATACCCCAGGTAGTGTGGTTGCTGACCTTGAGCCAGACATCCTGGAAAGTAAAGTCAAATGGGCCTTAGAAAGCACTGCAAATAACAAGGCCAGTGGAAGTGATGGTATTCCAGCTGAACTATTTAAAATTTTAAAAGATGATGCTGTTAAGGTGCTACACTCAATATGCCAGCAAGTTTGGAAAACTCAGCAGTGGCCAGAAGATTGGAGAAGATCAGTCTACATCCCAATCCCAAAGAAGGGCAGTGCCAAAGAATGCTCCAACTACCGCACAATTGCACTCATTTCACACGCTAGCAAGGTTATGCTTAAAATTCTACAAGGAAGGCTCAAGCAGTATGTGGACCGAGAACTCCCAGAAGTGCAAGCTGGATTTAGAAGAGGCAGAGGAACCAGAGACCAAATTGCAAACATGCGCTGGATTATGGAGAAAGCTAGAGAGTTCCAGAAAGACATCTACTTCTGCTTCATTGACTATGCAAAAGCCTTTGACTGTGTCGGCCACGGCAAACTATGGCAAGTTCTTAAAGCAGTGTTTCCCAACCTTGTGCCTCCAGCTGTTTTTGGACTACAATTCCCATCATCCCTTGCCACTGGTCTTGCTAGTCAGGGATGATGGGAGTTGTAGTTCAAAAACAGCTGGAGGCACAAGGTTGGGAAACACTGTCTTAAAGAAATGGGAGTGCCAGATCACCTCATCTGTCTCCTGAGAAATCTCTATGTGGGACAAGAAGCTACAGTTAGAACTGGATATGGAACAACTGATTGGTTCAAAATTGGGAAAGGAGTACGACAAGGCTGTATTTTGTCTCCCTGCTTATTTAACTTATATGCAGAATTCATCATGCGAAAGGCTGGGCTGGATGAATCCCTAGCCGGAATTAAGATTGCCGGAAGAAATATCAACAACCTCAGATATGCAGATGACACAACCTTGATGGCAGAAAGTGAGGAGGAATTAAAGAACCTTTTAATGAGGGTGAAAGAGGAGAGCGCAAAATATGGTCTGAAGCTCAACATCAAAAAAACGAAGATCATGGCCACTGGTCCCATCACCTCCTGGCAAATAGAAGGGGAAGAAATGGAGGTAGTGAGAGATTTTACTTTCTTGGGCTCAATGATCACTGCACATGGTGACAGCAGCCACAAAATTAAAAGACGCCTGCTTCTTGGGAGAAGGGCAATGACAGGCCTAGACAGCATCTTGAGAAGTAGAGGCATCACCTTGCCAACAAAGGTTCGTATAGTTAAAGCTATGGTTTTCCCAGTAGTGATGTATGGAAGTGAGAGCTGGACCATAAAGAAGGCTGATCGCCGAAGAATTGATGCTTTTGAATTATGGTGCTGGAGAAGACTCTTGAGAGTCCCATGGACTGCAAGAAGATCAAACCTCTCCATACTGAAGGAAATCAACCCTGAGTGCTCACTGGAAGGACAGATTGTGAAGCTGAGGCTCCAGTACTTTGGCCACCTCATGAGAAGAGAAGACTCCCTGGAGAAGACCCTGATGTTGGGAAAGATGGAGGGCACAAGGAGAAGGGGACGGCAGAGGACGAGATGGTTGGATAGTGTTTTCGAGGTTACCAGCATGAGTTTGAGCAAACTGCGGGAGGCAGTGGAGGACAGAGGTGCCTGGCGTTCTCTGGTCCATGGGGTCACGAAGAGTCAGACACGACTAAACGACTAAACAACAACAACAACAACATGGTGGCATCAAACATCCCTGCACTTTTGGAACATTACCTCTAACCTCCCTTCTGCCTCTTTTAATGGAAGATTATGCTAATCATTTTAAAGCAGGTTAGCTAATGGCAACTAGCTGCCCTACCTGAACCTCTGTTTTATCAGGCATGCCCCTAGTTAAAGACACTTAACTCTTGTGCCGGTTGTGGACAACCTATAATATATTGGCTAACATGTAGACAAGTTTGTATATGGTTGATCCCAACTTGGGTGGAGAATTGCTCTACATATTCTTAACATGTCTTCCATCCTATAAAAGGTGTTTATGGATTGCTATACGAACCAGATGTTATTACTGTACAAAGTTTAATATATACAATAACTCAAACAGAAGCATGCCAGCACACACACAAACACTCAGGCGCACTGTTTAACTTTCAAAAATACTGAAACAGAGAAAACACATTTTCCTGAGCTAGCACCTAGCAAAAAGTCAAAGAATGCAGTGTTATCCCACAACCAGGGGTAGCTATTACCTCCAAAATTGGGACTGTTATATGTCCCATATATGCTATAAAGCCACTCCCACAATGCTTTCCCTTAACTCTGCTCCACCCCGATTTTCCATGTACATCGTATACCTCTGAATACCAGTTGTGGATGCTGCCCTCATGTCATGTTTGTAAGTTTCCCAGAGATATCTGGTGAGCCAGTAGTGGAAACTGGAGTACAGAACCAGATAAAATCAAGTGGCTTGCCCAAGACAACACATTGTGAGCAGAGCAAAGTTGGAATCTGAAGCACAAGCCAGGTTCCCAAAACAATTTCTTTGCCAATTAGCCTTCTCCCAAAACATTTCACCTTTTGATTCTCCCAAAAGACCATTTGTTTCCAATATTAATTTCCCAATATATTTCATCCCACTTTCCACCCCTATTTGTTCCCACTCCCCACCCCACACCCCGAGAGAAAAATAATAATCCATCACTACCAAAACAAAATACATCTGTTCACTTGCTTCACCTAGTTAAAGGAAAACAAAGGAGAAACTACAAGATAAAGAACTTGCACCATTCTCAAATCATTAGCCAACCATTAGGGAGGAAAACAAAGTCTCGTGGCACCTTAAAATTTTCAGCTGTGCTGCAACCAGCTAACATGGCTACAAATCTTTAGGAACAAGTAATTCTGGTACTTTTGTATCAATGTATTCACATGGCAACTGCAAACATTTTTACCCTTTTCAAAGTAGCAGATTCAGCACACAAAGTAACTACAATTGCCTATAACAGAGAAAGGAAGCCTAAAAGAAAGTCAGTGTTTGGCTCTGAAGGAGAAGACAGGCTGAATCTTTGGATTTTGAGAAAGAAAGTGACCCCTCAGATTTAATACTTGAAGATTGCTATTTACAAACCTTTTCCAAATAAGTTATTAAAGGTAAAAAGCACTCACTGCAGAGCTGCAGTGTTTGGAATGCAAGTATTTCTACCGTATAGAAAAAGGACAAACTTTCTATATCATTACTCTTTTAAATAACCATAACCCTCCAAATGAAGTGCATCCCTACAATTTCACTCTCAAGGTCATCCAACACATTTTAGCCACTGCCATTTCACCCTAATCAGGCACCTGGAATAGTGCAGGGCTAATTTTTTCCTTGCTTGCAAAGCATGCTTATAGCAGATAAATACAATCACAAACACAAACACATATTATATCCTCCTATTCACCTCTGGATCAAAGCACTGGAGTGGGGAGCCATCATTTTGATATTCTTTAAACTATTTAGTTGTCAGGACAACACTAGGTAAAATAACCTATACAGTGGTACCCTGGGTTACATACGCTTCAGGTTACAGATTCCGCTAACCCAGAAATAGTGCTTCAGGTTAAGAACTTTGCTTCAGGATGAGAAGAGAAATTGTGGTCCAGCAGCGCGGCAGCAGCGGGAGTCCCCATTAGCTAAAGTGGTGCTTCAGGTTAAGAACAGTTTCAGGTTAAGAACAGACCTCCGGAACGAATTAAGTACTTAACCCGTGGTACCACTGTACTAACCAGCTTTCTCCACACCTTTGGTGGGTAAAGATATAAATAGCTTCTAGCCACTGCAAGAACAGGAAAAAGCGATGGCAGTTGTTCCAGTCCAGTTAGCGAGGGGGGCAGAGGATGGGATGACTTGTAATGTCAAACAGCAAAGAAAGGCTTGAAATAAAAGCAGCATCCAACAGCTATGGAGAAAATGGAATTAATAGAGTTAGAAAAGACTGTGGAGGTCATCTAATCCAACCCGTTGCTTAGTATAGGAACTGCAGCGAAGTATGCAGAAATAGCATCCCTGACAGATGGGTGCGCTCAAATACATCTAGTGAAGGAAGGCAGTCTTTTCCAGTGTTGAATAGCTCTTATTGTTAGGATGTTTCTTCTAATGTTTAGCCACAATCTGCTTTCTTGAACTTTCCACACCTTGGTTCTGATCTTGCCCTTTGGAGCGACAGAGATTAAGTATTAATGGGAAGAATAGTGGTTTTTTTCGCGCCCCCCCCCCCAAGAAAAGGTATGTATTGTATGTGGTATATCCAGCTTAAGTGTGTGCTTGCACAAACACAAACTCTGAAACGAGGGGCAACTTTAAATTTAACAAGCACGCTTTGAAACGAAGGAGATGCGGTAAAACCATCAGCATAGAAGCCGAACTACTCTTGCAGTAGCAGAGCTGCTTCCCTAAAAAAACCGAAGTCCTGTGCACTTTTACTTGGAAGTAAATTTCACAGTGTCCCATAAAGGGCTCGCTCTCACAGATAAGCGAACCGAGAATTACAACAGAATCAAAAAGAGCGTCTGGGGGGGGGGGGGGGCCTTAAAAGCACTAAACGTGGCATAAAGCTTTCGCGGACTGAATCAGATGCGCGAAGTGTTGTTGCCGTTATCCTTTTCTGCGGGGGGAGGGATGTAAACACTGAGGTGAAATGCAAAACGTTCTTCTGAGGCAATTTGAGTAAAACGCGTGTGAGGCATCTGCCTTGCTGGCAATGGCAATAAGCCCCCCCCCCACCTCCTTCTCCCTCTGGAGAGAGAAGCGGGGGGGGGGGGTCTTCCACTAATTTCCCCCAATAGTTACCCTTGGGGTAGGGCTTTCGAGCAGACGTCCACACGGTCCACAGCCCTCCACTACCACCCCAACCAGCAGAAACTTCAGGAGGAGCCCCCCACCCCATTGGAAGTCCGAGCAACCATGTAATTTTTTTTGGGGGGGGAGGTTTCTGTGAGACCGTTTAGCCCAGAGCTAATCGCACCATTATAACCCCCCCCCCCTCGGAGACAGGGGCTGCACCAGCCTCCCTGGCTTCTGGAAGTGAGTTGCCTCACCCTCCCCGCCCTCACACCCGTCCCTTTTTCCGAAGGGAGAAGCGCCCACCCGCCATCCTTACCGGCGCGGGCGCCTCTCAGAGCTCCGACGAGCGCACTGAGGGGACGCAGCAGGGAGAGGAGGAGGACGGCAGACTCTGCCCGGGGGAAGGCTGGCCGGGACCCAAACCCCAGCCTCGCCTGGCGCGGAGCCGAGGAGAGTCGCCGCCCGCTCCCTCCTTCTCTCCTCAAAACTTCAGGACGGGAGGCCCCGCCCCCCCTCCTCCTCCTCCCCCCCCCCAACTCCCGCCCGGCCCTCGCGCTCCTTTTTTTAACTGTCAAAAGCCACCAGCGCGCGACGAGAAGCGGAATGCGCATGCGCGCCCAACGTCCAGCGAGAGAGCTTTTCAGCCCCCTGACGAGGGGCATATACTGAACCAAAGTGAGGCGGGAGCGGGGGGGACGATGGGTAAGCAGGGACGAAGCTCCGCCTCCTCGTCTGGCCGGCTCGAGCCATCTGGGCGCAGGCGCAGTCACTCCCTAGGATTTGTTTTTGTTTGGTGGGAGTGGTGGGGATTTTGGCGCCTTTTGGGGGTCTGAGGCGAAAAGCACCTCTATGCTGGGAGGGGGGAATAGGAAGTTGGGGCTTCTGAAGCAGGGCCTGGCCACCATGAGGCAAGGTGAGGTTGGGGGCATCAGGGGGCAGGATGCACAGGGACAGCAGAACCCTCATGTGGGCTGAGAAATCTGAGGGCTCCCTTGGACAAAAAACAAGGACACCAGCCAGGAATACCAGAGCAAAACAGCAGCCAGTAGGCTTGGTCTTTATTGAAGACTGTCACAACAGGACTCCCACCTGGAACAAGATGGAAGCCCCGAACAAAAGAGCCCCCAAACTTTTATTAGCTGCTAATCCCCATGTTAAAGCTAAAGGGACCCCTGACCATTAGGTCCAGTTGTGACCAACTCTGGGGTTGCGGCGCTCATCTCACTTTATTGGCCGAGGGAGCCGGCGTACAGCTTCCGGGTCACGTGGCCAGCATGACTAAGCCGCTTCTGGCGAACCAGAGCAGCACATGGAAACGCCGTTTACCTTCCCGCTGGAGCGGTACCTATTTATCTACTTGCACTTTGACGTGCTTTCTAACTGCTAGGTTGGCAGGAGCAGGGACTGAACAATGGGAGCTCACCCCGTCGCAGGGATTCAAACCGCCAACCTTCTGATCGGCAAGTCTTAGGCTCTGTGGTTTAACCCACAGTGCCACCCGCATCCCTAATCCCCATCTCCATTACTAATACATCACGGTTACATCATGAAAGGGTAGGTATTGTGGCAGTAATCTGAGCATCCTGGACCCTGCCCCATGGTTCTCCTTGCCCTCCACCAAACACCCACCAAGTGTAACGAAAAACATATTTACATTTCCCTGTTTCCCAGCCAAGTTAATCACACCATTTTGTCTTCATCTGGATTTGTTATTTCTGGAATGGCTACCTGTCTGGCACTCAGGTATCAGGATGCCAGGAATTAGCTGAGCTCACATGTCTATATGAATTTCTGAAGTTTTCCCAGTGAGCTAAAGATTTCTCAGTGAGCCAGTACATAGATACATTTATCAGTGAATTGTTACATTTGGTATCATGCAGCAAAGGCCCTTTGAATAGACAGGAAGAAACTGTGATTAAGTGTTTTGTGGGGACAAATCACAAAAGTCACAAAAGTGATTTTCCTGGTTTTGGTAGTGGGCTGCATGTGCATGATATCTGCTCAGTGGCGTAGTGTGGGGGGTGCAGGGGGGGCCGGCCGCACCGGGTGCAACATCTGGGGGTTAGGGTTAGGGGGCGCAAATCCATGGGTTAGGGGGTGCAAATCCACGGGTTAGGGGGTGCAAATTACTTGCCTTGCCCCGGGTGCTGACAACCCACGCTACGACACTGTATCTGCTGGAGGGGCAACCCCGCCCCCAACCTATACATAAATTCCTGCAACAACCTTTATTCCGCACTTTGTTCCTTTGTCATTTGATGTGGGAGGAACATTCAGGTGTGGCATCCCACCTGTAGACCCATCCATGCAGAAGGTCCCAGTTTCAACCCCTGGCAACTGCAGGTAGGGCTAGGAGAGTCCCCTGCATGAAACCCTGGAGAGCTGCTGCCGGTCAGTGTAGACCATACCAGACTAGATGGGCCAATGGGTCGGATCGGTACAAAGCAACTTCCTGTGTTCCTGTGAAGACTTGCTGCTTTCCTCCCTCCTTATGAAGTTCCTGATCAATTGAATTCCTGCCTGTCATTACACGGTGGTCAATGGGGTTATTCCCAGGCACTGAGATTCAAATGCTGAAGAAGGGAAACTTCTGTGGTGCCTTAAAGCAGGGGTAGGCAACCTAAGACCCATGGGCCGGATGCAGCCCAATCGCCTTCTCAATCCGGCCCGTGGACAGTCTGGGAATCAGCATGTTTTTACATGAGTAGAATGTGTGCTTTTATTTAAAATGCATCTCTGGGTTATTTGTGGGGCCTGCCTGGTGTTTTTACATGAGTAGAATGTGTGCTTTTATTTAAAATGCATCTCTGGGTTATTTGTGGGGCATAGGAATTCATTAATCCCCCCCCAACATAGACCGGCCCACCACTGGTCTGAGGGACAGTGGACCAGAGCATGGCTGAAAAAGGTTGCTGACCCCTGCCTTAAAGGTTTAACAAATCTATCATGACATGAGTCTGCATAGGTTACAGTCCGTTGGGGGCAGGTTGTAAACAGTGGGGTCAGAGGGAACCCAAATTACACAAGAGGGCGAGGGAGCCTATGAGCAAAATTCAGTGACCCAGTTCCACTTCCTCAGCTGGATTAGTCTTCCTCATCTGGCATGTCACACACACAATCAGCTGGACTATTTCCTAAGCAAAAATATGCATCTTTATACTGGCTCCCTTTCCATTCCCTTCAAGATTCAAATCCTTTTGCAGGCATGCACAGGATTGGTTAGAAATGAGAACTATCAAGTTCAGTGGGCCACATTCCCTTGTAAGTAGGCACAGGATTGCAGCCCAGGTTTTCATTTATTAAAGCTGAACAGATTTACAACTAATTTATTTTCCTGTATTAGCAACTTTAAATTGTATCTGACCAGCTGAATTATGTTGCTTCACAAGAAACGAACAAGTGTTACCACAAGGAGCCATAAAGAAACAGCTCCATGCTTGCAAAGCTCTTTGGCCAGGGGTCTGCAACCTTTAAGACAAAAAGAGCCACTTGGACCTGTTTCCGAAGAAAAAAAAACTGGGAGCCGCAAAACTCATCATTATAAAAATAACTTTTTTGTCACTTTTTTATTATTTCTTTGTTTGACCCCTCAGAATTACTCCTCCTCATAGAAATAAACGTTAAATTAACAAGTTACCTTTTTGTGTGTGTGTGTTCTTCACTCCCCTTCAAAACAGTGACCAGCGTACATGCCCCCTTTCAATGCAGTGACCAGCGTACATGCCCCTTACAATGTAGCGGACGGGCGGGCGGGAAGGTGACGTTGGGACGGTGCGTGACTAACGTACGCACCGCCCCCATGCGATGTCACAGCCAGTTCAGCGCCTGCCGCAGTGGGGAGTGTCGGGGCGCACAATGCGCCTCCTCCCCTCGCTAGTATCCGCCCCAGAGCTACGGTGTAAAAGAGCCACATGCGGCTCCAGAGCCGTGGGTTGCTGACCCCTGTCTTTGGCCATTGATGCTGCAGGACTGGCCCTACTGTTCGGTAGGGCAGTGGCGTAGCGTGGGGGGTGCAGGGGGGCCGGCCGCACCGGGTGCAACATCGGGGGGTTAGGGTTAGGGGGCGCAAATCCACGGGTTAGGGGACGCAAATCCACGGGTTAGGGGGTGCAAATTACTTGCCTTGCCCCGGGTGCTGACAACCCACGCTACGCCACTGAGGTAGGGTGAGATGGCTGTCTCAGGCAGCAGATCTTAGAATTCTAGAGTTGGAAGGGATCCTCTGGATCATCTAGTCCAATCTCCTGCAATACAAGAATATGCAGCTGTCCCATACGGGGATCGAAACAGAGGCAGGGGAGTGATGGCACATTGTTGGGAGGATAGGGCTGTGTGTACGATGCATAGCTTGCCCTGAACCCGCTAAGCTAACCTGCTGCCCTCAGATGTGGAGGATACAGTCCTGTTGCCATTGTTGAAGTAAGGTCAGTCTGGCTGCTTTCGGTTCATGCAATTGGGAGGGGACTCCCTCTTGTCCTTCACCTCAGGCAGCAAAATGCCTGCATCTGGCCTAACAAGCAAGGTTTGATAGCAGAAAGCAGTGAGGGTTTGTGCAACGAATCTATTTTTTTCTCCCACTGCTGTTTAGCATTGCCCTCAAAGATCAAGTCTTTCATAGGTACAAGATAATAATGGAGTTCTCTTATGTGCCACCTCCCACCCTCACCCATTGCAGAGATTCTTTCAAACAATTACTCCTTGTTCTGAAACTTAAAACAAGCAGAGAATGGGGCTGCTGAATTTAAAACCTGCAGGGCCATTAATCTGCCATTACAACATAATCTTGTTTCATTTCCTGTCCTTTCTCCAGTTTACATTAAAGCGCTGAAGCATCAAATCACTTACGGCTTTGCAGATTTACGCATGTCTTTGGGGCAAAAGTGCAGCTCTGTTCTTATTAAGCCCCTGAATGCAACTCTTTTTTCCCCTCTCCAGTGTTCCACTACCACCCTCCCACATACAAATGCTCACACTGTTTTTCAAGCTATCTATGCTTAAGGAGGGCAAATGTGACAGTGGCTGTACCATAAAGGATAACTAAGCTGTACCCTTTCTTGATAGGGACACACTGATCAGCATTTTGAATCAACGTATTTTGAACTGGAAAACTACTGGAAGATCCTGCCACTGATTCACTGCTGCAGGAGTCAAAGTTTAGGTCTCTTTCCCCCACTTATTTCCCCAGAGTAAACAGCAACAGAGGTCACACATAGCTTTTCACTGCCTATGCACTGGCTCAGAGAATATTTGGAAGGGGGGGAGTCTATATCTGCCACTGAGTAAATTGGTGCAGATTGTTTAATATTACTTTAATCTTGCTGAAGAAAGCTATAGACTTGACTCCTGCTCCTTCCTCCTCTTCAACTGCTGCTTCCTCCCGCCACCAGTATGATCTAACAGTTCCATTCAGTATTAACTGAACCAAGATTTATCATAAAAGAAGTTTCATATAAATTTTCCTTTCTATTTTGACTATCTCAAAAATATTGGAGAATTCCAACCCCACCAATGCCCTCTCCAAAGAATATTCAGTGAATCCCACCACCTCCTAACTTTACCACCTGCAAATAAGTTCTATTTGATTTTATACGGGAAGCAGCACTGAGGAGGGGTTATTTAATTTACTCACCCTAAAGCTTCTATGAGACACTTACAGCATCTGGTTCAACATTACATTCTTTCAGAGGCTAATAGAGAAACTGATGCTCACGCCATTGATGTCAGCATAAATAACTTGACTACTGTGATCTCAGAAGTAAGACAACTTCATGTGTGTATGGTTACACTACCAATGTGTCTATACTGTACATACACAAGAATTTAGGGACAATTATACTACAGAAATGGGAAAGAGAGAAATATGAAGGAGACATGATATGCAAATAATTACCCTCCTTGAAAGAGATAATAAAGAGTAGTAGTCTCCTGAGTTTTACCATGATTTGTGAGTGCACAGTTGTGACTGAATTCAGAGTTTCTGACAGCAATTTAAACTGCAAATTGCAGCAGTTTAACAACTAGATCAGGGTTTCCCAAACTTGGGTCTCCAGCTGTTTTGGGGCTACAATTCCCATCATCCCTAGCTAGCAGGACCAGTGGTCAGGGATGATGGGAATAGTAGGGAAAGTCTGAATTAGATAAAATAAGCATTAAATTTTCTCTGCTCCCTGAAAGGATGCCCTCAACAGATACAGATGAGGTCAGTTTGTCGGCCGTCATGCCTGTCCAACCTGCCTACTGGGTTCCTTCAAAACCTCATAATAAAGTTAAGAAAACAGAAAAAGCTTTCATGCTGAGATACCACTGGCTTGTTATTCCCACAAGGATCCTGAGTAATCCAAAGAAAACAGCATATGTGGTTGAGAGGCAGGGAGAGGAGGCAGGCTTAAGAGATCTAGATAGGCCAGAGAGCACTAGTGTTAGCTCTAACAAAAAGGGTGAGCTTATTAAAGATAGAAGTAGACAGAAGTCACAACTATTTGTGTTACACTGATGTTAACATGTTTTAAATTGCTATGTCCCACACCCTGGGATCTTATGGTGAAAGCTGGGTAATACATCAAATTATTAATAATAATACAAAAGACACAGGTAGTGAGCTGTCACCAGGCACTGCAGTGCAACTTTCTTGCTGTGATGTATCAGGGAGGTTACAAGGGATCTCTAATCAATAGCAGCTCACAACCAGGTATGAGATAACCCTTGTGTGGAAAAGTGAAGATATTACTTAAGCCAGACATGGCCAAACTTGGCCCTCCAGCTGTCTTGGGACTACAATTCCCATCATCCCTGACCACTGGTCCTGTTACCTAGGGATGATGGTAGCTGTAGTCCCAAAACAGCTGGAGGGCCAAGTTTGGCTATGCCTGACTTAAGCAATGCAAATCTAGACCAAATCCAATTATTGGTGGGGACTTTTCTTTCTCAGAGTTAGTTGATAGCTGAATGGAGGTATATGTATGCATTCAATATGGTACTGGTTCCAGGGACTAATGAGGCTTGTACCTCCGTTGTGGGCAACTGCTGCAGGAGATTCCATTTAAAGAAGTGCTGTTTCCTCCAATTCCACTGCAGTGATACCATGCTCTTTTGGTCAGAGCCAAGCCAAAACAAACACAGAGTTCCAGAGCATATACAGAGTTCCAGCTGAGCTGAGTGTACTGTCAGTATGTCTGGTAGTCAAAGTATTTGTGGGCTTAGGGAACCTAGTGACTGCTGAACAAGCTTCTCTTCTAAACCAGCAAAGTGAATGGACTGTACATAGGGTCAATAAACCCTGCTGGGAAAAGATAATACTGAGGCTGCATTTTTCTAATTTGAGTTTTCACATGAAGCTTCTTATGCCTCAGAGAATTGTGCAGTATACATATATCACGCCTGCCCCCCCCCCCACTCAACTGGCCCTGCTTCCACAGGAGCAGGAATTGCAATGACATTTAGACACAAATCCTCAACTCTGCACAAAATGCTTAGATTCAAGAATGTGCGCTTCCCACACACACAGATATGGAATGCTGCTTCACTGAAATGAAAATGCTGAAAATGCCTTTGTGGTCTCTACAAAACTGCCTGGATTATCTTGAGAACAAAAGTTAAGCCACATGATATCCCATAATTTCTGAGTCCTGAGAGACAGACAAAGATTGAGTGGACAACGCAAGACAGAAGAAAGCCCAAGCCCAAGGACACTGACACACACAAACACACACACACACACACACACACACACACACACAATGTAATGTAGGCGTTTGAATCCAAGGATGCTGGCTCTACAAGTGAAAGCCCAGGAGTCTACAAGTTCACCATAAGATGAACAATTAGGTAAATTATATTGATTTATGCAAATAATAAATCAGTTAATGGATCTAAGATCAATAACTTGAACAATTAGATCCATTAAAACCATTAACTGATTGACTACTTAGACCTTGGTCTGTGTTCAAGATATTGGTACTAATGTACTGACGTAAAGGATCCTTTTCATCACTTTTGTACCCAGAGTGCTCCTGCAGGTTCCTCTTCATGAGCTCTTTTCTGTCAGATATAGGAACTGGGAATCAGCGTGTTTTTACATGAGTAGAATGTGTCCTTTTACTTAAAACGAATCTCTGGGTTATTTGTTGGGCATGGGAATTCATTTTTCTTTTCTTTTCAAAATATAGTCCGGCCCCCCACAAGGTCTGAGGGACAGTGGACCGGCCCCCTGCTGAAAATGTTTGCTGACCCCTGTGGTAGATGCATCTGAGCCAAGCTGGGGAAGCTGGAGTGCTTGGCCTTAGTGCCGAGACATAGTGGGCACAACAGAAACTTGATTGTAAGCATAAGGGCTGTTCCACTCAGGACCTGCTTGCAGGCTTCTTCTCATGGGAATCTGGTTGGTCACTGTGAAAACAGGATCCTGAACTATGATGGGCCACTGGCCTGATTCAGTAGGACTCTTATATTCTCTCTCTGTCTCTGTCTCTCTGTCTCTCTCTCCCCCCCCCCCTTTTCTCTCTCTCTCTCTCTCTCTCACACACACACACACACATTCTTTAAATTCTTAATAAATCATATTAAAATAAAGAATACATAAGAGAGGTCTATATTATTGCCCCTTTGAGAAGATGAAATGTTCTTATGTAATTGGGCATAGTCAAAGATTTTTTCCTATCTGAGGTGAGAGAGAAGATGCCTCCACACCCCACCCAGCTCAAAATACAGAAACTGATGAGACTGGCAGTTGAATCTTGTATCAATAGTTGCAATGAGACATCTTCCTCCACTGTACAGGAGGGCAGCTGGCTAACTTAAGGGGACACAGGGTAGACTGTGTGGCTGCTACTCCCTGCCTGCCCTGCCCTCTATCCTCAGCTTTGTCACCTGAGGTGGCCGCCTGCCCAATAGTGGAGCCAGTCCGGAAATATGTCTTTAGGTTTTCATCATTTAGTGTACATCTTAATGATTCATCACCTGATGGTTTTGTTGATTAATCTACCCTTAAGACTTGCAGACCTAATTTCTCTCACCTGGCCATAATCATTTCACAATAAAATCAGCAAGCACAAACCATTCTGCAAGCACCTATTTCTTACTTCCCAATTCCAAGCTATTTTCTAGACAAACAACAGATTTCGAATAACATTCCAAGCACATAGCTGAAGAATTCTCAGCCACTTTGCCTCTACTGGCCCAGATAAGAGGAGCACAAACAGTTCTGAGCAGTTGCAGGGCAGCCAATTTGACAACAGCAGTTTCACAACAGAGTAAGAAGAAACACTAATGCTAAAGTAAATGGATTAGGAAACAATTTAGGGCTCAGATTTTCTCCCAGTACAGTACACAAGAGGAGTACATGAAGGGGAAAAGGGGTCATTCCAGCAAGCTTAGGTCTTTAATCAAAGTAGCATTAAAATTGTTTAAAATCCATATGTGGTGGCTTAAATAATTCCAGAATTGCTAACCAACATCAGACACATTGGATTGTACCAACAATGGTCAGTATACATCAATACAAAGTGTGTGAGAGAGAATGGTAGAAAATGTGCACACTGACAAGGCTCAAGGCCAGTTAATTGCCCTCTGTACAATTCCATCCTAATTTCCATCTTTCACACACAGTATTTATCATGACCTCAAACTAAAGTTCAAGCACAATTACTCTGTTTCTGATCAGTTAATCTCAAGAATCACAAAGTGCTTTCAATAATGAATAAGCAAGAAAAGTGTGTATCCACGTATGTTGCAGCTTTAAAAAGTTAGAAACTAAAACAAGGGACATCTCAAGTCAGGCAATTCGGTCCATCTAGCTTTGTATTATCTGCGCTGACGGGCAGCATTCTCCAGTGAGCACCAAGACCTTCTTTTACACCCACCCACCCCTATTTTCTTCCACCTAGCACTTCTTAGTGGCTACTTTTGTTTCTGGCCACATTGACTACTGGCGTGTGGCCCCTGCACATTTTCCCTTGAAAGGAATGCAGCTCTCAGGCTGGAAAAAAAACCCCCATAACCTGGCATAAGGAAGTTGTAAAACAGAAGCTGCAGGACCATGACAACAAGGGGGAATACCCCTTTCCTTGAATCTTCCTTTCACTTTAAAGGCCTTTAGTCCTTTCACCAAGAGGGGCAAGTGACCTGAAACCTTCAGCCTCATTTCACGCAGGTCTCCTTTACGCTATTGCCCACTGTGCATCTATTTGCATAAACACAAATATATGCAAGTGCTTTTGGTGTGCCCATGTAAGAGAATGTGTGCGTGTAAACAAGGGCATGCAACAGCAGATGTAGAATGGCTTGCTTGTGTGCTGCAAACATGAGATGGGCTCTTATTAGAACTGTTGCTTTGTTGCTGCTGTTTGTTAAGATTGCATGACTTTATTCATATCAACTTGATAGCTCTGGCTAGACATAGAAGAAATCCAGCAAAAAATAACCTAGCACACCTTACTTATCCAATGCATTCGTGTATCACTTTTCAGCCAAGGCAGGAACAGGAGGCGGTGCCCTGTAAGTCTGTGCCTCTAAAAAAAGGAAAAAAAGAAACCTATACCTGCATGGAATTTTGCAAATTTTTGCAGCCAACTGCAGCACTTTGCTATATAAAGAGCTGTGTTTCAGGGTTTGGACACCATAGGTAAAGGTAAAGGGACCCCTGACCATTAGGTCCAGTCATGACCGACTCTGGGGTTGCGGCACTCATTCCGCTTTATTGGCCAAGGGAGCTGGCGTACAACTTCCAGGTCATGTGGCCAGCATGACTAAGCCGCTTAGAGCAGCACACGGAAACGCCGTTTACCATCCCGCTGGAGCGGTACCTATTTATCTACTTGCACTTTGCCGTGCTTTCGAACTGCTAGGTTGGCAGGAGCAGGAACCGAGCAACGGGAGCTCACCCCGTCATGGGGATTCAAACCGCCGACCTTCTGTTCAGCAAGTCCTAGGCTCAGTGGTTTAACCCACAGCGCCACCCATGTCCCTTGGACACCATAACTCAGAACAAAAGCTGAACTGGAAATTGGGGAAAACAGGTAGGTGACAGGAAATGAAAGAGGTCCCAACATTGCAGATTCTGATGACGACTTAACATCATGCTGCCCAAATGGTCCATACATTTTACAAGTGCTACCTGAAGAGTGATGGACAAGGAGAGATAGAGGATCTGCCAGAGATGAAGCTGCTGGAGACATCTGGTCTGTCCCCCTTCAAAAACCACCAGCTGACCCTGGAAATATTCCAATTCTACAAAGAGCCTATCACTTCCTTTTCTAACGTAGATCAGCATATATCCAGAACTAAATAAATCCATACATAATGCACACTTCATGAATTCTCTATCAATGTTTTCTTTTAGCTCTGTCCGATCTTGATCTCTGAGCAGAGATGAGATGAGGAGGAATTAGAAATGTAATATGAACAGTTACACAAACTGGAGTTTCAGTTGTAAAACTATCATTACCTTACAGTAGCTTGTATTTTCAATCACTTTTGAAATCAAATAAATCTAATTAATTTTCTCACATGCAACACCTTTATGCTTTTGCGTGGTTTGAGACTGTCTTTAAAAGCAGTGGTTTATAATTAACCATTGAGTGCAGTAATCTTTTTCAAAACACACTGCCTTTCAATATTCAATCTTCCATCCTCCTACCAACCAGTGCTTAGTCATACAGTATTATCTTAAACACTGCAGCTATAAATCTTAAAAACCATTAAAAGTCAGGACACACAGACATGTCCAAGGGCAGTTTTGCTCAAAACCACATCTAACGCAGGAGCACACAAACATAAAAGTCTGACAGCGAAAGTTTTAACATGGCAGTATATTTATTCTATGCTCGTAATACACATTGACATGGTTGATACAATGAAGTAACCCTTGAACATAGGACAGCTACTATCTCTTACGGGACTACAGAAGTAGTTCATTGTGAAATATTCAGTAGTAGAGTTTCTTGTGAATGGCGAGGAATTCCCATGGAATACTGTGTTGAAAAGACCTCAGGTTAGTGTCAAAAATCTCCCCAAGGAAGAAAACTTGGAATGGGAATAAATTTTTAGAACACCAAGACGTCATTTGGGCGATTCCAAAATGCCACAGAACAATCTTCAGCAAGGGACTGGCTCAGACTTTGAAAGTGCCAAGGTAAGCTTCAAGCAGCAAGGCATTGCTGCATTTCAGGAATTAAGAGCCTATGTTGCCACATGGAAGTTGTCATGTGAAACTCGGGTGAGTGTGCAAAAGAATCTCCACCCCAGCCTTCAAGAGGAAAAAGGAACTTTTAAAAACGGGCAAGTTACTATGTGGTTGCAGATGGGGAAGGCAGGCAGGCTCCAAAAGAACAGCACCACAGACCCATGTGAAGGTTTACATCAGTATTTGAACCAGCCCCTCTCTGCACAGCTTTGCTGATTCAGTGATTTCTTAGCCTGCTTCAATGCAACAAGCTGCGTTTGAAACAGAAATAGCGATGGCCCATCATGCGTACTGTCCCACTCCTATTGAAACGAAAGGTCTTCACAAGAAGCCACTTGTCAGCACTGTTTGTTATTCTCACATCTTCCTCCAGGTAGGCAATCAATTCTCTATCACCGGCTTATGAGAATAGTAACAAACAGAAACAGACAAAATATCACCCTTCAGCACAATTCAAGAACACCTTCTTTGGCCCACTTTCTGCACTTGATTAAAAAAAAAAAAAGGACCACTACTGTACACTTTTAATAGTTCATTACAGTTAATATGAATAGTCACAGCCGCATTGAATGCTTCAATATAAATGTACTGAGACTGCCTCTCTAAGGCAATCTAAGCTAGTCTAGAAGAGAAGACCGAAATCAGTAGTATGTGTTGTTTTTTTTACAATAACTGCACAGGTGGACATCACTGAAAAACACTGATAGCTCTGGGCTTCTTCTTTTTTTAATTCACAGAAAGGAATGGACGGGTAGGAATGACAACCTCTTAGGCAGAAAGAGACAAGTACCACACTGGTGTCAGATTTGTTCATCTCAAGATGCACTCAAATATACAAAATCTGGGAAGTTTGTACAAGGAAACTAAAAGCAGTTACAAAGTGGTATGGTAAAAAGTTATGGTTCATTCCTATGCAAGTTATCCATGGAGTGCCTATTTTTCCCCATCTGCTCTACTGAACATGCCAAGTCCAGTTTGCATTACACTGGCAACCAAATCTGGTGCTGTCTCAAATCCAAATGCAACACCAAATCAAACACTGGTAATGTCCAGTCCAAGAGGCATTTTGCCAGCTGAACATCAGTTTCGGCATCGGTGTTTCTGTGCATCAGCAACATCCAAAGGTCAGTTGGACGACCAATACTATCGACTTTTGTTCTTCTTGGAATTTCCCTAGATCAAAAAGAGAACACAGGAGATCAGCAGAACATAGGATGCTGCCTGTTGCGATCAGACAATTTGTCCATCTGGCACACTTCTGCCTAGTAGTCTTACTGACAGCAGAGATCTTTCCCATTTTTCTATTACTTGATCTGTAAAAAAGCAACAGATATCCATAGGACTGAAGGTGGATCACATTACCGTAAATATGTCCCTCAAAGTAACAACTAAAATGCCAATGCCCCACACTAGAGACTTAGATCCTGAGTTCTCTTCCAATGAAGGGAGCATTCTGTGAGCAGCAGAATTTTACTCTTCCCCTGAAACTCCTTGTGCTGCTCCACCCAAAAGTTGGGGAACGCACTGAAACTGTCAGAGGAGGTACTACAAAGGGATTGGGAACCTGGGGAGGGGGGGAATATTACAAACTGTCACACATACCCTTCCACCAACCAGAATCCTCTGCTGGAATGTAGAAGAGAAGGGGCCATTCCATTTATTATATTTTCCAAGAAATACAAAATACTTGTTTCTAGGAGACTGCCTAATGTTTGTGGGTCACTGGGGTTCCTGCAAATAATTCTCTGGCCTGATCCAACAGCACCAGCATGCAGTGCATTCATTCATTCATACTTCTATTTAATATACCATTTGATTTTTAAAAATATCAAAAAGGATCATGCATCACAGATAAGTTGGACATTAGTATTTTAGAGACCCTTAGTATGGGCTCCTGCTTTGTACATTGTACACATTGTACATTGTGCTTTGTACACACATTGGTGAAATTCTAGTAAAACAGAATCTTATCTCTTTATGGGGAAAAAATGTCGGTTTTAACAAGAAGAAAAGGCTTCTAACCAAGCCTCATGCAGGATAAGACAATCAAGGGTACCTGCACTGATGGAATGATCTGTTTTAACACTACACTTAATACAACCCCAGGGTCCTTCAATAGTAGTCAAGTGAAAAATGGTAAACATAGGGGTTGCAGTAAGGTAAAATATGTTGGTTCAGAGGGCAAAGCCAATCACATCCTGTATCCCATGAGCCATAAACCGGGATGATAACAAACACATGCATAAGCAAATGTGAGTTGCTACAGATCAGAGAAGGGAAACTAATATAGAAAGCTTTCTTGTAGTCAAGAAACTCTTTCCGATCTACTGCAAATGCCCAGAGATCACCAGTTGATTCTCTGCTATACTTTCTGTCTGCCCTTAGTTTACAGTACTATGGCTGCATTTCAGTTTTAGGGTGGGGGCATTACAGGGGTAAAGACAAAGATTTCATGGAACAGAGGCGATGTTCGAGGAGGGGATTGAAGCTGGAAAGTGATTATTCTACCATGTAAAAAGGTAAAGATACCCCTTAATGGTTAAGGGGTATCTTTACCTTTTTACATGGTAGAATAATCAAGTAGATAAATAGGTACCGCTCTGGCGGGAAGATAAACGGCATTTCCGTGCACTGCTCTGGTTTCGCCAGAAGTGGCTTAGTCATGCTGGCCACATGGCCCGGAAGCTGTACGCTGGCTCCCTCAGCCAGTGAAGCGAGATGAGCGCCGCAACCCCAGAGTCCAGTTACGGGATCCCTTATATCCCAGCCCAATCACTGAGATTTGTGGGGAGGGGACCTCTGTTGGTGTTCCCCAAGGGAAGGGCTGTAGCTCAGTAGCACAGCATGTGTTTTGCTTGAAGAAGTTCCAAGGTTCAATCCCCAGTATCTCTAGCTAGGCCTGAGAGAGACTCCTGCCTAAAACCCTGGAGAGCTGCTGCCAGTCTGTGTAGGCAATATTAAGGCATGCTCCTGTATCTTGTTTCTATGTATGGGGCTCAAACTTTTCCTGCATAGGCTCACCCATTGCTTCTTCCCCCAGGAATCTGATTTCCCACTGATCAGCCTGCAATTTGTTTCTGAGCGCTCTCCAACCGGGTGTGCTAGCCAAGGGCAAGGTCTTTTAACAACAGCCTGTCTCTCTCCACTCCATGTGAAAACTCATGACTCATGAATTGATTGCTCTACACAACAAGCTTCCTGCCCGTCATCAACAAGGCTTCAGCATTTCAGGAGGAGTCAGAGCTTGTGTGGGCTAGAACAGCCTCCCATCCATTAAGCCATTTCTCTAGCTTCTTCCAGATTTACTTCATCTGGAAAGCTTCTCCTGACCTGTTCCATACCCTCTAGCATCAGTTCCCATCCTATTGCCATAACGTCTGGCAATACTGTATCAAGTACTTGGAAAAGAGCAGCCTATAAATGTGTTTTTAAAACATTAAAAACAACAACCCCAAAACCATACTCTCATCCTTTCCATTCACCTTTGGGGACTGAGAGGGCAGTCTCTGACTAAGTCTCCTCCACTAGCATATCACTGCTGCATTCTAAGTGGCATCCAGAACAGTGCTGATACTAAACAGAAGCATCAAGCAGAAATACTGTTAGTGCATGCATGTGCAAAAACACTATACTTTACATAGCCTGTACAAACTACTACTAATACTAAACTGCTCCTTCCTAATATGGCACATAGGCTGGGTGGGGAAAGTGCACATGCCCCAAGGCTGTGCTGCGAAGTATCAACATGTGACTTCTATATCAAAAGGCCATAGGAAGGGCCATAGCTCAGCAGCAGAGCATCTACTGGGCAAGCAGAAGGCCCCAGGTCCAATGCCCAGCACCCACAGGTAGGGCCAGGAGAGAACCCTGCCTGAAATCCTGGAGAACCTCTGCTAAGTCAGAGCGAGATGGACCAAAGGCCTGACTCAATATAAGGCAGCTGCCTATGTCCCTATGGCACTCTGCCTGCAGAAGGGTAAACTCAAAACCAGCAAAATCCATATTGGGCTGTGCCATCTCATTTTGCACTTAGTTCCAGTTGTTTGTATATCTTGCTGCAGAAAGTCACTACATGGTAGGAAAACTGGCTGTCAGAATCTAAATGAAGGAGGGGGAAAGACAAAAAGCGGGCAGGACAATTCGCATTCCCACTAACTGGATTGTGTGAACATTTCCCTATTTGTGTCCCACTGTAAATCCACATGAACATATAAAGCTGCCATACTGGGCCAGACCACTGGCCTATTTGCCCTTCTACAGTCTGCCTAACTGTGGCCTCTGCCCAAATGCTGCGACTCACAACTGCAATACTCAATCAAGGCCCTTTATCTATGCATTCCTCATTCAGCCCTCTTCCACTGCCAGCTCCAGTTCTCAACTTCTCCATCTCCTATACTGTACTACATGGTTTGATCAGCCTCCCCTATTTGCCAAGCTACTTCCCTCTTGGTACTTATGTGAATTCTCAGGGTCCAGCAACTTCTTTACCATCCATCCT
This sequence comes from Podarcis gaigeae, assembly GCF_964106915.1. Taxonomy (NCBI): domain Eukaryota; kingdom Metazoa; phylum Chordata; class Lepidosauria; order Squamata; family Lacertidae; genus Podarcis; species Podarcis gaigeae. The sequence goes on along the minus strand of NC_139680.1, from coordinate 107,205,487 downwards.
CTTTTTATTCTTTATCCTAGATATCATTTCTTAACCTGTCCCCCACAATCACTGCCTTGTCTTCTAATAAAAACCGTATGGCTTCTGAGTAGGGGACCTTCAATGTTCTGTACACCACTTCGGACACAGCTAGATATTAAACAACAGCAGAGATGGACAGAGAATCAGGAGGAGTATTTTTCTTAGTTCACCAACGAAGAACTCACTTTGCTCTCCTCTCCTCAGCCCTTCTCTAAAGAGGGATTTAGTTAATTAGACAGCATGTAGCTCTTAGTGTGATATTATACCAGAAATTGACAAGCATCCTTGAAAGAAGCTATGAACTCAAACTAAAAAAAGAAAAAAAGAAAAAGAAGACATTTGTTATATATGGCTTCATTGATTCAGAAACCCATCTGATATAATCTCACATTTGTTGCTTTTGGAAACTGAAGCAATCCTTCAGATGACATAGGCCAACACCCGACACACCCAGTAATTATTTTTAAAAATATATTATTATACTTTATAGCCAAGACCGTTTGCTTGTCAGGAAAAAAGAAAACAAGGAGTGAGGAAAAGAAAAGAAAAGAAAAATGGCATATGAGGGGGGAAAGAGGCAGCATAGTGCAAGAAAAGAATAGATTAGGAGGGAAAATATCATCATTTACATTATTCAAAAAAATGCAAAAACAAGATTGGCATGGCCCCTGCACACACTCCAGGAATGTGTGTGTGTGTGTGTGTGTGTGTGTGTGTATAAGTGTCCTATCCTAAGTGACCAAGAAAGGATAGGAAACACTAGCAACTTGCAGGAAACCTGGCCTGCAGCCCATGCAACAAGATTACTTACCTTACTAGCCAGCTTTAGTGTATCTATTTCCTCCCGTTGTTTGGATAAGGTTTCGTTCATACTGCAGAAGTGGTCGCTCATCATGCTTAACTGATCCTCGTAACTTCTCTTGGTCGTCGTCAATTCATCCTGAAAGGTCATAGACATCGTCGGTTTATTTATATCCTACAACTTCCACAAATACATTTGTAAATAAACAAGTATAAATACAATAATAGTGCAAAATAAAAGTTAATAGCATGAGGTTTTCTCCGGTTTACTCAGACCTAGTTAGGAAGTTTCTTCCAAGGAGAACTCTGATGAAGTATACTGCAGAATGTAGGTCATCAGAGATATCTTTTTGCCATATCCAAAGGGACACCTTGACCTTTAACTGAGTTGACTCTTTTAATGCTTGGAACCATTCTAGTGGGCATAGAAAGTAACTACTCTGCAACATTTTGGTGTGGGTGTGGTGGGCGGGGTCCACGTAAATTTGCTCACAGGTTCTCATAATATATACAGTGGTGCCTTGGTTCTCAAATGCCTTGGTTCTCAAACAACTTGGAACTTCCAGTTTGCGAACCCTTTTTGGAAGCCGAATGTGATCCGTTTTGAGTGTTATACTTCCGATTTGAGTGCCACTCTTCTGTTTTGAGTGTTGCAATGGTCTGTCTGTTTTTGCTATTTATTTTGTGTTTTTGTTTTTGAGGCTTTATTTTGTTTTGTTTTTGTGACAGTGTGGAACCCAGTTCAGCTACTGATTAATTGCTTGTGTGACTGTAGTACATTGTTTATTGCTTTCATTTTATGGATCAAAGGTCTCGTTAGTAAAATTTGTGTTGAATTGCTGTTTTAGGGGTTGTTTTTAAAAGTCTGGAACGGATTAATCCATTTTGCAGTGCTTTCTATGGGAAAGGGTGCCTTGGTTCTGGAACGCTTTGGAACAGACTTCCGGAACGGATTAAGTCTGAAAACCAAGGTATCGCTGTACACACTAGGGCTAACCGCTTTGGCCGAATCCTGGATTCTGAACCAGGCAGCTTTGGGTTAACCCACAATTCTGCTGGAGTGGGTTGAGGCAGGCCAAACTGGGTCAGGTCCACCCAGAGTGATCCAGGACTGTCAAAAGGATTTCATTCAAGCAGAGAGTAAGGGGGAGGAGAAGGAGAAGGAGATGCATAGGCAGAGTGCCTGTATCTCCTTCTCACCCCATCCTCCCGTATATTTAGTCAGGGTCTTAAAAGTCTAATAAAACACTGTGAAATCTCCAGGGATTCAGTTCAAGGCCCAGATCTGGTGAGTCCTAGGTTGTTCCAGGTTGGTTCAGGCCCCAGATCAAGGTGGCTGTGCACAACTCTAATGCACAGACAGAGCCATGTGATTAAACAAACTTACCTGCAACTTGGTGATGCTCTGTCTAGCTTGTCTCACCTCTTCCAGTGAGGATTCTTTAGATTTCTCAGTCAGAGCGAGTCGCTTTGCAAGTGCCCGGCACTGCCAACACACACAAATAAGCCATGTTAGTTTATTTAGGCCGTCTTTTATGTGGACAATTATTATTTAAAAATCAATAGCACCTTCACTCCTACAGTGGGGACTTTACTGCCCTTCACTCATTCATCACATTAGCCCGGTGAGGTAGGTTGTTTCCCCCATTTTACCTATGGGACTCAGCGCTCCTCAAGGCCACATGGCAAATTTATGTCTGAACTGTTTTCTCCAAACACCTGGTCCATCTAGCCCAGTAGCTCTTCAGGATTTCAAGCAGGGTCTTCTCCCAGCTCTAGCTGGAGCTGCTGGATGGACTGAACTTAGGACCTTCTGCACACAAAGCAAGTGAGCTCTATGACTTGGCTGCAGCCGTTCCTCAGTAAGATTACAGATCACATTATTGACTGAGCCGCAATACAGTCATACCTCAGGTTACAGAAGCTTCAGGTTTTTTTCAGGTTATGGACAGCTGAAACCCGGAAGTACCGGAACGGGTTACTTCCGGGTTTCGGCAGTCACGCATGCGCAGAAGCGCTAAATCGCGCTTTGCACATGTGCAGAAGTGCCGAATCACAACCCATGCATGCACAGACGCACCGCTGCAGGTTGTGAACGCTGCAGGTTGCGAACGTGCATCCTGCACGGATCACGTTCGCAACCCGAGCGTCCACTGTATCTTCATTCACTGTAGTACAGTGGTACTTCGGGTTACATACGCTTTAGGTGACATACACTTCAGGTTACAGATTCCGCTAACCCAGAAATATTACCTCGGGTTAAGAACTTTGCTTCAGGATGAGAACAGAAATCATGCTCCAGCGGTGCGGCAGCAGCAGGAGGCCCCATTAGCTAAAGTGGTGCTTCAGGTTAAGAACAGTTTCAGGTTAAGAACAGACCTCTGGAACGAATTAAGTACTTACCCGAGGTACCACTGTATTTCCAAAACTAAGAGGGGATTGCCTGCTTGTAAAAGCTGAAGCTTCAAAAAGCCCAGCAGCCGCAGATGGGTGGAATGAAGTCACTTATCATATCCTCCAGTGCAAAAGGGAACCTTCACTGTAATATGAAGTTTGCATTTTTGAAGTAGGAAAGCACTCGCACACTCACCTCTGCATGGAAATGTACAGACTTGCTGTCAGCCAGCTGCAACTGAGATGTAAGCTCCACTATTCTTGCCATGTAATGGTTCTTTATCAAGTCTTCCCGGGTGTCGGCTTCTGGGGCCTACAAACGATAACATAAGAATAGTTAGTAGCTATTACGACTCACGTGCAGAGGCAGCACACATCTTAGTACTAGATGCAGGAAGCAAACACAAGAAGGTCATTATCGGAATGCTTTGCCGGTGATATCTGTCTGGCCACTGTTATAACATGGATACCAGATTAGATGGAGACTGCACTAATCCATCAGCAGTCGGCCGTGGTGGTGGGAGAGATGGGGCAAGTTCTCCTATTGATAACTGCGACAGTCAACAACATTGCTGTCAAACCGCACTCCACCATTTCCTGGAGTATCACGTTTCCATAATCACAGCAAGATAAGCTCCTGGCAGAATAGGAAATGTCATAAAATGTATTTATTCATTTCCTCGTACACATATCCTGCCTTTTCTCCCAATGGCAGTACAACAAGAGGACATTAACAACATCATATATGAAGTAGCAGCGCCAGAAAGAATGCTGATTACATTTCAAAGACTTGGGTAAACAACAAGGTTTTCACTTTGTGCCTAAGTGAGTCCAACATGAAGGATGGGGTGCGGGGAAAGGACCAGTGTAGATTGCAGTAATGTAATTGCCACTGCACCAGATAAACAGCCAAGAAGTGGAATTCTGCACCAAAATGTCAAGAGGCAAGGAAGATTAAGACCAAAGAAATGGTGGGAAAGGGTACAGTTCATCTGACAAAGTAAACTGAACAGCAGATACATCAGGGACAGGGAATCTTTGGCTCTGCATATCTTGTTGGACTGCAACTCCCATCACTTGCTATTCATTGACAATGATGGCTAAACCTGACAAGAGTTGGAAGTCCAAGATCTGGAGGGCCCCATCCCAGAGGGATATTTTTACATTACAGTGTTTTGACCAGGAGCACAAGGTTGTAAAGGGGTCACTTTAGCACAACTCCATACAGTTTAGCTTAAAAATTATGCCAGCATGACTCTGTCATATTAAAAAACATACCTCTTCATTTTCAGTGGTTATCAACATTCCGACCTAGAAAAATATTAGGATGACAGAATCAGTACATTCATTTTCTAATTCTAAAGTTCATTTAAATGAAGTTGGTTTCAATGGCTCCAAAGTAAGTTTAACTGGCTTTTGCTCCAAAGTTTGAAAAAGGTAATTACTACTAATCTTACTATGAAAGATAAGTATATGCTCCCCCTTTCCTCACTGGAATCAATGGGGCTTCAACATGGGCAACTTAAACTTTGCCCATGGTGTTTCCCCCCAATAAAAATGAAAACCTATTCAGTGGGATCAGCTTGCAAGTGTGTCAGTTCCAAACAAACACTGAATCCTAAAAGACACTCGGAAATGTCAACATGCATAATTTCCAACTCTAAGGCCTATGTAACATTACTTAGGTTTAATATATCAGATTACCAGGTATTTGACATGGGTAAGCTGGCTGTTTGCCATAATAAACATTGACTGATTGATTGATTGATTGATTGATTGATTGATTGATTGATATGGGCAAGATCACAAATCCCACGCCTTAGCACCAAAAAGTTTAGCTCTGCTGTTGCATGAAAGCTGTACCCAGGTGAAATGAAGGTTTGCGAGATAGAGGACTGGGATGGAATTTACCCGAATGAAGTCCTGGCTGAAAACATCAAACTCTGGACAGGAAAAAACACACATTTTGAACACCGTCCAAAGTAACAGAGCCAGTGTGGTATCACAAAGGGACATCTGGGATCTGAATCCCTGCCATGAAGCTCACTTGGTGACCTTGGGCAAGTGGATATTTCTCAATCTAGAATAAAATGGTGTTACTCCATTCATGTTGTGCTGAGCTTTTCAGTGGAAAGGGGGGAAACAAATGTGAGATAAAATCAAGACATGTTGGCCACATTTGGGCGTTTTGTTCAAGGCATCATGAATGAACCTTGTGGCCACTTGCTTCCCTCCCACCCCTTCCTTCCATGCACCACATTCAGCACAGAGATGCTAACCTACATTAAACTGGAGTTCCTCATTTATATTGGGCTACTTGTAAACACTTTAGGACATGAGAATTCAATTATATTCACTCCCATTACATTATTAAGGGTTTGGGTGAGGTTTTTTTTTAGGAGAATGAAGGCCATGAGAGCTGTGTACAAGAATATATGTGGTTTCTAGGGTCACTCGCCTGAAAAATGTTAATTACAATGTTAATTTTAGATTTAGCTAGTATTGTGGTCATTCCAGTTGCCCAATTTCCAACCCACATCACTGGGAGTAAGGTGCACTTACGAGACTTGCAGTTTGAACTGGTTCCCTCAAAGCCTTCTCTGCAGCGTCCTCCTGCTCCTGTTCATCTGCATTCAGTGTGAAGAGGCTTTCCTGGGTTGCCTCAATCCTCTGGTTGCCCACAGAGTTTCTGAGCTTATCGCTTACTCTTTTGTTTTCTTTCTCCAACCTAATTTTGGCCAGCTGGGCCTCCAGCATCCAGTGTTCTTTCTCCTGCTCCAGTTTTGCAATCTTCTCTAAGCTCTGCTGGACCTAGAGAACAGCAAGAATTAGCACCATGAAGTGAACAAATGGGAAGTTAAAGGGTATCTAAAAGAGTGTGCATAGCAAGTTGAATCATTGCTCGAGCAGGTTGTATCTGGAGCAGAGAAGAGGCAACAAAAGCAACAACCTGTAGCTTTGACATGCTTAAATGTGCGCCCTGCAGGCTCACAGCTTACACTGAAAAGTTTCTGCCATCCATAATGCCACAAACTGCAAGGAATGCTACCATCCGAGTGCTGCATTTCTGGCTATTTAAAAACAGAAAAAACACAGGAGGGAATAGAAAAATGGAAGAGAGCAAGGAACCCATATGAAACTCAGGATGTGACAGGCAGCTCACATTTTTACGAATCTTTAAACAAATAATGTTTCCTTTACTTAAGAATGTAAACTTAAGATAGCGTAATGTGCAAGATGCACAGCTGAATATATGAACCAAACAAATTCATCTGCAGAACAGAGGAAACGGATGCCTGCGGTGACAGACCAGATAAAGTTTTACAAACTAAGGAGATAATGGTTTATTTTTAAACACCCAAGAAGAGCATAGCCCATTAGACTGGCTTCCATGGAACTATGATAAGTTTGGCTAAACAGAATATTTGCCCTGGATAAGTGTTGTGGTTTTACATTATTCTCCAAAAGCCAGAGGAAGAAATATATTTGGGGCTTCACATTATGCATTCCTATCTATTTACTAGCCATTTTATAGAACAGCTTGAATTAAATTCTAGCACAACATTAATTGGAGAGAATTACGAACTGCAAGAGGACTACTCAGAGATCAACTTTGGGCTTTTAGCCACTAGGTCAACTGGCCATCTAGCTGGAAACCTGGTTCCTGAAGCCAAATTTCCAAGCTGGACAACATGTTTGGCAGCAAATAGACCTGACAACAGCAGCATTTGTGTTAGAGGTTCTCTTCATTCACCCCACCAGCAATAAGATGACACAAAATAAACAGAGAATGCATGCCAATTTAAAAAAGCTTTGTGTCCATTCGCCTTTTCTGTCTGCTGAGTTCTGGTGGAGGGAATGTCCAATTTCATACACATTTGACCTTCCTTTTTTCTTTTTCTTTTTTACAATAAGCCTGAGGCCAAAGAAAGATGGAAGCGAAGTAGGACAGCAGGTAATCAGAGATTTGATCCAAACCATCACATGTAGAGAATAACCATATCAGACAGCGCTACTGAGCTTTATGGCAGACTCACCTTTTCAGAGTCATACTGCCAAGATGCCTGCCTGCTCTAGTCCCCTTGTTCTGCATCCCAAGCCCGGATTGCATGCAGAAGTCTAGAGCCAAGCGTAATCCTTTCACTAGTTAGACAAGGGATGCTTGAGATATTCAGTCTTTGCAAATTTTAATGCAAACTGAACCCAATACACACTTTGCAAACTAACATCATTATCCTCCAAATTTTGCGATGCATTTTTTGACTCAATAACTTATTCAAATTTGTTTTTAAAATATTTTAAAATAAAATGCATTTAGAAACTACCGTATTTCTCGCTCCATAAGACGCACTTTTTTCCTCCTAAAAAGTAAGGGGAAATGTGTGTGCGTCTTATGGAGTGGATGCAGGCTGCGCAGCTATCGCTGAAGCCAGCAGAGCAAGAGCGAGAGCTGCACAGCGCCTCTTGTTCTGCTGGCTTTCCAGCGAAGCAGGAAGATGGACAGAAGGGAGCCCTTACAACGCCCCTTCCGTCCCTCATCCCTCTTCCCTAGGAAGCCAGCAGAGCAAGAGCCGCTGCGCAGCTATCGCTCTTGCTCTGCTGGCTTCAGTGATAGCTGTGCAGCTTGCTCTGGCTTTTCAGGGAGGTGGGAGAAGGGACAGAGGGCAGCCCGTCACTCCATTCTCCCACCTCCCGGAAAAGCCAGCAAGAGCCGCTCTATCTTTAAAGAGCTGCGCCGAGCGAGCGTGTCTGCGGCTCTTGCTGGCTTTTCCTCTAAAAACTAGGTGTGTCTTATAGAGCAAAATATATGGTAATTTTTTTTACTAATATTTTGTTTATAGGTGCACATTTTGTGGGAAAAAATCCATTAAAAGTATGTATGTAAATACAAAATAGTATTTTTCTATGTATTGGAAGCCACCCAGAGTGGCTGGTGAAGTATAATAATAATGATGATGATGATGATGATGATGTGTGGATCAGGCTTACAAAAGAACAAATGCAAAATTGGCACAGTCTGCAAAAACTCACCCATCAATTCCCTATTTAGAGATGCATTGCTATGAGCATTAAATGATGTTAGGAGAGTGAGACTATCAAATTTAATACAGTTTCAGTGAGCGCACTAAGCTTAGGAACAGCTACGTGTCGGACGACTGAATACCTGCTGTGCAAGGCCTTCTCTGCTCTCCGTGGAACTCAGAAGAACTCTGCGGTTGGCCAAGGCCTCTTCATAAGGCACTGAATCGCAACATGGCTAGAGCCAAAAGATATACATGACTTCAGTGAGTTGGGTTACATATGGGAAGCGTTAAGTTCCCCTGCCCGCTTGCTCTCCCTCCCTCCCTCGCTAGCAAAAGTATTTGTTGATGCTTTCCAGGCCCTTGGTGGCAGAGATCTGTGCCTGGTATATTACACTTTTGGAGGGGGGGGGGGAGGCAAAGAACAAAGAGAAAACACACAGCTGCAGCATTGCTCTGAAGTGCCTTGGGCAGAAAGCAACAGAGGAAAGCCACTGTGCATTCCATGCGTGGACCGGATCTCAAACAATGAATGAAAACAGCTGCATGTCATTCAGACGGCAGGTTTTTCAGCTGGAAACACCATCGGAAGTCCTGTCATATAAGCATGAAGGTAACAAAAGAGTTGTGGGAGATGCTGGCAGCAGGCAGAAAGAAGGGGGAGGAATTAGGATGGTGTGAAAATAGTAAAAGAGAGCCTGAAACAGGGTGACAAGGGGTCTAATGGGATGCTATGGGAGTTAGCATGCAACAGGTCTGTCCTTAAAGCAGCTCCTAGCTAATGACCAAGAATCCCACTCAACTAACTAAAATTTGGGAGCTGCCTCCACTGTCACTTTTCTTCCAGCTATAAGCAAAAACCCAACCCACCCACGCCCACAGGCAATCAACTAACTTACAGCAGCTTGAGTTTTTAATATTTCACATTTCATTAGATTAGTCTGGGACTGAAAAAACACAACTCAGCAGATTCATGTGATTTATTTGCCACTGAACCGCACCACTTCAGACAAGAGGTGGAGTGAACTCTATATACTGTTTGAGTGCTCCTCCTTATTTTGTTTAAAGTGTGACATGATGGGATGTGGCAGGGTTCTGTGCAAGGAGAAGGGTTCTAGTCCTACAATGCAAGTCTGTGGCTTAGAAACTCCAAAGTCGCCCAAGATCGAAATTTGTGGCATAATAAAAGATGCACTCGTGTCCCTCCCACTCTATGGTTCAAGTGAGACAAGGAAGACAATAAGCCTGCAGTGGCCTCATCAAACTTTTCAACAGCTCTAGTTACACTAAACTCCTAATTTGCTCCATCCCCAAACAAACCTTGGCCTATGCAAACATATTGATCCTGTCCTGCTAACAAATGTCCATCATCTCTATTCGACTACTAAGCTGAGAGACCACCCTGCCCAGATTTTTCCACACATACTAATAATGACATTCCATCCATACAGCCTGCCCCACCCAGCCATATTTCCATAAACAGAGAGCGCAAAGGCTGGTGTATATTGGTCTCGTATATATCCAACAATCATCACGCTCCACAATCTTTCCTACAGCTCTGCCCCAAGCAAGTATACAGCTCGGGAACAAAAAATGATTTCATCAGCAACAAAGAACCACTTATTCATGGGCGGAGAGAATCCAATCCCACATCAAAAGGATTTTTAGAGCGTGTCCAAGGGATCCAAGTCACTGCACTACAGCTATTGTTCTTGAACAGGCACAAACCTTCTTCAGCAATCTCATGTAAGCAGCTGCTTTCTTCTTGTACTGAAGCATGCACTCCGCCGAGAGGGGGTTGATAAACTCCATTCCTCCCTTAGGCCCATAGCTCAGCGATGCAGTGAAGCAGTCTAAGTTATTGCTGAAGAATGAAGCAACCTAAACATACAAATGCAGAGATTTAAAACACTGGGCAAGTTTGGATAGTTTAGAGCTAGAAGAATGAGATGCAGAGAGAGTCCTGAGCTTATGTGTTCCCCTTCATCCTACTTCAGCAAAACCACAAGGAACTTGGAACCATTTGCTTACATTTTAGATTAACAGCGTGTTGCAGCATTTGCGGTTTTTTAGGTTTGTTTTTGGGGTTTTTAAAGGTGAGCTGTGGGGACATGAAAGAGGTGTGCAAGGCATGCCTGCAGTGAAGGTTTCCTCCTCATATAATACTAGAAAACCAGGCCCATCTGAGCTGTGTGAGATTCAGGACAGTGAAAACGAAATATTTCTTCATACAGCCCACATTTTATACCATGGATTTTGCTCCAGGGTGATGTGACAGCAACTAGCTTCACTGGTTTAAAAAGAGGATAAGACAAATCCATTAATGATAAAGCGATCAATGACTTTTATTCATTTATTTCTTTAAAACTATATATTGCTTGATTCATGGGGGGGGGGAATATTTCAAAGCAGTGATGGTTACTTGCGAGAAGCCAAGTTACAGGGAACCAGGCAGAGGGCCTTCTCAGTAGTGGCACCCACCCTGTGGAACGCCTTCACACCAGATGTCAAAGAGAAAAACAACTACAGTGGTACCTCGAGTTAAGAATTTAATTCGTTCTGGAGGTCCATTCTTAACCTGAAACTGTTCTTAACCTGAGGTACCACATTAGCTAATGGGGCCTCCCACTGCCACCGCGTGATTTCTGTTCTCATCCTGAGGTACTGTTCTTAATCCAAGGTACTATTTCTGGGATAGCGGAGTGTGTAACCTGAAGCGTCTGTAACCCGAGGTACTACTGTACCAGATTTTTAGAAGACATCTGAAGGCAGCCCTGTTTAGGGAAGCTTTTAATGTTTGGCGCACTATTGTATTTTAATATTTTGTTGGAAGCCGCCCAGAGTGGCTGGGGAAACCCAGCCAGATGGGCGGGGTATAAATAAATTGTTGCTGTTGTTGTTGTTGTTCTCCTCCTTGAAATATTGGAGGCAGTGTGTCTCTGAATACCAGTTGCTGGGAGTCACAACTAAGTGCTTCTGCACTCATGCCCTGCTTTGGGGCTTCCCACAGGCATCTGGTTGTCCACTGTGAGAACAGGATGATGGACTAGATGGGTCACTGGCCTGATCCTGTGGGGCGCTTATGTCACTGCGTCCTTATGAACATACTTTCTAGCTGCACAATTTTATACCCCCTAAGCTTTACCTTCAAGGAATGCATCACAAGAACAACAACTTTCTGCTTTATAAAGATTCCCAATTTGTGACAATAAAAGAGAACTTTTGCATGAATTTAGATACAGATACATCACAGAGAGGCTGCAAGCTCGTGTTAGTTTCACAATGCTGATTTAGGCTGCTGTGACGGGCACTTTGTGTAAGAAAAGAAGTTACCTTGCCGGCTCCGTTTGTTAATGCTACCACAGATGATAAGATGCAGTCGTTGGTGGTGGTGAGCTTCTGTGTGGCTGTGGGCAGCTCTTGCTCCAAAGCAGCTTTTTGACTATAATGCTTATAAATATCTAAAACCAGAAAGAATGAACTTGCATCAGTTGTGTACATCGCCCTCCGAACCTCTCATTCAGATCCAGTCAGAAAATCCCATTTCTTGCTAAATGTCGCTTTTTCTACCTAGGAAAGCACTTTCAAAAGACAGATACGACTATCTGTGGAGACAATCCTACAGAGATTAAACTTTCCACATGCAAAGCATGCGCTCTACCACTGAGCTAGCTATATTTTGAGCAAATCCCGATTGCCTGGCACACCTAGACAGCAGGAAAGAAGAATATAGTAGGAAGTAGCTAGAACCGCTTCATTATTGAGTATTGCCCTTAACGAAAATGGACTTCATATCTTCTGTTTCAATGTAGTTAGGCAGAACTCTTTACATTATGCTAGAAATACTTAATTTCACTATAAACCTTGTGCTTCAAACCTTACAGTCCAATCCTGTGGATATTTTCTTGCAACACTTTCCCCTTATTTCAGTGGAGAGCCAGTACTGAGTAGTGGAGGGATACGGGTTCAAATTTCCACTCCATGGTAAAAGTCAATGTAAGCCACCCCTGACCCATTTCACAGGGTTATTACCAAGATACATTACCAGTATTTATTGTTATTTTTGCATATGGTTGAAAAATTGTATCAGTAAAAAACAACAACACTGTATTTGAGTATGATTTGTTTCTCCCTTTTGTTGAAGCACATACTAGGTAGGCCGACCATGCAAAGGCCATTAAATCTTTATAACATCCACCCACCACCCATAAAGTGTTAAGTGACCAGGGCGCTAACGTGTCATTTTTTTAATAATAAAAAAAAGCTGTATATCCTTCAGCCAGTCTCACCTTTCATGACATCGTGAAATCCATTAAGGGTTGAAGCAATGTATGTGAGCAGAGTGCTGAAGTTTGTACGAAGCAGACGGTCTGGATTTGTACCTGGGAGTTGTACAAAGAGCAGAAAATCCAAATGGAATGACAAGTGTCAGGGAGAAAAAGGGGCATTTTCCAAATAGAATAGTTCCCACCAGCAAAACAGTTTATAAGAGGCCTGGTTTCGTTAAAAGGGTGGGGGCATTTTTGAATTGCAGTCGGTTGGGCTAGATGACCCCTGGGTTCCCTTCTAACTATACAATTCTATGAAGGATTGCAGCCTTCACAAACTTGGTGCCCTCTGGATGTTCTCACCCCTAGCCAGAACAACCAACTGCAGGGCACTAGGTTGGCAAAGGCTGCCATAAAAGAGCAATATGCAACCAGCGATTATCCAGCTTCCTCAGTCCAAAACAGGGAAGAAATCAGAGTCCCTTAAATTTTTGAAGTTCACGAGAAGTTCAGATTCCTGATCAAGTGAAGAATTTGGATAAGGCTGGGGAGGGAATCCTATAAATACTACTACCCATAATCAAATTATGGAGTATTCCAACAAAATCCCTTGATTCGTTTCTTGTCCACTTTCTGTAAAATACAAGTCTCGCTCTTATTCAGTGTTGATTCCAATCTCAGTACACATATAAAAACACTGTACCTACAGCTTAAGGAAGTTTTGTTCAAAAGAAATATATATATACTAGCATTGTTGTATCTGGAAAAGCCCAGGAAAGGTACACAACCAGGGGATTGATCACTGGAGCATAATTCTTAAATATTTATATCAGAGTCATACTAGTGACAAAAAGGCAACTGCTCTCCATGGCCTACAAATCCCTAGATACCCCAGATCCTTTCATACAATAAACGGAGGCAATGACATGCATGTAAGTTGATGTTGGTCTGGCAAAAACAGAAGCACCCACCCACCAGATTCAATACTTATCACACTGAATTTTGAAATTTTAGATCCTGCAATATGGTATTTCAGCTGCCCTGGTCTGCTGCTGCTGCTGCTACTTACTAGGTAAGGCAAGAAGATTAATGTAGGTGTGCAACTTCTCAAAGACTGCAGTCAGCTTCTTCATGTCTCTCTGAAGCTCCATGTTCCTGGCTCTTAACGCAGCTGTGCAAAGAGAAGATTCACACTCTTCTTCCAAACTAGGAACATATGAATTTATGTTTTTAAAAGTGAGTATTAAGGTGGTAGTGGTTGTTTTTTTTAAAAAAATACATGATATTCAGAAAAGATGAGATAAACATTGTGGGGCACTTTTCTGAACAAGTGGCTATTGAGGGTTTGTTCAAAATGTCAAAAAGGAACCCATATCAATGCTTCAATGATACATAAATTTAAGCAACTGGTTGAAATGCTGCTGTTTGCATTCCTTTCTCTTTACTATTTTATTAGTTTTAGGTGAGTTCTTAGCATTGTACATTGCCTTTGACGCTTTGTGTTGGAAAGGTGAGTTGTACGTTTATAAATAAAATTTAAAAGGCAGACAAAGAATCAGTTAAAATTACTAAACTCGCAAACAGTTCTGCTTTTAACTTTGTCAGGCGCCTTCATCACTTTCACCTGGCGGCATCCACTACAGCAGGCTATAGGTCAGTGAGGAAGAGAAGAAACCAGGCCATTCCGCTGGCTCAGATGAGAGACCAACAACTTCTCTTTCTGTCTCTCCTTGAAAAACTTTCTGCTGCAGTTGATTATTTTAAGAACTCTGCAACTAAGAACTAGTGCTTGAGGGTTTTTTCCTTCTCCCTTCAAAATATTTTCCTCTTGTGCTATGTATTTTTGATAGTAAGTCTGAGGATAGGGGCTGTCTTCTTACTGATCTCTGTACGTCAGTCTTGCAACTTTTTTGGGTTAAAGAGTGAGGTAAAAATGCCCAAATATATATACACAAATAAATATGAAGATGGCTCTCTAACAAGATGCATGGGCGAGAATGACATTTATACGAAAGCTGCTAAAACTCTGGGTGATATTCAATGTTAATCACATTAGTAGATCCATTGTAATCAATGTATGACCATTCGATAACACACTGCACAAGAGATCCTGAGTCACATTAAGCAATCTAACACTGGAAGCAATGCCCTCTCAGACAGATAATGACAGTTGCTAAAATAAAATAAAGTAACTCCCCACCTCCCGCCGACACCTTTGAAATATTCATTGTCAAATATCATTATGAACATTCTCAAGAACCAGAGGTATGTTACCATGCTGCTCTCAGACTCTTAATATAATTTATGAACAGCACACTGAATTATAGTTCCCATTGTGCAGATCAAAAAGGAGGAAAGTACCTTTTCAACTGATAAGGAAGAATCTTCCTGAGAAAGCAGACATAAGATGCTAAGTAATCAGAAAAGGATTTCAATTTCACAGTTGTCTCCTTTGAAGAGAAAAGAAGAAAATGTCTCTCAGGTATTTAGTAGCAACCTGTCTCATACACGGAATGTGACAATAAGGACAACCATATTACCAGAACTGTGACAGTGTCCTCAGTGATGCTCTCAAACAAGTGTAGCATTCCTTCTTCCAGGGGGCGAACATAGGATGCATTTTCATGAAGGTACTGCGAAAACTAAACCAAGAGAGACCTGTCAGTGGTTCCAGCAGGCACTGCTTGCGAAGTCAGGGAACTATTTGGCATTAAAACAGATTACCAGCACTGCTTTTGAACTGCTGTATGCCAGGGGTGCGGTGGACAGATTATTTTGGACTATGGGGGCTGGGAGAGGGAGGAAGTTAGAGAAAGGGAACATTCAGAAACCCTGAAGCAAAACTCTTTGCAGGCATTTTGGCCAAGGGAAGTTAAGATGTATTTTATTTTATTTACAAAACCATATCCTGTGACTATTTACCGTATTTTTCGCTCTATAGGACGCACCCGACCATAGGACGCACCTTGTTTTAGAGGGGGAGAACAAGAAAAAAAATATTCTCCCCCTCTCTGCTCAGCGCCCCTTCAACGAAGCAGCAGGAGAAACGGAGCCCCTTCCATTTCTCCTCCCGCTTCGCTGAAGGGGTTCTGCGCAGCTCTCCCTCTCTGCTGAAGCCAGGAGAGTCTTGCTCTTCTGGCTTCAGCAAAAGGAACCCAAAGCCTTCGGAGCGAAGTGGGACCTCCTGCTGCGCTCCAGAGGCTTCAGGCAGCTATCCCTGAAGCCTGTAGAGCGAGGGGGGTCAGTGCGCACCGACCCCTCTCGCTCTCCAGGCTTCAGCACTCCCTCTGCGCTTCGGAGGCTTCGCGGTGCTATCACTGAAGCCAAGAAGCTTGCATTCACTCCACAGGACGCACACACATTTCCCCTTAATTTTTGGAGAGGAAAAAGTGTGTCCTATAGAGCGAAAAATACGGTAATTATAACCCACAGCTTCATCACTACAGAGTTCCCTAAGGCACCTTACTGTTAAATATTTTCAAAACAGAGTACATATAAAAGCAATGCAGCAGCAAAGGCTCAGAACATTACTGCCCAACATCACATAACAAAGTTTTTTTTTAAAAAAAAAAGAATCTGGGAATTATTATTTTTATTTTTATTCTTCAACTGGCTTTCCAGCATCTTGGACAGAGAGATAACTGCTCTTTCAGCTGGAGGTGCCAGGGATTGAACCTGGAATCCTTTGCATACAAAACAGCCGTAATGTTACCTTGGAAGACATGTGTGGTGAGAAACTTTCACCCCATTCTGTACAATTTTGCACAAATAAAAAAGGAGATTGTTTTAACAGCTACATTGCATCCGCTGTAGAAAAATGCAGCAAGCTGGCACATAGTGTGCTTATCGTATGTCCACTTTAATCTCTTTACGTAAAGCTCACCCCAAGCCAGCTTACCTTCTGATTTAATGGCGATATTGTATCTGTGGCGGAATCAACAGGGAAAATCTGGACTCGCTGTTCTGTGTAGGTATGGAAATTCAGAAGGGCCGTCACCAGGTCTTGAACAAAGGCCAGCGCTTGGCCAGCAAGGTCACGCAACTTCAACTGCAAGGTACAAAGAGCAGTGATGCAGCTCACTCTTATTTTGATGGAGAGCAATCTCTTTTACAAAAGGCCTTTCCCAGAAAAGCTCGTAACTGAACAAACAGAAGATTCAAATATGACAGACCTCCTCCCCGCTGCAAAGGTTCTTTGGCTGAAGAAGCAGATTAAGAGCACTGTGATCTGATTGTATCAGGGCAAAATCTTGATGATAATAATAAATTTTTATTTGTACCCTGCCCTCCCCAGCCGGAGCCAGGCTCAGGGGGGCTAACATCATGAAACTAAGACAGTATACTAAGAACATAAGAACAATCAATTAGTTAAAATACATCTTAAAATTAGTTCAGAGCAAATTTAAATCTGGACAGATGGCAGTCCACGGGTAAAATTGAGAGCGGTTAATATTCTTCAGAGCCAACTGTTACCACTGGTCTTATAAAGGACCTGTGAGCGGGCTAGGAGGCCTCTTTAATGCTTGTTCTTATACAGAAAGAAAAGAATCAGACTGAACCCCGACCAAAGGCCTGGCAGAACAGCTCTGTCTTGCAGGCCCTGAGGAAAGATGTCAAATCCCGCAGGGCCCTAGTTTCTTGTGAGAGAGTGTTCCACCAGGCCGGGGCCATGGCCAAAAAGATCTTGGTGCTTCTCATTCATTTTTCAGCAACAAAACCAGAATGCATTTTGTGGTGGGAATGAAAGCCAATATACTAGGCATCCTTCTATCATCTTAATTGTTTAGAAGACCATGTGCAAAGACTTGGACAGCAGCAAGTTTTACCGTATTAAAATCTCAACCTAGAGAGTTGGAGCAGTGCTGTACTTCTGTTCCTCATCTACAGCACTAATGCCAAGCTCTTTTTCAGTCTTGGTGGGTGGGGCTGAGACAAATGACTTTTTGCCATCTCCAAGGAGCAGAATTCTGGGAGAGCCCGTTCTACCTCTGAAAACAGGTGGCTGCTCTTTTGACCCTTATGTCAAATTGCTACCAACAGCTTATACGTAAATCCCCCCTTCTGCAGTCATGAATACTTGGGAGGCATTAACTAAGATCTGGCAAGATGGGGAATCCCAGGCAAATGGTGATAAAGGGTGGGCAAGAAGCAAAGGACTTTGGGAAAAAATGCTTAATATCCAACATGCTTCAGATCTCTCAGGTTCAAATACAGTGTAAACTTCAAATACAGTGTACATTTCAAATACAGAAGTTGAATCTCTTGTATGATCTTCCACAGTATGAGGAAATTGAAGACAGTATAACAAAAGACTAAACTTCAGTCCTTGATGAGGTGCCTGAGAAGTCCGAAATGCATTGGATATTAAAATGTTCCTCCTCCCGCTTTGCTTCTTACTTTTTTCCACCCATAGCTAAGAGAGAACAAGCATCCCAGCTTTACAGTTCTGTGGTTCTATTATTTGCTCTGCACCATCCCAAAGCCTTAAGCCAAAGATGGTGCAAACCTTTTAGGTTAATAATTTAGATTTATTACTCACCTGTCGCCTTCTACTGTGTAACGGCACATTCAAAGCATTATACTGGCTAGACCCTACGAAAAGAAGTATTACAGCAATTATTTTCTCTCTCCAATCCTCCTGCATTGCCTTAGACTGTTAAACCATTCAAGAACAGAGAATCATCTTTTACAAGGTGAACGCCTGACTCCTAGAGCTAGTAAAGGCTAAAAATTCAAATAAATGAATAGGATATTGGCAGGTGCATGTGTCATTACTGAATAACACACTTCAACCCCGATCACCTTTGGATTTCTAAAGTTCTTTTTCAACAATATAGTAGCATGATATTGTTAAAACTATATCCCACCTTTCTGTCTCAAATACCAGGTAGGTCAGGAATATACATATAAATAAATGGAAGGCCACCTTAAGGCTACAAAGAACTGAAATTTGAATTGAGAACTTCCTAATTTACAGCTCAGTTTTTTTAGCAAATACAGTGCACAAATCCATTTATATTAGGCACATGGATTTATTAGTAAGCAATGCAAATGAGACACCTAAATTAATGGTAGGCATTAATCCATAATACAAGCATCTATTTCAGTCGTTCCGCTTGGCAGACTTGCAACATTTGCCACACACCTTGTCACCGTAAGCTAATTAAGTTTCTGGATGCTCAGGTGGTAACAATAAATTCAAGACAACTTATAAAATGCCCAGCCACGTCAAAGCTAAATTGGGGAAATAAAAGACAATTAAACCTAAACCCACACCTGGCTTAATTCCCAACAAGCTAGCCTTAAAAAAAATCAACCACCAAAGCTTAGCAGCATCTACAGAGGAGCATCTACAGTAAATACCTATCTAGGTGCCATTAACAATCTGAACTTAGAGCACAATAGCCAGTTTACAAGAGCATTTCTGACCACAAGGGCAAGGGCAGGCAACTATTATAGGAACGGAGACTGCATTCCCTTGAGAAAAGTGATCGGGGCCTACAAAAACCAATGTTGGCAGGAACACCCCCTTTTCTCTCCTTTCTCATTCATACACATTCATAGCAGAGAGTCTACCTCTCTCTGGGATGTCTCCAGCCTCTCCCACTCATTTATATGCTCTCATAAACAGGAATACAACAAAGCAGTGGCTAACACAAAGCTGGGAAGTACAGGGAAGACCTCTTCACCGAGTGACCCATGGGTTGCCAGCCTGTGTCTTTAGAGGGTATGTAGAAAGTGGATGAGTCTTAGGTACAAAAAGCCCCAAGCAATGGATGGTTTCAGCTATTCAAGCAAGCCACAGAGGATAGACAATTGGCTCAGGACTTTTCTCTGATGTGCCACCAGGATCTGCATCTCTTGGCATGGGAGCGGGACAGGAACAAGAAGAAGAGAGTTTTTGGATTTGATATCCCGCCTTTCACTCCCTTTAAGGAGTCTCAAAGCGGCTAACATTCTCCTTTCCCTTCCTCCCCCACAACAAACACTCTGTGAGGTGAGTGGGGCTGAGAGACTTCAGAGAGGTGTGACTAGCCCAAGGTCACCCAGCAGCTGCATGTGGAGGAGCGGGGACGCGAACCCAGTTCCCCAGATTAGGAGACTACCGCTCTTAACCACTACACCACACTACACCACATTACTTTTAATGTTAATGAAGGAATAATAAAGAAGAGAGACAAGCCCCATTCAGTGGCTCATTCTGTGGCCAGCAATTGTTTGATTACCCCCAGCCACCCTGCCCTAACATCAATTTCCACTGCATCATCCCTCATGTGATTGTATGTAGAATGTTATGTCATTCCCAGAATGCATGAGAGAGACAATCTGTTACTAGGAGCACAGGGCAGCTGCCAAAAAAGGGCAGCTTATCTGTCGCCTTGCCCTGCCCATCACTTAACAGGTACCTGTACCTGTCTTGGTGCAATTACTGCATATGTTTCACTACCCCTGTTCCAGATTTGTTGGCATAGGCAGAAAATTTGTGTAATTGCATCCATACATTGGTTGAGTTGTAATACACACTACAGAAACAGAGATGGAAATTTAACACAGCACTGCCATTTTCAGCGGCAGCCCTGTGTGTCTTATCAAGCAAAATTCCAGCCACAGTCTGGTTGCTGACTGGGCAAAACTAAGTTCAATTATTTTTGATGAATTGGGATGGGGAAATCTCAGCTTTTCAGTTTTCTATAGTTTCTTTTTGGCACACAACAAAGGTAACCCCTGAAGTACCTACTGGTATCATTGAAAGGAACTTTTTCACTGATGATGTTCAAGGACTCCCCCAGTCTGCTGCTCAAGTCCTCATGAAGGTGCTTTAACTGCTGCTGGCTGGGTGATAAAAAAATAAGACAACAACATTAACTATTGGGTTTTGGGGTGCTTACTTGAAGCTGAAAAAACCAAATGCATACATTTCCCATGACGTTTCACCAGTTATGTCAGCTGATGATGGGCAGGTGAGTATGGGAAAAATCCTGATGGGCCAAACTGGACCCCCTGGTAGGCAAAGATTTCCCCACCCTGGACCTATATATATATAAAAAGGTAAAACACCCCTGACAGTAAAGTCCAGTCGCAGATGACTCTGGGGCTGAGGCGCTCATCTCGCTTTACTAGCCAAGGGAGCCGACGTTTATCTGCAGTTTTCTCGGGTCATGTGGCCAGCATAACTAAGCCGCTTCTGGCGAAACCAGAGCAGCGCACAGAAACGCTGTTTACCTTCCCGCCACAATGGTACCTATTTATCTACTTGCACTTTGACGTGCTTTCGAACTGCTAGGTTGGCAGGAGCAGGGACCCAGCAACGGGAGCTCCCTATCGCGGAGATGCGAACCGCTGACCTTCTGATCGGCAATCCCAAGAGGCTCAGTGGTTTAGACCACAGCGCCACCTGCTTCCCGTATAAGGTTGCTCTTTATGCCCATGCCTATGCTAAGATGACAACGAAGCAATAATTGTTTTACAACACTATATGCCTCAATAAAATGGAACTCCTAATCACGTCTTTATTTTTTTAAAAAGTCAAGAGCATTACCATTCTTCTGTTCGAACCCTGCAGTCCTTGGCCTCTCTCTCTAGCGTTTGAGATTTGATCTAAAGGTAAGTAGGGAGAACAGAGCTGTCAATAACTATTTGCACAACCAACTCCACACAGAGATTTTGAGTATGTCTTGTAACTTTAATGAACCACAGTTTATGAACCACAGTTCTGCCCCAAAGACCACAGAAATCACTGTTGAATGACAAGAACAATCAAACAAAAATGAGTAGTTACCTCAGCACCAGGTAAAAAAATATATAATTAAAACAGTCACTCAACCTGCAAATAAAACATTGATTGAAAAAGGAAGAATTTTCCCAGTCCCAAAGAGGCCAACAACATATGAGATGGATAGGCCTTGGTGGTCTGAGATCTGGGACAGGGGGACACACAGCTTTGATACTTACTTCTAACTTGGCTTTATCGCTTTGCAATTTCTCTATTGTGTCCATGTACTTCCGAGTGAGGCCATCCACCACGGCTTGGTGCTGCGCCGCCTCCATCTCCAAGACCTCCAGCTTGCTCCTCAGCTCAGTTTCCAAAAGATTGTGTTTCTCATTGGCTTCAAAGAACTGAAACAAGAAGGGAGAGCCTGATGTCACAGAGCATCACCCAGGGGAGGGCTGGCAGCTCAGATCCAAGGCTACACTGGAACAAGCACATGCCCCTAGGGCTGCAGCTCGTAAGTAATTTCTGGCACCATTGTTTCCAGGAACGTCATAGGCTGAAAACTCTTACTTTGCCAAAGTGGTACACTTCTATTATACTGGTATTTTGGCTCTTGAACTGGGAAAAAAACAAGAGAGGGCCAAAGTAGATGTGATGCAGGGCATTTGTGCTCAGATTCTCCTCTGGTTTTGTTTTTTATTAAGTTAATATAAGTGACCCTGGCCAAGGGGGCGGGGAGAGAGAAAACAGATAAGGATCAAGGCATTAATAATCTCTCTGAAGATATATAAACATACGTATACCACTACACCCCTGCTGCTTATACCCACTTTTGTAAAAATCACAGGAGCTCCTAATCACAGATTATCTAATGTTGACATGACCCAATACTGAATCCTTCGAACACAGATGCTGAAAATTCACACAACTTTAATATCTGGTTTCTTACCTTCTTGGTTTTTTGTTTTTTAAAACCTTTATCATTATTATTATTTTACCGTTCCCCCCCCTCACCCCCCAACAAGTATAACATTTGAGCACTTCCTCCACAACTACCAAAATCTCTAGCCTTGTCTGTCTTTGGAAGCTGGACAGGCACATACACTGAAAACATGGGGAAGCTCTGCTTCTGAATTAGCTCTCCTGCAGACAGGTAAAGTAGATTTTTAAAAATTATATTTTTAATGAAGAAGTTTGAAATACCAGCAATTATTAGAACCAGTGCTAAAGAGGAGAAACAAATCACATTCAGCAAAAAATTAAAATTAAGAAATGTTTAATGTAAAGCGAGTGTCCACATGGTATTGGACATATAACGGGGGGAGCCAGATTCAAATTTGGTTCAACCATAAAGCTTTCTGGGCCAGTCACTACCTCACAGCCTTACAGCACAGGGTTGTTATAAAGAAAAAATGGGGATATACCCCTCAAAAATGGACATTCAGTAAATTTAAACAATGAGGTACTGAGATGGAGGGAGCAACAGCCATGCCCATTTTTTTTTTTACTTTAAGAGTTCCTAATGCTTTTAAGTGCAAATACACATTTACACAAAAATAACTTTATGCACAGCAGCAAGATAAGAGTTATCTGGCTCCACTGAGACCACAGGTGCTAATCTGCAGGGGAGAATTTAGCTTTAAACTGAAAAAGGAGCAACTAAGGAAAAAAAAACCTGCAGAAACAATTTGACCAGAGTCTGGAAATGAGAAAGAATGAAAGAAGCTGGTGTGTGAATGGAGTAAGCTTAAATATGTATAGCTTTCTGAGCATTACATTTGGAGGTATTTTGGTTATCACTAGAGCATTGATGAGAAAGGAAAGGTAGTATGGCTAGTAAATGTGTCTAGTCAGGAAGACAGGGACCTATGCCAGGTGAAGGGGTCATGGCCATTGCAGATTACATAGGAACGGAAGCTGCCTTACAGAGTCAGACTATTGATCCACCTAGCTTAGAATTGTGTCTTGTGACTGGCAGGGGCTCTCCAGGGTTTCAGGCATGAGTTTTTCCCAGCCCTACCTGGAGACGCCGAGGATTTAACCTGGGACCTTTTGCATTCAAAGCAGGTGCTCTACCATTAAGCTATGTGTACAGCAAAGGCTGGTCAGCAAAGAAAAACTGAAAGATGATGTAGCCCAAGCATCTTTCTAGAAGACAGGAGACCAGCCAGCCACAGATCAATCTATGCATTATCCAAACAGCAGAGACACCAACAGATGCATTTAGGGCAAACAGCTTCAGTAATGTAGTGAAAGCTACATGTTATACATGCCACTTGTTGGCAACTAGTTTTACCAGTGAGCCCCTCTGCCCTTAAGCCAACATTTCGTCTCTACAAGGAATAGCCAGCAGCAAACAGCAGACTCTGGCACTCATCTCAAGCTTTTCCCTGGGAAGGAGGAACAGGGGATTCAGCTACTGCTTCCCTCTCTCTCCTCACTTGAGCTGCTTTTGCTCAAAAAAAGACACAAAAAGATGAAGAGACTATTCCATATGTGCAGCTTTTGTCTCTGCTCCCTCTGGTCTTCGAGTCCAGAAACTACTTGGGAAAAGGAAAGAGGGAAAGAGAAACGGGGACAAAACATTTCCTTGTAAAATTCTGAGGTTTTTGCTTTGTTTATACAATAAAGTAGTGTTATAATTGTTGTTAGTGAAATAAAATGGCAAAACAGCCCCACAGTCTTTCCTGCATCTCTTCCCTACCCTCCAAAGCAACAGAGAAATGTTTTATGACCCCAGAAGAGAGAGAGAGTTGATGACTGGGGAAGGTGTCTCCCCCCCAGGTGAAGCACAACGGGCTTGAACTAGATCAGAAGTGTGGAATCTTTTTCAGCCAGAGGGTCACATTCTCTTCTGAGAAGGACCTCAGGCAAACATGGGCAGAGCAATGAATGTAAATTTTCACCTTGGAACAGTAGGCTAGTTTCTGCCCACGCTCCTCTCTCTCAGTTCTCTACCCAGGCAAACAAGAGTCACTGTCAGAGTTCAAGAGCACACAAAAGTGCTGGAGGTGGGTGTAAAGCAGAGTCAGGGAGGAGGGTGGCCTCAGGAGTCCAGGGGGCCAGACAGAGAGGCTTGGAGATCCCTACATAGCCTCTGGGCCTCAGATTTCTCACCCCTACATTAGAGAATGGGACGCGGGTGGCGCTGTGGGTTAAACCACTGAGCCTAGGACTTGCCGATCAGAAGGTCGGCGGTTCGAATCCCCATGACAGCGTGAGCTCCCGTTGCTCGGTCCCTGCTCCTGCCAACCTAGCAGTTCAAAAGCACGTCAAAGTGCAAGTAGATAAATAGGTACCGCTCCGGCGGGAAGGTAAACGGCGTTTCCGTGCACTGCTCTGGTTCGCCAGAAGCGGCTTAGTCATGCTGGCCACATGATCCGGAAGCTGTACGCCGGCTCCCTCAGCCAATAAAGAGAGACGAGTGCCGCAACTCCAGAGTCGGTCACGACTGGACCTAGTGGTCAGGGGTCCCTTTACCTTTACATTAGAGAATACTGGATTTGTTCTGATTCTATGATGTACCAAGTGTCTTGCATTCACTTAGTACAAATTTGGCATTTTTTTTCGATTCAAAGAAAGCTGGGCATCTTGAAACAGACAGGTCAGGACACTGTGAGAAACAAAGTTCCAAAATGCAGAACTGGCACAAGGCAGATGGGTCATTCTGTTGTTTAATGTTTCTTAGAAGTTATACATTTCTAGAGAGCACTGCTCCTTGTAGACTACCAGAGTTCATGGGCACAAACCGAAGTTTTTCAAAACACAGCAGAGTCACTGAACAAATTGGCCAATCTTACTTAAAAGACAGCCTTTAATGATTTGTTCTAAAAGTCTTACCCACTAGGGCTGCTAACCTTTTTTGGTGGACACCTTTTCCAAACTGGATAAACTATTGTGGGCAACACACACACATACACAAACACCATAGCCAAGTCCATGCAACCTTTTTTATTTGCTACAAGATGTTTCTTTCATGCCTAATTTTAGGGCGGGAGCAGGGGAGGGACTCCTGTGAGTGCCAGAGAAGGCCTCTGTGGGCACATGGGCATCACAATGGCACCCCCTCCTGTACAAGTTGCCATGGAATTTAAATAGCCATCAAATGTGTACTACCAAATTACACACCTGAATATGCAGCCGCTCGTTCTCTTCTATTTTCTTCTGAAGGTCTTCATCAAATACGTTTTTCTGTTCTTGGCTTAACTGGGATGCGGGTTCACCGGTCTTCTAAGAGAAAGCAAAAGCATTCCTGCTTACTGAATGTACTTAAAGACTACTCCATAATCATAGCTCCTGTGGATAGTTAGTACAGCAAAATATTGGAACTGCTTACGGTTTTCATACATGGGATTTCTTTAGAGTTACTACAGAATGGACTAGAGAGTGAGTTTTCAACTTGGGACTTCCTGATCTGTAGCTCAGCTCCTTAGTCATTGACATTAGCTCTTCCCTGAATAGGTTAGGCTAGGTATGGACAACTTTTGCCCCTCCAGATGTTGCTGGACAACAGCTCCCAGCAGCCCCAGCAAGCATGGCCAAAGTTGGGAGTTGTAGTTGAGCAACATCTGGAGGGCCACAGTTTCAAGGAAGCAGCGAGCAACATGGACTCCTGAACCCAGAGCTCCTAGTTCCAGTTCTCTATGGCAGCACATCAACCTCTGAGGGCACCCCACTCTCCTAACTTTCCCTTTATCTATTTTGCTGTCTGCCCAGAAGGCCGTAATTTTGCGCAATTTCTCACTTCCTCAATTGTACAATGGAGAGAATGTGGGCAATGCTTGGCTTGCTTCCTCCTCTTGCTTTTATTGAAGATCCTGCACCACGGGTTCTATAAAATGTGCTAGTCATAACGATTTAATGAGAAGCAGGAAACGAGCAACGATCTGGCTTCATCTAGCAACATCTGCTTTCAGAGATTGCATCAAATGGCAAGAAGGCATATTACGCAGTTTAGTTGCTCAAGCTAAGGGGGTCTAGTCCTGGGCACTGCCCAGATAAGTGCCTGGGAATCAAGCATAATGTGGTACTCAGGGTTCCTCAGTGGAAGGGCATGGTATAATTGTAATAAATAACCAGTCCACTTTTGTTGTTGTTGTTTAGTCGTTTAGTCGTGTCCGACTCTTTGTGACCCCATGGACTAGAACATGCCAGGCACACCTGTCTTCCACAAGACACTCCTTCATGGATCACTGCCTTGTATGGCGAAGGGGCTTAAATAACTCAAAGAAGCTATAAGCTGTGCCGTGCAGGGCCACCCAAGATGGACAGGTCACAGTGGAGAGTTTTGACTAAACGTGATCCATCTGGAGCAGGAACTGGCAAGCCACTCCAGTATCCCTGCCAAGAAAACTCCATGGACAAAGTCCATTTTAGGACACATCAAATACTAAAATAGTGACGGGGGGGGGGGGGATCAGATAATACAGCTGGAAAGAAACCTCTTAGACAGCAACCCAATGCACAATTACCTTGGAGCAATACCCAAAGAGCATAGTGGGGCTACCTTCAGAGTAAATATGAATTAAGATTGCATTATCAGTATCTAACAGGAAGAGCAGAGAAGACCAAGCAGTAACCAGGAATGCCAAACAGGGCAGACGCCAGAGGCACCTGCTGAGGCCTAAATTTCAGCAGGGAGCCCAGTGTTCAGAGTCCCTTGAATCTGACCATGGCAGCTCACTTGCTTATCCTCCTTCTCCTTCTGGCCTCAAGAGGATAAGGGAGAAAAGGGTGGTGGTAATGAGGAGCATCAGCTGTTGCCACCTGATTACTTGTCAGCTCTTTGCCTGGGAAAGCCTGCTTTCAAGAAACACTTCCTAGGTGACCTTGGACCAGCCACTTCAACCTGGCGCACCAAAAGAAACTGATATATTCACAAAGCAATCCTACCCATATTTACAGTTTGTGCAGTGGTGCTTACTCTAGCCTCAATAATACAGACTTCTATGAGCCAACAGAACACATTCATAGAAGAGGTTCCCCACTGCCCCTCTGCATGAGTCATTCCTCTGCCTTGCCCTCCTTCAAACTAGCCCTCCAACTGCTGGAGGTGGGTAATTCTGCCATGTCACAGAGCCGGCTGTGCTCCCTGACCCAAACGACAGCTCATGAAGAAACTTATTTTCGGATCCAAGAGCAAAGCCTAATACTTCAGGGGGTTATATCTCAACCAACAGAAGGCTGGGAAAATGCTGCTTCACAAAAATACTTGCACAGGTTGATTCAGCTAGGTACCCACCTTGTTCTTCTTGCCTTTAGATTCACTTAGGACAAGTTCATCCTGAAGCAGCTCTACCCTCTTTGCCAGCTGTTGGTTTCGAAAGGTCAGACTGTCCATTTCCTGCTGCAGCTTTCTGAGCGACTGGTCCTTCATTTTCAGTTGTTCCTACATTTGGGGGAAGCAGTTTTATCACAATAGATTCGACAAGATTTTCTTTTTCTTTCGTTTTTTACAAAGCAGGAAGCTGTCCTAATTTTTTAAAGAAAGAACACTTCCCATCCCCTGTTTTTACAGAGTATCCAATCCACAGTGCACTTTCTCCACCCACCAGGAAAAGACAGAAGGGGATCTATGAGATCTTTAAATGCTAATCAATTCCTTTCTGAGCTTTAACTACCCTACTGCACCAACAATAGTAAAAGCAAATTCTTATTTACTGCTTCCATATAAATCTGTAGACCGTATACAGGGAAGAGATTATACACTGTGTTATGAGTTGGGAGAGGCATAGCAGATACTATTTTCCTTAGAAATACTGGAATAAAAGACTGAAATTCTGAAATGAAAACCCAGCATAAGACTAGTTTAAAAGAGAAATAAAGGAATTTGAATTCTTAACTAGTAGCATCTGTTTTAAGCAACCTTGGGTATTTTGCTATTGCTATTTTAAACAACTCAGAGGTAGGGCAACTGCCTTGCATGCAGAAGGTCCAAGGTTCAAATTCTTGGTATCCTCATGTAAAGTTGGGGAAAGCTCCCATCTGAAACATCTGAAGCTAGATGAACTAATGGCCTGATGAAGTATAAAGGAAATTCCTATGTTTCTAAGTTCCTATGCTTGCTCCTGAGATTTTCCCAACCCTGTTAATCTGCTATTCAAAATAAAAGCAATCTTTTGGATAAGCATGTTGATTCTGGCTGTACCACAATATGCACATTCAACCAGGCTGGCAGTACTGCAGGAGAGTTAGGCAGATGTCATTTTTTTTTCCAGCCCCTCTGTGCAGCTTTCTTGCACAGCTTCAGAGAGGGAGGAACGTAAGACACTTTACGAAAACCAGGTGGCAAATTATTTATCCACCCTTATAGCAGCAAGAGAAAGGAAGAAATATCATATACCTAACTACGAGGATTTAATTCATTTTGTTCCTTATTCATATACTTATTGGATTGATATCGGCCGTTCCAACAGCACTTTCAAGGAAGCTAAAAACATTACCATTGCACAAGCCAGTTACAGTAATTTGGTATAAAATCACAACAAAGAGCGATCTCCAACAAAGCAATTCCATTAGTGCAAGGGCTTCTGTTTGCACAACTTCCACTCCTGGCACGATCTCCCCAAATCTGTTCTGCGGGGTTGGGGAGACCCCCAGAACAGATTTAGGGCACAGATAGAGAAAGAGGAGAGGCAGGAATTTCTGTTGCACAGCCAAACATCCTTGCACTAATGGAACTACTTCAGTGAGTACCACCCAGACAAAAGAAATCGTATGATGATTCTTGAAGTAATCTTGGATAACAGAATTGGGCAAGCCCCTTGGGTGCTGTCAGTTGAGAGTTATGTTGATAACAGTCCTGGAAAGCAGATGTGGGATTCTGCCCCTCCCTCTGCTGCTGACAGCTAGTGGTCCTCTCTCCAGTAGCAGTAGTGGTGGAAAAAAGAAGGCTGGTTCTCATTGGCCTCACCCTCACTTGCCAGCAGAGAGGCGCCTTCTGCAGAAGCAGCAGCAACAGATCTCTAACATTCTATCAATACACGCTGTGGTGTGTGTTCTTCAAATATCCAAGAGATGCTTGACACCTTATATGTCAACAAAAAACAGCCTGGCCCTTGAATGTACGCGTGACATGGAGATGGTGCCAACCCTGTACAAACAAGGCAGATCTGCACAGAACTGTGTATGTAAGCAAGCGGTAAATGTCAGAATCAAGCTCATTTTCGCTTCATTGTTTTAAAAGCATACCTTCAGTGATGCTGAATTTGCTTGCTCATCCACCACACCCTTTTTCAGTACATGGTTCTGAGCTCGAAGCTGCAAAAGAGAGACAATGAGAAATCATTAACTCAATGATGAAGCAATGAGGTTGCATCGAGCTGATCATTAGCCACCTGCAAAATCTTGCCTTTCTCTAGGAAAATAAGCAGCACACTCAGAGGACCACAGAAAAAGCATAAACGTCATTTGTAAGCTCATAATATGGAATCTAAATCAAATTTTAGACTTGGGCAAGTCAATTTAGCCACCTAATTTTTTCAAGATGCGAAGGGCATTGACAACAGAGAACTTCCAGTGCAAATCTGATTGTGGTTGCTAAAGTACTTTTAGCTACAAAAGGTCTGGAGATATTGGCTCCATGGAGAATTTGATGGCATTGGTTCACAGTGTGTCTCAGTAGCCCAGTGATTTTTGAAGTAGAAGAATCTGGAGCTTTGCGGGTCTATTGGACTCAGAAGTGACACCACCACAGAATGGTCTGCAAACTATTTACCAGGGAAGGTCTCCATCTCAGTAGCAGAACACATGCTCTGCTGCAGAAGGTCCTAAGTTCAACCCCTGACATCCCCAGGTGGGGCTGGGCAAGTTTCTCTGCCTGAAACCGTGAAGAGCCTTTAGCAGTGAGGGTAGACAAAACTGAGCTGGACCGACTGGTGATCTGACTTGGAATCGGTCACTTCAGTTGCCTATCAATGGTTCAAAATCCCCAATTAGATGGATAGTAATAAGTATGGCTCCCTGAAAAATATATTGCCTCCTGCAGCTGGTCTTTCTCTTCAATATGAAGGTGCAGGGGAATGTTGTGTGGGCTGTGTTCTAAGGTCACATGCAACTATCACAAAATGCAGCAGGCCTGGGCATTGACACACATGGCGCTGACCCGAAAACTAGAAAATGTCCCTAGAATCCCCATCAACACACAGCGTTCCTCAGCTGACATTCAGGAGTTACTCGTCAATGAAGCTGATGTAGGAAACATTCAACAGCAGCAGTACACGACACTTGCAATGTTTCATTTAAATTACAGTTTTAAAAATCATACCAAACTTAAAACAGACTGTCCTTGCTCTTCAAAAAAGTCAAACATTTTCTCTTTGGGGGATGGTGGCTGAAAGAGTCCAAATTCCACTTCACCCTTTTCAGAATGGAAGTGCCTTTGATAGCCGACTGGGCGGTGTTCCTTTGTGTGCATATTTACACGACTAGGAAAACGAATTTTAGTGCTTATTTTGATAAAATGTTAATGACACTGGTGAACAAGGCATTTAAACGACAAGTTACTTTCCCAGTTGACGTGGCATGCAAAATACACATTTTTAAGCCATTAACTGGATTAACTGTTTTGTTTCATATTTCCACACTACAACACATAGTGGTGCTTCTTTATGTATAGCAGGCATGTCCAACAGGTCGATCACGATCTACTGGTCAATCGCGTGCGTGTCCCTGGTCAATTGCACCCGTGCGGTCCTTACTGATCCCCCCCAAAAAGCTCAACGTTAGGTCAGTACTCCCCTTAAAAAAGCTCAACAATTTATTCCTGACTATGACAATGGGTAGATCACAGCCAGTTTTTTTATATACTGGGAGTAGATCACAGTCTCTTGGAAGTTGGACGAGCCTGATCTATAGGATTACCAGCATATGTTTTGCTCCAAACAGGTTCATCTCTTCTGTTGGCATCCATCTTGGGAGACCATGTCTTTAGGGGTGAAATCAAACTCTTCTAACCCATGTTGTCTCTTACAGTGATATCTACATATCATTGAATGGCCATAGTGGTCTCATGTACCTAGTAGTTAGGTATAGTACTCAGGATAGGGGTCTTGATTCAGGAAAACCTGAGCTCTCTTTTTTCATTAGGCACTGTTAGAATCACTGCCATTATCTCTTCCTCTTAGCTGTTGTAGATGGAAGCCTTATGGCAGAGCTTTCCAAACTGTGTCGAGATATGTAGGTATGTAATGTGAACATTCCTTGCGCTCCTCCTGGGGTTGGAAAGAAGGGGTTAGTTTAACCTCCGGTTTGCTAGCAAAATTGAATTACTGCATCACGAAATGATGCATATCTAAAAAATGTCACCAACATGAAAAGTTTGGAGAGCTCTGCCTTAAGGAATAAATCAGATGTGCTAGGGGAGTAGGGGGGAAAAAGGGAAGACTGACTGAACATCTCACCAACACTAAAGACAAAAAATATGAAGGATAGCAATAATTCAGCAGCAATGTTAAAAAAAAGAAAGAAAAAGTTGTATCCGGACAGGAGAATCAAGAGATCCACATTATCTATATCTGGTAGCTCTCACTACCAAGGAGGGCATCACTATACTAATAAGAA
Source organism: Podarcis gaigeae (assembly GCF_964106915.1). Classification (NCBI taxonomy): domain Eukaryota; kingdom Metazoa; phylum Chordata; class Lepidosauria; order Squamata; family Lacertidae; genus Podarcis; species Podarcis gaigeae. The sequence continues at coordinate 107,173,709 of NC_139680.1, read as the reverse complement.
ACTATTATTCTTAAGTGTAAAGAAGCAACTTCAAGTTAGCCCTGTGTGCAGGGGACACTCTGTCTCAATATTAATAACAGAAGATGTTGAAAAGACAGGAAAAACAGATGGCAGTTCAAAACTAGCACTAAGGAAGTATATATACTTCCTCATGACAGAGAATCTGTATCACTACCAAGAGAGACTGGTAGCAGGAAGTATCTCGGAACAAGTATTCATGTGTGTATGTGTGCATCTCCTGAGAAACTGAACTATGCAAGAATGTAGTGTACCGATAGTGCAGACCTGCTGCTGTGGAATTAACACACAAATGCTGGTATCAGAATTAGAAGTCATCAGTCATATTGGAAGAGGGAGATTGTTACATCGAAGAGCTTCAGCATCAACCCCTTTAAGAAGTGTTAGTATCACAAATAAGACTTTTTAACACTTCAGTCAATGAAAATTTACATCATAAAAGCTAGTTAGATTTTAAGATGCTACTAAGCTTTTAAAATGCTTTTTATTGATATTTTTAATATACAAGGGCTAGCTGAGCACACCCATGCATATGAAAGTGCCTAAGGATACAGTAATCACTTTGTTGTTTTTTTGCAGGACAAGCATCTGCTTTGTAAAAGGCAACAGCCCCAGCACTGTATCAGCACTAAGGGCTGGTATGGACAGCTCCTGCATTAATATCCCCTAAGTACACAAAACAGAAAACAACAGCCAACATCACAGTGAATGCAAGAAAGCAGCTGTGCAGAAAGTATGCTCTTTATTCAGCATCTAGCTGTCCCCCTGCAAGGAATGCAAAGATCTTAGGAGCCCATCTAACCCAGCATCTTATTCTCACAGTGGCCAACCGGACGCTTATGGAAAATCCACAGGCAGGACCCGAGTGCAACAGTGCTCTGCTCAGTTGCGATTTTCAGCACCTGCTTTTAAGAAACATATTCGCCTCCAACAGTGAAGACAAAACATAGCTTTTGTGGCTAGTAGCTATTGACAGCCATATCCTCATCTCTGAAAAAAGAGGGGGAGGTATGTGTATCTGCCATCACCCCTAAACTCTCCCTTCTGCCCTGGGTTAGACATTGGGATGGGCAAGTACCAACAGGCTGGATTTGATCCAGGAATGTTTAACTGCTGACCCCTGGCTCCCCACACCATGCCGATTTGCAGGTACAGTCATACCTTGGGTTACAGATGCTTCAGGTTGCGTTTTTTCGGGTTACAGATGCGCTGAAGTACCAGAACGGGTTATTTCCAGGTTTCAGTGGTCGTGCATGCACAGAAGTGCTAAATTGCGCTTTGCGCATGCACAGAAGCACCAAATTGCAACCCGCCGTGCACAGACACAGTGCTGCAGGTTGCAAACATGCCTCCCGCACGGATCTCCTTCGCAACTCAAGTATCCACTGTACACACTCAGGAACCTCTTATGCCCTTTTAAAATGGGGGGGGCGGGTTGGAGGCGGTTACTGGGTTGCTTTTATTTTATATTTTGTGGTTTTATACTATATTTTGATTTTGCTCTGTGAACTGCCCTGAGAACTCTGGGTATAGGGCGGTATAGAAATTCAATAATAATAATAATAATAATAATAATAATAATAATAATAGCAACCTGCCATACTATTTGCCCATCTAGCCCAGTACCGTCTGCTACAATGTGCAGGAGCTCTCAAATACGAGCAGCTCCCGTTAATTAAAACCACCACCTGGAACTGCCAAGGATTGAAGCCTTCTGCACGCCAAGCATGTGCGCTGCAACTGAGCCTTGGCCCTTCACCCCCAAATAAACAATGACACAAGTCATCTCTTGTTGCCCGAGGTAGCTCAACACTTCCCACGGGAGGAGAGAGCTGTCATTCCGCGCCTGTCTCTGCCCGGCTGCAACAGGACTGGGGCAGGGAGGAGGAAGCGGCGGACCCTGCCTCAGTCCTGGCTGAGCCTGGGCGGAGGCAAGCGGGGTCCGCGAAAACGGACCCCGCGGGGCTCCCGTACCCTTGCGAGGGTCTCCTCAGTATGAAGGGACCTGGGGCGGGGGCGTCGCTACGAGGCAGCCCCGCGAGGAGGCCTCCGCGTCGAGGGGGCGGCGGCGCGGCCCAATACCTTGGAATACTCCTGAGCCAGCTTCTGGTACTTCCCTTGCAGCTCGGCAGCCGCCGCCATGGCCGCTCACCGTAGGCGCGGCTGAGGGACGGGGAGACCCGCTATCCGGAGAGCCGCCCCGCCGCTCAGCCCACAGCGGGAGACGCACTTCCGGGTTCGGGCGGAGCTGGCGCGCTGACGTCACCGCGCAGCCTCGGCCCGGCACCCGCTGATCCGCCATCTTGGATCCCCTATCCGACCAGCGGCGGTTGAAAAGGGAAAAAGGGAGCGGGTCGGGAGGGGGGAAGTAGGCGACGTGAAATTGCCCCTGCCGCAGTAGGCACTGCCGGGTGAGGGGAGCGGGGCTTGAACCATAAACGGCCGCTGCCCGTTTTCTCGTGGACGGCGGGCGGCCAACGGAAGTCGGGGCGGAACATGTGATTGCGGGCGCCCTCTGCGTCCGCGCGCCGCTACCGTCGTCATGGTAACCGGCGCCCTGGTCGTCTTCTACGGCGGTTCGGCTCAGTGGCTACGGGGTCTCCCCCACGGGCCGCGGCTATGGACGACGCCTCCCAGAATGCAGCGGGGCGGCGTTGCCATGGCAGCCGTAGATCCTTTTCCTAGGGCTGGGAACACAAAAGGCCGGAGCTGGGGCTTCGCTGGCTGGGCTGATGCCTGGAGGGGAGGCCCTTTTCTCCACGGGCTTAGGCTGCTAGCAACCCTTGAATTTGGCGGGCCTTGCTTCCCAGCAGGGAGGATCAGGATCGCACTGCTGAGCTGACTTGGGAAAGAAAACCTGTCGCACCAAGTAGCCTCTCCATAGGGTTGCACTGTGGGCATCTGGAGAGGACACAAACCATAGAATCCTATGGAAGGGACCCCTGAGGGTCATCTAGCCCAACCCCCTGCAATGCCGGCTTAGGCAGCTGCCCCATATGGGAATTGAACCTGCATCCTTGGTCATTATCAGCACCAGGCTCTAACCAACTGAGCTATCCAGGCACTTTAGGAGTCTTCACTCCTGAACACAGCATTATTTTTTATATATAATAATATTTATTAAAGTTTTGAAAATGTTACAAAAAAGAAAAAGAAAATAAAAAATACAAAATAGAGAAAAATAAAAAACAATTAAAAACATTTCAATCTTTCCATGTCTTGTCTTTCATTTACTTGTTTCCCTGACCTCCTCACACCTCCCTTTTTTGTATTCTAATTCAATTAACAGTTTCAGCAAATCCTTTCCATTTTTGCTTTTATCTTAATAATTTATCTTAATATTTATAACTTTACATTCTCACCTATTCATAATCCAATTTTACATTATTCTATAACATTACTGCTAAAAATTTGCGTTACTTTGTTTAACCTTATCCTGCCGTAAAACACCTTGAAACTTAAAACTTAATGCTTATTTATACATAACTCCTTATATCATTTCTACTATAGCCAGACAGTTTCATTCCAACATTTTCCCTAATATTCATTAATTTTACACTAATTCCCCAAATTAAAAAAAATTCTTTATAGACTTTCCAACTTTCATCCAGCGTCCCTTTTTCCTGGTCTCGGGTTATGTCAGTCCTTACTGTCCGTTCCATTTAGTCCATCAACCTGGTAGTCTTATGTCCGAGGCTCTTAAATCTCTTCCATGCCCCTTCTGCAGATCTTCTTCTTGTTTATACTCATTGAGGAGTAGGTCTCTGGGGGATTTCAGCCCATAATTATCTCCATCTCCCCTCATCAAACCAACCCATTCCCCACCGTCCCACTCCCCACAGTCATCAATATAATCCAAAAAATATTTAACAACATATTTCAAAGTCCCTCCAAGTTTAAAAGCCTCCTCAGCTCCAGACTCCCACTGGCCCATTCCAAATTCAATCTTCCAAAACAACGGCTTATGCTCCTGCAGGGCCTCAGATCTTTCCATTTGTATTGCTTGAGGTACCATCGCAACCTCTTCCATTATCATCTGCCCTTGCATTTGCACAGTCGAACCAGTTTCCTGAGTTGGCCTCTGTATAATTTCTGCATCAGTATTCCCTATTTGTTCACATTCCCTGACTACAACAGTCATCAAATCCAACTTCTCATTCATCAAATCCATCTTCTCGTGCAGCTGCTCCAACAAAGCGCTCGTCTTGCAGAAAGCAAGCACCAAAACTTCCTCCAAACACATTTTTATTCAAGGTCGCTGTCTGCTTCCACGATCTTAATCTCGCAGCTGTGAAATCCCAAGTAAACTGCAGCAACAATTTGATAAGCTCCCTCTAGAGGAGACAGTTTCTATTTGTAACCGTCTTTTTAAAGCATATCCAACAAAAGAAAGTTACTTTCAATTTTCAAGTATTTTGTTTCTTTAGAATGCAAAAGGCAACATTGGAATCAATTTGTTTCTCTTTTTTAGCTATCTGTCAAAATGTTCCATTCACAGTCAATGGAAGTCTCAAACAATTTCTGTCTCTGACCCCCGTTCCCAGGTTTGAGACGGTGGAAACTTATTTTTCTTTACTCCCTCTCCTGCAGACATAAACAGTCAAATTGGGGATTTTAGTGGTTATAAATGAAGGAAATTTCAACCTTTACGAAACAATTTTCCAGGCTATTAGCTTACAAGGTTTTTGCTTCAGTCTATTTACAAAAAGAGGAAGGCGGACTTCCTGTTTTGAACCTTCCCGCTTCGATGCCAAATTAGGATGTTTCTTGATCCAATTTTCCGTTTCTACTCACGGGTACTTGTTTAAAGTCCAATTGTCAACAGAAAAAAGTCAGCGCTCTCCGGCAATGGCTATGCGGCTTCCCTCCGTGAAAGTAGCAATCAGTTCGCAGCACCGCGCCGCTCACCCTACTTCGCTCCAGTGCCCCAAAATGGGGTTCCCCGCGAGTAGGGGAGGCGCTCCTGGTACTCTGCCGAACCCCACGTTCCCAGGCTTCCTCCACCTGGGATTTCTAGCGGGTCCCCGCCTTCGCCGCGGCTGGAAGACCCAGTTTCTACGGAGCCCGTTCCTCCGGTCGGAGGTACTCCGCCATTCGCCGATGGCGCTAACCCAGATGTCCCTGAACACAGCATTATTGAGGACAAAGTGGTTTAGGTGGCCCTGGCCAAAGTGATGGCCAACATTTTGGGCGGATGAGGCAAATGCAGTGAGCTGAAAGTCGCCAGTGCCTACCCGCTATTCTCCCTGCATTGTTTAAGGCAGCAGCATACCTCTGAATGCCAGTTCTGAGAATGGCAGGGCTGCTATTCTTATTTAAAACATTTACATACTACAATTTCTTCCAAAAAAAGCTCAAGGTGGTGTACAAGGTGATGACCCTTGGGGTCCCTTCCAACAACCTTGTGAGGTAGGTTGCGTTGGTGGCTGGCCTAAGATAACAACAACAACAACAACAATAATAATAATTTATACTATGCCCTCCCCGGCCAGGGCTGGGCTCAAGGCAGCTAACCCCAAATATAAATTACAATAAAACGTAATAGAAAAAAACAGTTAATTAAAATACAGCTTAAAATGCAGCCTCATTTTAGTAGCAGCCCATAAATCAAGACCATAAAGGGAGGAAACATCAGATATTCACGCAACCCAGCTATCCAAGCTGGTCCTACATGGGCCAGCAAAAAAGCCCAGGGAAAATCTATATACCAAATCCCATATAAGGGATCAGACTGAGTCCAAACCAAAGGCCAGGTGGAACAGCTCTGTCTTGCAAGCCCTGCGGAAAGATGTCAAGTCCCGCAGGGCCCTGGTCTCTTGTGACAGAGCGTTCTACCAAATCGGGGCCAGTGTTGAAAAGGCCCTGGTCCTAGTTGAGACCAATCTAACCTTCTTGAAGCTCAGGACCTCCAAAGTGTTATTTATGGACCTTTAAGGTCCTCCACAGGGCCTACCCAATGAGTTTCATGGCCAAGTGGGGATTCAAATCCTGGTCTCTCCGTTCATAGTCCCAGTGCTAACTCAGTGGTTCTCAAGCTCTTTGCTCTGGACCACATTTTCAGAATAATAATTTGCTCACTCCACACTGAATTTGTAATTGATAAAAAAATACATTGGAAAACAAAAAGAAAACTCCTAGCAGTGGTTGATTTATAACGTAGACAACTACTTTTTAATATGATAATGGGGCAACCAGAAAGTATAAAACAAAAGAAAATGAATCATTCCCAAGATATAAATGAGCCTTGTTACTTATGTACCTTAAGTATGTGTAGCTCAATGAGTGAGCTTGCTTTCGCTGGGTAATCTTATTTATAGTAGGTCTAATCAAAACACTCAAATTAGACCTATGCAAATAAGCCTTTCTCTTCTGATCTTTAATTTTTTCAGAAAATATATTCTGCAAATAATAATAAAATATTATACTACACTACACTTAAATTTTTAAATATTCCTTTGATTGCCCTTGAATCTTCCTGCCACACTGGCCATCCTCTTTGCACAACAGTGTGGTGCACCACTGCTCTAACCATTACACCACACTGGCTCTGCTTTCAGGCTTCCCACAGTGGTTATCTGCTTGGCCACTGCGAGAAAACCAGGATGCTGAACCAGGTAGTCCTTTGGCTGGATCCAGGACCAGGAGGGCTCTTCTGATATGGGTGGTCTCCCAATGACCACCCTGCGATTGGCAGACAACGAAGGCTGTGGCAAACAGGCCCAGGAATAGCAGGGACTGCCAGGGCCCAATGACCTGCCCAAGGGTACCAGGTGCTAATACCTGCCGTGCAGTTACCTGTCATTGGAATTGAGGTGGGTGGTGCCCTGGGACAGTCATTTTCGGATGTGGCACCCCAAGTTCCTAATGATTCCCCCAGGAAGGCTTGCGTGGCATTGTGCTTGATGCCATTTTGGCACCAGGTGAAAAACTTTTCAGTTGCTTGGGACTTTAGATCTTTTAATCCCGTTTCATGGTGGTTGTTTCATTTGAATAGAATTTCAGTGCTGACATCTGTGCTGCACTACTGTTTTATTGCCTAACTTAGAAGCCTCACTACTCCAGCAGAATGCCAAGTACAATAGTGGTACGGAGACAGAGTATGCGGCAGGGGCAACAGTGGTGTAAACCAAAGTATACAAAGTTTTAAAAACCCAGATAGCACAGAAAATATGAAAAAACGCATGCTTCAACGAAGTCCAGGTCATGATGGGAATTTGTAGCTGTTGTTACAGGTAGAAAAGGCTTAAACTTTGACAGAGATTCCAGAGGTGCGTGTTTACTTTTGAGCTGTGCCTACATTTTTTTTTTGAAGATTTAAGTCACTTCTCTGGATACTGAAACCCAATTACAGTGGTACCTCAGGTTAAGTACTTAATCCATTCCAGAGGTCTGTTCTTAACCTGAAACTGTTCTTAACCTGAAGCACCACTTTAGCTAATGGGGCCTCCTGCTGCTGCCGCACCGCTGGAGCACGATTTCTGTTCTCATCCTGAAGCAAAGTTCTTAACCTGAAGCACTATTTCTGGGTTAGCGGAGTCTGTAACCTGAAGCGTATGTAACCTGAAGTGTATGTAACCCAAAGTACCACTGTAACGTTTTACACGTTCCCTGTGAATAACCCAATTTGCTCTTTATCTTGAAGTTCACTAGGGGGAGCTTTTTGTCTGTGATTGGAATGTAAGCTCCGCTTTTCTGTACAGTACTTTCAGAAATAAAATAGAAGCTCCCAATTCAACTAAAGTTGGTTGTGTGACTAAGGCCGAAACTAGACAAGTCACCACTCGTACAATTAGCAATTGTGTGAATGGCTTTTAAAAAGTAAATAGCATGTGTGTTGAGTGGACACCCAATGTGGTCTCTGTTTGGACCCAGGCCCCACTTTGCAAAGAAGAAAACCTTTTATTATTTACTTGAAGTATTTCCACACACCCCTCGTCATCTGAAAAAGGTTCACAGAGCAGCTTACAGAGTTCTTTCTGGATCAGAGCAAGGATCAATTCCACGTACATTGTGTATCACCCAGGGCTGAGCAATGTATTGAATTGGCAGGAAGCGATTCATAAATGAAACAATAACCAAAACAAAAATTCCCCAATATCTCTGGAAACTCACAAGAAGGGGTTGAAGCTTAAGGTCATAGCTTGTACAGTTGTACCTTGGAAGTCAAATAGAATCCATTCCAGAAGTCCGTTCAACTTCCAAAATGTTTGAACACCAAAGAGCGGCTTCTGATTGGCTGCAGGAATATTCGGCTTCCAAAAATAGTTCCCAAACCAGAACAGTCACTTCCAGCTTTGCGGTGTTCTGGAGCCAAAACATTCGAGAACTAGGCTGTTCGAAAACCAGGGTACGACTGTAGGTTGTATCCAGCATCTAGTACTCAGTGCTATCTTGATTCTGTAAAGTGAAGGCTCAAGGTTTATCATGACCTATCCTTAATTATATATATTTTTTACCCATCCTAGCTTGGGTCCGTCACCAAATTTTATGACCGCAAACATCACAAGTTAATGCACCATGTAGTAAAGTTCTTCCTTCTGCCCAGTCATGTACGTTTACGGGTTCTGAGAATTTCACTACAGTTTTCTGTGAACTGGGGAGGGTGTGAGGAGAGAACCAGAAATTGTTGGGAAACGGCTATTGTGAGTCATGCAAAGCCAGCAGCTCTAGCTGAACCCAGCCCTACAGAAACCGATGCTGCAATGCTCCAAACGGCTGTTTTGTTTCTGTTATCATAGCAACAGTAAGGCTGAGCAGCAAAATGTACATGGTTTCCCATGACAGTCATGACAAATCTCTCTTGTACAGGCAGTGCCTTTTAAATCTCTCCAAACCCAGTTATTCTTTACTGTACTTAGAAAAGCAGGCATGAGGGGGAGAGCAGAATGTACAGACAGGTGTGTGCTTGGTTACACATAAAATCCATAAAATATTGTGATGCTAGGGAAGCATTATGGGCTACTGACGTTGCCACAGCAAAATCCCATGTAAAGCAAATACAAACCTCTGTTCTGCACTTCTCTCCTAAGCTTATTTTAATCCTCCATACTTGCAAAAAACACTTTACTAATATGATATTGGGGCCAAATAAACCACATTGCATCATTTTAAAATAAGAGGGAGCGGCATTTGACAACGACTCCAGTTTATTGTACATGTGTATGGTTTTCAGATCCTGTAATAACTTGGTTTAAGGCATCTCCCTTTATTCCTGATACGGGCCAAGTGGCTGTGAGTTTCTGTTTCATTTCTCACTATGTCCTGATGTAGGTTCAGTCCAGGGCATTGTGGGACACTTAAAAGTGGCAGTCAGTACCTGGGCCTGGCACTGATTGGATAACCTCAAAACTTTATGGGCACCTTAGTTGGCATCAGGGATAGGCTCTGCCAGAGTGCTGGTTCCCCCGTTGCTGTTCCCTGGTGCCACATATTAACATCAGGCTTAGCAAAACCTGCCTCTTGCTTGACACACTCTGGTCTCCACCAGCAGGACTTTTTGTAGCCACTATTCCAAGGGGATCTGCAAGCACAACCATTTGCTTGTTGCATATTAGCAAAGCATACACTCCAACATTTCTCCAGTGAAAACAGGGACGTCCTATTCAACAACAAACAACAACAACGAATAATAATAATAATGCCATTAATTTGATTTTAGAATGCATTTCAATTAATTGATTGTGATTTTATGTAAACTGTGTTATTTTTATTGTTGTTAGCCACTCTGAGTCTGGCTTTGGCTGGGGAGGGCGTGATATAAATAAAAAATTAAATTTATAATTAAATAAAATTATTATTATACTTAATAATAATAATAATTGTTGTTGTTGTACTATTTATACCCTACCTATCTAACTGGCTCACTTCAGCCAGCCTGGGTAGCTTCCAGCATACAGTGGTACCTCAGGTTACATACGCTTCAGGTTACATACACTTCAGGTTACAGACTCCTCTAACCCAGAAATAGTACCTCGGGTTAAGAACTTTGCTTCAGGATGAGAACAGAAATCGTGCTTAACCACTGTATATAAAACATAACAAAACATTAAACGTTTTTAAAAAACCTTCCCTATACAGTCCTGCCTTCAGATGGCTCGGGGTCGGATAACTCCATGCCCTCCAACACTTCTCCAATGAAAACAGGGACGTCATAAGGAAAAGCCAGACATTCCAGGATCAAATCAGAAACCGGGACGGCTTTTATAAATCCAGGACTGTCCCTGGAAAATAGAGGCACTCAGAGGGTCTGTAAATGGCTGCCTTTATCTCTTATGCAGAAAAGTATATCACTCCCCTTTGGGGAGCAGATCTGGCCTCTGCCAAGTCTTCACTGACAAGGACATTGTAGAAGGCGGAAATGTGTCTCCATACTGAATTTGCCAGGGCATGTATGCAACAGTGATTTCAGCCTGACTTCCCAGCCCTGCCAATGTAAGGGTAAATATTTCTCTAGTGTACGTTGTTTAAATACAGAGCAAATGTTCTAATCCTCCCTGAAACCATTTCTTAAACAACAACCACAACATATCCAGAAACAGCCCAGAAACCACTCTAGTTACGGTGAATCCTGGCTCTTCTAGAGTTAAACCCTTTAAAATTAGGTCTTGCCGAAAGCTGGCTCAGTTGCCTAGCAACTGCAGCATGGGATGCTACTGTCATTCACGGGGTACTTCCCCTAGAGAGTCAACCTTCTGCTCACACAAAGCAGGTTATGATTGGGTGGAGATGACATCATACCGCTTGACAAGAGCTCCCAAAATTTTTCTTTTACAAAGAAAGGCAACTACTTTTGAAACCGGTTCCAGGGGAAATTCCCAAGGAAGGACCTTACGGATTCCTAAGGCAGTTTATCCAGAGCAAAGGAAGAAAGGCTCAGGCTTGGGACCCACAGATAGTCCTTCAAGCTTCTCTCTCTCTGGCCAGAAGTACAAAGGGCTTCTGCAAGTCATAGACCCCACCAGGCAAAATGGCGCTGCCTCTCCTCATCCCAAGCCTTATTTACCTGGGTTGAGTCCAGAGATGTGAGAAGCAGCAGAAAGTGCTTACAAGAGCTCAGCGAGATCTCACTGGAAATGGCCACCCCCTCAGCTTCTCCTTGCTTCTCTGGTAGGTTGGTGGGGTGCTCACAGGGCCACTGTCCCTGAGGATTCTGCCGCCTGAGGCGACTGCCCCAGACCACCTCATGGATGGGCCGGCCCTGGTTTCAGCACACATAGGTTGGAGAAAATAATGGAGGATACGGCTTTCAGTGGCCACTAGCCATGATGCCTATGTGAGGCAGTCTCTTCCTGAAATTCAGCTGCTGCAGATAATAATGATAATGATAATGATAATTTATTATTTATACCCCACCCATCTGGCTGGGCCTCCCCAGCCACTCTGGGCAGCCTCCAACAAAATATTAAAATACAGTAATACATCAAACATTAAAAGCTTCCCTAAACAGGGCTGTTTTCAAATGTCTTCTAAAAGTCTGGTAGTTGTTGTTCTCTTTGACATCTGGTGGGAGGGCGTTCCACAGGACGGACGCCACTACCAAGAAGACCCTCTGCCTGGTTCCCTGTAACTTGGCTTCTCTCAGTGAGGGAACCGCCAGAAGGCTCTCGGCACTGGACCTCAGTGTCCAGGTAGAACGATGGGGGTGGAGACGCTCCTTCAGATATACTGGACCGAGGCCATTTAGGGCTTTAAAGGTCAGCACCAACACTTTGCATTGTGCTCGGAAACGTACTCAGAAACAAACCATGGGAGGAGTGTTAGTGTGCTTGGGTCTTGCTTGCAGGCTTTCCATAGGTATCTAGTTGGCCACTCTTGAGAGCAGGATCCTGGACCAGATGAATCATTGGCCTGATCCAGAAAGCTCTTGTGTTCTTACTAGACACCTCTCGACTTTTGCACGGCTAAAAGGTAGCCCGCTGTACAGATGTTAAGAGTCACATCTCTTCTTATTGACTTCCTTCTCCCATGTTTGCCTCCGACTCCCGGCATAGACCTTGGAATTATACTTACGATGGAATGTGGTGCTCTGGCTGAAAAAAAAAAGACCCCAATTTCTGTTCTAAGGGGGAACAACTACGTAGTGATGCAGCAATAAAACTGCTGGCTCGTTTGCAAAGCTCAGCAGGGTCTGGTAGGGTTTCAAATTGAAGGGGGGACCACGCATTGAGATTCCTGCATTTCAGGGGGTTGAAATGGATTACCCTTGGGATCATTTCCACCTCTACAACTCCTCCTCTTGGGCAGCCCCCAGCCCCTCAGAAACATCATAGAGGGGCAGGGAGATGCAGAAGGGAGAGAATCCTGTCCTTGACGTACCTCCGTGTGTGACTGAAGCTTTACACTAGAATTGTACTGTTCTGGGGCAAACAAATGGCAAGACCATTGAAGGGCAGGGAGCTGCCCGTTCCTTGACTTAAGTGGAGATACCATCAGCAGCAGTGGTTTGAGCCTTGATCCCAATGGCATCAGCGAGCATACCAGCTCACATGCTTCCTTGAAGTTAAGCAGATGGTTGCCCCTTTCCTGAGAGGTTTCAAGAACTGAGAGCAAAGGGTTCCAATGAAAAGGAGAATTAGGTAGAGGCACATTTGAAAGAGGATATTCTCTGAGCCTCTGCCTGATAAACAATGGACAGGCAAGGGGTTCCCCTTAGTTCATTGCTCCCTCACTTAAATTTCTATCCTGTCTTCCTTCCATCCATCCTGGAACCCAAAGCAAGCACGTATGTGCGGGAACCCAAAGCAGAAACCTCCTGCATTGCAGGGGGTTGGATTAGATGACCCTTGGGGTCCCTTCCATCTCTACAATCATATGACTCTGTGGTTCCTAGGACTCCCAGTGCTGGCACTGACCAGACTTAAGCTCGCTTAGCTTCAGCAAAGTGGCGGCCTCGTGCTCCCCCTTGCTCCATCCACCCGCAGCAAAACATTTCATGTGGAAAGGAATCCTCTATCCACCACTCCCCCACCATGGCCTAATACAGTGGTACCTCGGAAGTCAAACGGAATCCGTTCCGGAAGTCCATTCGACTTCCAAAACATTCAGAAACCAAGGCGCAGCTTCTAATTGGCTGCAGGAAGCGGCATTTGGGAGCCAAAATGTTCGAGTCGCAAGGCGATCGTCAACCAAGGTACGACTGTAAATCAAAACGAGCAGTGAAGTGTCAAATATGCAGGATAACTGTAATTGAATTTACAGGAACGAGTCTTCAAAAGTCTAAAGCTCTGCAATCTTGTCTATCCACAGTGCTATTTTAACTAGAAAAAGAGGTGTCGGAACTCACCATGAACACCTCCCTTGTTCTCTTGTAATGGCAGCCACAAAATACATCACTCAAGAATGTTATAAAACAAAGTTTATTTTGAAATACTTTTATCATAATGAATTGCATCTCTTTGGTAAAAATAAACTCCATAAACATTTCAATTAATAGAGGTTAGCATACAAAAACTAAAATATCTGTAAAATTGTATTTAAACCAGGCAAGCTACTCAACTGGGCTCAAGGTATAAAGGGGTTAGAATGGTGTTTTTATCTACTGGCAGAGTTTTATTCTAAGTAAATTCTAAGAAAACAGGCAAACGGGGATCATTAGAAAGAACTCCAGTTACTTTGATCCGAAAGCATTCGTACAATTTCCACCTCTTCAATAAATAATAGTTACAATGAATTGGCAATTGTAAATGGTTTCATATATCACTGTAAGATGGCAACATAATACTTTTTAAATTATGCACTTTAAGTCTGGGGGAAAATGTACATTTCTAAAAACAGACCTTTTATTGGCACTGGCAGTTAAGCTGTGGAGAATGCGATTTCCCCCCCAATAAATGGCAGGTACAATATTTTAAAAAATACGCTACTCTTCTTTTTCAATAAATATTTTGACTACACCATTATTAGCATGGCGGGGCATTCTTTGCTTTAACCAAAGCGCTTGATTTAGCCAAACAAAGAAGCTGCAAAAACCATACAAGTTCAAAAAGTTGGGCTTTTTTTTTCTTTCTAGAAAGGATTGCCTGCAATTCTCCTGGAAGCTATAATTTAAGCACTGGAATATGAAAGAGCTAAAGATTTGCACAGCACAGCCGGCAGTTGTTATCTCAAGTAGGGGCGACCCTCTTCCAGAAACCTCTCCAGGGCAATCTTTAGCGCTTGAGGAAGGTACGTTTAACATCTCCCCCCTGCTGCTGCTGATTTCAACTCATTTACAAAGTTTAAAAAGCATAAAGGAAAGAGCAAAAAAAAGGAACCTGAAACCCTCAAAACCTCACAAACATCAGAACTATACTTGAACACTTGGCACGGAATTGCTACGGCCAATGGCATTGCCTGTGTCCTCTGTTTCTCTCCCTACAATGCATAGGGCAGCTCCTCCTCACCCCCAAATCATTATGCCACTCAAATTTCCTGACCAGTGGCAACAAGGCAGTGGAGTTCAACAGAAGGGTGGGTGGTCCCACACATTGCAAGGGAGTAACTGAAATTGGGAGGCTCCTTTCACACAAACAGCCTAACACACCATCAACGTGTATCTTCATGTATACTGCCACCGTCACTGTCAACGCTTTCACGTCCCCAAGGGGTAGCAGCTCTTTTCTCCAAAGAGATCCTGCAATTGCTGAACCATGAGATCTACCTGCTCCTACCCTTATAGTGGCAACGACAACAACAAAAAGGTTTCGTTCATCCTTTTGACTTGATAGGTCTAGATTGGCCTGAGCAATAACAACAACAACAACAACAATAATAGCAACAATAAAAATAATGAAGGGTAATTAAAAGCTGAGCTACATGGACAGAAAATAGTATATGGCACAGTCATCCAGGAATTGCACTGCAGAACATAAGGGGCGGGGGTGGCAGGATTTATTAATGACCTCTGCACAAACTCCCTGCAAGCAGAAGGCTCACATGTCAAGGATAAAGGTTCTACCCTAGCCTTCTCACAGACGAGCTTGTTTTCTATGTGCCAGATTCACACACACGCACACATCTGCACTCTAAAGCGGTATAGCCTAAGGAGGACTGTTCCACGTTACTTCTTCTGAAGTCACCAACCAATTCTCATTCAAAACATTTATATTAAAAGGGCATGTCGTGTTGGCAAAAAGAAGGCTTGTAAATCCAGGTGCAACCTGGGACTCACGCTATTCTTGGAAGAGAAAAAGTAGGTGCAGAGGCACTCTGCAGTTGGCAGTGTGCAAACCGGCGCCTTTTAATAGGCAGGAAAGGCCAAATAAGGAAGAGGAAGGAGAAGCACCATTGAACAATTAAAAAGGCATTAACATCCTTTCAAGGTGCATTTAGAGAACAACTGCCCTTAGTTTCATGCCCTGGCTAGCAAAGTCAGCAGCACCTGCAAACACACAGGTATGCAACCTGCCATTATCATGAGCGAGGGACCTGCGTTAATACTTATCTACCGTTGTTTGCTTCTGCCTTGTGGCCATCCTAACCTGTGTTGTTGGGAACAGCAGAGGGTTAAAGTCCCAGACCTGCAGGGAAGGAGCAAATTTTCAAGGAAGGGAAACAGAAACGCCAGACATCATCGGGTATTTCCCTGCTACGCCAGAGCTAACCGGATGCAAAGAAATCAAGGACTTCGCCACAGAAAAGTGAGACGGGGAAGGGCTGAGATAGAGAAATGCTGGAAACTTTTCTCCGTTTGCTGGAACAGAAGTCTGCGTGGAGTCTTGCCATAGGAAGACACACAGGTTGAAAGCCCACAAAGGAAAAGCACATAATCCAAACTACAGTAGCAGACAGACAGGGTTCACGGACCCGCCAATGCTGAAAAATTGGGGGCAAATACTTGTTCACACCACATGTTTGCCCCAGGATGGCAGAGCTGTTGTGTACAAGCTGCTGTAGGAATCGGGAGAGGTGAATTCTGACCACCCTGGGAATGCAAGTATGGCAGTTCCCTTCCCTGAACTTTCCCCACATTGCATTAGGGAAAAGGATCAACTCTTCACCTGTTACCACGCAGTCTCCAAATTGTTCTAATAAGTATGTAAAACTCCAGGCAGAGCCATTCAAAATTCAGGAGTTGTGTGTCTGTGATTTTTTTTTCCCCAACTCCACCCACCGACCAAATGAAAAAAGATTCGTGCGCATAGCATTATCAGGAAGAGGGTTGTACGAAACCTCTCCCTAAGGTGCTGACTTTCTACATGCAGGGAGCGGTGACGGTTTTAACATGAACAAAACAAGAAAACTCCACTACATCCCATCTGCAGGTTGGATGACACTGGTTGAAGTGATGGAATGCAGAATTCCATCCTTCCAGGGGCAGCATTCAGGTGGACCATGGCTTACTGTGAGTGAGCAGAGTGCTGGGACAGACTCCCAGTTCCTTGCTGCTATGCTCTTCCACTAGCTCAGGCAACCTTGGGCCTTGGCATCCCATGGCATCTGCAGCAGCGCCCATGGTTTCATACTCCCAAACAAGACGCTATAAGGAAGACAAGAGCAGGCCTTGGCTTCAAGCAATGGTTTGTTTGAAGAGAAACAAACCCAAAGCACCAGTTCAGACACCACACAGTAAGCAACACGGCGGAACAAAATTGGGGAGCCTGCACTAGTCGACTGCTTGACCGCGGTAAAACACGGTTTATGGCATACAGGGTCATCCAAATGCATCTCGTCAGATCCCAAGCACCAGACGACGACATCATTACACTGCCACTAGTTTCAGCCCTTTAATTTGAACTCACAGCGGAGGTTTTGTTCCTCCTACTTTTGTTCCCACGCCACGGGGACATGTTCCCGTGTTATTGCTCCACCTTTGTCCATGGAAAATCAAGAAAAACCTAATTAATGAAACGACTAACAAGTACAGCACATTTCCTGGCACAAAAATGACACTAGATACTTCACTAATAAAGAGGGAGGACGCAGGGGGACAATTCTGCGCACACCAATTTCTGGCAGGCAGGGAGGCAGGGGTTAAGGGAAGAAGAGCAAGATGGCAGACAGAACAGGTCAGGTATAAGACAACAAGACTGATCCAACAAGTTCTAGGGGGAAAGGAGCCTCATTTGGAAATCTGGTCAATTTTAGCCGGAACTGAGTTTAGTCCTTGCCGGCTTTCAAAAGATACACAAGAATGAAAGAAACACGTCCTTTTTATTATTTAAAAAATAAATAAAATCCAGCCCTATTGTTATCTGTATTAGTACAAAAACAAATTCCACACCACGTAAGTTATTGAACACTTATTTTGGACGAATGTTAATGGGAGAGACACCTCTTTTCAGCACATACGACATACAGGAATTTAAAGATGTGCATTTGCACTTAATTTACAAGCTTGTCCATTTGCAATGAGTTCACATTCAACCCCCATGCGGCAGGTGCTCAAGACCACTTAGTAGGACATCGTTTTTCACTTAAGGAGGTGGGCTCACAAGTCACACCTGTGGCAAAAGCCATGACATGGGAAGGGTGTCCGTCTAGAGCCATTTGCAAGTTCAGACATGAGCATCTATTGGCCCCTTTCTTTCTCTGCATTTCTGCCAAATCCACAGCGTTGGTAGTTTCTATTGAGTGAAAATATTTTGCAAATTAATCCCACCTAATGACACACAAACTGATCCCCAAGCTGCTACGATATTAGTTTTGTTCAACTGCTCCCAATTGTTTTTAGTTTCCATTCTGTTAAAATCTTCAACAGACATTATTCAAAACGACCTGTGGGCGCCCTTGAAAGCATGGCAGTCAGTGTCTTCAAGCAACCTTGGCTCAGCCTATGTGCTAGAAGACCTCCCCCCATATAAACCACCCCAAGACCAGCAGGCAGGATTCCACTCTGAGTGTTGTTTTATGGAGGTGAGATCTAGCGAAACTTAGAGCAGAGCCTTTTTGGTCGTGGCACCACAACCTTAAGAACAGCCTGCACAAAGAGGGCCACTGAACACCCTCTTTGTACAGCAAATAAGAACTTTTAAATTTAAAGGATTTTAAACCATAGCCTGTGCACAGTCAATGTGGTACCCTCTAATTGTCTGGCCAATGGCCAGGGATGATGTGAGCTGTGGTATTAAACACCCAGAGATCACCATGTTGACTAACCCACCAGAGGCTTACCAAGCCAGGCTTCTGTTTTCTTTTTTTCTAGTGGACCTCTTAAAGATGTCCTTTGAGAGTATTCAATTTCTTTTTAAAACCTATAAACTTTTAAAGAAATAAAACAAAGCATCATGTCTGACTTGCAGGCAGACCCACTTGTAAACCCTTCCCATGTTTGACTTCTTGCTGTGAAGTTCTGGGAAGCAAAACAGTGACACAGGAAACGGCTCTAAAAGGGCTTTTCAGCAAGAAGATTGTTTTGGCCAATCCATCAGAACCTCTGGGGAGAAGAGAAGCAGCAGGCAACATACACGATGGGCACCATTGGCGTTTATAGACTTTTACATCAGAGAAAGTGGTGTACAAACAGGTGAGAGCGTGCAAACACCCATGCATTAGAGACTTTTTTTGTCTAGAAACTAGCAACATGATTACAGAGCAAGAGCCATTTACAGTTTACTACCATTTGAACGAAAGATTTCCTCTGAAATTCCGGGAGGGGGTGGAATGCTACATAAATCCTTGCAAACGTTAAGGTCTACACTGGGAGAATCTCTTGACCAGATTATGCAGTTGAGAGTAGTTGGGATCCAACAAACCACGTCAAGGTCCAGAGCTGGGAGAAAGCCTGGTTTGGGTTCACTGGATCCCGGCTCAAGGCATTGAAAGTCCACAGCAAGGGTAGCCAATGGGATGCTTTCTGGATCTTGTTGAACTCCAGTTCCCATCAGCACACGCAATATGGCCAATGGTCAGGAGCAATGGAACTGGTAGCCCAAGACATACAGAAGGCATGAGGGATATTGGGGTGTGTTTGTCTGAAGAATGGTTTCAAGAATTATTAAGCTGGCAGAGTTTATACCAGGTGTATAAGGCGGCTTGCGTTCATGAAGAGGCAATGAAATCAGAACTCTTGACCACCTCTGGCTTAGTCACCAAGGAACCAGAGAAGCTCTGCACCATTAATAGAAGTTTAGCTTCCCGCCTTCGTTCTCTGCCAACCTGGAAGCATTTTGCTAATGGGGAGGCGAGGTTTGCTTAACCAGCCGCTCGTGACTGCTCAACACTCGGAAACACGGGAAAGAAATTAAAAAGTGGCACTCCAAGCTGGCCCTCCATGCCAGGCAGAATGAGCTACGCTAATGCAAAAGAACGCTCAAGGGGTTCTCAGAACCACAGGGCGCACTTTGCAGAAATGTTTCCTGCACAAGCATCCGCCGAAAGGACCAGGAGTGGGGTAAGAGCTTGGCTGTGCCTCCCTGGAGAGACTCGGACGGGACTGACATGGGAGATCTTTCCAGTGGCACCGTGACAATCCATTCCCAGGCTACTATTTCACTCCAGTCAGGGCCATTTCCCAACAGGGCATGGGTGCAGGATCCATCCCACCCCCCCTCGGTGATACATGTGGGTCCTTCTGTCCATCTCCAAAACTCATCATTACAAGTGGCAGGAACAGCAAAAGGTCTAGACTGGACTGCACACCTGGATGGCAGACTGGCCGCACCATTCAGGCAACGATGCCTCCAGCTGCCTAACAACAGCCAAACAACACAGCAGCCACCACAGAAGACCCAGGAGGACACAAACATTCTGTGTTATGGTTCGTGGGAATGGTAAAATACACAAAGGTTTCCCGTGGAATTCCATGCACGAGGCATATGTCATTGCACAGAAAGGGCTGTGTCGGAAGATGAAAGGTGTCTGGATCATTACCTGGAGTTAGCCCGCACTCATCTTTACCATTCCCACGTGACATTTTAAGCACGCGCTAGAATACTGTCTTGGCGGAAGAGCAAGCACAGAGCTCTTGGGCTTCCTTGACACTTGGCAAGGGAGGGGATATTATTGCTGCGATAACGAATAAAAAGAAAGATGCCGTTCTGGCTGCACGAACCATGGCAAAATTCCTGCTGATTTTAACAGGAGTCAGGATTCTAATGGTCACTGCTCCCCAAGGAAGATGGGACGGACGGCTAACCATCAACCGCAGGCATTTCCTACGCTCCTCTCAGAGTCTTAAGGAGGGAGCGTGACTCTGCGTGCGCACACATTTAGAAAACGGTGCCCTTTAAGGCTGCGTATTATATACTGTCTTCTTGAGGGATGCTAGGTTAATACAGTGCAAAACTGAAGCACACAGTAGAAGAGAAGAAAAAAAGGCCGGTTTTCCAAGTGGAGTAAGAATGCATTCAAGAACCTAGTCCTCATTGAGGCTGCCAGCTCTGTTTGTACGGTTCTGCTTCTGACTGCAGGTGGGGGCTCACACAGTGTAAAGCTGCACCGCGATTTGAATGATTTTTACATTTAAAAGAACTCGATGTCAGGAAGAAAGCCAGGCTAGAGTCCTTCCCCTGGACACCTAGTTTTCTATTTGAGGTTTTCTGCTTCACACAGAACAGTAATCAATTGTGTGTGCCCTCACCTGTAGCCTAAAATGGTCCAGTCCAGAACAAGCTTTTCTCCTCAGTGAGAAGTAGGCCAGTATCAACCACCGTAACCTTAAAACAAAAGAAACCCATTTTATTATGCTTCACCTGAACAAGTAACTACAAGTTCTCTGTGCAACAGTCATTTACAATTTTAGCAGTCAACATTTTTCACTCAATCTGGATATCGAGACCAAAAGAACATTGGGTTTGCTAATAAAAGTGTGTGCTGAAGATCTAAAATATAATAACGAAATAAAATATAAGAAAGAAAGAAAGAAAGAAAGAAAGAAAGAGAAAGAAAGAAAGAAAAGGAACCAGCTCCTTACTTTGTGCTGTTCCAAGGAAGGTGAGGACAAGAGTGGAGATTAACCCTTCAAGATTAGAGTCTCAAAAACGTTTACATGGTGCATTCCCAACACCTTCCCTGTGTTATCGTTGCAGGCATCAGTCAATCGGTAACTGACCCATGACGGCAGTTGTCTAGTATTCAGGTTATTCCAGACCCTCGACTTGCACATGAGACAATTACGCAACAACGGAAGCCAAGCTGAAAGCTGGTAGACCTTATCCTGCGTTTGCAAATACTTAAATCTGAACACGTGAAGGTGTCAGAACCAGCTCAGGGATAGTCAACTCCATGCCCTTCCGTTCTTGCTGGACTCCCAAGTCCCATCAGCCCCAACCAGCATGGACATTGATCAAGAAGGGTGGAAGATGTAGTCCAAAACTGGAAGAGCACCATGTTGGCTACCCCTGGTCTAGAACCGACAGAGGTAGGAGCCCGTGGGCACAGAGAGAGGGGGCAGGATTGTGCCTGCTTATTCTCCTGCTCCCAATGCACCTCCCTCCACTTTCAGTCCCACCTGGGATTTGTGAATTGCATGTCAATCTGGAACAGGAGACAGTCCATGTAGCCTTTTCCCGCTTGATCGCCACCGACTGATCTTTGAGGGCCAAAAATTATGAAGGCTGAGAACTACATGTGTAGAGTTCAATGCAGGCACTGCATCCACTGCACCCTCTGCCCAAAAAATTAGAGAAAGACAGGCTACACATTGGACTTTATGCGCCATAACATACAAACACCAGGCCTCGCTGCGGAACAGGCGCGCCAGGAAGCAAGGCACAATTCTTCACTCCCATTGGAGGAAATGGGGCATGTGTGGCTCTCTAGATGCTGTTGGACTACAACTCCCATCAACCCCTGCCAGCACAGCCAATGGGGAGGGCAGAAGGGAGCTGTAGTCCAGCTCCCAACATTTGGTCGGCTGCCCTGTTCTTTGCACAGAGCCCTATGAACTCAGACAGGTCAAATGAAGCCCCCAGGTTCCAAACCCAAAGAGACGTACAAGGTATGAGATGATAGAGATAATGGCACCCACTCCTCCAATAAACTCAAATATTCAACTTTGCTAAAATTACCAGGGAGAAGGAACTGCTGTGTTGGTTTGTTGGTTGGTTTGGTTTGCCCCCGCCCACCTGTTTTGCACAATTGTAATCCGCTCTTCAATGCTTCAAAACCACCGCTTTTGCAATTAGAAAAAGAAACAAATTGCAAAACTATAATCTGTGAAA
The DNA here is from genome assembly GCF_964106915.1 of Podarcis gaigeae. Taxonomy (NCBI): domain Eukaryota; kingdom Metazoa; phylum Chordata; class Lepidosauria; order Squamata; family Lacertidae; genus Podarcis; species Podarcis gaigeae. The sequence continues at coordinate 107,151,612 of NC_139680.1, read as the reverse complement.
ATAAAAAGACATGAACAAAAAGTCCTTTTATGGCTTTGATCTCCCTTGTGAAGGGTAAAAAGTAGAGGAGTATTGCCACGCTAAAAAATAAAATATGCATTTATCTCTATTGATAGACGTATCTTCTCCCCCCCCCCTCCCCAAAAACACTTCTCAGGCTGTGACGTCGTTCCTTCTCCTTCGTTTCTGGCTATGGGTCTTTGCAGTACTTATGAGGGAGCCTAGACAGGGGCTAATCCCGGCTAGATGAAGCAGAGACCCGGCCGCCTCTTTCAGTTCCTCGTCGATTTCTAGGCACAGCTCCTCCAGGGCTTTCTTGCGAGGCTGGGCCTTGTCTGAGGTGGCGTGGCACGGCTGCGAGGTGTAGCCGCTATCGGCCAGGGGGTCGTCGTCGTCGTCCTCTTCGCGGTCGTCTCCGTCCGTGTCCACCTCGCTGTGGAACCCTTCGCTGCCCTCGCTCCCCACCCGGCTGGCCTCGGAGACAAACTCGTAGACCTCATCGACGGACGACAGGGAAGACACACTCGAGGGCGACACGCAGCGCTGCGAGGCCACGCTGCTGGCACTGTAGTTGTGGTCCTCGTTGGGGTCAATGTTGGCGACGGGGAAATCGCTCCCCCCGGGACTTGCCTTGCCGTGGCTTTGGAACGTGCTGACGTAATTCCTTTTCTTGGACAGCTTGAGAGGCTGCGGCTTCTTACCTGAGGAAAATAAAGAGTCTTGTCAGAAGCGGGAGGGATCAGTGCCTCGCCTCCCCACCCCACCCTGATGCCCTCCAGATGTATTGGGCGGGCTTTTCAGCAGCTGGCTATGTTTAGCCTCTAAAAGAGGAGACTGAGAGGAGATAACAAAAGCCACCTTCAAATATCTTAAGGGCTTTCCCATGGAAGATGGAGCAAGCTTGTTTTCTCCTGCTCTGGAGGGTGGGACTCAAGCGACAAGAAAGGAGATTCCGACTAAACATCAGGAAAAACTGTCTGATAGTAAGAGCTGTTTGGCAGTGGAATGGTCTCCCTCAGAAGGACTCTCCTTCCTTGGAGGTTTTTAAGCAGAGGTTGGCTGGTCAGCTGTCATGGATGCTTTAGTTGAGATTCCTGCATTGCAGGGGGTTGGACTAGATGACCTTTGGGTCCCTTCCAACTCTACAATTCTATGATTCCATGAAAGGGGTCAAGTTTCCAATACCAACGTTCGGCAAGCACCATCTTTTAGACCTGAGGTTCCCAAAGATTTCCAGGCCACTTAACTCCATTAACTCATCCCTATTGCCCAGAACCCTATAAAAAGCATTATTCAGAATAGCCATTTCCACGACCCACGAAGGAAAATAACAACACAATAAGATTCAAAACAGTAACCATTAATGGCACATTTACCGTATTTTTCTCACCATAGGACGCACTTTTTCCCCTCCAAAAATGAAGGGGAAATGTGTGTGCGTCCTATGGTGCGAATGCAGGCTTTCGCTGAAGCCTGGAGAGTGAGAGGGGTCGGTGTGCACCGACCCCTCACGCTCTCCAAGCTTCGCACACCTCTCCGCAAGCAGCGGGAGCCCAGCGCTGGGCTTCCGCTGCTTGCGGAGAGTTGCCAGCATGCCGAAACCTGCGCGCACTGAGCTCAACGCGCCCAGGCTTCGCGGACCTCTCCGCAAGCAGCGGGAGTGCTCCCACGGCTTGCAGAGAGCTGCCTGTTTGGGGGCTGGGGTCGGGGGAAGCTCAAGCTTCCCCCACCCCAGCCCCGCGCCTGGGGGGAAAATAATTTTTTCCCCTTTATTTCCCCCCCAAAAAACTGGGTGCGCCCTATGGTCCGGTGCGCCCTATGGTGCGAAAAATATGGTATCCAAAATCCAGTTCAAACTATGTGCAGTGGTTTCATTATTTTTTAAAAATGGGTGAATTTGATCCAGTGATACCAGCTTTCCAAAGTCTGATAGTTATTTACACCAGTGCCCCCCTGCCACCTCCTCTGTGACCCCTTAGCGCCCCCGGGCAATCCCGCCACCCCTGGGGGGGGCAGGACCACCCACTTTAGGAAACGCTGATTTAGACCCCTGCTGAAAACTTTTCTGTTTTGGTGGGCCTGTCCAGACACATGATTTTGTTACGATTTGTTGTTTTTAGATGCCACAAACCTTCTTTAAATACGTCTTCACTTTATTTCTAATTGTTTTTATTACAGATGTGTTTGGTGCCCTGGGCTGCTTTCAAAGGAAGGACATGCTGTAAGTTTAACAAACAGATATAAAAAGGTAAAGGACCCCTGACAACTCTGGGGTTGCAGCACTCATTTCGCTTTACTGGCCAAGGGAGTCGACGTTTGTCCGCAGACAGCTTCCGGGTCATGTGGCCATCATGACTAAGTAGCTTCTGGTGAAACCAGAGCAGCACATGGAAACGCTGTTTACCTTCCCGCCGGAGCAGTACCTATTTATCTACTTGCACTTTGACGTGCTTTTGAACTGATAGGTTGGCAGGAGCTGGGACTGAGCAACGGGAGCTCACCCCGTAATGGGGATTCGAACCGCCGACCTTCTGATCAGCAAGCCCAGAGGCTCAGTGGTTTAGACCACAGCGCCACCCCCATCCAAACAGATATAATAATAAATAAATGTAGTTACTTTTGTAACTTTTATTGTTATTATCTATTTTTTAATATCTTTTTATTGCTCTCTCTCTCTCTATATATATATAGTTTTTTCTTCTGTTTTGTTGTTGCTGTCATGATGTATCAATAAAATCATTAAAAATAATAAATAAATTTAAAGACACCAGAAACTGGTGCACTTGGAACAGTCTAAGGCAAGAGTGGGGGGGCTTATTGATTTGTGGTTTTTGTATTTTTGTCGTGAACCGCTCCGATATCTACAGATGAAGGGTGGTACACAAATTTAATAAACAGATTAATAATAGTCACCACGGTGCCCTTCAGAATTTATTGGACCCTGTTGATGAGAAATCCCATGCATTGTGTAAGGCATTCCCAACGTTTGATTTGGAACGTACATTTATGTGGGAAGTTTTCTTTTTTCTTTTTCCATTTACATGCTTTTGTTTCTTTATTAGCAAAGAGTACAAAAATATGTGGGAAGTTTTCTGTGTGGTCCGGCGACAGTTGGTATAACTGTGGCTGAACAGGGCCTTAACTGACAACTGTGACGAAGGGTTGGCGTTCGAATTCTCGGAATGCAAATGAAGGATAGAAGGTATGTGTCTTTGATTGGTGGGTGCAGGTTTAGAATTTTCAGTTACACCACATGATTGGCTGGGGTTGGGCCAGAGGAGTGTATATATAGCCCGGCACTGGTCAGCAGAGAGCCAGAAGAAGAAAGAAGCTGAAGGAGAGGGTTGGGGAGGAAGGAGAAGGGGGAAGAAGACCTTAGAGGCAGGAGGAGAGGCACAGTGACCAAAGACTTGCTGGGCCTACTTGAACTAGCCAACCTAGGCTGAAAAGGCAGGGAGAAAAGACCTGTCTGCAGCACCAAGAGGAGAAGTGAGGAACATCTTTGAATGGTGACAGGTAGGAGGATTATTACAGGGAATATTTCCAGGGCATTGCTGCAGGACAAAAGCTCAGCAAAGGGTTGGAAAAGAGGCTTTTAGCAGAATCCCAAGTTATAGTGTAGATGAGGCTGAATGGGGGGGGGGGGTTTTGGAGGGAATAAAAGCTTAATCTGGGTAAAGGATTTGAATAGAGTAACCAACTGCTTCGTTAAAACTGTCTTAGTTTAACATTAATGGTTTAATATGAGCTGTCAGTATTTAAAATTACAGTTACAAATAAATAAGCCATATACTCATTCCAAGATGCGGTACTATTTCAAAGTGACGAGATTTAGCTTGTGCTGTAATCCTAAGGACGTTTACCTGCAAGTAAGTCCAACTGGAAACAATGGGACTTTCTACCAAGCAAACAGGGTATACATTATTTCATTTCGTGTCGCAAATCAATATTCTAAAGGCGGGCTTTTTAAAACAAACAAACCAGAAATAAATGGCCTCGTTTTCTATGAAACCATCAGGCGCTCTAACTAAAATTTTGCATTTGAAAAGGGATTTAATACAGCAGCAGCACTGAAAAACAGAAAGGCAACAAAAACGTATTTATACTTACAATCTAAAATGCCTTCTTCAATGGAAGTATTCAAGAGCATCATGGCAGTAGCAGCATCAATATCAGAGTCTGGAAAAGGAAAAGGAAATTGCCTCCCATTAGGTTTCATCTAGAGGAGTGAAACATGACCATTCTTTTAAAAACACACTTTTTTAAAGGACAGGGGTCAACAAACTTTTTCAGCAGGGGGCCGGTCCACTGTCCCTCAAACCTTGTGGGGGGGGGCGGATTATGGGGGGGGTGAACGAATTTCTATGCCCCACAAATAACCCAGAGATGCATTTTAAATAAAATAACACATTCTACTCATGTAAAAACATGCTGATTCCTGGACCGCCCGTGGGTCAGATTCAGAAGGCGATTGGGCCGGATCCGGGTTTGCCTACGCATGGTTTAGGATAAGGTGAGGTACCGTATTTTTTGCTCTAAAAGACGCACCAGACCACAAGACACACCTAGTTTTTGGAGGAGGAAAACAAGAAAAAAAATATTCTGAATCTCAGAAGCCAGAACAGCAAGAGGGATCGCTGCGCAGTGAAAGCAGCAATCTCTCTTGCTGTTCTGGCTTCTGGGATAGCTGTGCAGCCTGCATTCGCTCCATAAGACGCACACACATTTCCCCTTACATTTTAGGAGGGGAAAAAGTGAGTCTTATAGAGCAAAAAATACGGTAAGTGTCTTGACCAAGGATACCTGGTGAGCTTCAGAGCCAAGCAATTGCCAAGCCCTGCCTGCCCACCCCATTCAGCATCCTGTCTTCGTATTGGCCAACCACATGCCCATGTGATCCCCAGCAACTGGCATTCAGAAGTATACTGCCTCTGACAGGGGAGGCAGCGAAACAGCCATGCCGGCTATGTCTTCTCCTGCTCTGGAGGGCAGGACTCGAACCAGTGGTTTCAAGTTGCAGGGAAGGAGGTTCTGACTAAACATCAGGAACGGACTCTCTTGGGAGGTGGTGGACTCTCCTTCCCTGGAGGTTTTTAAGCAGATGCTTTAGCTGACATTCCTGCATTGCAGGGGGTTGGACTAGATGACCCTTGGGGTCCCTTCCAACTCTACAATTCTATTCTTCCCCTATATAGGGAAGCTTTTTCATGTTTAATTTTTCTCTTTTTTATATATATGGGAAGCCACCCAGAGTGCCTGGGGCAACCCAGTCAGATGGGAGGGTAAAAATAAATTTACTATTATTATTATTATTATTATTTATTATATTTATCCTCCATGCATTTGTGTAATCCTCATTTAAAGCTATCACTGCGTCCTGTAGCAGCAAATTCTCTCCTTTAACTCCACACTGCAAGAAAAACTACTTTCTTTTGTCTGTCCTGAATCTTCCAACATTCAACGTCATTAGATGCCCATGTGTTCTAGCATTATGAGAGAGAGAAACTTTTTTCTCCACAGCATGAATCATTTTATATACCTGACCATGTCCCTTCTTAACACACCTCTAAGCTAAGGGTCTAAAAGTTGTGGCCTTCCCTGATAGGGCAGTTGCTCAATTCCCTTGGATCATTTTCGGTGCTTTTTCCTGAAACCTCTTAAGCTCTACAATGTCCTTTTTGAGGTGAGGCAACCAGAACTGCACACATTATTCCAAATGTGGTTGCACCATAGATTTCTTTTATGCTACTGTGGTATCAGCACTTTAATTTTCAGTCCCATTCCTAAAGATCCCTAGTGTGCCTTTTCCACAGCTGACACACACTGGTTCCCCCCACATTCATGCTGATAGGTGCCAACCCTGGTTCTCTAGATCACATAATTGCAACAACCAATTTAAAAATGGATGAACACAGATCTTGTTCAGCGCCCCAATCTCCTCCAAGTGCTTAATCAATTACAAAGTTGGAAGGAATAGCCAGACAATCACTGAAGCAAAACAAGGTACTGGGGCTGGCAGGGAGGGGTGAGAATCGAGAAGGCGAAAAGGGAAGACAAGTTGAGATGCTGGAAAACATCTAAATGATAAATGGAAAAAAAAATATTAAGATTTAGAGGAGTCCAGATTGCAAATGCAGCTGTTAAAAAAGAAGATGGAATCGAGACTAAAGTTCAGATGAAATTGATGCTTTAAGGCCCCATCTGCACTATGTTTTCAAAACAGCATCGAACCACTCTAAACAGTCATGGCTTCCCCCCAAAAATTCCAGGTACTCTACTTTGTTGTGGGGATTGGGAGTTGTTAGGAGATCCTTATTCTCCTCACAGAACTACATTTCCCAGAGTTCCCAGGGAAGAGGGATTGATTGTTAAACCACTCTGAGAATTGTATCTCTGTGATAGGAATAGGGCTCTCACAGGAACAGACATCCTCCACAAACTACACTTCCCAGGATGCTTTGGGGGAAGAGATGATTGTTGAAAGTTGTAAAGAGCTGCTTTAAAATGGATAGTGCAGTTAAGGCCTTAGACTGGTCCAAGAAACTAGAATGGAAAATCTCAAGAGAGAAGACCTTTAACAAAACTTCTGGAAACAACCAAGCCGAGTTCAGATGCTGCAACTGAAATCTACAGGTTTAAACCATGGTTTGGGAGGCAAACTGATACCTGGTGGCCACAGGTTGCGGGATTTGTGATCCAGTACAAATGTTGTGGCCAAATTATAGTTTGGCCATAGTGAACAGCCTTTGGGTTTGTGCGTTCCTGCCTCTCCCCATGTGCTCAAATCCCCAAGCCAGGAAGTGCAGGAAGGAATCTGTTGTTCATGTTGACCAAACCATAATTTGGCCACAACATCTGTACCAGGCCACAGACTGAGTCTATAAAGCTACCCGAAGGAGAGCTAAAAGATGGACACACAACTTACCTTTGATAGATCGACCCTGATTCTGTTTCAAAACTGAGGTTAAGTAGTGAGGAGAAGGTGAACCACTGGAAGAGAGGAGAAAGAAGGTTTAGAGACTGTGCTGAACCAAGAAAGAATTCACTTAGTCTAGCCATATTTGCCCCTTCAGTGATTTCAAAATGGCAGGATCTCTCCTGTACCAGAAGTGATGTCAACAAGGACTGCTGGCCTGGTGGGAGTCTTAAACCTGGTGTATTACAGAGCTGACCTAATCTGTGATGTGGGTGATCTGGAGAAGATTTGAGTTGGGAGGTTTCCCTATGCAAATCCCTAGGGCGCCTTGCCGCCGAACATTTTCTGATGTCCCGGAAAGTGATCTAACAGGTTTCTTTTGCGGGCATTTAGTTAACAAAGTCAAAAACTGCATAGCTTGCCTATTATATTATATCTGCAAGTGGCATTTTTGCTACTGAACTCAAGAAAACAGAAATAAAGGGACTGCATCTAAACCCACTGCCACATTTGACAGCTTGCCACAGACTGAGAGCCTATTCAGACTTACTTTTCAAAGACGTGAAACTAATGAGTTGTGGAAGGGAGCTTATATCTAAACACTGACAGTGTGAGCAAGACAGAGGTGTCTGAAAACACACCTCTATCATAATTGCTTGCTCATCAGGAGATTGACTGCAAATCCCTTTGAGAAGACACTTGATTAAAAACCCTGGCTGGCCGCTGTGGAATGTGTGAAACAGTCCCCATTTGGCCTATCAGACCATTTCCCCCAAACCACACCCAGCTGTAGCACACCTGATGCCCTATATGTGTGGGGCAGGCAGAGGCACAGTTGGTGCAGAAAACAGGATCAAACCTCCTGCCCATCAACTAGTGCACAGGGACTTCAATCCCACTTGGTGGGACCTGTTGAACACCTGATATCATTATGATATCAGATGATTGACAAGCGTTGTCCTGCCCACCCGTCAGAATTAGCTGGTGGGGTGTTGGGATATAAAGATCTGGCCCACCAGACCAGAACATTTCTGCACCTGTGAGGGACAGAGTTCAGTGATGGGCAATACTCTGGCTGCAGAATGCCTTGGGTTCCAACCCTGGCATCTCCTGTTACAGGTGATGTGAAAAAACTTCTGCCTAAGATCATGAAGTGCCACTTCCAGTGAGATAATACTGGGCTACTTGGGCAAATAGTTTGAACTGGTCTAAGGCAACTTACTACGTTTCTGGATTCCACCTTCAGGTTTCCATAATCCTGAGGACTAGAACCTCTGTTAATGAGCAAACGTTTTGTGCTTTTTATCCTGATCCTGCGTCCTCGTGCCCTGTCATTTCTTTCTCAGAAACACAGTTTCCCTTGGCATTTCTTCCTTCTTGTTTTAAACCCCAGTTCTCTAGATTTGGCTTTACTCCAGGGCCGCAAACACTGAGCTCCAGCACAGGCCTTGCAAATCCTGTTCTAAAGCGTGTGGGAAGTGTTCTCAAGCCAAACACCACCACATATTTTTTAAGCTGTCTTTGTAAAGAATGCTCTCTCTCTCAATCTCTCTCTCTCTCTCTCTCTCTCTGTGTGTGTGTGTGTGTGTGTGTTCCCTTAAAGATGATTTTCCCTAAGTGAGTTGGAAAATAAAGTCTGAAACAAGCATCTGTTAACAGGAGCCCTTCTGGCGAGAATTTCTACTGCGCTCTGGTCTATTTTGGGAAAAGGGGACTGGAAGTCATGCGTCCTTCCTGCAGTGGTGCACATAATCTACCTCAGGGACAACACTGCAGAACTTTTAGCTGCCCTGATGATTTTAAAAGGACCTCGTCTCCTCAGCAGCAGTATTTGTTAACCTAATGGAGGGCAACCAGTTTGACACGACAGAACAGCAAATCTGCCAATTTCAGTTCCCCATGTTTCTACAGCAGTGTAGAATTTTCTTTTTAAAGTCCTTGTGAAAATTCATCCACATTTTTAGGGCAAACTTCTCCTAACACAAACATTTTCATATGCAATTTTACCACCAACATACACATTTTTGCAAAGCAATTTTCCTTCAGGTAATGCATCTTTTGTATGTTGTTTTCACTTTTAGCCCAGCCTAGGCATTTTTGTAAACACTGTTTGGCCCTGCAAAATTCAGAGAAGCGCCAAGTTTGAAGGATGGCCGTGTTTCGGATTGTTGTCTTGTTGAAAAAGCTACAAGTTACATAGGTTTGCCTTCACATGTGAACCGAATCGAGTTCCTCCTCCATCCCTATCTGAAATTCTGTCAGTAACAGGAAGTCTGTCTTGGGCCCTGGAATATCCAAACAAAAACTGGCAAGGCACCTTCTAGTTGACACTACCGTTCACATTCAAAACACAAGCTGCAGTCCTGCAGCTATGTTTGAGTGGAAAGCCTGGCCACAGTCATAGAATCATAGAATCATAGGTTACTTCAAGGCTGGATTAATGCAATGCGCTCCATGCGGGCCGTCCCTTGAGCCTGATCCGGCATCTGCAGTTAGCGCAGAAAGCTGCAGCACAGCTGCAAAGAGGAGTGAGACCTTGTCAGCGTTCAACACCTGTGGCCCACCAACTTCAGTCTACTTGCAACCAGTCAACGGGAGGCTCTTCTCAAGCGACTGTTGTCCTCTCTGCCTTCCACTCTACCAATCCCAAAGGGTTCAGCCACCCTTGGGAGCTACCAAGCTCCGATCTCTGTGTTCCTACATATGCAATGCTTCTGGCAGAAAGAAAAACAAAAACAAAGCACGTCAGCTGTTTTTCAGTTCATGCCAGACATGGATACAGGCTCGACTTTTTGTTGTCAAGGGACTCCCAAAATTTCATTTCAGCCTTGACGCTTTGCCAGGAAGGCCTTTCCATCTTGGTCAGGTTAAAGATTTCTCCTAAAGTTGATTAGTTGTGTCGATTTTTAGAGCGCATCTAACTCTTTCGTTAACTGGGCAGAGCATCGGTTTTGCGTAAAACACCAATTGATATTTTCTCCTTTGGATTCGTTGCTGGGATGGATTTCTCCTCACTGCACATCATCGAGGCGCAGCCTTGGCTGAAAGGCATTCCTGTGTTTGCAATGGGCAAACTGTTTCTACCATAGGCTGCTGGTGGTGACCTGGGCTAAGAGCCAGCTATGAGCTCCATTTTCTCCCACCACAAGTTCATTTGCTTTCTATCAGGCACAGTTGGCTCATCTTCTAAACTGGGAGCATAAATACCCCCAATCTCCTCAAATGCATAACCCAAATGCGATCAGAAAATTAATTTTAGCTTGCAACTGCAATCTTCAAAACACTTACTTGGAAGCAAGCCTAGTTGAAATCTATATGTTCTCTTTATCAGAGGCAGCCAACATGGTGGTCTTCAGGTGTTGATGGTCTCCAGCTCCCATCAACTCCGGCCAATGTGCCCTATTGGTCAGGGATGATGGAAGGTGCAACATCTGAAGACCACCATCTTGGCTACTCTTGATCTTTATAATTTGTTCTCAGTTCCTTAGTTTTAGGTTTTGTGGTGAGCCTCCAGAACTGACCGGGAGGGGATGAGCTGCAGAGGGTGGGGGGAGGAGAAGAAATTGCCAAAAATGGCTTCCTACCCATTCTGCTCCTGTATGTTTTCTATCAGAGAAGGGATATCAAATGCAAACTGCCCATAACATTTAATCAAGACTTTCCACTGGGATTCCAGTAAGTCTCTCTCAGCTAACACAAACATTCAGCTGTTGCCGTTGCTTTTTTAAAAAGATGCTTCCTATATTCAAGCAGAATAGCAAGGATAATATAAAGAAGGTGGTCAACATGAAGCTGTCTTAGACTGGGCTAAGTCTTATTTTCTCTGTGTGTGTGTTTCTCATTTTTTCTAGTCCTAAGCTGAGTTCTTCATATGTTCAAATCAGTTTGCACTTTTTTAAAAATAGAAGAGTCCTCATGAAAATTCATCAGTGTTTTAGTGCAACGTTTCTCCCATTTTATATACAGTGGTGCCCCGCAAGACGAACGCCTCGCAAGACGAAAAACCCGCTAGACGAAAGGGTTTTCCGTTTTGGAGGCGCTTCGCAAAACGAATTTCCCTATGGGGTTGCTTCGCAAGACGAAAAAAATCTTGCATCCCCCTGCGGGTTTTTTCCGCTTTTTTCGCCCTTTTCTTAAGCCGCTAAGCCGCTTATCAGCTGTTCCGCTGATAAGCCGCTTAACAGCTGATCACTGGAAGCCGCTTGACAGCTGTAGCGCTAATCCGCTAAGCTGTCAATGGGCTTGCTTCGCAAGACGAAAAAACCGCTAGACGAAGAGAATCGCGGAACGAATTCTTTTCGTCTAGCGAGGCACCACTGTATATATAATTTTTGCCTGATATACACCTCTTCTTTTTTTTACTATTTCCTCTAATATGTGTGCTTGGACGCTCTTCCCATCAATACGTTCATCTTCCTGCAGACATGCTTTACCCCAGTATAAGCATTTTTGTACACATTACAGAGGTTGGATGGTCATCTGTTTTAGTTGAGATTCTTGCCTCGCAGGGGGTTGGACTAAATGACCCTCAGGGTCCCTTCCCACTCTACAATTCTATGGCTCTACTTGCCTGGAGAAATGCATCGCAAAATTCATAGAATTTTGCAAATTTTGAAGGGTGGCTGTGTTTCGCTTCATGCCTTGTTTCACAAAGGGCAGACTGCGCAAGTTCACCATTCAATGAGAATTGAATTTCTGCGCAAGTTCGCCATTCACTGAGAATCGAATTTCTGCGCAAGTTCACCATTCACTGAGAATCGAATTTCTGCGCAAGTTCGCCATTCAATGAGAATCGAATTTCTCCTCTGCTCCTACTCAGAGTCATCCCAGCGTTGCCTGATCTTGGCTGGCAATGGCTTTGCAGGGCTACAATGTTTGGAGAAGGGTGTGGGAGTCTGGAGATGAACCTAGGACCTTCTCAACACTAAGCTATGGCTGACTTTTCTAGACTTACCAAAACCAAAACTAATGTTCTATTTTTTTCACAAAACATGTATCACCACCTGCGGACAACACTGATCTAGACGGAAATCTGCATTCCACCACCCACCCATCCCAGATTGCACTGTGTTTAGAGCAACAAGAGTCCTACCTCAGTGGTGATGCTGGTGGGGTATAAAAAAAGGCAGAGGGGAAAGGCTGCTTCTTCAGGGCTTGTATTAGGTTCGGTTTATATTCTGGGTCCACACACCACAAAGAACCTTTTCCATTCACCTAGGAAACAACAAAAGCACCCGTGCTTATTACGAAGGACTTCTCCCATTTTGTGCATGTCCGCGTAAGCCGTGTCAGAGGACAGAACCACCACTTCCACAACCGACTCATTCCAGGAGACCTCCTGCAGAGAAACAGTCCTAAGGCAGTAGCATATCCAGTTTGCAAACGTGTGATGATGAACTGCCAATTTTGGTACTTGAGACACTCTGGGTCGTAGATGAAATATGCTCACGGCAGGCTGGAGGCTGCTGAGACAGACTTGCACCCCAAGCCTGACAAATTGCAGTTCAAAGTCTGTGCACCATTCTGTACATCAAGCTTCCTCAACTAAGGGGGCCTCCCAATGTTCAGGACTACAACTCCCATCAGTCCTAGCTAGAAAGCAGTGTTAGAAACTCAGGTATCTCAGGTATATCAACAAATGGCACCTTAAACCTGGGTTATGGTTGCCACAATGGAATGTCTAGGCATCTTTTTTTCCTGTGGAATTTGCAATTTTATATATATACCGTATATACTCGTGTATAAGCCGACTTTTTCAGCACATTTTTAATGCTGAAAAATCCCCCCTCGGCTTATACTCGAGTGAGGGTCCCTTTTGGGCTGTTCCTTCCTCCTCCTCCACCTTTGCCGCTGTCGGCGGTGGCGGCGAAGAAACGAGCAGCCTAAAAGGAGCAATTTTGGGCTGCTTGTTCTTCCTCAGTCGCTGCCGCCACCAACCTCTGCCTCTCGGCAACACCCTAGGCAGGCAGGGGGGCGGGAGGGGCTGGGGGGGAGAGAGAAGCCTCCTCTGTCACACTCCGGCCCACCGGGAGGTTTGTGGTGTGGTGAACCGGCTTATACTCGAGTCAATAAGTTTTCCCAGTTTTTTGTGGTAAAATTAGGTGCCTCGGCTTATATTCGGGTTGGCTTATACTCAGGTATATACGGGTATATCATTTCTATGCCGCTTTATATTTTAAAGAAAAAAATCTAAAAGCAGTTTACAACACATTAAAACATCAAATAATACAATCCAGAATAAAACAAAACAAGCTTCAAGGAAAACATTTCAGATCCTTCTCTAGGTGACATATGCCTTTCCCCATATTTACTTACCTACTTAATTTATAGAGCTGCCCCATAGCAGAAGGACTCCAGGAAGCCAGTGTGGTGTAGCAGTTGGAATGTCAGACTAGGACAGGCATAGGCAAACTCCGGCCCTCCAGATGTTTGGAACCATAATTCCCATCATCCCTAGCTAACAGGACCAGTGGTCAGGGATGATGGGAATTTTAGTCCCAAATATCTGGAGGGTCGGAGTTTGCCTATGCCTGGACTAGGACCTGAGAGATCAAATCCCCATTCAGTCATGAAGCTCATTAGGTGACCTTGGGCCAGTCGCAGCCTCTTAACCTGCCTCACAGGGTTGTTGTAGGGATTAACTGAGGAGGGGGGGGTGTGAATCGTACTCCTTGGAAAAAAGGTGGACTATAAATGCAATTGATCGCCCAAGACTTGATGCTTTTGAATTATGGTGCTGGAGGAGACTCTTGAGAGTCCCATGGACTGCAAGAAAATCAAACCTATCCATTCTGAAGGAAATCAGCCCTTGAGTGCTCACTGGAAGGACAGATCCTGAAGCCGAGGCTCCAATACCTCATGAGAAGAGAAGACTCCCTGGAAAAGACCCTGATGTTGGGAAAGATGGAGGGCACAAGGAGAAAGGGACAACAGAGGACGAGATGGTTGGATAGTGTTCTCGAAGGTACCAGTATGAGTTTGACCAAACTGCGGGAGGCCGTGGAAGACAGGAGTGCCTGGCGTGCTCTGGTCCATGGGGTCACGAAGAGTCCGACACGACTAAACAACAACAATAAATGCAATAAATAAGCTCTTCTTCTTACCTGCTCCAGCCAGATGGAGATGCCAGTCACCAACCTGGCATTCAGAGATTTCCACATAGTAGCAACTGGACCTGCGCCAGTAGCAAAATGCACCTGGTCACCTGTCTAATTTCTAACACTGCTAGGGGGTTATAGTCCAGCAATGTTTGGAGGGTACCAGGTTGAGCAAGGCTGCCATTCATCCACACACCAAGATTCTACCAAATCTTCTGCAAAATCACAACCATCCTATGTACTTAATGGGGCCAATGTGCAGGTTAACCTTTTAAAACATGGCAGCTACTCACTTCCAAGCACTTAAGATGGGTTTTTTGAACAGCTTCTGCCTGTTACCCACCACACTGGAGGGGGGGGGGAAATATCAACCTTACACGGTGCCTTGGGACCAGTTCGGTTCTTCAGAAAGGCACAGGTGCTGCCCTCCAGGTGTTTTTCTGGCTATGCTGGCGAGGTCTGAGGAAAGCTGCAGTCTCAACAACATCATACACAGCACCAGATGTTGTAAATAAGTGCTTCTTTGCAAACTCCATCCCAAGCCCCTACCCCAAACACTTTCCCATCAGATCCAGGAAGCAAGTTGGAAAAGCGGGAGGAGAAGGGTCAAGCTGCCAGTTGAGAGAACATCTTTCTCAACAGATCGACGGAAAACCTTGTATATTTCATGGCATCCCAAACATCCTACTCAACACCTGCCACAGTAGCAAGGCATGAAACCATCAGCAATCCTGATTCAAACCCTAAGAAACATGACTGTTTTGAATACTGTTCGATTTTACAGCAACAGAGGAACCATGACCCTGCCTCACGCCAAGCCAGACAGCTGGTCCCTCTACATCAGTGTTGTCTACACCTAGAGAACCTCAAGCTCTCCAGATCTCTCCACCAGGCTCTCAGGACCCTTCCCAAATCACATACCTCATCCAACCACCGCCCTCGCCAGAGCTGCTTTGCACCCTCTGCAAAAACCTTTGACTGGCTGGAACAGAGGTTGGACAGCCATCTGTCATGGATGTTCTTGCTGAGATCTTTGCATTGCAAGTGGTTGGAGTAGATGACCCATGGGGTCCCTTCCAAATCTACAAGACTATGAAAGCCTCTTGCTCTCCAGGATGGAGAACAGAGAAGGTGTAGAAACTAGCCTGCGTCACATTGAGAAAACGGACATCCATTGCTGCACCCCCTTTTGCACCTGGTCCTGCCCACCATGGGCACGAACTCCGCTGCCCCGAAGCCAGGATAAATGACAATTCTAACTTCTGTAACAGCAGGGTCTAAAATAAATTATCTGATAGGTTTGGCATAGAATTTGCCTTCTCTCTCACACACACTCCCGCAAACCCTTGTTAGAACAGCATGTTCTTAACAGACATCCTAAACACAGAAAATAGAAAGCAGCAGGCCTGCCGAACTTTTCCATGGGTGGGCTTCAGTACACGGAGAAAGCCTTGCCCAGCCCTTGTTCCCAGACAACCCAAAATCAGGCAAAAATATAGCAAGGGAGACAGTGGCCCAAATGCTGGTTTTGCAGGAAGTTGTTCTGGCTGGTTTGCTGCTTATAGGTGGGGTCTGCAACAATGTGTTGCAGCATGCAGTGCTCCTGTTCAGGGTTCCAGCAGGGATACTCCATTCCATTCCTCGCCCTCCACTTTCAAATCCACCCCTTTCCCCAAGAGACATGCCTCATTCTGTGTGCACCAGAAAAATGCCAGGGGGTATTTCCCCCCCTACGTAAAACAATGGTAGTTATGAGTGACTTTAAAGAGGATAGGACAAACTCATGGAAGCTAAGGCTATCAATGGCCTCTAGCCACGATGGCTGTGCTCCTCCCACCACTGCTGGGGGATTGTGACCCTGAACACAATTGCTGGGCATCAGAAGTGGGGAGATGGCTGTTGCCCCAGGTCTTGCTTGTGGGTTTCCCATAGGCACCTAGTTGGCCACTGTGAGAACAGGATATTGGATGAGATGGGCCTTTGACCTGATTGAGCGGGGCTTTTTGTATGACGATTCAGGAACCAAATAAACATCTGAACCAAGCTTTAATCCCCATGACGATGTTCAAGGCCGCAAGATAAGACATTTTAGGCTTGCCTGAGGCAGCCTCCTCCTTCTTTCTTTTTACACAGGGGTGGAGCAACTACTCTATTCCGAACTTAAAAATGCTGGTGGTCAACAAAAGAGGTTTAAAGACCCTCTCAAGGCTAATCTAAAAATAATGTAGTATAAACACCTACAATTGGGAATCCGTGGCCCGCAAGCGCTCCAATTGGAGAACAGCCTTTACCAAAGGTGTCACGGGCTTTGAAGACACTCAAACTCAGGATGATAGGAAGAAATGTGCTAAGAGGAAGGCACGCTTGGCAAACCCTCACTATGATCAACTCCCGTCCGGAAACCTATGTCCCCACTGTGGAAGGACGTGTGGATCCAGAATTGGCCTCCACAATCACTTACGGACTCACTGTTAATGAAAGACAGTTTTACTCAGCTATGAGTGATCGAAGGAGGAGGAGGAGGAGGAGGAGGAGGAGGAGGAGGAGGAGGAGAGGGGTTTACGTGTGTAACTCAACCATTCTGCTTCAAAGCGCCTGCTGGAAGCAAACCATCGCTGAAAAACTAAGAAGTGTTGAAAGCAGTAATGGATACAATTAATAGCGTTATTTCTTAATAGCAGGTTTGCTTGCATTTCTAATGGTATCTCATTTGGAAAGGCCGTGTGGAAAAGGGGGCTATGGGCTTCTTTCTCTTCAGGCAACGAATTAACGGAGCCTGTTTCAAAATAACAACCATTCGTTCCATTTGCATCTCGATCTTTCTTCTGGGTGCTTGTAAAGGTAAAGGTAAAGGTACCCCTGCCCGTACGGGCCAGTCTTGACAGACTCTGGGGTTGTGCGCCCATCTCACTTAAGAGGCCAGGGGCCAGCGCTGTCCAGAGACACTTCCGGGTCACGTGGCCAGCGTGACATCGCTGCTCTGGCGAGCCAGAGCCGCACACGGAAACGCCGTTTACCTTCCCGCTGGTAAGCGGTCCCTATTTATCTACTTGCACCCGGAGGTGCTTTCGAACTGCTAGGTTGGCAGGCGCTGGGACCGAGCAGCGGGAGCGCACCCCGCCACAGGGATTCGAACTGCCGACCTTTCGATCGGCAAGTCCTAGGCGCTGAGGCTTTAACCCACAGCGCCACCTGCGTCCTCTGGGTGCTTGAGGCAGCTCTTATTTATTTAATTAACTGCATCTGCATCCCAAATTTCTTCTCCAAGGAGCTCAAAGTAATGTCCATGGTGCTTCCACACCTCCTTTAAACCCTGAAACAACCCTTAAAAATGGGAAAAGATGAAGTCCCAGCGAAAGAAGAATGGTGAACAAAGATGATTGAATATACTGAGATGGCTAGACTTAACTGTGATAAATAAAGAACAGAATGAAAAAAAAAATTCTTGAAGAATGGAAATATTTTCAAAAAAATATCATGGTTATGCAGGATTTAAAGTATAGCAGCTGATAGTGGTAGTTTAATCATTTATGATTAACATATGTAATGGCTAAAATGTAAGTAATATAGCAACTTTCTAAGGTACGAAAAGAACAAAACGGAAGGGTGGGTGGGAAGTCAACTAATATGAGATACATGTTCTGATGGTTGTTTAAAAGAATTTATAAAGTTTGAAAAGCTAATTTAAAAATGGTATTTTTAAAAAATAATCCCTGAAACAACCCCATGTGCTCAGTTCGGCTCAGAGGCAGTGACTGGGGCCTATGGCCATCTAGTGAGCTCCATGGATTTGAACCCTGGTCTACAAGGTCCTAGTCTGACCCTGTAACCACTACCCAACACTGGCCAGTATCCGTACTGTGCAATGGGAGTTTCAGCACCTGGTGAGCACCAGGTTGCCTACCTTGGGATCAGTGGCAGATAACATGGCTTGTTTGTGGAAGATCCCAGGTTCGGACCCTGGGGTATCCAGGTTTTAGGTGGCTGGCTACGAAAGGCTACTACCTAAGACCCAATCCTACTTGGTATGGAAGGCAACTTCATCTCCTGAAAGTATTATAGCTTTATCTGATCGTCCTAGCCAGTCACTTGAGTTCATCATCACCAGAGGTGAAGCTGAAATCACTCCCCTGAATGTACTTCTTAGAACTCAGCTATTTGTTGCTGGACTGCAGCTCCCACAATTGCTAACTACTGGCCATGCTGATGGGAGTTGGAGTCCAACAACCTCTGGAGGACCGTAGGCTCGCTACCCCTGCTATAAAGGATCTCGCAGGTCAGCTCCTTGCCTAGGTTATCAGAAATAAGTCAGTCTACTTTCAGTGGCCGTTATTTCTAAATACGCTTGGAAATAGCAGCCTTTGTCTTGAAGGTAACACCTGTGTGTTACAAGGGAAGCTGACTTTGCAGAAGCTGCGATCCCAATCCCAAAATGTGATGCTTTGTCCGAGCAGAGATTTTTGTAGCGGTGATGACAATATAAACAGGGAGAGAAAACCTTCATGTTGACAAGATGAACTCCAAGGACCCATCAGCTTCTAAAAAGTCTATGATTTTGAACAAGGCAGGCAGGCTGCACACATCAGTTAGCTAAATAAGATGAACTGCATTGGGAAGTTCCTGACTCACCCCTAGCATCTTCACATTGCCAAAAACAGAAAATAAAACCAACTTTCTTTTTCTTAAAATGAGCATTTCTTGAACATCTGTCATACCCTGCCTCCATTCCATGGGAAAGCAAAATAAGCAGGTTTCGCATCACTTGCACTATTTACTACTGGTCTTTTACAAATCATAGTTCCAAACATGCAAAGACAGGCTTGAAAATGTTTAACCTGGAAGCCAATAGCAGTTCTCACTAGCTCCAAGAGTAGCAGGGGAAGGAGAGGGAGCAATAAATAGGCTTGCTTTTAAGTTCAGATCTTGGCCACTTTTGCAGCCCTATGTCCACACTTCTTTCTGCACGAGAGAGCAATGGGCCAGTGGTGGTAATAATAATAATAATAATAATAATAATAATAATAATAATAATAGTACCCTGCTATCTGACTGGGTTGCCCCAGCCACACTGGTAGGGCACATGCTCAATCTATAGCATAGAGAGGGAACTCCTGCCTTAAATACTAAAGAGGTAGACAATACTGAGGTGGACAGACCAATGGCCTGGCTGGTAGAAGGCAGCTTTCTATCTGCAGTTACGTTTGACCTGGAAATTGGGTCCAATTTAGCAGAAGCACGGCCCTCAGGTGAGAAACACGCCCTGCTCCAGACAGCTACCCTGGCTATATAACAAAGCCGAGTTGTGTTATTTCAGCAGATCTGATCTGCGCACGTATCCTGTTTCCATTGCATAAGCAGATCCTCTGTGAGGAACTCCAAAACCGGTTTTGCAGAGCAACTTAGAAAGCGGCAGTGTTCTTCCCCTTTGATACTCCTGAGTTTGGGTTGCATCAACACGCACACACGTGTGCCTTGTACGTGCCTTCGTGCTTGAGCTTAAAAAAAAAAAGACGGAGGAAAGAGAGGTTCCTCCCTCCCCCCCTCCTGCCCACCCCCACCCCCAGCAAATGGCACACCACCGGATCAGCAGGAACACAACCTCTGCATCGTGGCGGCGGCAGCCTCTCGCAAGCCAGCCAAGCAAGAGGAAATGCTGCCATGGCAACACAAACCAGGCTGCTATTTGAGCCCATACTTCACACGCTAAGCTGTCTCTACCCCCCCCCCCCCCGCAAACAGCACAACTTTCAAATAACTAATCTCTTCCACTTTAGGAAGCGGGGCTGACGCAACATGCAATTTCCAGCTGTTCTGAAACAACCACATCCTTCCCCAGGACGCACAGGCTCTGAAAGGTACACCCAAAAGAGCTGGCAAAAGCCTGAGTCACCTGGGCAGGTACCAAAGCAAGGAAAACAGCAAGAGTGGGCAAGCAGGGCACCGATATTAACTTCTGCGGCATGTCTTACGCTCGCGTGTAATTATTACTGAGTCATCAGTGTTCAGAAACGGAGGAAGAGGGTGCCTGTCCCCTTCCTTTGGTTACCAATACACAGACGCAGACATTGACGGCACCTGTTCCAATGATCTCAATTTACTAGAGACAGTCCCTTGTATCCTGCTACCTGCCGCAGGCAGTGTTAGACACTGAGATATGAAAGCTAGGAGATAAATGGCACCTTCATCCTAGGTTATGGACGCAACAATGGAATGTCTAGGCATGCTTTCTTTAACAACAAGAATACAGTGGGAAATGAATGAACTGCATCTAAAACATCTAACAACCCACCGACGTCTCCCGAGATGCAGAGACTCAGGTCTGAGAGAAGGAGAGACCTGAGTACTCGCAGGAGGAGTGCTTGCCTTTGGGCGAAACAGGGAGGTGAGTCATTGGGGGATGAGGACCGGCCATTACCCTGACAAAGATAAAAGGCTGTCGGACCCCACCCCCCCATGTTGCAGGAGCAACATTGCTGTATGCCAGACCCTGCCTGAGATCCTATACCTGTCCTTGCCTGGTTTCCTGCCTCGTGTCCTGCCTTGACCCTGTCGGACTGTCTCCTAGTGGAACCTTTGGATTCTGGACCAGACCTGGGCCGCAGTTCTCGGGTTACCCCCGGGCCCAGCACAGGCTCGCGCTAATGAAATTCCATGTCGCAAAATGCGCCTAGAACAATGGGAGCTTCGAACACTGGCTGCGGGTAAGTTATCTTCCTTGCACGATGCCCATTCATGGACAGACCTACAAGGGTCTCCGTAAGCCAACAAACTCTTCCAAAGTGGAGTTTCTTTTTCTTCCCCTGAACGGCAAGATCCTTCCTTTAAACAAGGACACCTAGCAGAAGTCCTTCTCACGTCCTATGCACGACAACACTCTTCTCCAACTTGATGCTATTGCGCTCCAAGCTCCGACCAGCCCCCAGCCAGCACGGCCAATGATCAGGAATGATGGGAGTTGTAGCCCAGAGACATTGAGAGGGCCCCATATTAAGGAAGGCTGTGCTATAAAGACTCCATCTGTTTCTGGGGAGCAAGACGAGCCTGAGTTTTGCTCCCAATACTGCAGCTACAAGCTCTGGAGAGGCGGGCAAAGTTAGGTGGAAGTCTAATTTGTTTTCAATTCTACCGATTTGTTTTCAATTTTACCATGGCAAACTAAAAAAAAGAAAGAAAAACAGTTGCAAAAACAGACCAAATCAAACTATTGTTGCACATGGCTAATAAATACTGAGAATCTGAAGCATCTCCCTACCCAATGCCTCTCAGCCTCCTAGTTCTCATCCAGGCTCCCAAGCAAACTAAGATGACCCAACAAAGTCACACAACAAAGAGGATTTCTGGAACCTGCTGACATCAGACTAGTCCTAGGTGGCTAGGGTGCTAGATGGGTGCCTGTAGGAACTGATGGGTGGACCAGATGTGGAGCAACAAACTGAAACCGTATTCTGAAAAGACAGAGGTGTTACATGTTCTAAGTTCTCCAGCCCAGGAGGTGGGAAGGTGGCCTGGTCAGGATGGGGCCGAACTCTCCCGGAAGGAAAGTGTCAGTCTTTTTGGACAACGTCAAAATACTCTGTTGGTTTGACTGCAAGGAACTGAACAGGGCTACCCCTTCTCAAAATTGTAGGGCAGCAAAGACATGGTTTGTGTCTGTGTGTTCCAACAAAACATCTGAATCAAAGGAAGTTCCACCATATTTTCCCTTAAACCAACAAGCAAAGCAAACTGGTTACGGTTTTTGTTTTTTAGAAAAAGAACAAAAGGAAGAGCAAAAAGCGCCCAGTTCTCACCTTGCCGTGGCTTCTCTCCACCTTCCGGAAACACTTGTTCAAGGAAAGATTATGCCGGACCGAGTTCTTCCAGCCAGTGGGGGCCGTGGCAAAATACGGGAAGCGCTCCAGGATCCAGCTGTAGATTTCTTTCACCGGCAAGCTCTTGTTGGGCGAATGCTCTATCGCCATATAGATGAGGAGACTAAAGGAATAGGGGGGCTTCGATGTGGCAGATTTCTTCTCGGGGTTGGAGTAGCAGGAAGAAGGGTAGGCTGGCACACTGTCGCCCTCGATGTCGTACAGGGGGCTAACCACCGGAAGACCCTCACTTCCGAGGCTGAAGTTTGTTAGGAGGTTCGTGCTTTCGTGAAGCCAGTTCAAGTTTGTGAGTTCGTCGTCGGCCAGTTCGCTATCCACGGCCGTGGCCTTCGGCCGAGCCGCATCCACCGCCTCCGGCAAGCTCCCCATTCTTTGGATGTGCCGCAGCCCCGCGGATTTCTCTGCCCCCGGCGTTTCAGCTTTCTTGTCCGGAGTCATTCCAGTTACTGGACCCATTTAATCTTGTTGGCCTAGAAACAGGGAAAAAAGCTTTTATAGAAGCGTAAGGAAAGCCTTCTGGATCAGGCCAGGGGCCCACCTGGTTCAGGATTCTGAACGCAGGACCCAAGCACAGGAATTAATAGAATCAGAGAATTGGAGGCGACCCTGAGGATCATATAGTCCAACCACCCGCAATGCCCCTGTCCCCATACGGGGATCGAACCTGCAACCTTGGCGTTATCTCTGCTCTCCTGTGGTTTCCAGCAACTGGCATTCAGAAACATACAGTGGAGACAGAGTATAGCCATCATGGTTTGAAGTAGAAAGCTGCCTTATAGATGAACAAAACTATTGGTCCGCCCAGCTGATTATTATTTACAGCAGCACCAGAGGTCTGGGAGAGAACCTCAGGCCCAGGGGTGGATTGCGGCCCTCTTGGCCTCTCCATCTGGCCCTCAGGACTCTCCCATGGTCACACTAACCCTGTTTTGTAGCCTCCTTTCTACCTGGGCTGGAACATGTCCTTGATCTCTTATGAGGCCTCTTGCTTGGAGGACAGAGAAGGATCTGATAGGGTGCGCAGAAACTAGCCCACTGTACAAGGTAGAAAATTACATCCCATCTTCTGCCCATTTTTGCGTCTAATTCGCCTGACCACTGCTATGCGGTCCCCAGAAGGATGCCCAGAAGGGAATGCAGTCCTCAGGTTGAGTTGGGTTCCTCAACCCTAGTTGAAAGTAACTGGAAACAGGTCTCCAAGTGCCATGGACTGGCTGGATGAAGGCACCTGTCAGGGAACTTTCATGGGAAGAAGGCTCAGAGCCAGGGGACTGGATGACCATGAGCGTTCAGAGGGAGAAGAGAGAGCAGGCTGGGAGGAGGTGGTGTCGGAAGCTGAAGAGGCAACAGGCTTTAGTGAGCAGGAAGAGGCCGTGGCAGAGAGCAGTTCAGACTCCGACTCGGAGGCTGGAGAGGAGGCTGGCCAAGAGGCAGAGTGGAGACAGGCTGCTGAAGAAACCAGGGAGTCTCCTTCTTTGAGCAGCTCCCCTCTCCCTGGTTTCCCATAACATGGAGAGAAATCAAGCAGGCAGAGCAGAGGATGACTGTGTGCAGACACGGCCTGAGACTGCGTGGGAAAGGCCCTGGAGAGGTGGAGGCCTAGTGGCTACTGGGAAGGCGGGGACCTTCAGTCCTCGCAACTGCTTCATCGGGACAAGACCTCCTGGAAAGAGTTGCTGAGAGCACTAGGCCAGAGCTGTGGGTGGTTCCCTTGAACAAAGAGATAACTCCACTGGCCTGGAGTGATGCATTGCTTTGTTGCTGACCTACACCTGATTCCGGCCCTGACACCAAGGTTTCAGGGAGGAGTCTTGAACCCAGAACCTCCTGTGTGCAGAAAGCACTGAGCTACGGCCCTTTTCCTGAGAGGACGGCTCCATGTTTTTTGGAGAATTAAAGTGCATAATAAACAGCCAACCTGAAATTTAATATTTTTTTATTATTGCGGGGGGTGCATAGAAGTTTGGGCCATCTTTGCTCAGCTCCTTTCCACCCACCCACCCCTCGGCTCGCTTATTGGCAACTGTGTATTCATTTGCCTGCAGGCGCCATTAAGAGGAACAAGTCCTTTGCCATCCTTTCTGTCCCTCGTATTAATATTTGATACGTTGCGTCGTAAACTGTTGCTCTCATAAACAGTATTAATACCGTGGGTTGCTCTTAACCATCCCCCTTTAGCGGTGTGGCTGAATCAGAGACGCCATTTCCCACTGGGAAGCATTTTCATGGCAAAAGCTCAATGTGAGCTCTTTTGAGCTCATTGGAAGGCAGGAATATACAGAAAGTGTGGTATTGGCTGGCCTGCCATTTCTGAAGGAAATGCAATTTTGGGGGGCTCAGTGGCAACACACTCACTACTACGGCATTGGCAGGTAAAGATGGACATCATGGGTTGTGCTTTATTTTAATAAAACAAAAGAGGAGGGCAAAATTCCAAGAGCTCTCGCTTTCTTTGCTATGTATTCAAGCTCTGGGAAAGAAAAACTCCTGAAAATCTGCAGTAGGGTTGGAAATGAAATGGAGGAGGAAGAAGCGTTCACCTAGCTGTGGAAGGCACTGACTGGATAGCATCCATGACGTCACAGACACACAAATATCCAGAGCTGTTTTGCTCTTGCAGGTGAATAATCCACTATAACGACTTCTGCTTCAAATTAAACACTTTAGTATTAAAACAGATAAAAAAATGATTAACAATTGAAAACTTACATACACACACACACACACACACACACACAAATTTAAAACTCAACAGGCCAAGAAGCTTTGTAGTTTGAGGTGGAGGGTCATCAGTCACCCACGGTGCTTGTGGAACCACAATTATGTGCAGCATCTACCAATGCTGAAGATTTGGGAATGGGTAACATTTAGACACACGCTGTCATGAAAACGAAGTTTCTCTGTTGCAAGAGAAATTCTCTCCACTTCCCGTATTCTTCATGTCCTGAAGTCGGAAGACGCCTCCAAGAAAGATGGCTGGATCGCTAGCAACCACAAAGTAACAACCAGGCAATTACTGCATTAAAAATGTCAACTAGTAAGGCCCAAATAAAGCTGAACCTTCAATATTGTTCAGACCCATCAAGGATGACTTGACTTGCCTACACCAAATTATTCTGTAGGCAGGAGGACAGATTGCTGCTCCCTGGAGAGATATAAGCTCCTCGATATACAAGCTCTCTTTAAATTAAAATATTTCATAAAAAGGTTTACCGCCAATGTGTTAAACTTGCAGATTATGGTCCAAACACATATACACATAGAAAAAAAAGATACTTTTTTTTTTTTACTATTTCCTGCAACTACTTTAATTAAATTCTGCATCAAAAACCACTTAAGCATTTGGTAAGCTATAAAGCAGCAGAATTTATATTCTCTGTGCATATATAAAAAGAAACCTGTCTTCATTTCACAGTGGGAACCCACAGCCATATCAGTGTGAATCAAACAGAGTTATGACATCTAATCAAGGCAAGGTTTCTATAGCAATGGCAAAGCGATTTCTTCAGACCTGGCTAACAGGCAGCTGATACGCAAACAGAGCACGCAATGCCTTTACATGCCTTATATCTTGGGCATCCACAAAACAAAACTGAAAACCTGAGAGGTACACGGATGTTTACTTTTATTTCATATTTTTTTTAAGATGGGGAACCGAGCTGAGGGTACAGGCAACTTCCCAAAACTGCCCATAACCCACAACAGTGATAGAATTTTAACCCGGGCACCCAGTGCATTCCACTCTTTGCCATGCAGAATGGAGGCTGTGCAACTTGCAACCACTTCTCCATAGGATTGAGAGAACTGTCCAAAAAGCATAGGTAGTTATACAAGGGCGGGGGCTGCAGGATGAATGGGTGTAAATAGCATCCCCCTACTTTCTCGAGCAGGATCTTGCATTAGATCTCAGTTCATCCATGAGCAGGAAGAGTCCGTCCATTCATAAAAGGGACACTTTGGGTACAACCCATTGTCCCAAACATCCAGAAATATCACATGGCACAACATCACCACCCCCATATATTGTTAAGGACTTGCATAGAATCTTGTTAAATATTAAGAGTATTTCACACACACTTCAGAAACACATTCTGCAGATTTGGGCGGCGGTGGGGGGAGGCAGATACACTGAGATTAAGAAACAGCAGCCCAGTTAAAACATCTTATTCTAATTTTCTCAACAGCCTTTGTACATTCTGCCCCACAAGTGTGGGTTCCCAACTCATTCCTAGGTTGCCCAACCCACGGTTTGCCATGATGCAAGGCCATTAAACGCTAGACCATGGTCTGAAGAGCGTTGACGAACCCTAGTTTGGAGACTGGCTAACTTAGTTAGCACTAACCTGCCTCAAACCATGATGTGAGTTGGTACTGACAATAGCTTTCCTGGTAGGACAACGTGGTAAACTGTGGCTAGAGCACTTGGGAAAGGACGTGAGCTTCTGTGCCACATTCCCAAGCTAAACCATACGATCATATGAAGCTAATTTAGAATGGGCAAGATGACGTCCCTACCTAGCCCTGCCTTCCCAAAGCCAGTACCCTCCAGATGTTGTTGGATTAAAACTCCTGTCAGCCCCAACTAGCATGATCCCTCTGAGATATCAGGTTGAGAGAAGTCAAGTCCTTTCCTTATATAGAGAGATTGGCTGCGGAAACCCAGCCAGATGGGCAGGGTTTAAATAATAAATTAACAATAATAGTTGTTGCATTTATTATTATGAAAAGAAAAACTGTTAACGTACTAATTTTTAGCACACTCAAAGAGATTTATCATATATTTGCACATGCTGAAGTCAGGTGTTTGGAACTGCCCAGGTGGATGGATATCAAACCCGTTTACAGTGGTACCTCAGGTTAAAAGCTTAATTCATTCTTGAGGTCCGTTCTTAACCTGAAATTGTTCTTAACCTGAGGTACCACTTTAGCTAATGGGGCCTCCCGCTGTTCCACGCCACCGCCACACAATTTCTGTTCTCATCCTGAAGCAAAGTTCTTAACCTGAGGTACTATTTCTGGGATAGCGGAGTCTGTAACTTGAAGCGTCTGTAACCTGAAGCATCTGTAACCCGAGGTACCACTGTACTGAGCTGCACATTTATTTTATGAATAAAATTTCACCGTGGAATTTCTCCCCAATTTGGGGGGGGGGGGGAATCCCCACTGTACAAGACGGCTCTGAGTACGGGACCCTCACACATCCTTGTCTGTATAGGAGTCAAATCAGCCAGCAAGGGTGTTGGATAAAGAGGGGATAACTGAAGCTAGAGAACTCGCAGCATTCCTAAATAGAGTTGTGTTCTGGCTTCCTGCTTGTTCAGCACTGCACGTTCCAATCGGTCTCTGAACGGCTGGACTGTGGCCTCATTACGCCAGAACTTAAACCTTTGGCATTTAATACCAGAGTGCATTATGTTGCAATGCTCTTTAGGGTGTGTACCTGCATAAGAGTGTAGGTGGGGGCAGGGAATCAGGAGGCGGAGGAGGGTTCTTCCTAGACTTGTCATTATGATCTGACATCCCATAAAACCTGTTCTGCCTCCTGGGCAAAAGAGAGAGGAAGTCTGCGTAAAAACAGACACGACTATTTTACGCTGCTGAACAGCATTCAACCTCCGTGTCATAGTTGGACATGCCCATTCCCCTTGTCCCCTGCTTCTGAGTACCAGCGGCTCAAAATCACAGGAGCAGAGAGAATTATTGTGCTCAAATCCTGCTTATGCGTTTTTCCACAGGTATCTTGCTGGCCACTGTGAGAATGGGATGCTGGACTAGATGGGTCATTGGCCGGATCCTGCAGGCTCTTCCTATGTTCATGTTAGGTGGTATCTGCAGGAAACCCTCACCTGCAGAGCACAGTGATGGATTGGGTATCAGTGTCAGAAACACAAGAGATCTGATCTAATCGCCAAAGGCACATTAAACCTAGGTTACGGTTGCCCTAATGGAATGTCTAGGTGCCTTTTTCCTCCACAAAGAAGTTTGTTGTTAGTATTATTATTCATTTCATTTCTATACCGCTTTATATTTTATAGAACAAATCTCAACACATTAAAACATCAAATAGAACAATCCAGAATAAAACAAATTCAAGCTTCAAGGGAAAATATTTCAGATCCTTCTCTAAGGGGCATTTTGCACCCAGAGATCTCCTCATGGTTGCAATTGGGCCAGTGCAAAACACGCCTGGCAACTGTCTAATTTCTAACACTGTTGGGTATGTGAGACAATCTTTCCTGCGAGACAATCTTTCCTGAGTGATATTACCAACAGACGTACTCAAGAGTAGACCCACTCAATTCATGAACATGATTGAGTTTGCTCCATTCTTTTCAATGGGTCGACTCAAAAGTATTCAGTGGTGCCCCGCAAGACGAACGCCTCGCAAGACGGAAAACCCACTAGACGAAAGGGTTTTCCATTTTGGAGGCGCTTCACAAAACGAATTTCCCTATGGGGTTGCTTCGCAAGACGAAAAAATCTTGCATCCCCCCGTGGGTTTTTTTCACTTTTTTCGCCCTTTTCTTAAGCCGCTAAGCCGCTTATCAGCTGTTCCGCTGATAAGCCGCTTAACAGCTGATCGCTGGAAGCCGCTTGACAGCTGTAGCGCTAATCCGCTAAGCTGTCAATGAGCTTGCTTCGCAAGACGAAAAAACCGCTAGACGAAGAGAATCGCGGAACGAATTCTTTTCGTCTAGTGAGGCACCACTGTATCTCGGTGGAATACAACACTTTCGAAGCAGACTTTTCTTCCATGAACTTCTCTAAATTTCCTTTAAAGCAGTTGGGCAAACAGGATCACAGTATTTATTTTTTTTAAAAGGCTTTAGTATCACAAAATTCTTATGCTACTAAATCACAATCATCATCCAAAGGCCTTCTGGTATCTCACAACAAGGCATTCTCAATCTTTATTTTCTTCCCCAAGCGCCACAACCTCTAAACCAGGTGTGGAGATTCAGCTGGTGTCCAAACCTGGAACACAGAATCTCCGTCTGACATTTGGCACAGATCTCATTACAACGCCTATGTGCTAGGGGTGAGGAGAGAAATATGTTTCAGTTCTCATTTAAAGATAAATGTGCCTATTCATGCTTCTGAAACAACACAAGAAAACTGAAGCACACCCATCCTTCAAAACTCACAATTCTTCGAATTTTGCAAGACAGTTCTCTGGAGAAGTAATGTGTACAAAAATGCATGCGGTGGAGTAAGGTGTCCAATAAAAGGCACATATTAGTGAAAGCAACACCTGAAATTTAGGGGAAATTGCTCCACAAAATGTGTATATTAGGCAAAGTTGCATTCACACATGTGTATCAGGAGAAATCTGTATTATAATGCTGATGAAAATATTTTTTAATGCAAACGGATGGGGAAATGTGAAGAACTGAAGTTAAGATTCGGGGGGGGGGGGGGAGAGACTGGAAGAAACCAAAATGGCCAGATTTGCCCATCCCAACCAAACACATAATTTCCGCTTCCGATTTGACAATGGGTGTAGCCTGTCGGGACGGCTCCTGAACTCAAACACAGACTTCCCAACTGAACGCCAAATTTCATTCCAACGTCTAAACGCTCCAATCGAGGCAGACCAACAAACAGGAGAGAGAGATTTGTTTGGCTCCGCCATCAGGCCCCTGAAACACTCATCCATTTAAAGCATATGTTCAAGGAAAATCCAAGAGGCGAGGAGCAAAAAAGAGTTACCTTTATTCCTTCTCTCCCTTTCCCTTTGTTCTCAGCAACTTCCACACATGTGCTACATTACGCTGCCCATCTCACCAGAGCTGCTGCTGAGATCAGAGGTCAGATTTAAATCCCAAAATGCAACTACAGACGGCCTATATTTGATTACAATGCTACATACACCGCCGTGTATCCAAGACAACTGGAGCATTATGTTCTCCTCGGGGATAAAAAAGGAGGGGGGGAGAGAAGAAACCTGCCTCTTGGTCATAGTTAAGGCAAGCTGGCACATCCCTTAGCAGTCTCATCCCCGCTAGATGAGAAAGCGCATGCAGCTGTAGTGTTCATAGCACAAACCACCTGCCTTCTACCTGGTAGCGCTGATGACAGACATAATCCGTTTTGGGGTGCCGTTCGCACCCCAAAAAGTCCGCAACTAGAGCGCCTCTTCCACGCATGTGCGGGAGCAATCAAGCATTTCTGCGCATGTGCAAAGTGCACAGATTGCTTCTGCGCATGTGGCAAACCTCCGGGTTTGCCACGTTTGTAAGCTGAAAGTCCGTAAGAAGAGCGGAACGCAACACGAGGTATGACTGTATATATATGTAGCTCGTGTATGTTTATATATGTCCATGCTTCATTGTATTCCACCAGTACAAGTACTCCCCCCAGAATTAAAACACAATTGCAAAACTGCTCTGGGGATTCCAGAGTGGAAGTGTGAGGATGCTGTTAAGAGCATTAGTAAAATGACATCCTTCGCATCTGGTTTTTCTCTAGTTCAAATCAGCCACAATGGAAACATGCAAACCTGTTTTTCTTCACAGCTCCCTCTGAGGAAGGGGGGGGGGAGGTACACTTTTACCCAACACGGTGTGTTGGCTTGGATTGTGAGGATATCTCCAAGTTAGCTTCAGATTGGCAAACTTCCCCCTCCAATGTAGCCATGAAGAGGAGGTTGAAAACTTTTGGTTCCTTTTTAGCCACCAGAACCTGACAACCTGTGATTAATCTTAAGTATGGTTTGTTGAAACAAGCCAAACTATAGTTTAGGAAGTTGACTTTGTTTCAACTAACCATACTTAAACTTAATCAGTTTAGGGTTGGATGTCAAACTGCGGTTCATCCGAAACAGAAGCAGAAATTTTCTATCTTGTCCTCATGTCTGTGCCAGAAGGAGAGGAGGGAGAGTTCAAGTCTGGGGTTCACTTTGGCTTGCTCTTGCAACACCAAACCATAGTTTAGTCCCAGTATAAATCAGGCTACTGGGGACACTGCCCTACAATACACACTGGATATCGAAGACAGTACTCACACCCAATTAAAGGGCAGATTGTGCCAAAGTAAAACAAACACTACTATGGCAATCAGGGAGTTTATATTATGAACAGATATGCATAGGGTTGCTCTGCAGATTACACGTTCAGCTTACTGTTGGGTCTAAAAATGGAAGCAAGACTTAAGCCCAATTCCTTTCTTTTGATAGATACTGTTACGATGGAAGGGGCGCTTTATCCACGCTGTGTGCTAGACCTCTCCATAAAAGAGCACATCTATCGCATAATTAGAGCGCAAATAGGAGCAACCGAACACAGGCACCAACAATGCCTCTATTAATTAATCTGCCTTTATCCCCTTAAGCATTATTGTTCTCAAGCATTTTCCTAAGGGAAACCAACTGGATTTTACCATTGTTGAGAACCATCTGTCTGCTACTACCTCCGGCAGCGTGGTTGAACGAGTGAAGCCACCCTGGATTGCCATGGTTTTTGGGAGAGGGGGGGCTTTGGGGGGGGGAGGGATGGTCGGGGAGTCTTGCTTATGCAGCTCAATATCTAATAGGAAATCGTCTGTGTTGCAATCCGTACATTTGCAAACCTGCTCACCGGTTGGAAAGCCGCAAAGGGGGTGGAGGGCTTGGGAATTGGCAATGCCTGTAGCAGGGATCAACTTTTTAATTTAGCCACCTGGGCAAACTCCATATAGAATTGCCATTCACCGTCTGTGCATGCTTCAAGTTCAGAGCTGTACAAAGAGATCCTTTCTGTCCCTGCGCCTTATCTCTAATTCCAACCACACTTTCATGTTCAAACTGCAAGGGCGCATGTAGATGGGCACTCGGATAGTCACAGCAGCTTCCCACACACTGTGGAACATACATCCCTAATCAAGAACAGTGACAGAAAATTATCCGGCCGTGTTTTACGGCTGGTGCAAGCCCAATTTCAACCACACGGAGATCTTTGGACACCAGGTTGGCGACTGGGGAAAGCAAAATGCCCCTTGGAGAAACATCTGTAATATTTTCCTCGAAGCTTGAATTTGTTTTATTCTGGACGGTGTTATTCGACGTTTCAATGCTTTGAGGTTTGCTCTTTAAAATACAATGCGGTATAGAAATGAAATAAATAATAGTAATAATGAATCCCAGTGCTAAAAAGGGCCTAGACTAGGGGTAGGTAAACTAAGGCCCGGGGGCCGGATCTGGCCCAATCACCTTCTAAATCCAGCCCACGGACGGTCCGGGAATCAGTGTGTTTTTACATGAGTAGAAAGTGTCCTTTTATTTAGAATGCATCTCCGGGTTATTTGTGGGGCCTGCCTGGTGTTTTTAGATGAGCAGAATGTGTGCTTTTATTTAAAATGCATCTCTGGGTTATTTGTGGGACATAGAAATTCGTTCATTATTTCTTTTGTCTTCAAAATATAGTCTGCCCCCCCCCCACAAGGTCTGAGGGACAGTGGACCAGCCCCCTGCTGAAAAAGTTTGCTGGCCCCTGGGCCTAGACATTCCATTGTGGCGACCATCACCTTGGGTTTAAGGTGCCATTTGGCAATTATATTATATATATGAGTTTCCAGCACTGCTTAAGAGCCAATCTATACCTGCAGGGGAGTCATTTGGTGCTGAGTGCCTGGGATCGTACAATTTCAAGGTGCAGCAGGTGCATGGCTGGAGGAGAAGCCATGTTGGAAATGCAGATATGTAAGCCAAGCACCAAATAGGACCTCAAACCTAGGTTATGGTCACCACAACAGAATGTCTGTTCGCCAGGGGCTTGAGCTAGACATCCCTTTGCAGCGCTACAATACTACAATTCTGTGATTCTATGATCTCAACTACATTGCTTGGCTGTAGCTTGCGCGTAAAACAATTCACTTCTCCCTGTATGCAAGAAGGAGAAACCCACACCATGGAAATGGACCAAACTGTGGTCTGTGAGTTCTGCTTGGGTAGCCTACAGAAAGGCTGCAGCACAGTCAGAAATACCTGTACTCAGCCCTATACTTATTTTCCTTGATATGATGCCTGGAGGACTGAGATGCCCAGCAAGGGGTCCATG